>NC_137900.1:73846620-74470832 GCF_963455335.1 Martes martes
TTCAGCTGGCTTATGGAGCCCACAAAAGACTCAGCTGGGTTGAATCCTTCTCCTTTTTGGTCTTGTTCTTGCCCAACAACTAAGGCACCACCACCTAAAGACAGGAGAGAAATAAGGAGGAAGACTGACTTCATGTCTGTTATTCCAAAAATGCGAACTTGTTGAAATCACTGCCAATATAAAGGTATCAGGGAAAATTGTTGAACAACCAAATTACCTACATGTTTTACCTATAAGGACAATTTCAATATTTTATCTAGAGCAACTTAAAAAATAGCCACAGAAGGTTTAGAATATTAGATTTATAAACATTTAACTATAAAAACTGCACATATACATACATATGTGCCTTTAATATTTTATGTCAACAAAACAGGTGAGTTCTGTTTTACCTCTGTCCTTGCAGGAAGTCACCTTCCATGACAAGCTACCAGGAACTGCTCTTCATTTTCTTCTTCTTAATCCTGAAATGCTTAAATTTCTACCACCAGTTCTAAGGTAACTTCTAAATTTGCCAGTGGCAAATTCAATGGAAACGCTTCATAGTCACCTCTGCTGATTTCTCTTTATCATCGGTTCCTACCCGCCATTTCATTCTATTAAACTGTCCTTCCGGGATGTACTGGGCGGTCTGTGTTTGCCCCTCCAGAGACACCTGCCACCCTCCTCAACTCTGCTGTGTGCCCACAAAGGTTCACACCCTCTGGCTGCCTTGTTCCTCTGGCTTCTGTTTATACCTGCCCAATGGAAGGACCAACCAGAGATAAGAAAGTCATATGAAAGAGAAGTTTAGTTTCCTGGATACCATCCTCCCAGGCAAGGTTTAGGTTTGCTTAAATTCTGGCAACAACTCCCACTCCTTGTCACCTTGGGCCCATCTCTTGGGCCATTCCATTGTCGCTAGTCATGGGTGTGTTTTACTGTCATTATTTTGGTTCTCTTAATTCTGCCCACACCTTTGAAAATCCACCCTTCCTTAAACTCTCTTTAGTTCTCCTCCTTCGGGGCGCCCCCCGGTTTCCTGCCAGGGCCTGGGCTGATTTCACTTTCTTTTCATGAAGTCATCCTTTCCTGGTTCTCCTCAAATCTTTGTGCTCATTCTCTCTCTCTTCTTTGCCTGCCTCTTAAGACGCTGATGCACTCAGGCTTCTCATGGCCTCTGCTCTTCTTCCTTCAACAATCTCCCCATCTGATCTCAGTCCTGCCAATTGATATATGTAGAATCCCTTTCCGTGATTTCCCAAACTATGTCCTTTTCTTATTAAAGCAATCATTAAAAATTGATAAACACACAGAAGAAAATTTGAAAAAATAAAGCATAAGGAATTCTTATCCAGAAAAAAAATCACTTAATGGTTTTGTGTATTTCCTCCTAGGTTTTATTTTTATCATTTTTTTTCAGCATATGTGTATGTGTGTGAGAGGTTTCAAAAATACAACTCAGGATCATACTATATATGATGTTTGAATCTGGCTTTTCTTCTTGGACACGGACATTTCATTAAAACTCATTTCATGAGTTTTAATAGCTATTTTATAAATGAATACATAATAATCCATACTTTGCTTAATTAATTAGTTAATTAAACAACCATTTCTTATTAGATACTGGAGTTGTTTCCAACTTTGGTACAAAAGTATCACTGAGATAAATATATTGATATATGAGTATTTATTCAGACCACTGATTATTTCCTTTAACCTGATTCCTGGCAGTTGAATTGTTGTTTGTATGCCAAGGGTTTCTCTAAGGTTCTCGAAGGAAGTTTCTAAATTGCTTCCCAGAAAGGTTGTATCAATTTTCATTCCAGCACTCTAAAGTGTCTTCTACACTGAATCCTTGCCAATCACATCCTATCACTAAAAACAACTCTGTCAATTTGATATCAAGTGGTATCAACCTATGTGTTTAGTTGCATGTACTCCTGTAATTAGAATTCAAACTCAGTATGTCTAAAATCCAATAGAAATTCTTCCTTCACCCCTAGCCCTGCTCTGATAATTGTCCTTTTTCCTAGAATTCCTCTCTCAGCTAACAGACTCTTCAATGGACCCAGTCCCCCCTGAAGCCAGCCACTCACTAAGATCTGTCAATTGGGGCTCCGTAACACTTATGCACTCCAACTCATCCTTACCTGCCGTGGTCAGACAACCACCTCCTTGGGTGGCTACTGTTACAGTCTCCGTGGTTTATTTTCTGATCCCTTTAACCTACTTTCACTCTTCTATCCGGGTTTATTTATTTTTCTTAAATATAGAAATGCGAGTTTTTTAACCATAGAGGAAATACATGGTCATTATGAAATATGGGAAAAGAATAAAGAAGAAAATAAAATCCACCTGCAATCCCACTATCCAGATAGCTGAAAGCAAGAATACTTAAAAGAAAAGGAAACACTGCCCCACTTTACCTAATGTCACTTCCTGTTGAAACATCTTTAATGTTTCCTTATTTACTACAAGGAACCTCCAACCTTTCTTCTTCCTGTCTTGTATGTCATAGAAGGATCTAAACAGAGCAAATGGATTTTCATATGTGATACTGAGAATCCCGTATCACCTAGTTCTTCTGCATTCTTTCAAACAAAAATTCCCTGAACACTTTTTATAAGACAGTCTGAATTCTATTTGAAAAGTGCATAAAAGACAGTATTAGCACTGCCCCAGTCTCTACACTGGATATACTTGCGTCCTATATACCCTATCACAAAACAAAACAAGCAACCAAAACATACCAGCAATTCCTCTCCTCCTTGGAAGACAATTTAGTAACCTTCCATGGTTAGTTCAGCCTGTGTCTTGCTAGTCTTACCATGAGTCCCCAAATGCATTTCTTACACAGAGTCACACAGCTCACCTAGGAAAAGCTTCTAGTAATTCAAAGTCTGGGTAATCAGGGAGTAGAAAATGGGAGAGAGAACTGTTGACCTTTGTGCAGAAGCAAGGACAAAAAAGCTAGCCAATGTGGGGTGCCTGGGTGGCTCAGTGGGTTAAAGCCTCTGGTTTCGGCTCAGGTCATGATCTCGGGGTCCTGGGATCGAGCCCCGCATTGGGTTGTCTGCTCAGCAGGGAGTCTGCTTCCCCCCCTCTCTCTGCCTGACTCTCTGCCTACTTGTGATTTCTGTCTGTCAAATAAATAAATAAAATCTTAAAAAAAAAAAAAGCTAGCCAATGTGATGTTCATCTAAGTGCTTCCATGCCTGGCATCGAACAGAATTATATTCCTTTAGCTAAGACATACCAGGTATGGGTGAACCAACAGAGAGGCCCACACCACCGTCAGATAGTTTCCCATCAATATAGACCTTCCAGGCTCCATCAGCACTCCTCCAAGTGATGGCAATGTGATGCCAACGGTCATCATTCACGGAGGGACAGTCTGTTATCTTTTCCTTGCCATTCACATAGAGAACCCAGCTGTGAAAAGATTCCAGGTAACAGAGTCATCGGTCATATGTCACACTCTCATCTATGGGACACATTACTATTCTTCTTCTCTTCCTTCTTTTTCTTTTTTTTTTGTATAGAAGCGTTTTGAGGAAAGCCATTACTTCTTTTTCTCCATTTGGACATAGTTCATAGAGGTAGAGTTGACTTAGAAATTACACTTTATTGGGGTTCCCTGAAAATTAGTTAATGCTTCTTAGACATGAAGGGGTAGGAATAGGTCTTAGGATAATGAGAGAAGTTGATCCAACTTGAGATAATTTACCAACTGTCTGTTCCAGAGAGAGTGAATCAAGAATGGAAGGGATGAGAATTGTACAAACATCAGACTGGTTTCTTTCCTTTGGAATGGATGTTTTCCTAAGACCAGGAACAAACTTCAGAGGTCTCATAGAAAGTGAGTTCTGTCTCTGGGTTGCCAAAGCAGTCACATGGCAGATGAAGTATGTCAATCCAAAGGCAAACATAATTGGAACTAAACAAAGATGACCAACAAAAAGAGAGTTCCAACAACCATGTCACTTTGGGGAATGTCAAAAATACTAAGGAGTTTGAAGTGAAATATCTTCAAAAGCAATTGGAGAAAGAGAAAAAAATAGGGAAAATTGATATGGAAGATAAGAATTCATTGAATACCTCTCTCCATATCTTCTTAGTCCTTTTTCATAGATGTTTTGGAAAATATGGTCTTTTTATAATACTAATTATTTCCCCTTTGTGTTTTCCCATTTTCCTTCCCTATTCAAGTGGGTAACAAGCTCTCTCTTTATATGTATTTTGCCTCAGGGAAGGTTTGTGCAAATTTCTTGGATTTTGTTTTTGAAAGCTCAGGTCCACTAAGGATAGGGTTTGAGGATGGGGAGGGTTCCATCAGAACAGTGAGAGTCCCATGGACTGAGGAGAGGCAAGAGAGCTCAGTGGGGCCTGTACCCTAATCCATAGCAACAGGAGAGAAATTTGGGCAGATCTGAGATGAAAAGGCACCACAGAATCTGTCTCGACTGGAGGTCGGGATTTCATGTAGCAAAGAGCTGTGATTCTGAAGGGTCTACGGAGGCTGAGGCAGTTCACCGCCTAGTGATAAGCAGTGTGGACTGAGGGCCAGTGATGGAAGTCCTGGGTAAGCCCGTGGCTCTTTAGCAAGACTCTGTGGGTTTCCAATAAGCTGTGAGGACCTAAGATAGGAAAAGCACTCAGTAGAGAAGGAAGGAGGGTAACAACTGAGATTGACCTTTCTGACAGCCCAGAGAGATGGGGGCCTGCAGGTGAATTAATTGATCCAAAGAGAAATAAACATCAGCTCTTATACCTGAGTCTACAGATGTGTTTATATTTAATATATGTGTTTCCCATGGGTCAATAATGTCACTGAAACCCTTGAACCCCTGCAGGCTCTGATATATAAAAGAAAGTGTCAGTCTTAAGAGTCAGAGTCTGTGACTTAGCTCTACCACTCCCAGAGTGTGAGATTTGGGGCAAATCATTGAGTCTCTCCGAAACTTTGCTTTGCTACCGAGAAAACTAGTTCCACAGGCCACTGCAAAGATCAAATGAAGTAACACTTAGCAAATAGCAAAACATAGTCCGTGCATAAGGTGCTATCATTGAAACTTTGCTTTCTTATAGAACGTGTCCAGATGCTCTGTTTGACAATTGTCACTCTGCTGTCCTCCTGGAGCACCTGATCCGCTTGCTCCTCTATCCCTCAACCCCACTGTCAGTTCTAACTTGGTCTCAGGATAAGATCTAGAGTATGGCTTTCCTGACATTTCTGCTTACCCATTATAATCGGTCAGGAGGAAGGTATTGTCACTGCCATTCTCAAGTGCATAGGAGATCGGTGTTCCATAATTATTGGTGTCATTGGATTTCATCCAGAATGTGCAGGTTACAGCCCAGAGAGATGGAAGCACACCATCTAGCATGACGTAACCATAGATACCCGAAACTTCAAAATCCAGGTTAAAACCTGAAGACTGGTCTGCAACAAATAGGAAAAGAGTGTGGACCATGGGAGGCATTTTTCAATTGTCTAAGGTAAGCAGCAGATATGCAGAACTGTTGTCAAAAAGTCCATTTCAGTCAATGTGATTTTATGGGAAGCAGTTTCAACATTAAATATATAGTATTTACAAAATATACAATACATTCTTTTAAGTAAAAGAATCAGTGGGTAACTAAGATAGGGAAAGCACTCAGTAGTGTCAGGAATCAGAGAAATAGGGACTAGCTGGAAGGAGATGTGGAATTGGGAAGTTAATAAAGACAGGGAACACTAATGCATGTCTGTATGCTGATGGGATGACTCCACAGAGCAGGGGAATTGAAGGTTCAAGAGAAAAGGGGGGGCAACTGCTAGGGCCACATTCCACCTCTACTCAGGGCCCTTGTTCATCCCTATTTCATGAGCAATTCAGCTCTGCCCCAATCCTGCATACCCCACTCAAGAAAACAAAAGCCCCACAGCTGAAAGACTCCAGCACCCTGAGAAAGCAGCTTGATTCTGACTCTCAGACATGTCCATGGACTCTGAGCTCCTAAATCAAGTGTCCTTTCTAAACATGTAGAAGGTGAAGAGTTCTAAATTTCATTTTCTCTGTTTTCCCTCTGAGCTTCATTTTCCTCACTTTTGCTATTGGGGATAATTGTAACTAGTCTGCTGGGTGGCTGTCAAGATTAAATAAATACAGGGGTGCCTGGGTGGCTCAGTGGGTTAAAGCCTCTGCCTTCGGCTCAGGTCATGATCCCAAGGTCCTGGGATCGAGCCCCACATCGGGCTCTCTGCTCAGCAGGGAGCCTGCTTCCTCCTCTCTCTCTGCCTGCCTCTCTGCCTACTTGTGATATCTGTCAAATAAATCAATAAATAAATCTTAAAAAAAGATTAAATAAATACATCGTTTTTGGAATGTAGTCAGTGCTCAGAACAGATAAAAATTGACATTGTTATGATCTCATTATTTTTAGTATTGTGATTAATAACACTGAGCTCACATATACCTGTTTCACACCTGCTGCCTGAAAATCCCGGCTGACATTTACAACTGTACGAGTTTAATTCATCCACACAGGTGGCCTGATTTCTACATGGGTTAGACTGACATTCATTGATGTCTATTTCACAATATGGTCCAGTGAAGCCTGCCGCACACTGGCACCTGAAAGAAACAAAATGTTACTAACACATAGAAATGCATTAGACTAAGTTGTCTCCCATTTATGACAACATTGTCTCAAAAAACTTTGAATACTGAAAAAGCTCATAGATGCAGAGAACAGACAGGTGGTTGCCCAGGTTGGGGTGGGATGGAGAAATGGGTGAACTGGGGTTTTGTTTTGTTTTTAATTTAGATAAATTGAGTAAACAACTCTGAATGATGAAACATATTTTCCACACCAAGAAAATGCTTTAACTGTTACATTTTTTTAAGTTCATTTAATTAAACCTATTTAAGACAATATATATCTGAAGTGTGTAGCAAAAATAGAGTAGGAAGTGGTTCTGGTCCAGGCAAATTATTATTTACACACTGGGATTTTCTTTCCCCATAAAAGTGTTAGGAAAAAAATACAAAAAGTTCACATGCTGTTCCAAAGGCTTTATATATATTAAGTCAGCCTTTATAACAATGATGTAACATTATTATCATTCCCATTAGACAGATGAGTAAACTGTGGCTCAGAAGGGTTAATCTGCCCAAGTCTCCTTATTACTAAGTGGTGGAGTAGGATTTTAGACCCAGTCTAGAGCCTTGTTCTTCATCATTATGCCATACAGTCTCTGTGGTATGCAACACACCATTTAAACTTATCAGAATGGACAATATATCTGATAATGTCAAACACTGACAAGGGTGTCATGAACTGGGAAATCTCACATAGTGAGTAGAACTACAATTTGGCAACATCAAGGGAAGCTGAGGATTTGCATTCCCAGAACCTGTAATTCCATTTTGACTTATGTGCTCTAGGAACTTACTGAACAGGTGCATAGGACGCATGTAGTGAACATTCATAACAGCATTATTCTATATGTTTATGAAGAATGGGAAAATAAACCATGGTATAATCCTTTACTGGAATACTAATCAGCAGTTAAAGTAAATAAACTAGAGCCAAATGTATCAATCTTGACAACACACAATGCTGAGTGAAAACAAAACCCAAATTGCAAAAGGAAGTATGTAGTATAATACATATTATGTAACTGTAAAACTATACTATGCGCTGTTTATGTAGCAACCTATGACGTCTGAGTGAGAAAGATATACACCAACTTCAGAACAGTGGTTACTACTGAGGAAGAAGAATGTGTGTGTGTGTGTGTGTTTGTGTGTTTTGAGGGAAATCCAAATCAATCTTTAGAAGGTATTTCTTTGAAACAAAAGATGTGAATCAAATAGGGAAAGATGCTAAGGTTTGATAATTACCATGATGAGTGTGTGATTTTTACTGTTCTTGGTAATTTTCTGTATGTCTAAAATATTTTTTAATTAAAGAGGACTTGTCCAATACATGTTAATTAACATTGTTATTAGCATGTTTACAATGGCATCAGGGGCAGGGGAGTCTTTACTGAGTTCTCCGAATTTGATGATAAATCTATTTTGGCTAGACTCATCTGTATCCACCCATGTTTGATATTCTAGCAATCCAATATCCTTGTCTATGAAATAGGTTCACTTTGGTGACAACTAACATTCCCTTTGAATTAAGAGAGTTTACCTTCATGTTTCCTCTAGTTAGGACTTAGACAAATTTGTAATTCATCGATTGTTTTTGACTCAGGGGAGAATTTAGAACTCTTGTTGTTTATCTGGACATTTCTCATTGCCTGTGGTTAGGCACCCATATGCCAGAAGATGTAAAAAGCCTATGAAAAGATGAAGCTACACTGCTAAGATTTCATTCCCACATCAAGAGTGAAAGTCTCACTGGCAGAATCGGTTGCCTATTTCTTCTGGATCGTGCCCTGGCTATTTGTTGGGGGACAGTAATGAAGGGGGCTGAGCCACAAGAGGACTGGGAAATTTTGCAAGGGGTACTTTTTTCCGCCTTTCTTTTAACTTTTATAAACTTCCACAGACAGTGGCATGTTGAGGACAAAGTTTCCTAAGATTTTGCAAGCAAGACCAGTCCATCGTTTGTACTGCAGAAGCTACAGACCCTGCGAGGGGAACGGAATGTAATATAGGGCCAATTTGACAGTGATGAAGGAAGGAGAGTGTCGATTTTCAAACTGTATTCTCCTGGTACCCCAAGAGCTGCCTCGGAAAGACAAAGGATGTCTCCTCTACAAATATTACTGTTTTCAACCATGAAAGGATAGTTTTCATGTTAGATTTCTTATGAACCAAGGGTTACTAAACTAAAAAAAAAAAAAATGTTTGAAAACCACAGACATAGAACGTACACTGGCTCTTTGACAGGATGATGGCACAATTCCTTTTGACGTTAGCTTGTGCAACAACTCTGGCTAAAACATAAGACACTTGACGATGAGTTCTGTCTAGTGCTTTGGTATTTATTTCTGTGTTACTGTGTTTTCTTTCATCTTTCATGACTTCCCAAGTACAGAATGGTGGTTTTCATATCTGGCCGTGCATCAGAATCATTAGGGAGCTTAAAACATATAGGCTATGTATTTCAAAATTACAGACTCTACCCCAGACTTAGTGAATCAGAACCTCGGGTGGTAAGGAGAGTCTACCGCAGCCTATCCTTGGGCTGAATTAGGGAGTGGCTGACTTGGGACTTGAAGGAACGCTCCATAAAGGCTGCAGAACGACTGAATGGTTGAGAAAATAAAATTAGTGCAAAGGACCACACTTAGGGCTTTACCTGAAGCTACTGGCACCATCTTTACACGTGGCTCCATTTTTGCATGGTTGACTGAGACATTCATCCACATTTTTTTCACACCTGGTACCCAAGAATCCAGGAGGGCATTTGCACAAGAATCCCCCAACCTGATCTTCACAGAGTCCATTATTTAAGCACGGGCTTGACTGGCATTCATCGACTTCTGTTTCACAGTGCAGGCCTGGGGATGGGGGAGGGTGAGAAAGAGCCCAAATGTTAACCTGCCTGGGAAACAAAGATGGAAGTGTGCACTTCTTGAAGGATGTTGCTCCTAAAGGATCAGAAGGGAAGCTGCCAGACTACTGGCCTCTCACACTGGTTTGAGATCCACTCTTGAATGAACTTTGGCTTTTGTAAGGCATTTTAGGATTGTGTTTTGGATAATCTGCTCTTTTGATCTCAGGTCTTTCTGAAACTAACATTTGTAATAGACATCTAATTGAGGCTATGTTAAAAAATAAAACTAGCAAATTTAGTTCAAAACTTTCCTGTTTCTTTGACCTTGGCTTTTTCCTCTGTTTCTTTGACATTGCCTTTTTCCTTCACTGGTCATTTTTTGGGGAACTCTCTCTTTATAAATTGTATATACATACATATAACTTTTTATATATGTGGGTTACATATATGATATACTTATCATATTGGTTAGCATCTATTTATTTCCAGTTTCTTCTTGAATGTTTATCTTAGCATATAAACTCTTGTCTTCTCTATGTCTCTTTTTCTTTCTGTCTCCTTTCTCTCTCCCTCTCTCATTCTCCCTCTTACGCACAAAGTTTTTTCTAAGCTATTTGGGAGTAACTGCACCCTTAATGCCCTTTGACCCCAAAATACTTCAGTGTCAATTTCCTCAAAAATAAGGACTTTCTCTTGGTTAATCACAGCACAGTTACAAAATCAGAAAATGAACATAAACATGGGGCGCCTGGGTGGCTCAGTGGTTAAAGCCGCTGCCTTCGGCTCAGGTCATGATCCCAGCGTCCTGGGATCGAGCCCCGCATCGGGCTCTCTGCTCAGCAGGGAGCCTGCTTCCTCCCTTCTCTCTCTGCCTGCCTCTCTGCCTACTTGTGATCTGTCTGTCAAATAAATAAATAAAATCTTAAAAAAAAAAAAAAAAAAAAAAAAGAAAATGAACATAAACATAATATAATGTTTAAAAATGTAGTGATTTGCGGTGCTTTGCAGGACAATACAACAATGCAGGAAGAATGGAAACATCTCACCTGTGTATCCTTTCATACAGGTGCAGCAATAGCTAGCCAAGCCATCAATGCAGGTTCCTTTATTTAAACAAGGACTAGAGTTACACTCGTTTATATTCTCTTCACATAGCTTCCCTGCAAGGAATCGCAGAATATTTTAACTGGAGGAAACGTGAAAGGAATTTTGGATGAATATTTTCAAGCAAGCTGTTCAGGTATAACAGCAGAACGATCAGAAATTGTGGCTAATATGTTTGTGAAAAACTTTCCTCTTTGCCAAATACATTGAAATAAGATATTTTCTTCCATTCTAGTTATTGCAAAAATTTTCTAGCAAGGAATATGACATTTTCAACATACAATGGAAAATGATAACTATGACTATCTAGCTTTTTTAAAATTAGGATGATAAGTATGATCTATTTTAAAAATTTTTTATTATTTGCTAATTGTTCACCTCTTTGTTGAATTTATTCCCTGAGTTCTTAAATATGACTTGTTTATCTACTAGTTGCTGGTCTTTACCCTTAAAAAACGTATCCCCAGTAATCCCACACCCAGCCCTTGGCAACCACCATTCTACTCTCTATTTCTTATTTATTTATTTACTTATTTGAGACAGAGAGAGAGAGAGAGAGAGCGAGCGAGCGCGCACAAGCAGGGAGGAGGGTCAGAGGGAAAGGAGAAGCAGACTCTCTGCTGAGCAGGGAGCCCAATGCAGGGCTCAATCTCAGGACTCCAAGATCATGACCAGAGCCGAAGGCAGATGCTTAATAGACTGAGCCACCCAGGCACCCCTCTACTATTCACTTCTATGGGCTTGCCTTTTTTAGATTCCACATATAAGTGAGATCATACAATATGTCTTTCTCTGTCTGACTTATCTCACTTAGCATATGCCTTTGATTTTTATCCATGTTGTTGCAAATGGCAGGATTTCCTTCATTTTATGGCTGAATAATATTTCATTACATGTAACTCAATCACGTTTTCTTTATCCATTCATCCCTTGAGGTACACTTAAGCTTACTCCCATATCTTGGCTATTGTGAACAATGCTACAATCAGCAAACCTTCTAAATAATGATTTCATTTCCTTTGGACAGATATCCAGTAGCGAAATTGCATGATCATGCAGTAGTTCTGTTTTTAAATTCTGGAGGAGCTTCCATATAGTTTTCCATAGTGGTTGCACCAACTTACATTCCCACCACCCGTTTCTTCACATCCCCACCAACACTGTTAACTCTTGTCTTTCCCTGATAGCCATTCGAACAGGTGTGAGGTGGTATTTATTGTGGTTTTGATTTCTAGGAATGAAATTTTAATGACGCCAAGGTTTATATTATAAAAACAAGAAACTTTCTTCTTACCTGCATAACCAGGTGGGCAATCACAAATGAATTCCCCAATTAGGTCTTTACAAATTCCACTGTTGAGGCATGGCAGTGAGCTGCATTCATCAATGTCTATTTCACATTTTAAGCCTAAAATGCAAACGAAATACTGAAGGACAATCAAAGAGTAGGATCAACAGAAACAGAACATGATCATTTAAAGGTAACTATCTCAATAATCTGAATTTATAGGGAGTGGTAGTGGTGAAGGAAAGGGCAAAATTCCTTAAGTGCTACCATCTAGTTAAGATTTTAGTGAAAGTACTGACTCTTTCTAGAGACTCCAGATATCTTGGGGCACCTAGCTGGTACTGTCAGTTAAGCATCTGACTCTTGGTTTTGGCTCAGGTCATGATCTCAGGTCGTGAGATTGAGCCCTGTGTCAGGCTCTGTGCTCAGTGTGGAATCTGCTTGGTTTTCTCACTCCCTCTCCCTCTGATACCCTGCCCTGTTCTCTCTTTCTCTCAAATAAATAAATTTTTTTAAAAAGGTATCCTTATAAGGAAGAGAGCCTGAGTGGCTCAGTAGGTTGGGCTTCTGACTCTTGGTTTTGGTTCAGGTTGTGATCTCAGGGTCCTGGGATCTGGGCCCTGTGTCAGGCTCCATGCTCAGCAGTGGGTCTGCTTTTCCCTCTCCCTTCCCTTTGGTCCCTCCCCTGCTTACTCTGTCTCTCAAATAAATCAATGAATAAAATCTTAAAAAAAGAAAAGATATATTTATAAGGATACATAAAAGCAGAAAATCCCAAGTTAGAAGTTGGTGGTGGGGAGGGCAGGGGAACACCTGGGAACATAAAATTAGTTTAACTCCAAAGTGAAAAATAAAGGGTCATATATACTTGTGGTCATGGCCATTTGGCTGAGGAGTAGGGGTGGGGCTAAGTCCTGCCAGATTGCAGTGCATGTGCCAGGTGTCCTCGAGGGGGACATGTCTTCTGATACAGTGCACATAACCTATCTGTGGGCTAGCTCTGCCAGAAGCCCATGTTTCTCCTCTACACCAGGGGGTCTCAAAGTGTGGCCCCTGGACCAAGAGCATCAGCAATTACCTGGGAATGTGACAGAAATGCAAATTATCAAAACTTTCCTAGATCTACCGAGTCACAAATTCTGGGTGAGGGTCTAGCACTCTGTTTTAAGAAGCCCTCCAGATGATTCTGATGCACATCAAAATTTGAGAAATACTGTCCAAATTATGCCCTTTCTCGACCACCACTTGCTTATAAAATTCTAGGACAAGATCCATTATTTCTTATGGAATGTCAGGACAAAAAAATTTTATAAAAATTGAGACACACACAAAAAAAAATTAAAAAAAATTGAGACACACACATATACATTTAAGTAAGCTGAAATAAGTAGAATGCCAATATTCTCGATAGCTCTGGGCTACATTCCTTTTCCAATTCTCCTTTTGCTCATTTTGTGGTGAATTCTTTTATTTTAATACTATCTTTCTCATTGAAATGACATTTTGTGTTAGCTGTACAAAAGCCAAAAAAAAGGCAAAAACTATTTCTAAGAGAAAATAGTGAACTATTATTTGAAATAAATTGTAATTTTAAGATATAGTTCATTTCCCCCTCAAAAATTATATTTCTGAACTGAACTGGAATGTGAATTACACTACAAGAAAATATAATTCTTGCATAATTTCTACATAACTAAGTTCAAACCATATTGTTTTTCCAGGAACCGTTTCCAGAAAGATAGAAACGGAGCAGCAAATCATAGCTATTGATAGGAACTTCCACTAATGTGAAGCCAACGAGAGAAACTGAAGTTTGTTTAAAAATATTTATGCTGGGAGTCAAGATGGCGGAGAATTAGCAGGCTGAGACGACATCGGGTAGCAGGAGATCAGCTAGATAGCTTATCTAACCATTGTGAACACCTACAAATCCAACGGGAAATCAAAGAGAAGAAGAGCAACAATCCCAGAAACAGAAAATCGATCACTTTCTGAAAGGTAGGACCTGCGGAGAAGTGAATCCAAAGCGACGGGAAGATAGACCCCGGGGGGAGGGGCCGGCACCCGGCAAGCGGCGGAGCGACGGAGCACAAAATCAGGACTTTTAAAAGTCGGCTCCACTGGGAGACATCGCTCCAGAGGCTAAACTGGGGGGAAACCCAGGCGGGGTCAGCATAACCCCAGGACCCGCAGGGTCACAGAAGGACTGGGGGTGTCTGAGTGCCGCAGAGCTCGCAGGTATTAGAGCGGGGAAGCCGGCTACAGCGACAAAGCCGAGGAGTGAGCTCTAAGCCCAGGGTTACCTTGTGCCGGTCGCAGGCTGGGTGGGCTCGGAGCGCGGCCGGAGGCCACGGAGACAAAAGCGACCCGGCGCTTTTCTCCAGCTCCAACAATTGACTGCTTTCCTCGAGGCGCGACCGCAAGCCAGGGAGGCGGGACTGTTGGGCGCTTTGCTCTGAGAGCGCACTGAGGAGCGGAACCCCAAGCTCTCGGCTCCTCCGGGCCGAGAGATTGGGAGGCCGCCATCTTCATTCCCGTCCTCCGGAACTCTACGGAAAGCGCTCAGGGAACAAAAGCTCCCGAAAGCAAACCCGAGCGGATTCCTTAGCCCGGCCCCTGGCAAGGGCGGTGCAATTCCGCCTGCGGCAAGGACACTTGAAAATCACTACAACAGGCCCCTCCCCCAGAAGATCAACAAGAAACCGATCCAAAACCAACTTCAGTCACCAAGAACAGCGGAATTCCACAGCAGGAGAAAGCAAATCCTACCTGGACAAAATGACAAGGCGGAAAAACTCACCTCAAAAAAAAGAACAAGAGGCCGTACCGAAGGCTGGAGACCTAATCAATACAGACATAGGTAGCATGACAGATCTAGAGTTCAGAATGACAATTCTCAAGGTTCTAGCCGGGCTCGAAAAAGGCATAGAAGATATTAGAGAAACCCTCTCCGGAGAGATAAAAGCCCTTTCTGGAGAAATAAAAGAACTAAAATCTAACCAAGTTGAAATCAAAAAAGCTATTCATGAGGTGCAATCAAAAATGGAAGCTCTCACTGCCAGGATAAATGAGGCAGAAGATAGAATTAGTGACATAGAAGACCAAATGACAGAGAATAAAGAAGCTGAGCAAAAGAGAGACAAACAACTACTGGAACACGAGGAGAGGATTCGAGAGATAAGTGACACCATAAGACGACACAACATTAGAATAATTGGGATTCCAGAAGAAGAAGAAAGAGAGAGGGGAGCAGAAGGTATATTGGAGACAATTATTGGAGAGAATTTCCCTAATATGGCAAAGGGAACAAACATCAAAATCCAGGAGATGCTAAGAACGCCCCTCAAAATCAATAAAAATAGGTCCACACCTCGTCACCTGATAGTAAAATTTACAAGTCTTAGCGACAAAGAGAAAATCCTGAAAGCAGCCCGGGAAAAGAAGTCTGTAACATACAAGGGTAAAAACATTAGATTGGCAGCGGACCTATCCACAGAGACCTGGCAGGCCAGAAAGAACTGGCATGACATATTCAGAGCACTAAACGAGAAAAACATGCAGCCAAGAATACTATATCCGGCTAGGCTATCATTGAAAATAGAAGGAGAGATAAAGAGCTTCCAGGACAAACAAAAGCTGAAAGAATTTGCAAACACCAAACCAGCTCTACAGGAAATATTGAAAGGGGTCCTCTAAGCAAAGAGAGACCCTAAAAGTAGTAGATCAGAAAGAAGCAGAAACAATATACAGTAACAATCACCTTACAGGCAATACAATGGCACTAAATTCATATCTCTCAATAGTTACCCTGAATGTTAATGGGCTAAATGCCCCAATCAAAAGACACAGGGTATCAGAATGGATAAAAAAACAAAACCCATCAATATGCTGCCTACAAGAAACTCATTTTAGATCCGAAGACACCTCCAGATTTAAAGTGAGGGGGTGGAAAACAATCTACCATGCTAATGGACATCAGAAGAAAGCTGGGGTGGCAATCCTTATATCAGATCAATTAGATTTTAAGCCAAAGACTATAATAAGAGATGAGGAAGGACACTATATCATACTCAAAGGGTCTGTCCAACAAGAAGATCTAACAATCTTAAATATCTATGCCCCTAACATGGGAGCAGCCAACTATATAAACCAATTAATAACAAAATCAAAGAAATACATCGACAGTAATACAATAATAGCAGGGGACTTTAACACTCCCCTCACTGAAATGGACAGATCATCTAAGCAAAAGATCAACAAGGAAATAAAGGCCTTAAATGACACACTGGACCAGATGGACATCACAGATATATTCAGAACATTCCATCCCAAAGCAACAGAATATACATTCTTCTCTAGTGCACATGGAACATTCTCCAGAATAGACCACATCCTGGGTCATAAATCAGGTCTCAATCGGTACCAAAAGATCGAGATCATTCCCTGCATATTTTCAGACCACAATGCTCTGAAGCTCGAACTCAATCACAAGAGGAAATTTGGAAAGAACGCAAATACATGGAGACTAAACAGCATCCTTCTAAAAAATGAATGGGTCAACCAGGAAATTAAAGAAGAATTGAAAAAATTCATGGAAACAAATGATAATGAAAACACAACAGTTCAAAATCTGTGGGATACAACAAAGGCAGTCCTGAGAGGAAAATATATAGCAGTGCAAGCCTTTCTCAAGAAACAAGAAAGGTCTCAAATACACAACCTAACCCTACACCTAAAGGAGCTGGAGAGAGAACAACAAAGAAAGCCTAAACCCAGCAGGAGAAGAGAAATCATAAAGATCAGAGCAGAAATCAATGAAATAGAAACTAAAAAAACAATAGAACAAATCAACAAAACTAGGAGCTGGTTCTTTGAAAGAATTAATAAGATTGATAAGCCCCTGGCCAGACTTATCAAAAAGAAAAGAGAAAGGACGCAAATAAATAAAATCATGAATGAAAGAGGAGAGATCACAACCAACACCAAAGAAATACAAACAATTATAAGAACATACTACGAGCAACTCTATGGCAACAAATTTGACAACCTGGAAGAAATGGATACATTTCTAGAGATGTATAAACTACCACAACTGAACCAGGAAGAAATAGATAACCTGAACAGACCCATAACCAGTAAGGAGATTGAAACAGTCATCAAAAATCTCCAAACAAACAAAAGTCCAGGACCAGACGGCTTCCCAGGGGAATTCTACCAAACATTTAAAGAAGAATTAATTCCTATTCTCCTGAAACTGTTCCAAAAAATAGAAATGGAAGGAAAACTTCCAAACTCATTCTATGAGGCCAGCATCACCTTGATCCCAAAACCAGACAAGGATCCCACCAAAAAAGAGAATTACAGACCAATATCCTTGATGAACACAGATGCGAAAATTCTCACCAAAATACTGGCCAATAGGATCCAACAGTACATTAAAAGGATTATTCACCACGACCAAGTGGGATTTATTCCAGGGCTGCAAGGTTGGTTCAACATCCGCAAATCCATCAATGTGATACAATACATTAATAAAAGAAAGAGTAAGAACCATATGATACTCTCAATAGATGCTGAAAAAGCGTTTGACAAAGTGCAGCATCCCTTCCTGATTAAAACTCTTCAAAGTGTAGGGATAGAAGGCACATACCTCAATATTATCAAAGCCATCTATGAAAAACCCACCGCAAATATCATTCTCAATGGAGAAAAACTGAAAGCTTTTCCGCTAAGGTCAGGAACACGGCAGGGATGTCCGTTATCACCACTGCTGTTCAATATAGTACTAGAAGTCCTAGCCTCAGCAATCAGACAACAAAAAGAAATTAAAGGCATCCAAATCGGCAAAGAAGAAGTCAAACTATCACTCTTTGCAGATGATATGATACTATATGTGGAAAACCCAAAAGGTTCCACTCCAAAACTGCTAGAACTTATACAGGAATTCAGTAAAGTGTCAGGATATAAAGTCAATGCACAGAAATCAGTCGCATTTCTTTACACTAACAACAAGACAGAAGAAAGAGAAATTGAGGAGTCAGTCCCATTTACAATCGTACCCAAAACCATAAGATACCTAGGAATAAATCTAACCAAAGAGGCAAAGAATCTATACTCAGAAAACTATAAAGTACTCATGAAAGAAATTGAGGAAGACACAAAGAAATGGAAAAATATTCCATGCTCATGGATTGGAAGAACAAATATTGTGAAAATGTCTATTCTACCTAAAGCAATCTACACATTTAATGCAATCCCTATCAAAATCCCATCCATTTTTTTTAAAGAAATAGAACAAATAATCCTAAAATTTATATGGAACCAGAAAAGACCTCGAATAGCCAAAGGAATATTGAAAAAGAAAGCCAAAGTCGGTGGCATCACAATTCCAGACTTCAAGCTCTATTACAAAGCTGTCATCATCAAGACAGTATGGTACTGGCACAAAAACAGACATATAGATCAATGGAACAGAATAGAGAGCCCAGAAATAGACCCTCAACTCTATGGTCAACTAATCTTCGACAAAGCAGGAAAAAATATCCAATGGAAAAAAGACAGCCTCTTCAACAAATGGTGCTGGGAAAATTGGACAGCCACATGCAGAAAAATGAAATTGGACTATTTCCTTACACCACACACGAAAATAGACTCAAGGTGGATGAAGGACCTCAATGTGCGAAAGGAATCTATCAAAATCCTTGAGGACAATGCAGGCAGCAACCTCTTTGACCTCAACCGCAGCAACTTCTTCCTAGGAACATCGCCAAAGGCAACAGAAGCAAGGGCAAAAATGAACTATTGGGATTTCATCAAGATTAAAAGCTTTTGCACAGCAAAGGAAACAGTAAACAAAACCAAAAGACAACTGACAGAATGGGAGAAGATATTTGCAAACGACATATCAGATAAAGGGCTCGTATCCAAAATCTATAAAGAGCTTATCAAACTCAATACCCAAAGAACAAATAATCCAGTCAAGAAATGGGCAGAGGACATGAACAGACATTTCTGCAAGGAAGACATCCAGATGGCCAACAGACACATGAAAAAATGCTCCACATCACTCGGCATCAGGGAAATACAAATCAAAACCACAATGAGATACCACCTCACACCAGTCAGAATGGCTAAAATTAACAAGTCAAGAAATGACAGATGCTGGCGAGGATGCGGAGAGAGGGGAACCCTCCTACACTGTTGGTGGGAATGCAAGCTGGTGCAACCACTCTGGAAAACAGTGTGGAGGTTCCTCAAAAAACTGAAAATAGAGCTACCCTACGACCCAGCAATTGCACTACTGGGTATATATCCTAAAGATACAAACGTGGTGCTCCGAAGGGGCACGTGCACCCGAATGTTTATAGCAGCAATGTCCACAATAGCCAAACTGTGGAAAGCGCCTAGATGTCCATCAACAGATGAATGGATAAAGAAGATGTGGTATATATACACAATGGAATACTATGCAGCCATCAAAAGACATGAAATCTTGCCATTTGCGACGACGTGGATGGAACTAGAGGGTATCATGCTTAGCGAAATAAGTCAATCGGAGAAATATAACTATCATATGATCTCTTTGATATGAGGAAGGGGAGATGCAAGGTGGGGGGGTTTGGGGGGAGGTAGGAAAAGAAAAAATGAAAAGATGGGATTGGGAGGGAGACAAACCATAAAAGACTCAATCTCAAGAAACAGACTGAGGGTTGCGGGGGGGAAGGGGGACGGGAGAGGGTGGTGGGGAAATGGACATGGGGGAGGGTATGGGCTATGATGAGTGCTGTGAAATGTGTAAACCAGATGATTCACAGACCTGTACCCCTGGGGATAAAAATACATTATATGTTTATTAAAATAAAAAATTAAAAAAAAAAAAAAAGAAAAACTGGAAACCAACAACCACCCTGGCCCAGACCTCCATAGTCCATGGTGTGTAAAGAACTGGGGGTGCCACAGGGGCATCAAGGGCATGAGGCTCCCAGTACAGGGCCATACCTATACTCTGGGCATGTTTCTCTGCTTCAGCCTGTCCTCTTGTATGCCAGGCTCGGGTGCTCTACAGACCATCCTGTGGGCACAACCATGATCTGAAACGCTGCCAGGTCTTGGGAGCCCTGTGGGCTACTGACAACCTTGGTGGGCCTCCCTGGGTATTATGAAGGCAGTAGGCACAATTTTAGCACCAGTTGCCCTTGATTTGGTCCTGGGGAGACTAGGGTGGTCAATTGTAAATAAATGCCTATGGCTTTTGCTATCAACTTAAACAAACAATTCAGTACAAGTGGACTAGTGCTGGTCAGTCCATTTTGTTCAAGAGTTAACTGTACTTTCTCCAATTTTTTATTTAATTTTTTAAGCAAAACCTATACAAGTTAGACTGATTTTTTTCTATCTATATTCATCTTATTTTCTACTTATATTCAGAGATGTTTTTTAATGTTTTCATTTACCAATTTTCTGGTTTTTGTGTCATTAATTAATTAATTAAAAGTATAATTAGCATAAAAAAAATATTTATGCTGGACAACCGTTGTATGTTGGGTATCACATCATACATTTAATTTGTGTTAGAATGGAACCTTGGTCATGGCCTCTGAAACTGTATTCCTATTTAAATGGTGAGTTATGATGTGACTTTTTCCATAGAGTAGATGATTCTTGATTCTTCCTCCAAAATGTGCAAGGAGAACTGTTATTTATAAGAGATGCACATGTTTTTTCACCTTGTTTTATCTTGTTCAACCAAATTTTCGTGCATTGATATAGTCCAGTGTATTTAACTCACAGGGTTCATTTTTAGTGTTTCAAAGTTTGAAGAGCAAGTCACAATGATTTCATCGGAAAAATATACTAAAATTTGCATTCCTCTTTGTTACCTGTATATCCAGGTGGACAGAGACAAACATAACCATGCCCAAGCTGTTGGCAGGTTCCACTATTGCGGCAGGGGTTCAAGAAACATTCATGGAAAACCTATGGGTAGCAAAAAGAAATCTATCAGAGACAAAACACTCCAATCATACCAAAGCAATCCTGACTAGGGAGTTTGAAGGTTTGCAGCATTAGATAGGTGGTTCCTGTTTCCAGGTGAGTTCACTCAAGCTGGCTGGACCACTGCCTGCATAATGTTGGTGCATTATGGACACATAGAATATATTTTACTCTTGAGTGACATTCTGAAGTGTTTCTAAATGCTGGCTGCATGTTAGAAACTATCTGAGGTGCTTTAAAAGTAGAAAGGCTAGGGCCCCACCCCAGACCAACTCAATCAGAATCTCTGAGGGTGGGATATGAGCATCATTATATTTTAAAGTTGCCCAGTGGATTCTAATATGTCTCCAGGGTTGAGAGTCACTGCTCTATGGGTTCTTACAAATTTCTGTCTTCTAGGCTCAGTTTCAAGCATGATTTACAAAGCCCTTACAAGTCCATATGTTTGGACAAGATGGTAGGAAGCTGAAATAAGAAATACAACCTTATTATCCTCTTTAAAAATACTTAGGGCCAAAGAATTCATCTTGACATTGGGTTAGGTCTATGCAGAGTAATGGCTGAATCTACCAAAATAATTGGTCTTTAGTAGTCTTTTTTTTTTTTTAAGAAAAACAATAGTTTAGTTATGTTCATGAGTTGTGTTCCTTAGTTTTTTTAAAAACCCATACATTATTCTAATAAATGATCTTTTTTTCTGACAAAAAATTTAAATAATTTTCATAAACATTGAGTAACTCTTCCTGCCAATCAGAAAAGGCCTTTGGCTAAACCAAATGCCTCTTACTCAAATAATGGGTTATGCTTGAGGTAAGTGTTAATTATTAGTGAATTTAAAGGCTCCCCACATCTACACATTCTCTATGCCAGACATTGTTGGGGAGAATTCCCAATTTTTGGTAGTTAGAACTCTTCTAATGGTGCATTTTTAGAAAGTTCTTATTAGAGGTCGCAAGTAAATACTATTATTCATTGATAATGTTTTTGAGACTTGATTACTTGAAGTTTCAACTCTGGTAGTTTTCCTCTGTGTAGCATGTATAATGACAGAGTGTTTCCCAAACATTCCACTGGAGAAGAATCTATAACTGTAAAAGGGACTTGCCTGACTGCTGACTTCATAGTTCTTTTTGATATGTCCAGGAGAAGCACGGGGCACTATACTTTCCTCTGCTGCTGAGAATGTTGAGCTAAAAGCTAGTAAGATTAATAAGAAAACATTAGAAAACCATATTAGGGTGTGGTAGTTATTGCCTATAAGTAAATTCTACCTAAATACTACGGTCAATATTCTAGTTCTCAGAGTAGGTAAAGTCACATATATTTTGTTTAGGAATAGTGAAAAAGAGAGCATAGAGATGGATGAGATACATCATTAAATCCTAGACTCTCAGAAAGTCACATATATTTTGTTTAGGAATAGTGAAAAAGAGAGCATAGAGATACAGAGATGAATGGGATATATCATTAAATCCTAGACTCTCAGAAAGAAACTGGGAAGTTATCAAGTTCAATGTACCCAAAGTAAGAATCATTGAGTTACTGTCATCAAAAAGGCCTCAAAAGACCAGACACCCAAATCCACAGAAAATAGCAATACTCATAATTGAAGCTACCACGAGACAAACACAGGTCTCCAACATGTGGGGATTACATAAGAGATGAAGCATCTCCTTCTTACTGGAGCAATCTGTGATGGACCTGGTACCACTGGTGGCTGTAGTTCCGTGAAAGGGACAAGATAAGCAGAAGGACTTCCCTGGATCGGGTTGGTAGTAGTCTCGCGGACATGGGTAACAGGGCGTTAATCCAGAACGAGAGAATTCTCCTACTGGACAAGGTACTGCAAAGGTAAAAAACCATTTGTGAGTCCAAACAACATATTTTACTTTCAAAAGAGGTGTATTAGCCCTCAGTTGTAAGAAAGCTACTGAACTGCTGATATTCTCTGGCACATATTTAATAACTATACTATTTTATCACATCAGATAAACATTCTGTTGTTTCCTTCCTCTCTTAACAACCCACATTAACTCAATAAAAATTTGAATTCACCATGTAATATTGTATTCTGATTTTTCCACTTTATATCCTCGGCATTCCACAAACCATTAAATAACATGGTGTTTCATGAAAGGAAAATATTGCATGCCAGTGACAGGACATGATTGAGCTAACATTTCCTCTACTACTGGACATTTAGGTGTTTGTATTTGTTAGCTATTATAAATAATGCTGACATGAAATTTTCTGCATAAACCTTATCAAAAACTCTGATTATTTCCTAAGGATAACAGTTGAATTTGAACAGATGAATATGAGTAGTTGAATCTATAGATCTAAAGATGATGGAAAGCTTAAAAAAAAAAAAAGATGATGGAAAACTTAAAGCCAATAATATATGTCAAATCATCAAAAAATAAATAAATAAAAATGGTTCTGACTTATAGGCCCATTAGTAATGTATGGAATTACTCTTACTGCATACTTATTACTGATAATGATCATTTAAATATGTTTTTTTCAATTTGAAAGTGAAAAATGGAATTGCACTGTTATTTTAACTTGCATTTCCATGATAAATTAAGTTTTTTTTTTATGTTTGTCAAAAATTTTATTTCTTCTGTGTTGTTGTCTCTTCTGTATGGGGAAAAGGGCTTTTTTTTTTAACTTTTAAACCTTTTAATGTTATTTTGTATTAGACATGCTTTTTATTAACAACGTCCAGTTGAATACTGTGATTTAACCAAATCTGAAATTCTCTTGCTAATAATTGGTAGAATATTAACCAAACAAGAAATAGCTTCAAATAGAACATGAACCTTCATTTTCTTTGATAAATTTTGGTTCCATCTGTCAGAGCTACAGTGAGGCAGACCAGTCATGACTACATCTCTGGGCTGGGATTTTAGATTGTGACCCAAAGATGAATTTGGCATGTTCTTTTCCTTGTGCGAACTGGTGTCATCTACATGAGCCCTTAAGCCACTATGAATGGAGAAAACCACTAAAACTGTTAAGACTTGTCTGCATAAATTTAAACACAGAAGATAGAACACAAGGAAGTAGCTATTTGGGAATCTCGGCATATTTATCACGTAGGCTTTGGATTTTTAGTAAAAATTAATATGGCAGAAATGATTAGCAATATGGCTGAAAAATTTAGAAATGCACTCAAGGCTCAACAGGGCAGGATACTCCAAATAATGGCATCTTTTTGGGGGGGGGGTATGACCGTAAACATTAAATAAACAATAAGGCATTTGTGGTAATCTCAAGAAGTTTAGATCAAAGTTTTTAAGCAAAAACAGGCAGCTACATCTTTTGCAAAAGTGCTCTTTCATATCACTGACAAAAAGTCAGGAGTCAAATCAAGAGATGGCAGAAGATATCATAGGTATTAATGCTTATTTAGAAAAACATTATTTCTTCTGGTTATGTTTGTTATATTAAAACTTCATAAGTATCTTGGTCAAACAAGATACTTGTCATACTTGTTATAAACAAGATACTTGCTATAGCAAAAATATTTGTTATATTAAAATTTTCTTAAAAACATTTTTTAAAAGATTTTATTTATTTAAGAAAGAGAAAGAGCGCACAAGCAGGGGGAGAGGCAGAGGGAGAGAGCAATGCAGATTCCCCACTGAGCAGGGAGCCCTACCTGGGGCTTGATCCCAGGACCCAAGATCATGCCAAGATCATCATCTGAGCGGAAGGCAGACGCTTAACCAACTGAGTCATCCAGGTACCCCTAAAACTTTGTAAGTATATTTGTTTCACTAACAATAAATTAACCCATTCTTCGTTGTTAGATTTCAGAGCTCCAGACAAGGATTCGCACAAACATATTCTAAGTTGCCGAGTTTAAAACGGGTTTTCTGAATCTCAAGTTTCAAAAAAATGATGGAAAAGTTGGAAAAGGTAACTCCAAACAGCTAATTAAAGTAGTTAACTGGAAGCACAGATTTTCTACTGGTAAAGGCATAAAACTGGTTTGAGAGAGTATCTATGAGTGTGTATGATAAGGCAAAAATACAAATTCTGTCAGTGAAACCAAGATCCTATGATGAATTAAACTGTTTTGCACATACAATTTTTTCAACACAACCTTATTCTCAAAAAGAGAAAGACTATGCCCCTAGAAAACTGTCAGAATGCAAAAAATTATGCGAATAAGTAATAATAAAATCTTAAGATTAAAAATCATCAAGGTGGTTAGTGAACACAAGGTTGTAATGTCTATACTTTGTGTTTTGACATAGAAAATGTAAATTTTTATGTGAAAATTAGCTTAAATTATATTCCAAGGGCAGACAGCTGTCATCAGAAATATACTTTCTGGGAGTGGACCATCAATACTTAACGCACGATTTACACATACAGAAAATTTACATATGCAGTAAATATACACAGACACATAGAGCATATGTATGTGTAAATATAACATATCACAAATAATAATAGCATTATCTGTAGTGTATAATACGTATTAAATACACACATATGCACGTATACAGGGGCAGTTCCTGATGGTCTAATTTCCTAAGAAGAGAGGGGAGAAAATTTCATTTTGATTCTTGACCAAAGAAAGTATGTTTCTGAGTCAATAAAAATGGGACAAAATCCTTTTAACTTCTTCCACTCATGAGAGAGGGAGAAATCTAAGTATTCCAAAAAGGATATTAAAATAGGATTAAAAATAGTGCCTTGAAATGACCGGGAAAAATGTAATCTCACATGTCTGTTCCCTGACAGTGTTAAAGATAACATATAGTGAATTTTGCCTTTTCAACAGGTTTCCTAAGACAAATTCAAAGGTCAGAGACTCTCGTCCTAAGCCTCTTTTTAACTTCATCCTATAGGGTTAGGGTAAGAAATGCCATCTTGGCTCAGCAATCACCTTTCCTTTTCCTACAGGACCAGGTGTAAACAACACCATCACCAAAAAATAATTTGTGGGACTTATCTTTTGGACTTATCTTTTTATCTTTTTTATCTTTTTATCTTTTGGATAAAAGTCATTTTAAAAAATGAAAGATTTCTAGGGTGCCGGTATGACTCAGTTGATTAAGCATCTGACTCAACTTCAGCTCAGATCATAATCTCAGGGTTGTGAGATCGAGCCCCGTATCACCTCCTCACTCAGTGGGGAGTCTGCTTGAGATTCTCTCTCTCTCTCCCTCTGCCCCTGCTCTCTCTCAAATTAATTAATTAATTAATTAAAATAAAACAAAAGATTTCAGACTCTTCAGTTTATCACCACAGACCCACAGATATTTAATATCCTAAGTAGTGATAAAAGGTGAAATGCATGAAATATATATTACTTTAATATAGAAACAAACTTAAATATAGCAGCTGTGTTGATTAAAGTTCAACATGCTAAACAATGCAAAAAGTGATACCTTAGTAAAAAGTGAGGTAAACCATAAAGATACACATAAAAATAAATCACTATAAAGAAAAACGAAAGGAAGGAAGGAAGTTTAAAGCTAGGAAAAATTTTAAAAAATAAATAAAACTAAGAAAATATATAAGGCACTGTTTCAGAAATCATACACATGTATGTTTAAAGTAAAATGGTATTTATTCAATACCACAGGAGAGAGTGCTGAATGCTGCTGTTTCCAACTCACTCATGACAAGGAAATGTGGTTAAACTTGTGCTGGGAATATATTAGGAGAAATACAGCAGTTACCAGAAGTTTAGAGACTTTCTGGGAATCAGAATCACTTAATTGGAGTAATTTGGTATTAAACAAACCTCAAGGCTTATTTGGGAAGCTAAAGGGAAAAATAATCAATTATGAATTTGTTTTACTGTAAAATCCTAGTTACTTTTGTGGTTGGAGGAAGAGAAAGAGAAAGAATTTTCACTACAGACTTTCTTCCAGAATTCAAAATTTTGTCTGTATATTGACATAGTAAGAGTCTCTGGTAGATTTATTTCAACCATAATGTGGAGCCTTATTTGCCTTTTAATTAAAAAAAAAAAAACCCTCAAACTTGGTATTACACAACAGACATGGTTTATGAGTTTCAATCAGGTCCTAGTTAAATCTCTTCTCTTCAGTGAAACATCAGGTTAATGACTACTGCTTGCCTGATTCCTCAGGTCTAACAGACTTTTATCTACTGTGATCCTACTACATTGAGATAATTTAAACAGGTGGAACATATAAAAACTATAATCATAGTAGGCTTCCTCATTTTCTCCCTACAGCACTCATTTACGAGGACTCTATCTCCCAAGATGCAATGCTGGACACTCCCCTCCCAGGAACATACAAAAATGTCCTACACAGTTGTTTTCTGGGAATTTGTTTTTAACTGGATGCAGAGGTATAAATGACTGGGGGATACAATGAGGCCGTGTGTGTGTGTGTGTGTGTGTGTGTGTGTGTGCAGTTTGAGAGAAATGGGGAGCCAACAGATTGATTTCTTAAAAACATTGCTTTTCAATAAGGGAACAGCTTTCTAACTTTCAGATAGCCATAGACCTTGGGTTTTTAAATAAGTGTGCAGAGGAAGTAGAGGATACATAATTTTTAAAAAGTCATGTTTCAGCCAGCATGTTTGTTCTGTTCCCAGTGATATAGCAGAAGTAGACCAACAACTTTTTATTTTTAATCGAGTTCCATTGACTTTGCAAAGTATGTGGAATTTGGCGCTCCTGGCAGCAGGATGACCTTGACTCTTGACCCTAATTTCAAGGCCATTTGAAGCTTTCATCTTTTCATTTTGTTTACATCTTCTAACCTTCACTGTCCTGGAAAACTGTACTTAGTAGGGATGTTAGAAATATTTGAAAATTGGAACTCTAATCCTTTTTGTCTATTGTGGTTCTCAACATACGGTCCCTGGACCAAGCAGAAGCAGCATCCCTTGTGAACTGGTTAGAAATGTAAATTCTCGGGCCCCACACCAGACCTGCCGACTTAAACACTCTAGAGGTGGGGCCCGGCAATCTGTGTTTTTAAGCCCTTTGTGCTGACATTTGAGATCTGAAATTAGTCATACTCAACTTATCCTGTTACTTCAGAATCTCCGGAGGGGAACTTAAGAAGAAAACCAGACAAGTTAAGTCAGAACATCTGGGAGTGGAGACTGGGCTTCAGCATTTTAAAAATGCTGAGGTAAATGCACAGATCATTCCAAAAGGCAGCCAGAGTGGACAGCCACTCACAAACCCTGCAAACTGTAGGAAATGAAATATTGTAATTCATAAAATGTCTTTTTAGAGTTTCAAGGAACCTGAGACAGGACCTCACTTTAGAAAGGAAGAGACTAAGTTCCTAGGTGAGATGCATTTCTACCGTATCAGGAAGCCATGTGTTTATTAACATTGAATACTAGCACCAAGTCTTGTCCTTTTTTGTGTTCCTAAAGGCACTAGCGCAGTGTTTATATTGGGAGTGTTTACACTTAAGCATTGGCTGGATGAGTACATGGAAACTCTCCATGAAGAGACAGTTATTTACATTCTTTGCATACAGGAGATATATGGTTTTGCTGAAAATATTCCACTCCTCCATGCATAGAACCTATCAGGTTAGAAGAAATATCAGTGTCTAAGGCTTTGATAACCTCCACAAGCAGAAATGTTCACGGCTCCTCTCTTCACAGTAGAAGTGTTTTCTGGGCATGAAAGGCAGCTCCGGGAACCAAATGCTGGCTGGTAACTGCCCAGGGGACACGATTCACAAGTCTCAAGTCCATTTGATGAGTAGGTGCCTTGTTTGCACTGAGCTGAAAAGAAAAATGTACTATGGTTAAGAACGATGACATTAAGCTATACAAAACTAGTACTGGCTAGGAGAGGGTTTTCTGCATTTTAATTGATTTAGGAGACAAAGAACTCTAAGCATAAAGATTGTGTTTAAGACTGCTGCCTGCTTCTCGGTCCTAATAAATTTTAGACTGATTTCCAGTCACTTTCGTTATTACCTAGCACAGTCACGTAGAAAGTGCCGATAAATGGTTTCTGAGTGAAGTTAGAAATTTCATCTCAGAAAGGTATTGTCACAAGAACAAGTTGTATGCAGGGGAACTTGTTCTTGTATAAGTTCTCAGCTTGCACTCAGGTCTCTGGAGTAACAGAAACAAACCTCAAGTTGGGTGAGAGCCTCATTAACTATAAGGCACCTTTGTCGCTCTACAAATTGGCTCTCTTCTGTCCTCCTACCTACAGACCCCATTGGAGGGCTGGCGGAGTAAAAAGTAAAACTAGTCTTAGCATGAGGCCCAGGGAGATAAGCAACTTTCTAAGATTCATAGCAGTGGTTCTGTGGGGGAGCAGGACTAGGGCCAGAAACCTCAACCCCCAGGGCACGACTTTCCTTCTGCCCTCGTTCTCCAAATGATGCTCACTGTCAGCATTTTTAGTGTACTTCTAATCAGCTAGCAAGGCTCTCAAGTTTGTATCTGTCATTAAGCAATCACATCTACATTTGTAACAACAGCAAGGGGCATAGTTATGAAATTCCCTCTTTTAGGTGTATCTCTTTTTTTAAAGTTTGTTTGTTTATTTATTAAAGTTATCTTTATACCCAACATGGGGCTCAAACTCATGACCCCAAGATGAAAAGTCCATGCTCTAGTGACGGAGACAGCCAGGTGCCCCTTAGGTATATCTTAATTGTAACTTCAATCGTGAAAGAAAATGTTTCCATCAGAAATGTTTACTGAGAATGATAATCAAATGTTTTGGAAGTATTGAGTATTTTAGGAGCAAGAATACATGCATGTGTACCTATAGTTATTAATTTCCAAACAAATGGAGAGTTGATCTCATTGTTATCAAATACTATTCTCACAAAAAAAAATATTAAAGCAAACTCATGGTTGCTAATTGTTATGAAAGTCCTTTCCACCAATTAATTTGAGAGTTGATTAAAAAAAAAAAAACTACGTTACTTGATAAATGCAGATTAGAATTGAGGTGCCTGAGTGGTGCAGTCAGTTAAGCATTTGACTCCTGATTTCTGCTCAGGTCATGAAATCAGGGTTGTGGGATCAAACCCCAGGTCAGACTCCATGATCAGCATGGAGTCTGCTTGAGATTCTCTTTCTCCCTCTGGCCCTCCCACTTGTGTGCGCTTTCTCTCTCTCTCTCTCTCTCTCTCTCTCTCAAATAAATCATTAAATACATCTTTTTTTAAAATGTGGGTTAGAATTATCGGCAGTGGAGTTTGACTTAGAGCAACAGACTGTTCCAAAGGGGAAAAAAAAAAGACTTCTTTAATGTGAGAGAAACACTGAGATACTAATTTAAAAACTAAAAGAAAAAAAATCAATCAATGAAATTGCTTATAGTGATGCTCTTATTTCATCCTATTTGCCATTTAGACTTCATAAGTGAAGACAAAATTCAGGTTTCTGGTCAACATGTGCACTAGGCCATTACCTTTGCATTCCAAGATGCTTCTTGAATGGAGATACTCGGTGTAAGTCCCAGCTGGACAGAGTTTGCACTCAAGCTGCCCTTCCTCATCCTGATAGAATCCAAGCAAGCAGCTTTCACAGACAGAACTCTCCAGAGAATAATAGGTTCCCAAGGGGCAATTGACTGAAAAGAAAACAGAAAACACTGAAGCCAATGAACTATAGAAACAGAACACATTTAATTTCCTTCTTCCTAAAGGCATGAAACTAATAAAGCCTGCTTCCAAATACTATTGTTTCTGTGTTAAGTCTTACTGTCAGAGGTTTCCTCACAAGATAAACCTTCCAGAAATGTATTCCTAGAAACAAAGGTAAGATTCTTTTTAAGAAAATGCAAATCCTTATTGACCGAGATTAGGGCTTGTGTGATAGGAGCTTTAAAGCATGGATTAAACCAGATCATCCTGGGAAATACACAGCTAACAAAGAAAAAGCTGCTGTAGGGAAGGAATAAAACAATGAACATCAGGTTAATTTGAGGCTTCCAGCTAGGAAAAACAGTTTCTTAGCGATTCCTCTGAATAGTTCCCGTATGAAACTGACTGCTGTCTATTACAGCCTCATTTCTAGAAACAAAACCAGCCGAAGGTTGTGAGTCTGAACCAGGAGAGTTCAGTAGAGCCTTGTCTCTGCTTATAGGAATTACCGTCCACTGAAGGCAAGTCTGAGACATCCTGAGACCCAAGGGTTCCGAGGAAACAGGCCAATTTTAGGACCTTCCTCCCTTGGAGATTTGGTCTACTACTTGGCAGGCTTGAAGTGACTCAGGATTTCTGAGACCAAAGTGGAATGTTAAACCCACAGAAAGGATGAGAGCAAAGTTAGTGTTGGTACAGAGAGGGTACTTGAAATCAGCATGTACGATTCTGATGATAAAGTGTGTAAGAATTATGTGGAAACCTACTAAAAATTCAGAGGCCAAGGCCCTGCCCCCAAAGTATGGGATGTATTAGTCCTAGGCTGCGGCCCGAATCGGGATGCATTTTGGTAAGCCCTTCAGGGGATGCTGACACAGGTGGTCCGAAGGCCAGACTGAGAAACACGGAACACTGACCGAGATGATACCTAATTTTTACTTACAACATAGGGAGGAAACAAGTCACCCAACTGAGCTCTAGGAATAGCAAGAACTGTTGAAGAAGGTTTTCCAAGCAAGGGGCGAGATCCCACGCCTCCAGAGGGACACCAGACTCATACCATTTGGTTCAGTTGAGCGTAGAGTTTGGTAAGAGGAGTCTCCCGTATCTATAAACCATGACTTATTTGGGAAACAGGCTGGAATGGATCCGGATTGTGGCAGTCTGGGTTAAACGTTAAGGGGCTGTGGGTGAGGAGAATGAGTGTCTGCTTAATGGTTAACGGGGATCTCCTCTGGAGGTGGTGAGAATGTTTTGGTAGTAGTGATGGTTTGGTGATGGTTGAACAGCATCATGAATGTACTAAATGCCACTGAACCCTACACTTTAAAGTGGTTGATGTTATACCATGTGAACTGGGCACTGGCTACTCAGCTGGAAATCTTAGCTACACCACTTACAGTCTTAATGGGCAAGACTTCCTGAGTAAGCTCCTCGCCTCTCTGGCTTCAGTTTTGCCATCTGTAAAATGGGCTTAATCGTAATAGCACTTCACAGAGTTGCTAAACAGAATTAAACAAGAGAGGGGCTCAGCCTGCCTACGGAAGTGGTCAAAAAGATCAGTCTTTATTACTGGAGATGCTGCTGAAAGTTGTGAGCTCTAAAGTGCTAGAAATAAAACCAAGATCTGAGTCCCTTACCTGAAATAGTTTTCTTGTCCTGAACAATGGTGGTTACTTAGATTCCTGAGACAAAATAATAAGAACAACAACCACACAACAATCGTACAATGTTTCATTTCAATACCCTTGTATAGTTGTAAGGCCGCTCTACTCATCTCATTTGACCCACTATGAGCCAGATAATTTTTTTTTTTTCAGGGAAAAGTCTTACCACACATACGCCCTCTCAGCACTGAGCCTGGTCTGCAGAAAAGGAAAGCCTTTTCTGTCTCTAACGAATTGCTGTCGGCTACCAGAATTTCAGATGAAAGCTGGAAGGAATACATGGGCTCCTGACCGAGGGTCCTTTCCAGTTGATTTGTAATGGTTTCCAAAGTCTTAATGAGTCGCTGCTGATTTTCCAGCTCGAGGGTATCATTTCTTTCATCGGGCAATGGCACACTAGCTGAGATAAAAACAAGACGAAATAAAACATAACACACACAACATGGTGTTTCAGAAAACCATTCGTAGTTAGTGTCTTTTTTTTTTTTTAACCAAAAAGAAATGGCATATTAAAAATCTTCCAGGAAAAAGTAACTGACACTCAACCACTACTTACTGAGCAACTAGTATAGGGGTAATATTAAGAACAATGCAATTTGTTTTAATCCTTCTCTCATGTGCTGGATCTACGTCACCTTTTTGTGAAGTTCTTCCTTACAGCATGTATAACTTTCTGTAAATTCTTGCTTTTTAAAACATGCCTTAGTTCGTCATGCCAAGATGAGTATAAAGCAGGATGTCTGTTGCTGCGAGAATCATAAAATACATCTGTGATATTAAATTGCAAAAAATGACAAAACTTGGGTGATTGCGCTCTCCCTCATTTTCAGTTCCAGGACTATTTCCTAAGAATGATGACAAATGATAAATTTGCAAAATAGGTCTCCCACCAAGAACTTCACATAATATTGTTTTTTCAAATAGACAGTCTCTCCTTACCTGTGATGTTAAAAACTAACTTAATTTTGTGGTTCGATAATGGGGCACTTCTTCTAATTCGTGAAGATCTGGCTTTGCCGACACCTGTGGGTGCTTCTTGCACAGAGTCCAAGAAGTCATCGTAAGAGTAATCCAGCCTGTTAGCTGCGCCCCAACCACCAGGTCCTGGACAGTTGGGGCAGAGAAACAAGATTCTACAGTTGCCTCGTTATCGGCATTTAGGTCTGACTCTTAAGCCACAAGTCAAATTGCCCCCTATTTCTTCAATTGCCCATAACGTACTGCATACAGGGATTCATCTAGAATCTCGTATTTCTCATCTACAATCTTATATTGTAATTTTTATGCACTTCATTTTAGATTTAGACTACCAATGAATCGCACAAGAAGAAAGACAAGTCCCTTTGGAGCTACCTAGGCATTTAAGCCGTTCTTCCCTTTGAGTTAAGTTAATTACCTTAGCTTTAGAGTTAAATTAAGATGTGGGTGCAGAATTTTCAGAATTTTAATCAATTCCTATTTCCCTTCAGGGTTTGCTCCATTCTTTTCTTTTTTTTTTTTAAATTGTAATATCAGCTTTATAAACAATGCAAATGAACAGGTTTCCTTTTGTGAAGCTTATTCAGGATACTGCACCAGATTTTAAAGGTAGAGGGGCAGGGGTGCCTGGATGGTGCAGTCAGTTAAGCAATAGATTCTTGGGTTTCAGCTCAGGTTGTGATCTCAGGGTCATGGGATGGATCCCCACGTTGGGCTCCATGCTCAGCACGGAGTCTGCTTGAGATGCCCCCGTGCCATTGTGCCCACCCACACGGATTCAGTTTGTAGCTTCTGGATGTAGGGTGTGAGGGTGTACAATTCTAGTCAAGTTACTTTCCTCTTTCTGAACCTCAGTTTCTTCACTTATAAGTTGAGGTCATTCTTCTTACCTCACAGGTTTGGGGGATAATTGAAACAATTATCTGGCTCAGTGTTTGACTCATTCTAAAATCTCATTAAATGATACTAATATTGGTCTGGGCATATCGTTGTTGCATGATTATGTGCTTTAAATATCAGATTATATTTATACAGGCCTCTTGACCTATGTAAGCAGTTTAAGATTTTTAGATGAAATTTAAATTGGGTTTTAAAGAAAATAAGCTCTTAAAATTTTTTTTTGTCTAATTAATTTGTCTAATGTCTTTTGGCTATTAAAATTACCTAGAATAAATATTTTTGTTTTTCACTCAAACATCTTTCCCGCAAGTATTATGTAGCCATTATAGGAAAACAGATGAGCCAAGACAAAAAAATTTTTGATTGCCTACAATTCCACCATATAGAAATAATGCCTATAACATTTTAGGCAAGATTTTCTTCTATGAATATATAAACACACACATATATGTTTATGCATACACAGATACATGAATCACTGGAATGGAAATAACCATACCATACCTTTAACAAATGATTATACTACGTGTATATTACTTAATAATCTTTTCCTAATTTTCTCAATGATATATTATGGCATTTCTCATAATATTCTCTTCTATGGCTATACCACAAACTAACCAGGTTTCTATTTTCAGACTTCTAGGTTATTTCAAAATTCTAGAACACCCTTGTGCATAGAGGATTTCATAAAATGTAAGGCACCATCAATGAGAAGATATATTCCAATTTTAGAGATGTCCAAATGAAAAATGTATACCTTAGAATTTATGAAATGTAGGGCATCTTTGCACACTGATGTGATTTTTATCTTGAGAAATAGTCTTAGAATTAGATTTCTGGGATTCAGTATTTTTAATCTTTTGATACATATTGCCGATTGCCCTCCAATTTCTCCCCTGCATACGATATAGGAGTATGATTTTCTTTCCTTATACCCTTGCCAATTTGGGGTATTATGATTCTTATTTGAATGTGTTAATCTGACAGGTTGAAAAGGGCATCTCATTTTAGTTTTAATTGGAATTACATGACTATTACGAGCTCAAAGCATTTTAATATATTTATTGACCCTTTGTTTTTCACATTATGACTTGCCAAGGTGTTGTTTGAAATATTACACTAATCTTGTGACTCTCTACTGTAAAGGTACTCAAGGAGGAAAGCTTATCTCTTAGGATCAATTGTACCATGTGTCCACATAGGATTCTAGCAAACTGCCATTTTGATCCTTATTAGATGACAAATATCACCCATCTCAAAGCCTTACGATGACACCTGACTCCCTCTAGGTGGATTCTTATACCCTAACAGTCTACTTCAACAGTCTGGGAGGGGAAACCTGTGTCATGTGTGACAGAAGAGTCATTGTTATTCTAGACACACTCCTGCCAACTCTGTTGCCAACGCCACCTCATGTTTTCCTATCTAACACTTTAATGTCTAAAATTTTCACTGAGAAGTTTTATATAATAGTTAAAAATGGGAAAAAACCCAAAGCCTACCAGTAGGAAATTGTTTACATAAATTATGTCAAATTGATTGATTAAATAATATGTGGCCATTGAAACTGAAGAATATTTAGTGACAGAAAAATGTCCTCAATATAACGTTAACTAAAAATTCAAGTTTACAAAGTAGTATGGGCACATATACATAATGTGTACAGTTATATGTATATATATGTTAATATACATAGTAATACATATATTAGTATATTAACAGAATTATTTATGGGATTGTGGGTTATCTTGATTTCATTCTTTGGGTTTCAGCATTTTTCAAATTTTTGCAGTAAACATATATGCAAAAATATTTTTAAAATTTAAAAATTATAAAGCAAATGTCAACATCACTCTAAATGCTAAGTCACTACAAATATTACACATATGATTAGTGTCAGGAAGAAAAAGGATGTCTGCTGTAATGTCAACTAATATCATCTCTCAGATAACTTTCCAAGGACTTTATGTGTACTTGTACTTATTCATTTAATCCTGAGACTGGTCCTATGAGTTCAATACATATACATACACATATATATATATACACAAACTTGCTCAAGACCACATAGCTAATAGGTAGTAGAGGAAGAATTTGGATGTAAGAAGTTGGTCTTAGAGTACATGTGCTTAACTATGATACTATTTTTATTATTAGTACTATTATTATTATTATTTTTTAAGATTTTATTTATTTATTTATTTGACAGACAGACACTCACAAGTAGGCAGAGAGGCAGGCAGAGAGAGAGGAGGAAGCAGGCTCCCCGCTGAGCAGAGAGCCCGATGTGGGGCTCAAACCCAGGACCCCGGGATCATGACCCGAGCCGAAGGCAGAGGCTTTAACCCACTGAGCCACCCAGGCGCCCCATTATCACTATTATTATTATTATCATTATTTTTTTGAAAGGGAAAGAGAAAAGGAGAGGCGGAGAGGGAGACAGACGCTTAAGCAGGCTCCATGCATGGAGCCCAACACAGGGCTCAATCTCACAAGCCTGAGATCATAATCCGAGCTGAAATCAAGGGTCAGACACTTAACTGACTGAGCCACCCAAGAGCCTCCATCACTATTATTTTTAAAAACATTATTCTGGAAGTGTTATACAGTTTTATAATAATGCAGTAAAATGACAAATGTAATTACTGGAAAGGTTGATGATGTTAATAATGAAAGACCCAGGGTGACTATGAAATCTTCCAGAAATATTAAGGCAGTAAGCTAAATGGCCAGCTACACCAGCAAACAAATCATATACCATAGTTAGAAATAACTTTAATAAAAATGCTGAAAGATAATACGGAGAAAACATGAAAATTCAATTAGAAGGTATATCAGACTTGAACAGATTGAGTCTTAATATATTCTGTGTGAGAAATCTGAGTATTTTACACATATAACTATTTTAAAATAATGGCTTAATTGTAATTTAAATTGAATGCCATATAAAATTGCTTTAGTACTATTCTAAGATATCATATAAATATTAAAATTTCACAACATAAGGTGACTTATTTTTCTTAGTTTTTATCATCTCAAGAGTTTTGGTTTTAAAAAAAGTTAATTTTTCTAGATTGCCCCACTCTTCTGGACTTAAAAGTTATTTTGCAGATCAATCTTACAATCTCAACACTGCATAATTTAATTACCAATTGCAAAGCCATTTTCATAGTCATAATTGTATTCAAGGCAGTATTTTTTGGTCAGGTCTTCTAATCTGCAGTCAATGTCCTCAGCATCACTACAAAATGATGGGACCTGCAAATAAAAAATGAAGAGTATGAAATGTAAATTCCACGTCTGTGTGCTCTGGATAAGCCCTTCGTTCTGTTGGCCTTCCATTTCCCTCCACAGGAACTAGAGCTCTTCCTGCTTCTGGACAGACCCCACCCCTCGTCCGGGCCCTCCCCTGCAGGCTCTGATACGTGTGGACCACCAGGATTAGTTTCAGGCCTTTCTTCTCTGTGCATGTCACTGATCCCCAGAGGTCCAGGACCCCTGGCATATCTCTTGTCTCTAAACGTTTACCCCATATGGCTCTTTAGATCCCTTTTCTCTGATTCTATCTCCAACCATCTCTTAGTCCTCAGAACCTTCATCTGCCCTCTGGATCTCAGGCATCAGCAAATCTCCTATTATTTTTTTTTTTCACCTCTCTTCATGGTCCCTTCATCTTTGTTCTCAATGACACCTCACCTTTCAGTTTTCTCAAACCACGGATGTGGCGGTGGAGGAAGTGTCCTCCTCACTCTTCCCTGCTGTTTCCAGATCACGCTCCCATGCCCCTCCTTAGGGTCTCACAGTCCTGAAGCTCGCTGCATAGTAGATGGCCCCTCTGTGCGGCAGCCACCTACAGCCTTTCCCTATTCTGCATCACCCCCTCATTCCAAGAATATCCAGTAACTGTCGCTGTTATCATTCCTGGTGATTTCTATATCCATCTGGCGAATCTCCCATCACCTTGGCTTCTCACTTCCTTTTCCCCCTCTCCCCCAGTCTTCCAGCCTTACTTTGTTCAGTGCGGTCATGGTCATACCTTCAGACCCCATCATTACCAATAACTGCACCCTCTCTTACACCCGGAAGTCTCTGACTTCATCAGATTTATAATCCATGGACCCTACCACCGCTTCACTGTCTCTCAGTCCGATGTCTCCACCTCCTTCTTCATCCGTCTTAGATTCTATGGCTCATCACCAGGAATCTCTCCTTCACACGCACCCATCTCCACCACTTGTCTGCAGAACCCATAACCCTAGTTAAGCTAATTGCTCTGCTTTCTTTACACGTGCACCCACGTGGTTAATTACAGCTTGAGAGAAAACACAATCCTGCTTCCTGCCAATCCTACCACCTTTCTTTAGCACATTCATTTGCATTTTCCTAGAAAATTATTTTATACCATCAACTCCCTTTCCAAACCCCCACAACTCCTCCCCCCATCCTTACTCTTTCAGCTGATCACTCTGCATCTTTTTTCTGTGAGAAAACAGAAGTCAGAAGAGATTTTTGACACACTTCTACTGCTGGGTGTACCCACTCGTGTATCTGTGTCCCTGCGTACACTGCCTCCTTGACTCCCCTCTTTCTCTCACACAGGACGTCAACCCTACTACCACTGAATCTACTCTTAGCATCTATCCAAAATCCAAGCTGCCTACTCTGTTAGGGATACAAATATGTATATAACACATTTTCTTCGAGATATTCAACACAAATTAAATACATTGTTTTGCTTTCCTATAAACAGTGAAAAAGTCCTAAACAAAAATGCATGAAAAAGAAAATCCTTTCAATGTTCAATTATCTCATCATAAAATAAATACAGTCTACAATGGCATTTTTGTCATACTTTAAATAACAAAGCAGACATTTTCAAACCACATGGACTCCACACTTCTCTGGCTTTCTGACTCAGAATGTTTTTAAAAACTCAAAAATGTTTTAATAAAGATTCACTTATAATTCATTCCAGAAATCCAAAACCTATAAGCAATCCTAACTATTAGGAGCAAGTTTGGATTACAGAGAGGCGGGAAATCATTAGGACACGGAATTCCAGTGGCAGGTTACCCTGAGAAGCTATGAAAAGCTCAAGAGCATCCTTTAAAATCCAACAAATACTGCGGACATACCATTTTCCCCAGGGTAGTCTCAAATGCTTCAGAAAACTTCTTCAGCAGATCTGTATCATCACAACGAGTTGCTTTGTATAGCATCTCAAAGGATTTGAACCCATGATTTGCAAAACGTTTTACTGGAAAATGTTAGAGAAAACAGCTTCAGTTGGTTAAGTGTTTTCAACACAAAGATTTAATTGTCTTTGTAATAACTGTAACTTAGGGACTTTGGTTCTAAAATGATTTATAGGATGGCTATAAAAACAAGAGATGACAGTTAAGACAATTTCCTAGGCATTAATTGATCACAATAAACCATGAATCAGTCAAGCGGCACCGTACCCAGTTACCCCGTGATGAGGTTTGCTTTGATATATTATTCTTTAGTTTACAACCACATTAAGAAAATGAACATTTAACAGAAAAAGAGATTTAAAAAATTTTAAATTATATTTCTGGGAATTTTTAAAAAATCCTGTCTGGGTCAAAGATATCTTTTATATCTATATAATTTTGTATCATATATGTTTCTATTATATTTTTAACCAAAATACATTAAAATTTTTCTAACTATGATGGACAATCATAATCCTTGAAAGTGTAATTCCCACAGAGAATTCCCCCCTTGGATCAGAAACTTGCATGGTTAGACATAGCAAGCTGTCCCATAATATTCTGAGACAATGATTCCTAGTAGCATCAGGATGAAAATCCTACTGTCTGAATCTGTGGCGGAGGTGAGTGATATTGCAGAACTTTTAATTACTACCCAAATTTGTGGGAAAAAGTAGCTCAAGTAATTGGGCTTTATTCTCTTTTCAGGACACTGGCATTTAAACTCCAACTATAGTAATGAATCAAGGATTCATTCCAAAGAGTATTTATTTACACTAGACAAAGACACTGGCTATTTTTATAATTATACATCTATTTAAGATTATGGAATAGCTCTAAATATAAATCAGACCTGCAGAGATTGTGACTGATCTTTCTCTATCACATATAATGGATCTTACTTTAATTAAATATAAGCTCTTCTACAGACTATGAGACTACAAGTTCAAGTTTATAGATCAAGAACAACATGCTGACAAATCTCTATTTCTGGTAAATAACAAAGATTGGGCCAAGATGGGTTTGCTTTAAACAGAATCTTGTCCTGTACCAATCAATAACGAGACTCTGATGGGCTAACTTTTTAAATCAAGGGCTGAACATTTCTCTTATTCACAAACATTTCAAGTTCATGACACCATTTTTTTTTCAAGTAAGCTCTATGCCCAATATGGGGCTCAAACTCATGACCCCAAGATCAAGAGTTGCATGCTTGCTCTAAGCCAGGTGCCCTTCATGGCACCATTTTTCACTCATCAAACCCAATCCCCATAGTAAGGAGGTTTTCCTCTTAAATGCCCCGAAACATACACACACCCAAACACACATACACACACACATGAAAGGATTCCAGAAAGAAATGAAAACTTACTAGCACAGTCTGGCCACTCAGTGGAATATGGTGGCTTCCAAATTCCATCTTCGTAAGCACAGTAATACTTCTCAGTAGACCCTTCTGTGAAATCATAGCCCTCCGAGCAACTTAATGTGCAGTTAACTCCAGCACTATCTTGAGTACATATAAAATCCCCATTTACAGGTGTAAATGGAACTTCACAGGGAGAAGCTGCATTAAAAAAAAAACTGTACTATTTCTACACAGTGGTTTAAACAATATAAATTAAATTCTATGAGTCTAAGCTGAATTTTGAAAAGGACTCCTCCTGTCCACCAGCATTCCTAGAAGAACTTTCGCCATAAATCCTTGGTGTGGGAACATGACAATGTATGCCTCTTGGTTCCTAGGTGGGCACAGTTGAAAAGCTGTACCTATGTGTGACTAGAGGCTGTGCATATTTCTGACTTGGGGTTGTTATTTGTGGCCTTCCTATAGTAAGAGTGAAAACTAGATAGCATTATGTAGTAAGTACATTTGCAGAGTCTGTCTCCTCAGCTATTCAAAACAGAATTATGACAGTAACGTTTTGTACTTTCAGTGAAAATGTTAATGGAATGTTAAAGACCACCCTTGAAGAAAGTATTTCTATGTACCACGAAGTGAGGCAATTACAATGGGAAATGCAAATAAGATCTGTCTGTACTCTAACCTTACGAATCTACTGCACACCGTCCATTCTCTCACTAAATACAGCAATTACATATAGCAAATGGCGACTAGCTTTCTGGAGGGTTTTTTTTTTTTTTATTTTATTTATTTGACACAGAGAGATCACAAATAGTCAGAGAGGCAGGCGGGGGTGGGGGAAGCAGGCCCCCCATTGAGCAGAGAGGCAGGCAGAGAGAGAGAGGGGGAAGCAGGCCCCCCATCGAGCAGAGAGCCCGATGTGGGGCTCCATCCCAGGACCCCGAGACCATGGCCTGAGCCAAAGGCAGAGGCTCAACCCACTGAGCCACCCAGGCGCCCCATGAAAAGAATACCTTTTATAACAATGTGGATGTCACAGCTTCTGTTATTGCCTGAGGGGTCAGTGGCTGTATATCGCACTATAGTCTCCCCATGAGGGAAAAGGTCTCCTGGTGAATGGCTCCTGGTGATGAGCAACACAGCCCCTAGAGAGGAAAGAAGGGACCCAGTCTGGGGGTGACTGCTCTGTAGTCACTTCGTCAGTTCCTGTATTTGAATTTTCATTTTCTCTTTATACAAGCCAGCTGGGCATTCAATTTATGTTGACTTGGTTAATAGTAAAAAAATAAAAGATGCAATGTTTATACTGTAACACAGAAGCATTAGATTTAAAAACCTCATCAGAGTAAGGCGTTCTTGCTAAATAAATGGTTTTCCTTGAGTAGATCAGTCTATTGGAATACTGGAAAAAATTTTAATTCTTTATTTAAATTCAATTTAGTTAACACATAGGGTATTATTAGTTTCAGGGGTAGAATTTAGTGATTCATCAGTTGTATACAACACCTGGTGCTCACGACATCAAGTGCCCTCCTTAGTGCCCGTCACCTGTTTATCCTTCCCCCCACTGACCAATACTGGAAATTTAATTAAGAAATTTATTTAATTTGCATTTTAATTGTCACTTACTGGGTTTTAGTGAGACCTTTAACATGAACTTCAACTGTATTTGCTCACTTTTTTTCTGCTTTCCTGCGAACTTTTCTGACTTTAGGGGGCAAATCTTGAAGAAATGAAGAGGACTACAGAGAAGTGTACTAACAACATTACTGAAATGCATAGTTCATGCCTTCAGGACAATGTAAACATAGAGAATTTATCAGAAATCTTCAAGTACAACAACTAGTATAGGTTTAATAAATGTGCATTAGACACTGAATGAAAGAAACCCCAGGGACAGGTAAGATGAGTAATATTAAATTATATATAATTATCCTAGCATTAAAACATATTACCTTATATGATTATTCATTCCACTTAAACAAGGAGTAATTTGCTTTTCATTTCTTTTAACCTTTTTAAAAACTTTTAAAAATGAAATACGATTCAGTGTTAACCATGCTGACCACAAAATCTCGGCGTCCGCACCTGAGTTGTCTGAGAACTGAGGCTCATCCCACACCGCAGGGTACTCCTTCTCTGAGACCTGCATCGGAGGTGGGGATCTGCACCAGTCTATGCTAGGTGGTTCTACATCTAAAAAAACAGGAGAGCAAAGAAAGAAGTTACAACTGGTATTCAAAAGTGACGCGGTGTGCACAAGAGAACTGACGTCTACTTGCGCTAGCAGAGAACCCTGACCTTGTTAGACTGGCCCTGGAGCCCCCTTTGACAATGAGATTTGTGGTAACCCTGGTCTCAAGGCAAAAGAAAGAGCTGACTCTTCTTATTTATTTTGTCCTCTGCTCGCTGAAGAAGAAATACTAGGGTCCTAAAATCACCCCGAGCATGGCCGTGTACAAGGCAATTCTGGGGGAACCTGGGTGGCTCTGTCAGTTGAGCGTCTGACTCCTGGTTTTGGCTCAGGTCATGATCTCCAGGTTGTCAGATCAAGCCCCTAATGGGGCTCCACACTCAGCATGGAGTCTGCTTGACAGTCTCTCTCCTTCTGCCCCTCCCCCCGATTACTCACTATCTCTGTCCCCCCCAATATAAATAAATAAATCTTTAAAACAAAAGTTGGGTTTTTTTTTTAAAGGCAATTCTGGATGTGGTGGGCATGCCACCCAGAGTAGTGAAGCCGATGGGCCAGGAAATGAAGAGAACCTTCCCAGAGAAGCAGAAGGAGTGAGATGACCAAATCTCAGGACAGGCAAATTTAAGGGACTCATCTGAGGTCATCACGCTAAAAAACTGCAACCATGGGCATTAAGATCAGGGTATTTCTACCCGTGATAGATGAGAACATACACTCAGAAATTAAATGAGCTGTATCTGTGAGAATACGTAGATTTCTGTTTTATGCTAAGTCTTTTTTCCCCATGCTTGTCATTTCATTAGAGCAGCGCCTACTGATTTTCTAGACTGTAAACTCTGCCGACCTGTGATGAAGTCTCTCTTGCAGTTAGGTTTCCACTGCAGAGCACGGCACCTGGTCCATAACCCATGCACAGAAAAAGTTGCTGAATAAAGAAAAACGTGAAGAAATGCTCATTGGAGGTCTGTGCACTTGAAGGGTGCCGAATCGAGTCAATTCAGAGTTAAACTGACAAATCCGGCAGTGTTTACGGTTTTCCCAAAAGAAATTACAAACAGGTATTTCCAAGATTTTCTTAAACTTATCTGATCCTAGACAAACATTTTATTTTTTCAGAAATTTTTTATTTTTCAGGGAGAGAGAGAGAGAGAGAGCACAAGCAGGGCGAGGAGCAGTCAGAAGGAGATGCAGGCTCCCCGCTGAGCAAGGAGCCTGATGTGGGACTCCATCCCAGCATCCTGGAATCATGACCTGAGCTGAAGGTAGCTGCTTAACCAACTGAGCCACCCAGGTGCCCCTAGACAAACATTTAAAAGTTGAATTGCAGGCATAAGAGAGCAGGAAGACTCAGTTAATTACTGTCAAAAGGACAGGAGGTACTAGCGGAGGCATAATCTCCAAAGGAGAGAGAAAAGTCTATTTCAAAGCAAGTGAGGCCGAATTCCTGGAATGCTGAGCAAAAGCATTCTTGCTTCCTCTCATTTGTCAGTAAGATACCCACACCCTGTCATCCGAGGAAACAAGAAAATGCAGGCTTTAGAATATTTTCTCTGTCTTTTTCTGTCCTGTCTCTCTCTGCCCCCTCTCTCCTTGTCTCCCTTTCTCTCACCTTCCCCTGCTTCCTCTTCTTTCCCATTTCATCTCTCATAATTTGAAAATCCAGTGTCTAGCTAGACACTTGAGTACACATTTCACATTCCACCGTGCTGACTCTTCATCGTGAAAAAATTAAAACTTGGCAAATGCTTGAACCACAGTTCCGTGTCTAAAATCGCAGTATCACAAAAAACAAATCCAGCATATTTTTCATATGACTGGTCAAGTTCATGTTTAAAACAACACTGAACAAGCAATAAAAAAAAAACCAAAACCCTAAGCACTATAAAATGAATTAGGCTGATTTTTACTTGCATCTCTTTTTATCGACTTTTACCCAAACCTATAATTTCTAAGATAAGGAGCCAGTCTGATATACATTAGTTATTTTAAGAAGTTATGCAAAATTCTTGAAATATAATGAATTTAATGTGTTGAATTTTTAAACAAGCACATTAAAATACATGAGATGAATATAGGAAATGTCAATATGTTTACTAGAGCTTAATGTGTGTCAGGCACCAGCTCAAGTGGTTTATGAATTTTAACTAATTAAAAACCTCACAATAACCCTATGATGTAATACGTTTATTCATTCTATTTTTGGATAAAGAATCAGAGGCACAGAGAAGCTACTGGTCACACTGCCTTTAAGTGGGAGAGTGGACTCAGACTGGGCTCCAAGTCTGTGCTCTGGACCACTACAGACTGCTGTGTGTCCTATCTCTCCATGTATTACATCTTGGTGATGGGTGTCTGCTGTCTACTGAGTATCTACTCAATTGATTGAAAACACGAAGACGAACTGGGAGATGGAGCAGCAAATCAGTGCATGTCCCCAGCCCCCCAAAAGGACTGACCTATAGCGGTGGTTGTAGGGATGAAGAGGCTGGGACAGATTGCAGAGACAATAAGTAGATAAAATCAGCAGAACTTGGTAACTCACTGAATGTTGGTGATGGAAGTAAAGGAGTCAAGGATGACTTCCAGATTTCTGCACGGTAGGTAGGTGTTTGGCTGGGCCATTTTCTGAGCTGAGAAACATACTAGGTTTGGGTGAGTCTGAAATGCCTGTAGGACATCTACATGGAAAGCTCAGTAGGCAGTTCTATACATTCGTTTGAACTTCAGAAAAGAGATTGAGATAGAAATCTGAAAGTGGTCAGTTAACAGAATCACTAGGAAAATTACATAAAGAAAGAGAAGAGGACTAGGTTGGAACGCTGGAGATGAGTCACAGTTGAAAACTGGCCTGAGGAAGAGAAGCCACGTAGGAAAGAGAGAAAAAGGAGAAATGAGAACAATGGGTTGGCGAATCAAGAAAAGACTGGTGTCGGATAAGCTAGGGAAGGAGATGGTTTTAATAAGGAGAGTGTGGTTAATAATGTAAAATCTAGGGGCGCCTGGGTGGCTCAGTTGGTTAAGCGTCTGCCTTCTGCTCAGGTCATGATCCCAGAGTCCTGGGATGGAGCCCCGCATCAGGCTTCCTGCTCAGTGGGAAGCCTGCTTCTCCCTTTCCCTGTGACCCTCCCCCTGCTCATGCTCTCACTCATGTACACTGTTTCTCAAGTGAATAAATGAAAAATATTTTAAAAATTTCTTTAGTCTAAGGAAAGATTATGTAAAATAAGAACTAGAAAGTGTATAGTAGGAGTAACTCTAGAGACCACTGGGAACCCTGATGACAGCAGTTTATGAGTGGAGGGGACAAGAGCTGGACACATTGAGTGACTTTGAGAATACATGGTCCTTGAGACAAAACAGATGGCAACCCCTGGGAACTTTTCAAAAGGCTCATACTAGAAGAAATCAAAGAGAGACGGGGATATGTAAAGGGTATGTAGGTTTCAAAGAGGGAGTGGCTTGAGCAGGTTTCAAGGCCCATGGGGAGAATCACTGGGAGGGAACTGTCAAAGATAAAGGAGCAGCAAAGCCCTTTGGATTATTCTCACAAACCCACCCAAATAATTTCACGACTTACCAATAACTTTGACATGGAAAGTGCAGCTGGCTTGGTTGCCGGAGAGGTCAACTGCTGTATATGTGATAGCAACATCTCCAATTGGGAAGAGGTAAGGTGGGGTGAAAGCTGGATGAACATGGATTGATACCTTTTAGAGATAAATGAATATTTTGAAAGTTAAAGTTAATAGCAATGAAACATTTTTTCTACTTAAATATTATTAGGAAAAGTGAAATTTTAAAAAATGATACAGTATTTCATACATATACCAAATAGAAAAAAAAAATCAGGCGCAGCCTTTTGGTGTGTTTCTTTCTGGACTATTATTCTATTTATATAGTTTATACAGCTGGCATATGTATAAAATGTTATTCCTTATTTTTTAAATATAACATCTTAAAACATTCTTTATCCTGTTACATAGTCTTTAGAACTTAAGAAGACTTTTAAACGCCTCCAAAATTTTCTATAGAATAAGTTTATGCTAATTTTAAAAAATCTATTGAAGGACATTAAAACTGATCCCAAATTTTCCTATAATAAACTAGGATGAACAGTTTTGTACAGGTAATTCTAAATTTTTTTTATTATGTCTCTATAACACATTTCCAGGACAGAATTACTAGCCTCAAAGTCACTAACATCTCATTGATAGATAATACAAAATTTCTTTCCCAAAACATGGTAATAATTTGCTTTCCCATTTGTCAGTATTTGATAGTGTCACTGTTAAAGTTCCCACTCTAAGTTCTCTGCCCTGTATTAAATACCGTTACTTTTTGGTAACTAAAAATATGACACCAGGTCATTGTTTTAATTCACAATTTCTTAATGCCTCAGACTAAGACTACATTGTCATATGCTTGCAAGATATAGATATATCCTTTCCTTTTTGAATTACACAGTTGCCTTCTTAGCCTGTTTGAAAATTATGTGATAGAAATACATTTATATTAATGTGTTAGGTAATGAATATTCTACCCCTTTGACAAGTTTGAAGCATTTTTTTCAAGTTAGCTATTTATCTTTCAATTTGGATATTTTTTAAAATAAAAATTCAAAAATACTTTTGTAGTCAAATACGTTTGTCTTTTCTATTGTACTTTTAAAAATATTTCAACACACGGGGGAACATTTAGTGTGAACTCTCATTAGACCCTGAAATATGCTGCTGTATTCCTCTTAGTGCTTGTTGATGATTATGATGAAGGCAACAACAATGGGTGTTTTCATGGGCCTCTTAATGGAAAGTAGAAACCACACATGATGGACTAACATTCAGCAAGGATATCACCTACAGCACATTTAGTCCTAGAAGTCACATTTGTGCTTTTATTTATTTTTTAAATTATGTTCAGTTAGCCAGCATAGAGTACATCATTAGTTTCTGATGTAATGTTCAACGATTCATTAGTTGCTCATAACACCCAGTGTTCATCACAACCCAGTGCCCTCCTTAATAACCATCACCTGGACATGTGCACTTCAAAAATTCAGATTTAAAAGTTACCTTGTCTTTAGTTACCTAAAGAAAAATATCATATGATCTCATTTAACACAGAATCTAAGAAAACAAAAAATCACACCCATAGATACAGAGAATAGGTGGTGGCTATCAGAGGAGGGGATGGGGCTGGGGAGGGGGTATGAAGTGGGGTAAAGGGGGTCACAAGGTACAAACTTCCATTTATAAAATAAAAAAATCCCGGGAATGTAATGTGCAGCATGGTGACTATAGTTATTTTTTTTAAGTTACCTTGATTCTAAGTATATACAGCACAATGATTACAACAGTGTTTGTGTATGTGCTGTGACCTCCTCTCACCCCAATATAGCCTGGCTGGCACAAATTAAACATGTTTACACACAGTTGTGAAAACAGTATACAATAAAAGCATCTTTGTGTATGTGAATACTAATAGTGTTAAGTCCTAAATGAATTCCTTTTTTAATGTCTGATGGATAATTATCTCAAGCTATATACAATACTGAAATACTGTATTCTGAATAAAATACCGTGTTAGAGAAAGCTGAATTAAAAACTGATCTCTCCTTCACGTTGGCCAATATACAATCATTTAGGGCTCATATTTTAAAAGATACATTCGTAAATAGGAATTAATATTGTTTCCACATCTTTTTTTTCTTGAAAGTTCAGCAGAGCCTAGGTAAGGGGCAAAGAATTCTTAGTCAGGTAATCTTAATGGATACATAATACAACAAATCCATGGAGTACAAAGTTTCCATTTTAGAGATTCTTATCTGAGATTTCTAGTTAAAAACTCAAGGCCGATCCTTCTTCCAGCCAACGAGGCATTAATAATTATGAGTACAGTATATATAGAGAGAATGGTCATTAGTGTAGTAGTAAATCTTCGATATCTCACATATTTGCAGTGCATTTAAAATCCATTCAAAAAGGATGCAAATGTTCGCACCAACCTTACCTTTTCCCCAGAGTTGTCTTTACTTGTTGGGATTTGCCAGGTGATATTAGCAGAGTCTTGCTGTTCCTGAGTCTTGGCCTCTATGTCCTTAGGACAGCTGATTTGAGGAGCCTCCACATCTGACTCAGAAAATGCACAAATCAGTGAATCGATTGCTGGGTAATTCTAAGTCATTTAAGAAAGAGGTAAAAATACGTGAATACTCTGTGACTCATTGTTTACATCCCAGTTCCAGATTAGTTTGGAATATGCGACGGCCTTTAGCGTGGCTTATGAGGCCCTTCCTGACCTGGTACCTGTTGACCTCTTAGCTTCATCTCTTATGGTTCCCGACCGGGAATCACTCTCCAGGCTGGATACTCTCATTCCCATGCCAATTCCCCAGCCTTTCTTGCACCTGTGCCTTTGTGCCTGAGTCAATGCCCTCGCCCTTCTTTATCTAGATAACTCCTTGCCCTTTCTCAGCTTAGACACGAGCTCCTCAGGAAGTGCTCCCTCCACAGGCTCCCACAGCCCTCCGTCCTTCCTGACCATAAAACTCAGCATGCCATTTTGAAATTGAATTTTCTCCCCGCCAGCAGAATCTGCATTTGTTGAAGGCCAGGATAGCTCTTGTCCCATTGTATTAAATAGTACACTGGAAGCTTGCTAAGTATTTTTGAACGGAATGAAGAAATAGAAAAAAAAAAATGTTAACTGTGGCCGGAAGGAACTACACTTGAAAACAAGACTGTCAAGTAGAATGAATTGGCAGTGCTAAAATGCACTGTCAAAACAACAAATGGAAGCCAATGATATTTTTTGCAGCATGAAACTCTGTAATACAGATACTGAGTTAGACAGAGATGGTAACACTAAACATATCCACATCAGTCACTGTAGAGCTAAGTTCTTATATATAACATAAGAGTTCTTTATTTTAAGTTATGTTAAATTAGGTCTATGATAACTTGAAGTTGGATATATCCTAGTTGATATAATCTGAGTCTCATATCTTATTTTTTGAAAGCTTTATACAATTTATGTTTTCTTTTTCTTGGAGGGGTTGACACCTGGACATTTTTCCCCCACAAATATGAGTTACCATATTGACTCTGAAAATTTAAAAAAGTAGTTGAGTTTTCATTCACACTTGAATAATAGTTTAACTGGATTTGGAACTGAAAGTTTCTATTTTCTTTCTGTATTCTTTGGACATGGCTGTATTTCTTTCTGGCATTTAGAGTTGTAAATGAGAAGTATCATGTAAGTCTGCCTCTTGTTTCCTTTGTGCAATTTCTCTTTTTTCTCTGGAAATGGAGTTAAGATTTTCTTGTTAAACTCCGGACCTCAGAAATTTTGCCAGTCATGAAAATACGCCTGTCTAATGGTCAGGGGCTATGACTGATCTAATGTTTCAAGTTGAGCTCAGAGAAACCTCCTTCTTCCAGTAAGAAAGTTCTTCTTCTCCATCTGCTTCCCTCTCTCCTTCTGGAACTCTTTATTAAACGGACATTGGGGCTTTTTCCCACCCTTGGTGTCTCTTAACTTCCATCTTTTTGATTTGATCATTTGGGATATTCAGGTTCTTTGTTTATTATTTCTCCATTCTCAGGGAACTCTTAGTTTGGTTCTTCAAATCACTAATACTGTTTTCAACGACATCTGCTCCATTTTCTTCACCCTTCTTTTAGAGATATTTTTGATGTTTTTACTTCTGAAAATTCTTTTTTGTTCTCGACACCCCCTTTTTCATAGCAGTCTGTTCTGGCTGCAAGTAAAATGGCAATGGCCTCCTGTGAAAGTTATGGGATGCAGGTTTTCAAGGGGAATGGGGCGCCTGGATGCCTCAGTTGGTTAAATGTCTGACTCTTGGTTTTGGCTTGGGTCATGATCTCAGGGTTGTAGGATTGAGTTGAGGATTTTCCCTCTCCCCCACTCTTAAAAAAAAACAAAAACAAAGCACTGATAACTTGCTTCTTTTTAAATGGACTCAGTCCCATGGGCTTTATATGGGCCAGAAATTCCTCAGAGATTTTCATCTCCTGATGGAAAACTTACCTGATTTCCAGCTTTAACATTATCCTTATATTCTACTTCTTCTGTCATTGCCTGGCGTAATAGAATTGGATTTTGTAAATCCATCATTTTGAAACAGAAACCTTCATAGAGTGTATTAGGATAACACCTACCACTTTATCTTGGATTTGCAGCAAAAGCTGCAAAGAGGGACAGGCCCACCCTGTACCAACATGTCATTATATAGGAATCTCGTTTTCAACCTAACACAGGGGGCCTACCTTTACACACAGCTGTCTGAACTTTGGTGCTCCACTTCCCAGAGGTGGTGCATCTCACTTCTTCTCTGACACCTGATAAAACGAATCCTCGGCGGCAACTGAGTTGACAGACCGTCCCAGGTCTGGCGGGCTGCTTGCCACAGCTGTGGGGGGAGATGATGACCCCTCTGGGCTTCTGAAAGGTGGGGCAGTGGCGCTCTGTTGTAAGGAAATGAAAGAATGTTATTTGCATTCCCACCAATTTCAAGAAAAATAAAATTATGCTGCCTAAGAATTGACATAAGTCATTAAATGGTATCTGTTTATGACACTAAACATATGATACATTATAAATAATGCTAAACTATATATCTTTGGTTATCTCATGTTATTTTGTTAGTGTAGCAATACACTGAAAAACTTCTAACTGGTATTTTAATTAACGCCAACTGTGATTTTTATCACTGGCTTGGAGCACCCTCTTTCAGTCTGTAGAACATTTATCGCTCTAAAGTATAAAATAGTAAATTAGGGCACCTGGGTGGCTCAGTCAGTTAAGTGTCTGCCTTCGGCTCAGGTCATGATCCCAGGGTCCTGAGGTCAAGCGCAACATCCGGCTCCCTGCTCAGCAGGAAGCCTGCTTCTCCCTCTCCCTCTACCCCTCCCGCTCCTCATGCATGCTCTCTCTCTCTCTCTCTCTCTCTGTCTCATTCTCTCTCTCAAATAAAGAGATAAAATCTTTAAAAATAAATAAACTAAAACAGTGAATTAGAGTTCCTCTTTCATGGATTAACCAGTATATGTTCAGCAACCTGTCTCCATTTTATGAGTTCTTTTGGTTCGATCTTTAACTGAGCACATTATAAGAAAAGTTTTCATTCCCTCCCTCAAATCACTGTGTCATTCTGGGGCCCTGACCCTTTATGTTATCTTTGGAACAGATGAAGGAGGCAGAATGCAAGTAGAATGGAAAATCAAGACTAAGACTTACTGTGGGGGGTGGGTGTGTGTGAGTGAGTGTGTGTGTGTCCCCACCCATGTGCACATTTATTTGTTTTGTACTGACTCTACTGCCAGTACTCCTAGCATCTTTAGTCTGTATTTCCGATGTAATAACTGCTAACATTTATTCAGTATGTACTATGCCAGGCATTATTCCAAGTGCTTTACATGTATTGACTCACTCAATCCTACGCACTGAGGGGTACCGTTATCATTCCCACTTATAAACAAGAGTGTTGAGACACAACTATGGGAAAGTTACCCACAGTCAACATCCTTGAGGTCACCCTGTAGGTATGTGTCAGACTCTGTGTGCTCCAAAACACTTCACCACCACGCCTCCCCCCTAAAATTTCTTTCAAATTCCTGCCCCGGCAAAAGCAATTTTTCCTGAAAAATTGGTTGTTTCTTTATTTTTGCACAATACGTGCCAAACGACTGCCCAGACTTTCTGTTGCACTGCAATAAAGAGGAAAATCAGAGCCAAATTTGTGGTTCAAATGTAATGACCATGTGGGTCTCAATATCCCTTATTTAGGGATGGTTCTTTGTAAATTAAAAAAATTATCATTTTAGCTGTGATAGTCGTTGAAGATTTTTTTCCCTGTTAATATGCTCTTTTTTATTGTTTATGTTATTTTGGATAGTATTCTTTAATTTTTATATAGTCTAATCCACTATTTTATTTCTACCTCTTTTATACTTAAGTTCTGAAATTGGTTAACATTCACATATTTTAACTATACTCTCTTCTAATTTTTAATGGTTTTATTTTTTAATTTATATTTTAAAATCTACAAAGAATTGATTTCGGTGTCTGGTGTGAATTAAAGACACACAAGAACTTCATTTTATTTCATTTGTTTTTCCCAAGGAGTTAGCCAATTTTTCCATATTACAAATTGAATAAATCTTTTCTTCTCAACTGACCTGTAATGCTTCCCCAGTAATACATGAGACTCATAACCTATTCAGTTGTCTACATCTATATGGCAGTACTGGCAAATTCTTCATTTTTGTAGTTTTAGTATATATTTTAAAACCCCATAGAGCTACTTTCTCTTTACTATCCTTTATTACTCTTCCCTTTTGATCTTGTTTTTGTGATTTTTGTGTACATATTCTTTCAGATAAGCTCTAGAATGACTATCTACTTTGAAAAGAGGAGCAAAAAAAAAAAATCTCTTTTAAGGTATTAAATAAGATTGTACTTTACCTATAGATATATCTAGAGAGTACTTACATTTTGATAAAATTTTATAAAAATATTAAGGTGTTTTCTCTGTCTCTAACATTCTGTAATTTGTATAACATCATTTCCAGACACTGCTGTTTGAGGTTATTGTTACATATTTTATATTTTCCATAGGTTTCCTGAATGTGACTTTTCACTATATATTCTATTTATCATTGTATATGGAAAAGTTCTTTATTTGGTATTCTTACGACATTCGGGAATTCTCAGCTCTCTTAGTAGATTCATTCCATTTTGGGGTAGACATGTAATCTATCAAAGATGATGATTTTAAATCCCTAAAGCTCTAATCTTATGATTTATTACAAGTGCTCCAGCTTTGAGAACAATACTACACAATATGGATGATTCTGGGCACGCTTTTCTCTTCCCAGATTTAATAAGACTGCCTTATATTGTTTCCATAAGTGGTTGCAGGTTTAATAAGAACATCTTTTTTATTATGTCACTTATCAATATAAGCTTCTCAGAATTTTATTGAAAATGTGTTTTAAATGATGATGAATGGCATTTTTATCTTCTGCTAAGTAACCATGTGAATTTTTCCTATTTGTTGCAATGAAACAACTTATTATGTTGATTGATTATATCTAATTTTAAGCCCTTCTGCAGACCCAGGTTAAATACTGTTTTGACAGGCCATTCTTTTGGTAGTGTATTTGCTGTCATAGTTTATTATCTGTTTTTTTGGTAATAGCTATCAAGTTGTCAACTTGTAGTAGTTTGATAATATAAATGATTTAGCTTTCCATTATTTGGGCCAAGTTATATGGTATAGAGTTACTGTTTCTGAAAAGTTAAAAAGAGTTTCATTGACCCCTCAGTCATTTGTGGAGTAATTAATGCTCAGATAACATTTTCCATTTTTTATAAGTAATTATACACTTCCATTTCTACTTTTTTCTTGACTCGTTTAAAAAATTTTATTTTCATAGAAAATCATACATATCACAGATTTTTAATTTATGTGAATGAATTTACGTATAGTGTTTTATTATTCCTTGAAAAATCGAAGGCCTCTATATACTTTGTTATAGCTTCTTAGAATAATTCTGTTTTTGCATTTTTCTTATTTATATTTAAAAAATCTATTATGGTAGGGGTGCCTGGCTGGCCCTGTCAGTTCCAACTCCTGGTTCTGGCTCAGGTCATGATCATAGGGTTGTGAGATCAAGCCCCACATCAGGCTCCATGATCAGCGTGAAGCCTGAGATTCTCTCTCCCCCTCCCTCTATTCCTGCCTCCTGCATGCGTGGTCTCTAAATAAAATCTTTAAAAAATTTAAAAACAAAAATCTCTTCATTCAAAGATTTCTCTCTTACCCATTCTAAGGCATCCCATCTCCCTTCGTAGTTCATTTTCCTTAATTATTAGTGTGTATTTCTTTCAAATTCCATTGCAATCATTCTTTTCCTAACTTTTGAATTTAATGTTTAGTTTCATTCTCCCTGTTAAATAATGAAAGGATTTATAACTACAAAATTACATCAGTGTATAATTTAGCCCATGTCTCGTAACTGGTGTTAGGAGTTTCTCAATTTCATTTTTTATCTTTTTAAAAATTATATTTTTTAACTTCTCATTTGTCCACTGAATTCATTTCATTTATCTCTCTTTCTATTGAAGTCTATATGCTTCGGTGGTGTTGTCTGGTTCCATACTTTAGACAATGCTAAGAACAATCATGAATAACATTGACACTGTTACATGTGTTTCAAATAACCTTTCTTTTTTGCTGGTTGCCTTTTAATAATGTAAAGAATTCACCTGAAGTACAGAAATTTAAATCTTTATGTATCCAAATCTGTTCTTCTTTTCTTTTATTCTTAGGAAATTCTTCTCCATTAAAAACTCAGATTGTCTTTTTATTCTCGAAAGTTCTCCTGCATAAAAATCCGCATCTTTTCTTGTATTTCATTCCTTAATTTGCCTGATTTAATTAATTAACTTCATTTAGTGATTTTTTGTATGTATGTAGTGGAGTCAAAATTAATTTTTACATAAGCCTTTTCCCCATTGATTTCTGGAATTTCCTTTACTGAGTGTTATACTCTTCTATAAACAAACGTTCATTTCTGCACCATATTTAGTCATGTGTAGCTCCATTGTTCTGTGCATCCTTGTACAAATCATGTCCTATTTTTTAAGTACTGTGGGTTCACAATCTGTCTTATGGTAGTGAGAATAACTTCTCTCTCATTTTACTTCATGTTCAAAATTTTTCTCTTTTGTACCTGTCTATTCTTCTATCAATTTTTTAAAATCAGAATTTTCACAGTAATTACAGTGGTTGTCAGAATTTGGGGTTGACAGTAAGTTGTTCCCCAATAAAATGTAAAGAGAGATGCAATTTCCTTTGATAGTTACACAAATCCACCGAGATGTGCATATGTTTTAAATCATTACAGAGATGTGCACAACAATCTTAAGAAGAACTGAGAACAGGAACACCTTATTAGAGGCATTACTATTGTTAGTGAAAGACTGGGTCCCTCAGCAGAGGAGGTGGACAGTCATAGAACCAGGGAAAGAGGTGATTCTCAGGAGTAAACATTTGTATTTACATAGAAAATCTAGCCTAAGGAGACAACATCCCAACTAAAGAGGTTTATTGAGATTTACTGTCCCATTGTAAAAGCCACCTTTTTCATAATGATAGATCCATCACCCTTGTTTAATTCTGTGGAATATCTGAAGAAGCGAACTCCCTTTGTTTCGGTCTTATGCAAACTAAGTGTGTTCCTGATTTGGGTGTTCTTGTAGATTCACCTACAGGGAAATACCCATGTTTGTTGGGCCTAAGTCTTAGAGTACTGGTACCAGTAGGTATGTCCTTGCTAATGAACTGAATTTTTGTTTCACAGTAAATTTCATTCTCCTATCCAGGAGAGATTAATCTCTTCCTAGTATGATAACAGTTTTTCTGGGCTTGCACAATGAGGATCAATTCTTGGACTGTTAAACGAATCCCCCAGACCCTGGAAGCTCAACGGCCTTCCTGGTGATACCTTCCTCTATTATCAACCATGGATCCAATACCAGATAATACTAGAACAAACCTGTAAATTAATTTGGAAGGAACTGACATATTTATATCTAGTTTCCCATCTCAGGTCTTGGCATATCTCCATTTACTTCCTACATATAGATCTTCTTTTTCGTTTTTAAAGAAGTTGGTTACTTTGACTTGGGAAACAAAGGCAGAAGGAAAAATTAAATTTCCCAACTGCCTACATCCCACTGACAAGTCCTTGAAAGGGGCAGTGTTAGGAGTGTTAACATTCCTTTAGGAACTCAGCTGCCTTGACGTTGATACTTTGCTAAGGGCAAAAGACATTCTTAGCCTGAACCCCAGGATCCTGTGAGTCTACTTTAATATATAAAAGTTCCTTTGGAGACTCCCTTTATCTCTACCCCCCAAGATATATGTTAGCAATCATCCTCCAAGCATACGGCCCCCTGATACACATCTGAAGGGTCCCATGACTGAGTTTTTATTAAACAATAATAAATCACCTTTCCTAACAATAGCTAGTCCCATCAGATTCCTAGAAACCTTGTTTCCAAAATACCTGGGAGACTTGTGCTTTCCCTAACCTCCTCCCAAATTCAAAGTACATGATCAGTCACCCCTCATGACCCCAGCGCAGCTCTTTCTGCCCACGGGTCTTATGCCCGTGTTTTAATAAAACCACCTTGTAGCACTGAAGACTTCATAAAAATTCTTTCTTGGCTGTCAGCTCTGAACTCCAACACTTCTACATCAATTTAATTATACACCTGCCACACTCCTAGGTATCCTGTATGTGACATACAATAAGGATTCACTAAATGGCAGTTACCCTCTCATCATCATTATTATTACCACTGTTATTTGTATGTACAGTGTATAAGGAGCAGCAAACTGGAAAAGCTCCTGAATTTATTCATTCTGGACCCAATTTCAGTAGTGAGATGTCACAACTCTTCATGAAGGACAAGGCAAAAAAATCTTCTGATGAAATAGAATGTTACGGTCTACGCCAAGATTCACTGGTTCATAATCTTGTCCTTTCATCAACAAGGTGAAAGTAACTGGAATTTAGCAAAGCATGGGATCACACAGCATTTGCTGTTTATAAAATCCATCCAAATTGGCCCCAGTTTAAAAAAAAATCACTATTTGAAGCTGTAAACTTCAGTGACTTGGAAAATGGGAATCTGGTGTAGAAGTCTTTTTACCAGTGGAGAGGAATAAAATGGTGTATTCGTTTACGTACCTGTGTCTCTGTGCACCTGTATATATGGAGGTGTAGCTATTATATTCATTGGGAATCAATTTTAGTTCCAGGCTTTCACAGAAAAGAGGAAAATCCTAGAGCCAGAGAAATAAATCAGCAGAGGCACCATGCCTTCAAGGACTTACCCACACACCGGGGTTCTAGGCCATCCCACTGGGCGTTCGCTTGGCACGTAAGCTTAGCACTTCCTTCTAGTGTGTACCCTTCATCACAGGTAACCAAACACACTGTCTTGTAGGACATTTCCCCAGTGGAACAGCTGATGCGGCCATGTTTGGGCTGGCGGAGATGAGGGCATGTTCGTACTATATAAAATGAAAATAACTAGGTCACATTTTACTAAATAAACACAAAAATTATAAGTTTAATAATGCCAATTTCCTGTGCCCAGTATCCATTCATTTTTCCTTTGCTAATTTCGTAGGGAAAGATCTCTCCCTTCTGTCGGCTCATGTGATTTGTATGTGCTCTAACCCTGCTCAGAGGTAGAGCTTGTAGCCTAGGATCACATTTCCCTGGTCTGAGAAGTGAGCTGGTACCACTGGGGACAAGATTCCTTTATCTCTCAGCTTCAAAACCACCATGAGAGAGCAGCCAGGCATGTTTACTAGACCCGTGATCCTGGAAATACCCCCTGTGCCTCGGTCAGCCTCATCTCCATCAGTAGAAGTGCCACAGGGTGTCTAGAGAAACATGCATTTTCTTAGTACTGCTAATTCTAATTCCTTAGCCTCAATACTACATCAAAGAATGTCCAAGAGGACACTCGGACTGTCTGCCTCTGCAGGTCCTCAAGAAGCATCTGTGCTCTAAGCTCTCCCAGCAAGATCATCCTCACTGCCCAGCCCACCCAAATCCCATAATGTGTCTTAGGGTCTATCTCAATTAAACCTATGGCATCCTATATTCCTGTTTCTGACACTCTCTTAGGATGCCCAAGGCTCCAAAGTTATCCCTCATCTACCCAGGTCACCCCCATGTAGTTCTAATCCAAATCTAATTCACACACTCTTGCACCTGCCCTCTGGAATACATGATCGGTCTTCAATAAATCCTCTCATATCCTAACCTTCACTTGCCAACTTTTCTTTCACATTCTTATCCTAATCAAACTCTCACTGTCTCTATACCAAGGCCTGCAGGTGAGAGAAGTGTCCTCTTTGGTCTCTGCGACTTCACAGATTTTTGCCTCTCCCTTCCTCTTTTCTTTCTAAAACACTTCAGTTTCCACAAAGTGTCATATTAAATACTCAACATCTTTTCTTTCCCCCCAATTCCCTGTTGACCTCTGGGCTGCTTCTTATTCTTTTAAGATTTATTCTCTTTCTTTCTCTGTTTCTCTCTGTCTCTTTCTTTCTCTCACACACACATACACACACACACTGGTGATTTCATATATTCTATGTAGAAGATCATTCCAGTAACCAGGAGTTATATTCGTTACCTCCTCCCCTCCAATAAACATATCCTTCACTTGGGACGCCTGGGTGGCTCAGTTGGTTAAGCGGCTGCCTTCGGCTCAGGTCATGATCCCAGCGTCCTGGGATCAAGTCCCACATCGGGCTCCTTGCTCCGCAGGGAGCCTGCTTCTCCCTCTGCCACTCCGTCTGCCTGTGCTCGCTCTCTCTCTCTCTCTCTCTCTGACAAATAAATAAATAAAATCTTTAAAAAAAAAAAAACAAAAACAAAAAACATATCCTTCACCCTATCTCAGCCTCCCTTCCATTGCCTTATCCCCGAGGCCTTGCTGCCATCAGCCTAAGCAACCCACTCTTGGACGACAACCTCCTGTCTTCTTGGGTCACTCCATCAATTTCTACACCCTCCTGGGATCTCCAACCTATCACATGTTCCGTAGAGAAAATTATCTCTAAAGAGTTACTCTTTCTACACCTCTTTTCCTCCCGTTCTAGTTTAAACTCACTCTGTTCAGGATTTCCAATCGGAGGAAGGACGGAAAGAGTAAAGGAGAAAGGACATGGGAGAATAAGAAAAGAGGAGAAGAAAGGGGAGAGAGGGCAAGGGGAAGGTACGTAGAGGAGCAGGAGGGGAGTGGGGGAAAGGGCAAGGAGTCGTGGGCAGGACGGGGCGGAGAAGGGAGGGGACGTGAAAAACGGGGAGGGGAAGGTTAAGGAGGAACAGGGGAACAGGGAAGAAGGTGGGGGGGAGGGAGGCTGCAGAGCCCCGTGGAGATTTACCCTTTCAGACCAATGATATGTACATCCCTGTCATAAACAGAGATACGGAGAGGAAAAGACAGTACATTCCTGTTGGATATGTGAAAGGATGTTCACATATACTCATTTGCTCACAGATTTAATCCTATAAGCATCAGGCATAGCAAACACACACATACACACAACCTCTGCAAAAGAACAAAGTTCTATTATCACCAATAACATTTATGGAACACTAAAGGCCAGAAGAAAACACGGCAATTTCTAGATATTTTTGAACAAAATAATTTGGGACTCAAGAATTTGGGGGGACTATGGGTACGATATATTTTTTTCTTCTACATTTCTATATTTGTGAATTTTTCATATCAAGCATATATTTATGAGGAAAGCTTAACTTTATAATAAGAGGAAGTTAGGAAAATTGTTCAGTGCATATTCTGCTGAAGTCACTGTCTGGCAGGATCTATTCTGAAGGAACCCATTCAAATGATATTAGTCAGCAGAGCATAAATATTGGGTGCATTAAATATATAAATATTTAGGATTGATTATTCTTAGAGAAAATTGAAGACTCAAATTAAAGATTAAACCACAAGCCTTAGCCTTTCAATCCCTGGATGACTTGGACCAAAGTCAACTACTGATGACAGATGAGTAGACGTATTTTGCCTTCCCCATCTTGGTTTTTATTGAATATGTGCATTATGTAAGTAGAATCATAGTTGAGCGTATCAGATTCACAGAAGTGATTTGCCTTCCACATTTTGACTTTTATTGAGTGTGTCCACCATATGTGACAGAATGCCAAGTGCCAGGTGGATTAAAAAGGTGAACAGATAAATGCCTATGATCAAAATATATAGGATCCGGAAAACCATATTAAACAACTACTTTCAGATGTAATAAGCTGCCAAAATCACTCCGGCTTTCCAACTCAAGACGAAATGGATTTGCAATATCTCTCAAGAGTACTGACAATAAATTAGAGTTGGTGTTTCATGCACATACAAATTATATTGTTTCTCAAATGCTGGTTTTAATAAACTTTCATTGCTCCTCTGGGAAACAAAGCATACGCAAGAATTCCTATTTAGTGCTTAAACATCTTATATTCCTTTTCAACCAAGAATGTTTTTAATAGAAACATGCTTATTTATTAGTTTCAGTTAAAATTTTTTTTTATTTCAACAAGCTGAAAAATTCGCAATAAATGTTTCTTGATGTACATCCATGTTAAAGCAATCCTTAAATATTTGTTTGGTCTTTTTAGAAAATAGTAATTTACTCTTTCAAGAAAACAGTCTAGCAAGAGGTAGACAATGTGAGAACTGCTCTGGTTCTCATTTTAAAGGCTAATTAGATTTTTTTTCCCCCAGGTAAGCAGTTCCTGCCAATCTCCAAATTGCAATAGTATCTATACTCAAAATAAAATAAATCTGATGTTAAATGTAGTATTCTCATTGTTGTTTGCAGCATTTTCTCAGGAAAAATTCCATCACAAAATTTAATTTTCTATGATGTTGTGGTTTACTGAGTCATCATGAGGAAACCATAAAAAAATCCTTACAAGTTTAGAAATAAGTGTATAATTTAGATAAAATTTTAAAAAGAATATAAATGCTTTATGATGAATACAAAGGAGGAATAAGACTCAAGCCTATTATTATTCAACACCATAAGACATTAACAATGCAACATGAAATTTATAAAATTCTTTATATCTTACACTGATCTTTCATTTCTGTTTCATTTCAGAAAGATTTTCAAGAAAGAGATAACATAACTAAAATTTAGGTTCTGTTCCGATAATTAGATTTAAATTAGATCCTAAAATACTGATTTCTCCCTGTTACCCACAGTGAGACAGAAGTGAATCCCCATGCAACTGCCATATTTCATTGAATCCCAGATGCTCCAGTTATGAGGCACACCATTATTTTATGTGCCACTAATAAAGAAACAATAATATCTGTGAAAAGACTTAATGCCACTGATTTTAAGGTGCATCTTAGTTTTTAGAGATGTTAAAATGTGGGGAGAAAATGTTTTAGAATTAAAGAAATACAGAATATATTTCAAAGAACAATATCTCAAGTAACCAAATTCACTAAAGATGAGCTAGAGGAAGGGATTAAGTATCTTCATTTGGGACAGCTCTGTATGCTGGTAAGTTAGGCAAGAGCTTTGGGGATGAAACGAACAGATTTTAGTTAGAGCCATGATCCCATTTCATCTCTCTTTTGATTAAAATTATTTTACTTATATTGGAATATCAACTGAAATTGCATAAATAAGAACAGGAATTTTTTTAAAAATGAAAATGCATAATGGAAAGCGACACAGGCAGACCACCAACACATCTCTTATCAGTGCATGTGTCAATATGTGTATTTGCCAAATTCAAATTCTTGATCATTCACTAGAGGTATAACCAAGAATTGAGAGGAAAAGACACATTCTGTGTTCATAAAAAACTAACAGTCAAGCAATGGTGATAGACCAGTTGATTAATAAAAGTTAAGTGTGTTGGTTGTATTATAAAACGTTGGTTAAGCTGGGAAACAGGCTGTCAAAATCCCCTTACTGTATGCCAGGTTAGGGTTAGTCAAAAGATGAACCTGTCCTGGATTTTAAAAAGCAGTAAGGGAAGCAGTGGTCACTGCAGCCAGACTCAGTGATGGACAAATATAGACAAGTCCCACGGGTTCCAGCTTGTCTTTGCTCACCTCCATTCCGAGTCCCAACTGCTAACTGTGTTGACCTAAGAAGGCTCCAAGGTCGCTGCCAGGTTCTTGGCTATGGAGCCACAGGGTGTGCTTACACACAAGCAAAGCTTCTCTTAGACCTCCTAACACATTCGGCTTGGCCTCACAGGCTGAGCTGGTAGTAACACCTCTGATGCTCCAACTTCTCTTCTAGATCTTCAGTTTGCCAGTTCTTCCAAAATTGTGTAAGGTCTGCTTCCTAAAATAAATCCCTTATCCCGCGGCACTGAGGGTGACCAAGCTTCCCTGACTGACCCCAAAACACACACAGCACAAGACCTCTGATCAGGGGAGAACAGATTTGTGGACATGCATACAGAAGTCAGAGGTCATCCCACCCAGGCCGAGAAGTTTGATGACAGCAGAGGGTTTCTATGGAGGGAACAAGAGCAAAGGCAGGCCTATCAGACACTCAGAGCTGTGGGAACAACCTGTCAAAGGATGGCTTCCTGAGAGGACATGGCCATTTCTTATGGATCTAGTGCGGGATCTGAGGCTATGGACTGTGGAAGGCAAAGAGGCAGGGGTTGGACCTTATCCTAAAGGGGTTGTCTACTTGCTTCTCTCACTCTTCTTCGGACGGCCAGTAAGTGGAGAATTAAAATGTCATACTTTCCACCCTCTGCCATGAAGTATGTGGAGGAAGGGGTAGAGATATGACATATCTACAGGAATATATCTAAGTGGCTTTCTATGATTCACTTTTTCAGTAATGGCATGTGGCTTTTCACCATTGGAGACTGCAGGCCTGAAAATGTCTTTCCTTGGCCTTCCCACATGAACAGTAGCTTGTCTGAGTTTGGAAATCTAGGATCGATTCTTTTCTCTCAGAATCCTGGCAACATAACTCTCTTCTCATATCTACAATGGCTAATAATAAGAGGCTCAAGTCTGATCCTCTTTCCTTTGTAGGTAGTTATTTATTTCTAACTGTGAAACGGAAACAATTTTCCATTCTTCCAGGGCATACAGATATTTCACTAAGATTACTTCCAGACATGGATCTGTTTGCAATAATTCTTTCTCTAGCACTCATTAAGTGATGTTAAGCTGAATATCAAAGATGTTAGTTGTGTGTATTTTCAAGTTTTCAGCTTGGGGATATAACCTCCTTCACTCCATTCTCTCTCTGGATTCCTGATCTGAGAAGAGTCTATTGCCTGGGATGATTCTCATTCACTTTATTCCTTCACATTTTTTTTTTTAATCTTTGAAATTCTGCTCTACTTTTAGAAGTTTCTTGAGTTGGTTTTCTGACTTATTAATTTGGCTTTATGTCCAGTCATTGTGTTTGTAAACTTTTTATTTTTTTTTCCCTTCAGAAACCCTTTTGTTTTCAGATTTCTCCCATTTCTTGGCATCCTGGCCTTATTTAGCACTGTGATTCCACTTGTTTCCCTTTTCTTTCAGGCCCCCCCTTGTATGATTTTGCTGATTTCTTCTTTTTTTGTAGATACAGAGAAGGATATCGGTTGGGACCTAAGTTAAGCAGATTCATATGAATGGATGAGTTCAATGTCGACAGCTGATCACCACAGTGGTGGGCTCCTGGGCTCACCAATGACCTCAGAGCCTGAGTGGGTCACCTTCCCTTATGGGTACAAGAGCCAAGAGGAAACTCCTCACCATACTCTAGGGAGCTATGTGATGTGGGATCCTGGAGAAATCAAATCCCAAAGTGTAGTACCAAAAGATGCCTGAGGGATGTGGTGGGGGTGAGATTGCCATATTTTAGCAAGACAAACAAACAAATAAGGAGATCCAGGTAAACTTGAGTTTTAGAAAATCAACACCTCATTTTTAGTATAAGTAAGTCCCACACCTTATATGGGACTTAGTTATACTAAAAATTGTTGTGTATCTAAAACCCGCATCTCACTGGGTGTCCTGTGTTTCATCTGGCAACTCTAGGCAGGGGATAAATACTGTATTCAGAAGCTTGATGGGAAGGGATTCTCAAGTCCTTTGGCTTACTCCCCTCTTTTCTTAGATACCTCTCTCTCCCAACCCTACTTGTGAAACTTGGGTGGCTCAGTCAGTTGGGTGTCTGACTCTTGGTTTCAGCTCAGGTCATGACCTCAGGTCATGAGATCGAGCCCAGCATTGGGCTCTGCACTCAGCGGGGAGCCTGCTTGAAATTCTTTCCCTCTGCCTCTCCCCCCACGTGCTCTCTCTCACTCTCTCTCAAATAAATAAATCTTAAAAAAAAAAAAACTTGAACTCATTAAAAAAAAAAAGAGAGAAAGAAACCTTAGGAAGTTGTGAGTGTGCAATAGTTCTAAGAAGTAGGAAAAGAGATCTTGGAGATGGCAAGAGTGAAGGTAAACTAATGTCCCGTTCCATCTGTTTTTTCTCTTTTTTCGATGTGAGAGCCTTAGGTTCTACTTGAGGTACCATACGTCCCTGTTTCTGTTCGGCTGACTAGGCTCTTTGGGATCTCATTTTAGCAAATTCCCACTTTCTATAGCACACTGTCTAATCTGAGCAACGGCTGGAGACAAACAATTCAGCTCACCAATCCTGTTGCGGGACCATGGTGTGGTTCCCAGTTCCTCCAATGACATTAGTCATCAAAGCCCCCATTCCAGGCATTCCAAAACTCTCCTTGGCACCCTGTCTTGGCTGCTTAAAATCTGAGGTTTGGATAACCTGTACATTTCCTTCCCAGGAAGGGCCTTTCTTTGCTCTTTGCTTGTTCATAAAAGAAACATAAAGGGGATAGTTTATGATGATGTGGTCAATTGAACTTGGTAGTTCTGATTTCAGATGTCCTATAATCTTTTCTTTCTGTGGTCTGTGGTCTATGAAATTAAAAGAAACAAAGAACTTCACTGGTCCATTAAAATTTAAGTCAAGGAAATCAAGCAAGGCAATCAATAAACAATGTGAACTGGCAGTTTGCATACCTCTGCAGGAGCTCTCTGAACCGGACCACAAACCACTGGGTAGACACAAGAGGATGCTGCTTCCCACGAGGTCAAATCCAGGGTGACATCGGACCCCACAGGCTGCATTGAAGTGGTTGTTACAAGTGTTCTGGATAAAGTAACCGTTTTCAGGAGGCCTCAGGGCAGGGCAGTGGACAACTAACATTTACAGAAAGAAAATAAAAAAGCAAAATAAGCCTTTGAAGCAGTCTCCTTTTCTTTGTTTGTTTAAGAGAACATTTTAGACACACAGTGAAATTACCCACATCATTTCTATTTACTGCATTTCAATTTCTAAGTGCATATTTGGAAGAAGAACCCTTACATCTCACTCCTATTAGGTATGTATTTACTTCCAATTAAACTTTTTAAGCAGACTAAAGAGTCTTTTTTAAGCTTTAAAATGTTTTATTTTGATATCTATGTGGATATGAGATTTTCTAGTTCTTGATATTTGTATGTCATTATTTATTTTCCTTCTTAATTAAGGTGGCATAAATAACAAGGAATAAATCCAACAAAGTACATCTGCTACAGATTCCACAGCCTCTTGTACATGTTACAGGTTAATTAAATCAATTTAACTTTTGATATGAATACTATCAAGATACCATATCATAAAAATATTCTCTTTAAATGGATTTAAATCTGACCAGAGCCAAAATCAGCTCATTTGTTACCAAATTGTTGTTAGATTTGTGGCTTTTAGGTTCATATGAGATCTTTTCAAGTACTAAATCTTTCTGGTTTTATGGTTCTATCACTCCTAGGGTCTTGGATCCAGTTTCTCTGGAGCAAGATTAGAGATGTGTGCAATGGTAAGAAATGCTACTTAAGAAAAACAGAGAACTAACTTCTCCTAAGTAAGTAAGATTAGAGAAAGGAATATTAAAGATCACTTTAAATGAATTAGATGGAAACATCAGCATCATTCCTCTCAAAGAGATCAGCTTTTGTATTTCCCATCTGCCAGATGTGGGAGACTTACCTTCACAGGTCTGGCCAGATGCCCGATATCCCTCCTTGCAGACACAGTCTTCTGGAGATGTACTTCCAGGTGGAGAAGTGTGATTTTCATCAGGACATGGAAGGCAAGTGCCGATTCCTCCTGGAGAACCTTCTGGTTTGTATGTCCCAGGTGGGCAAGCTGGGGAAGTCCATTTTATATGAATTAATGATACATGAATTGATAGTTAACAGCATTTTTGAGACTAAGTAGGGAGGAAAAATACTTCAGCAGAAAGAGAACATTGCATCAAAGCATCACAGTATTAAATACTTAATTATCATCGAATTATTCATATTATTGAGTATTTCTAGCAAAAGTTCAGTAAATATTTGCGTAGATCCTCAAGAAGATGCAAGACAGTGTGGTCTCCTTTAAACAGAAGTCAGCAGCTGTAGGAGAAAATGATTAAGATAAACACACAGATGGAGAAGAAAATACAAATTGTAACAACAAAATTAAACTTGTCTTTTGAGACAGTAAAAAGAAGCCATAAAATTCCAGAACAACAGAACTGAGCAGACCTAGGAAAAGTACTAGTTGTGATAGTAACGCAAGAATATATTCCTTACTTGAAGATTTGGCAAAAAACAAACAAACAAAAAAAACTCATCAAGTTTAGGCAAAATTAATAAAAAGTGATTGACGCCCAGGATAAAGGAAAAGCAATCATCTAGGAAAGAAAACCAAAATATTTATAAATGGGAAAATCAAATTAATATTTCATTTCTCCTGTGCAAAAACAAATGGCAGGAGAAAGAATGGAAGTAAGATATATAGGTATGTGGAAAAATTATTATGAACCCCAAATTCTGTATCTGGGCAAGCTATTGGTGAATATGAGGAAGAGAAAGCCACTGAAGGGGTGCCTGGGTGACTCAGTTGTTAAGCGTCTGCCTTTGGCTCAGGGCATGATCCCAGGGTCCTGGGATTGAGGCCTGTATAGGGCTCCCTGCTCAGCGGGAAGCCTGCTTCTCCCTCACCCACTCCCCTTGCTTGTGTTCCCTCTCTTGCTGTGTCTCTCTCTGTCAAATAAATAAAATCTTAAAAAAAAGAAAGAAAGAAAGAAAGAAAGCCATTGAAGGATATGCATGGCTCCTGGAAATAAAGATGCACTTTACTGACTGAAAAGAAATCAAAATTAAAAACTCAAGTATGGGAAGAAATGGTTTTTAATAAACTGTTTGAGATTAAGAAACTAGGGGGACATATAGTATATTGCTATACATCTTGCTAAAATTGCAAAAATGAAAAAAATCAAATAAGTTTCCTTCTTAAAAAGAAAGATGTGATTGAAAGAAGAATATAAGCTTTGCACAATATAAAAAAAATTGGGAGATGAATGGAAAGAGAACAAGGCACAGTTCTCATTTCTTTTTACATACATCAACATGATAAAAATGGAAATAAAACTGAGGGCCATATTTGTACATCAAAAAAATACCACACAAATAACTATGACTAGAAAAAGAATGCGTAGCCTCCAAATCAGTAGAAAAGGTAAAAACCCCAAAGAACAAAGATAGAAGAACACTGGGAAAATAAAAGAAATAGCAGAAAGAATGAAAAACAAAACAGCATAAACTGGGGCACATGGGTGGCTCAGTCGGTTAAGCGTCTGCCTTTAGCTCAGGTCATGATTCCAACATCCTGGGATCAAGCCCCGAATCAGGTTCCCTGCTTCTCCCATTCCCTCTGCCCACTTCGTTCACTCAATCATTCTCTCTCTCAAATAAGTAAATAAAGAAAATCTTTAAAAAAATCATAAACTAATATAAGAAAACCCAAAGATATCATCTATAATAAATGATAACCGTGGGCTAATTTAATCCTGTTAAGATACACACCTAAAATAAGCCAACTTACAGGTAAAAATAAGTGGATGTACAAAGATACTCTAAATATTTTTTTAAATTGTATATTACTACCTTAAGGAGAAATAAAAATAAATAGAAATAAAAATCAGATACATAAAGAGATTTTTCTAAAGCACAAAAAAGAAATGAATACTCTAATTAAAAAGTTGACAAAGAACGAGAACTAGAAATTTCCTACAGAAAAAATGAAAATAACCAATAGTCACAGAATAAACAGTTTAACCTCACTCATGATAAAGAAATGCAAAGTGATAGCTACTTTTTAATTTGGCAGAATTTTTAAAGGACGTTAATACTGCTGATTGCCAGTAAGCAGGTAAGCAAACAGGTTCTCTTCCCCTAGGACAACCCCAGTGTAGACATCAAAAGCCCCAAAAGGAGCTTTCCTTTTAGTAAAGCACTTCACTTCTAAGAATTTGTCCTAAGTAAAGGTTAGTAAATATGTATTTATTATTGTTGTTTATCATTACACACTCAGCATTGGCTATAACACAAATGTCAAGAGTTTGTTAAATTCTTATGACACATCCATCCGGTGGAATATTAGCCATAAAAATACAATTCTTAACACAGAAAATCATCCAAATTATGTAGTTGAGTGTAAAAAAAAAAGCATGTCTCAAACACTGCTATGTATTATGTGATCCTTTTTGGCTAAAAAATACATATATAAGACTTCAAGGAAATGATCTTTAAGGTTATATATGCATGACAGAATTATGAGACTTTCAGATTCATTTTTGTTGATCTCCATTTTCTAGTTTTGCTACGCTGAATAAGTATTGTGCGAAAACAATTAAAAGTAAATTAAAATTATATGTAAAGAAAGTCATGTTATATTTCAGCAGATGTTATATTTCATGTCACCGTTACTGGTTCCCTGACCTCAGAGATCACTTTGATTCCACCTTCTCCTTCTATCTCTTCCAAAAATCCAAATGAAAACCATGTTGTCTGGATTTTATTCCTTAAAAATCCTCTGCATTTCCCCTCCTCCCTCCATCAGCATTGCCCTGTCTTAGATCTGGACCTACGATCTCTCATCCAGGTTCTTACAAAGTCCTTAACTGGTTCCTCAGCCTCCATCTCTACTCCATTCCACCATGAATGTTGCTGCCTCAACATCTTCCTAAAATATAAATCCGATCAAATAACTTTCCACTTAAAAACTACGCCAGAAGGATAAGGCCCACTCTCTTCACTCTGACATATAAGGACATCTTTGCTCTGTCTGCAACCTTCCAGTATGCCTGCTATAAAGGACCTGTGAATTCCATATTCTGGTTAGAACCTGCTTCAGAATCAAGGACAGCCTAGTTTTGCACTAGGCTCCCCCCACCCCACCCCCGTCAATGTACTGGACTTGGGAGTTTGAACAACGACTTCATTTCTCTGAGACGTGGTTCCTTTGTGTGTAATATTAGCAGTACCTCCATTATAAATTTTATTGTTCAGATTAACTGAAATAACGTGAGTAAAGCAACACTTCTATCTGACATGTAGTTAGCGTTCAGTAAATTTCAGAATAAGGCCCCCAGCTAATCTTAACTTCCTCGACAATAAAAGAGATAATTATACTTCCTTCCTAGAGGTGTTGTGCCTGGTTGATCCTGCAGTACTTGGTAGATATTACTTCTCTTTCTTCCACTTAGCTTCTGCCTTTGCACGTGCTTTCCTTTGTCTGAGTGAACCTCCAGCATCCTTCAAGGCTAATGCATTCTCCGAAGCTCCTCCAACTTTTTCAGATTTTGGTGGCTACATTTCTGAGCCCCTGGAGTACATTACCCTTACCTCTGCTCTAGCCCATGTCCCACTGAATGGAACACACGCACCTGCCTCTCTCTCTCAGGGGGCAACCTGCTCTTGCCTGTTCAGAGAATCTTCCAATGATGTGACCTCGTCATTCGCCATCCCGTTTCCTGACCAACAGTCACTCCATCAAAGGAGGGCAAGGGGAAACAAGCTGTGTTGGAAGGTGGAAGTGGGTTTAATGTGGAGGGAGGACTAAAGTCAGAGAGAATAACAACTGGGTGAAGCGAAAGGACACTGCACTTGGGGTCAGGACAACCGAGTTGCAACCTTGGCTCTTCTACTGACAAGCTACGCGGTCACTGGCAAGCGACTTCATTTTCTCTTCCTCCAAAACACACAAGTTACAGCTAATGAGGACTACGACCATTTCAATGCTAACATTTGATGTTTCCATAAATAGAATAATACTAGAAAGTAAGTTAAAGGAAACTTCCATATGAGCAGTCAGATTCTGTTTACAGATTTTATGATTTATTTTTAAAATAATATTACATAAAAAGGAAGTCATCTTCACAATATTACCCTCCAAAATGGTTTGAGTAATTGAGAGTTGACAACACTGGAGAACAGTGTTTTGGATAAAAATATCCAAAAGTACATTTGGAAATGTATTGTGAAATTCATAATGATAATGGAAAACAGACTTCAGGAGAACTATTTAAAGGCATTGCACAATTCTAGTGGGAGAGGTGTAATCAACTTCTTTGATACCCAAGGGGGAGAATTCCTCATCTAAAACCAAGCAAAAGTTGAAAAGACGAAACAAAACTGTGGTTTGAGCAAGTTTCATAAGTGATGGTAAAGGGCCGGGGTATGTTCTTTTCTTTCAATATGAAATGGTTCCTTCCTGGAAATGTCCCAAATATTATTTCTTAATTGCTCTTTTAGTTGTTGGTAAAATAAGCACTTTCTCTTTTCAGAAACATCTTGGCGCTTATCAGCTACTATTACTGGAAGTGTGATTCCTGAAGCTCTCATGTTGTGCTAATGTTAGACTTTTCTTCAGCTGACAGTGCAATTCTTTGACTGAAATAAATGAAAGCATCAAACCTAGTTTGGAATTTGGAAAATACAAAGAAGCCTCCATTCTCTCTAACCCGTCTTACCCACTAAATATTAATTTGTTAGGTGACTATTTTAGTTAATATAAATAACATAGAGAGTAACAAACACTTGATACAATTCCTTCATATACATAACCTAAGATTGATTTTTTAAAATTTGGTAAGTATTAAAAGCCTTTTTTCCTTGCACAATTCATCTTTAAAGGTTAATAAATTCCTCTGAAGGCTACAGGAGTAAGGTTGCTGTTTCCGCTGCATTCAGGCTCTTTACGACGCAATTCTAAGGGTGCCCATTTGGGTAGATGACCATGCCATTCAAGAGTCATGCGACTGAAAAGCCCTAGCTTCTGTTCCATCTAGGAAGGGCACCAAGCAAGTGTCTGGGCCCCCAGAGAAAGGTTCTTTATTCTTACAACATCAGGCCCCTTCTCAGCATTAGGGATTTGATCTGAACAAGGAATCTGTCCCTACAAATAGTTCTGCTAGGATTTTGAGCACAGGGATTCACTGCCCTAGAAGAGAACCAGGTTTCCCCGACGCCGAGCTAGTATTTTCACAATGACAAGACAAGTACGAGGAAACTTGCTTTTACGAGACAGCCAAGATCCTTTCCGTGTTCATTCATGAATTAGATAAGGAGGCTTTTAACTGCCTTGGATACTGCACAGCTGAACCTGTGGTAAATGAATTAGCATCCTGTCAATCTTCCGGCGATCGGTTAGCTTATTTGGCTGAAGGACAGTGTATTTGGACAAAATTGTGAATTTGAGCAACTGAGCGGTGCCAGCTCAGCAAATGGACCACTGGCTGCAGGATGCCATGTTGCAAAGAGAAGCGTCTGCTCAGACTGGAAAGGAGATTACTGATGGATCAGGACAAGTCTATCAAAAACCAAAACATAAAATCCTCTAGAGACCCTGTCTAAAAGAGAACACATCAGCAAAGAAATTATTATATTGCTAAGAATTAATATATGTTACAGAGAGAGAGAGAGAGAGAGAGACAACCTGGCTAAGTACAGAATACTTAGGCAAAGCCTTTTTTATTGAAAACTCCGTGTTCTTAATTGTCCTAAGGTATTTACTGTCTGGATAAGAAATGTGAGATCATCCTAAGTTTTACAACAAAAATTTTGTGGGCAAGTACTTTTAGGAGAGGCCACTGGAGATTTTAACATTATCTTTAACCTTGTTTATTCTTTCTCAAATAGCCAATAACTGAGAATCATATAAAGAAGAAAATAAAATTACTGTAAGCTAAACCACATTGGGAAGTGGATTCCAATTTTTTATAATTATAAACAACTTTCCCTGTTCCCTTATTTCTTTCATCCATTGAATTTTTTTTCTTAAGCAAAATAACATTAACTTTTCAAACTCACTAGCCTATTGCCAAATTACTTTATATTTCCATTATTCAGACTAAAAGTATGTATCTTATTGTAACCTCACTAATACTGGGTATTAATAGTTTTTTAAATTACCAGTTAATCAGGCCATTTTGGAGCCTGTGGAGGCCTGCTGTGAATAGGACTCCTAAAAATGACAAAAATGTCTGGAAGGTCATGGTCCAAGGCCATTTTTGCTGGCTACAAGTGGGGTTTCTGGAACCAGAGGGAGCATACAGCTCTCCTTAAAATTGAAGGTGTTTATGCTTGAGATGAACCTTAATTCTATCTAGGCAAGAGATGCGCTTCTATGTATAAAACAAAGAACAACACAGTGACTCCTGGTGGAAAACAAAAACAAAACAAAACAAAAAACCCAGAGTAATCTGGGTAAAAGTAACTTGTGCTCATGGAAACAGTGGCATGGTTCGTGACAAATTCTGAAGCAACCTCCCTGCTAAGGGCATTGGCCACAGAATCCATGTGATGTTGTACTCCTCAAGGATTTAAACTAAATGAAAAGTGAATAAATAAAGATGCAGATGTGTTCTTTTGTAAAAGTAAAAATAAAATAAAATAAAATAACCAATTAATCAATTACTTAAATGTGAAATCCTATGCGTTTCAGTGCAACAGAGCTCAGCTTGAACCTAGTGTGGATCTGTCCCTGAGATTCAGACATGTATAGGTCTATTGCTTGAAGAACTTGAGAACCTTCTGGGAGAAAACTCCATCCATGGTAAGAGTACTATTCAAAATATTACAACTCAGAATGGCATGATCGTTGGTCAATAACAACAGACATCAGCTCTAACAGGAAGCAGAATTCTATAAGCCCACTCGTCTGCCAGGTATTACCTCTACAGGTGCTGGGCTATGGGACAGATGCCAGTGAGCCTGGAAAAGGGTTCAGATCAGTACGGGAACATTCAAGAGACTTAGGGCAGTAGCTATTCACCAATCCAGTATCTTAACCATGTTTACAACTGTACTAATGCATACCTGCTGAAAATTAGTCCATCCTAAGGAAAGAGAGAAACTGCACACTTTGGATCTAAGAACAACCTTGGCAGTAAGAAAGGCAGAAAAATTCTGAGTATGGTTTGGTGTTTGTTGTCAAATTCATTCCCCTGCAGTCTTACAAGGAGTGTTAAGTTATGAGTCAAGTCTTAGGCCGTACTTGCCTTCGATATTCTCCCTCCCTCGTTGTCTCTACCTCACTTCAGTAAGACTTTAAGATCTTTGGGAGTTTGGAAATGTGGATATGTGATGTTTTCCATGCCCATTGTTGTTACACTAATCTAGGACCTTATTATTTTATGACTTGATTGATTCTGTAACCTCCATATGTATAACTCTTCTTCTAGGTTACTCCACATTTGGTGATTTCTGTTCACGGATGCCAAATTAATATCCCTCTAACATAGCTTCAATCAATCATGCCACTTTCCTGCTCAGAAATCTCCAATGGCTTGCAGTTAGCAGTTAACCAAAGGCCATCTCTGCAACTTGGAATTCAAGTCCTAGTACAATCTAGTTCCTACTCCCAAACTTTCTGGCCCAGAATACCACTATGTTCATAGATTTAGCCCATTCACGCATCCATACAAGCTACTGCTAATATCCATCACAGGACATTCTGTTATGCACAGTGGTATCTCCTATTTATAACTGCCCAAATCCTGTCATTCAAACCCAGTGCAAATCCCATCACCTCCATAACCAAAAGTAAATATTTTTAGAATAGCTACAGCATTTTGCATATCATATATGTTGGATCATTTTAATTTTCATTTAATCTCAGTTACTTAGAACTGGATTAACCATAATGCTTTGTTCATGACACACATTCTGACTTCTGAATAGTTATTAGATAGCTCCATTTCATAATAAGCTACTTTAAGGCAAGTACTGGGCAACAGTCATATCTTCCAAAATACCTGAAAGATACTCGATAATTAAAAGAGTCAATGGATAGATTTAAATGACTTCCTCCTGTAGTTTCCATAAACCCCCATCTAGAATGAGCTGTTCCACCCGGCATTCATTCTGGTATCTGTGTGGTCTTGTCTACTGCACTTCGAAGTAGTCCACTCATCTAGCAATGTTTTCCTTCCATCTTCCCACATTAAAATGTTTGGATTGTTTTCTGAATAATCCATATGTAAATAAAATTGCAAGTATTTCACTCTGGCCATTGCAATGCTTTCAACACATTAAATTTCACCATGTCACCACCTTTCTCCCATTTCACCCATTAAAGTAGGGTGTGGTGCAAAGGATCAAGTGAGAATCCTTGGAAGAGAATTCTGGTAATTATTACTGGCTCTGACACTGTCTGCCCTTCTCTACGTTATATAACCAATTAAAGAACTGGTTTTTCCATTACAATACCATGGGTGATCATGTTTGTAACCAACTAGTTGTAACACTAAAACTTCACAACCCTCTGCAGGGATGAGAAGGATATGACAGGTAACAGGATACTGGGGATAGAGAATAAGACAGAGTTCCACCTGTACCCTGACAGACATTCTAGTCTTACACAGATGATTAAAAGGGGCAAAGTACCATGTTATGTGAGAACGCATAAGAGAGACGTTACCTAGACATGAAGCAGTTGGTCAAAGTGATTTCAGAGTGAGACCAGAACCATGCACAGAAGTGAGAAGTGTACACGTAGGGGGATGGCATTCAAAACAGAGGGACGAACACATGTGGGCCCAGAGGCAGGAGAGAGCATGCTTGAAAACACAAGCATTCACTCTGGCTGGAGTACAGACGGGCGAGGCTAGAAAAGTAAGTGGGTGCCAAAACCACGAAGACTGGATAGGCCACATTCAAAAGCTAGGAGTTTATCCTTAAAACAGTGAGAACAGGGAAAATGCTCAAGTTAAGGTATGTGACAAGATCATTCTGGGTGACTTCTGGAGAATTATTTTGAAGGACAATAGCATTTCATTCTCAAACACATGTTGATTCTGCCACTCCCATTTTTCCCTATATGTAAGGATCATTTCAGAACTTTGAGTTATGATGAATGATTTTATTTTATTTTTTTTGCCTACTTGTAAAAAATAAAAATTTCATAACTTTTTCTAAAACTGTTATCCTTTATTTATTGGTCATTAGTTATTTTTTTCCATTTTACTTTTGATTTCAATAGAAATAAAAGCCATCATTGGGCATAAGATGTGAGAAAAAGAGACATCACTGCTTCCACAAAAGGTGTGCCTAGTTAAGTTAACAGATAGAAAGCAATACCACTGTTGAATGGATAAACCCAACATGGAAAAATCTGTCACCAGAGAAGATATGATGACACAAAAAGTAGAAGAATCTGCTTCTGAGAAGATGGAGTAGATGTACTTTTTCTTAGTCTTCCTGGTAAGTACAACTAAAAACCCTGAATGTTATATATAAAATAAACATAAAATGACACTAATAAAAAGGCAGACTAGCTAGGGATCTTAAGAACCAAAGCCCAACAGGGTAGTGAATTCCTTGGGCTTCCTTTTTCCTCACACATTCCAGACTTAGGGCCAGAGTAGTTAGCCATCCAAAACACCAATGGGAATGGACAAAAAACTCCAAAACAACAAAATACTGCTCTCTCTGGCCAAAGGATGAAGAAATGGCAGTTAGGACACTTTAAGACAAGAACCAGTCAACTCCTCTAGTCCAGTCAAACACCACAGAAAAACTGTGGCCCAGTGTAGTCATACCACGCAGAGACCAAGTGGGTAGTCTAGATTTTTTCTCTTGCAAAGCTCTAGCAAGGCACTCCAACACCTCTGCCAGAGTGGTATCAGAAACGGCCAAGTAGAGCAATGGATCTTCCACGCCAAGGGAGGTGACAGTGGTGAGGGTTGTGTCTCACTTCCACACTCACCGGGAAGTAGCAAGGGGTCCCTCCCTCACCCCCTGTGGAGTGGTGTCAGAGCTGGCCCATGGAGAGTCAGAACTTTCATCACCACCAAGCAGCAAAGAGGTCCCCGCTTTGTAGTGTCTGGGGAGGTCATGCAAGGAGCAATAAGGAAACCTTCCTAGAGCCAGAAATTCCATCCACATCCAGCAGTAACAAGGATCCCCCTCACATACACATATCAGTGTCAGTGGGGGCAAAATGAGGGACATAGATAGCTATGCTCACTCAGCAGGAATAAGGCAATGCTCCTCATCCCTCTTTCTCTGCTGAAGGAATGATTACATAACATTCTTGAGATGACAAAATTATAGAAATGGAGAACAGATTAGAATTTGCAAGAGGTCAAAGTGAGGGCAACTAGGTGCAGAAGGGAAGTGTCTGGGTTCTAAAAGAGCACATTATGAATCCTTGTGGTGGTAGGACTGTTCTCCATCTTGATTGCATCCGTGTCAGTAAGTGCAGCATGATACTACACGATAATTTTGCAAGATGTTATCGCTGGGAGGATCTAGGAAAATGATATAGGGGATCATTCTGTATTATTTCTTAAAACTACATGTAACACTACAATTATCTCAAAAGGAAAAAAAATGTGATAAAAATTCAAGAGCAAAAGGCAAAGAAGCAAAATTTCAAGGTGCATCCGAAAATATCCAAGATGGAGGAAATGGATTTTGGAGTGTGGGGTACCTAAGGTCACCACACAGGTATGGTTGGCTGGTGACGAGGGCTGTTTCTTCATGTCTAACTACTGCTTTAGAGGTACCTTGAACCATGAGTATGATGAAGAGGGTACATGAGTATTGGGACGATTGGAAATTGGTATTCCTCCTGCACAAATTCATAAATTGACCTTACTTACATATCAATTTCAATGAAATTTTATAGTTCCTCATGAGGGTCACACAATTCTCTTTTTCAAATTATTCTTAGGAAATACATATTTATATTTTTATTACTGTGAATGGGATATCATAAGATTTTTTAAACTTAATGTTCCTGCATAAAAATGTATTGATTTTGAAGTATTTCTCTTGTTACATTATAAATCTATTAATTCTAGTGATTTCCAATTTATTTCTCTGTATTTTCTAGGTTAAGAATAATACTGTATACCACAAGAATGTACTGTATACCAAAACAACTCTTTTTGTTTAAAATATTAAATATTGATGGTGAAACAGTAAACTTGCTTTATTAATGTTTACAGTTGTTTACAGTATTTCACATATAAAGTGCATTTGATTAATTTTTTTCTTATCACTTGTTTCATGGTCCATATTTTCATATATCTGCTTCCATATTTTGACAAAAAATTTTTTAAGATTTTATTTATTCATTTGACAGAGAGAGACACAACTATAGAGGGAACAGAAGTAGGGGGAGTGAGAGAGAGAGAAGCAGGCTTCCCGTGAGCAGGGAGCCCAATGTGGAGCTTGATCCCAGGACCCCGGGATCATGACCTGAGCCCAAGGCAGAAGCTTAATGACTGAGCCACCCAGGTGCCCAACAAAATTTCTAAATCTCAAGTTTTAAGAGAAATTTTCCTAACTACTAACATTATGCTACATGCAGTAATAATGGTTTGCCTTATGTATTTGTTAAATGATTGCTTAAATGGTAAAAATCCACAATATCCTGGTTAAGTGACTGCTTTAATGGTAAAAATACACAATATCCTGGCATACTATATCTTGTACTGTTATATGCATTAAAATCCTTTTCCAAACCATCAATCATCAATACATACAAATAGCTTTACACACACACACACACACACACACACACACATGCAGAAGCATGCCAGTGACACAGTTTTATGAGTAGATTTGGAAAATAATGTCAATAATTAGATAACATGAAAGAGATAAAATGTGTTATTAGCCACTTCCTATGTTGAACTCAGCCTTCCAGATGGCCCGCTTTGATTCTAAGCCAGTGTTTCTCAGGGTCAGTAGACTTGTTCACCTTCACTTCTCCAAAAAAGGAATGGAAAATTCCCAGGAAGTTGGGAACCAAGCAGAGTTTCCATATGCTGTGTTCTAGTATCTGAACATGGAGTGTGCTTTATCTCTTTACTCATTCATTCTTCACTCCAAATTTACTAATGCTTACTCCAAGTCCCTGTGCCATGTCTCAGAGGCTATTAAAAAAGAAAGAGACATGGATGTAATCCTGCCCTAAAGGGATTCACAGAGTATTAAAGAAGAAAAACTTACCCCAAATGATCATACTGTATGGTGTTTTAACAGAAAGAAGATACTGAAGAAAACCAAAGACTTTAGCTCTAACTCACTGCTACAGCAATGAATCTATGGAAGAAGGGATAAAAGGGAAAGTTTCGTAAGAAAAGTGAATTTGTTGTGAATCCTGAAGTACTGGCAAGAAATGGACAGACAAGATGTGGAATATTCTAGGCAAAGGTGACAAGGCATGGAACCATGAAAGGCGGTGAAGTGGCTGAGGAGCCACAAGCACTTTGTGGCAGCTGGAGCAGAAGATGCTTCAGTGATCATAATTAAGAGATAATGTAACCCTAGCAGAATCACATGGCTTTGATATTCCCTCTAAAACTTTACAAAGAGATATAGTAATGCTTTTTTGATCTTATGCTAAAGAATGAACTCAGTTTGTCCCTACAGAACATGGTTTCTCAAGCTCAGTACTATGGGCATTTGGAACTTGCTGGTGACTGTTTAGTGTACTGTAGGATATTCAGCAGCGTCCCTGGCCCCTAGCCACTAGATGACAGGAGCTCCTTCCAGCTGTGACAACTAATATTGTCTCCAGACATTGCCAAAAATCCCGTGGGGAGCAAAATCGCTATTGAGAACCACACAGGTAGAGAGTCTAATAATTTAAATTCTAATAATTTAAATTCATCAAGCACTTACTATAAGCCAAGCATCCTAGCAAGCTTTCTGCACACATTAACTCATTTTATTTTTATGACCATCCTGCTATTATTAAGCCCAATTTATAGACTAGAAAACTGAGGTCCACAGAGGTCAAAGAACTTGCCCAGAAAAACACAGTAAGTGGCAGAATTAGGATTCATGAATAGAATTCATGCCGATAACCGCAATCAATGACTATACACACATACATATACACATGTGTGTATATGTGTGTGTGTGTATATATATATATATATATATATATGAGATATATCGATCTTACGACCACCAGCATTTAGCATACTACATGGCATATCATAATTTCACTGGGTTTGGTTTTCTGTAGCTTGGGCCATCATTCTCAAATTGCTCACACTGGCTAGTCATCTAACATTTAGTACGCACCAAACCTTGTACAGACCCCACAGAGCCAAACATATGGGATGCTAAACTACAACTCAGAAGCAACAGTTCACCTTAAATATAACCTGGAAAGAGCAGCAAAATATTTCTGAATCATTTCTTTGATGGATAATGACTGTGCAATGAGTGTTAACGGATGGACTGTGGGCAGTATAATGGTTCAGAGGCAGCACGAGTACTGGGATCCGAGAGAGCCGGGTCTGCATGCTAACGTCTTTACAGTTGAGTGACATTAGGGAAAACTTACATTCTTGAACACTGTTTCCTCTTCTGCAAATGAGGAACCTAAGTAGAAAAAAACTTTGCAAGAGCCGTGTGGTTGTGCATGAATCATTTTGAGAAACAATTTTCAGAACCTCAGCATTGCCAGGGACTCTTACCCAAGGTGATGTACCAGAGAAAGCATCTAGAGCACTTCTTGCAACTGCCCTTCATTCATTTTTCAAAAGAAATGTGTGTTTTTCATCCCTTCTAAGTCTTACCAGGGTACACTGTCCCAAGGCAGCAAAGCTCCGGCACAATTCAAAATCTTGATACCTGGAGACCTTCCTTTAATTAAGGTACGATAAGCAAGTCCTCTAAGAAATGTTCCTTGTTTTACACATACTTCAGTTAAATATTTTTCTGTATTTCCCGACATTGGAAATGGAGTATTTTTGTTCATTTCTGGGATGTTCTGAATTCAGAAATATTGTAGGCTGGGAGAATAGGAACAAAGGTGTTGTTCATTTATCACCTTTTCTTTTCAACTTCCTGACTAGTGTCAAAGAATATGTCACTTCTTCAGAGGAATCTGATGAGGGCAAAGCAAGGGAGACAATATCCACGGGAAATACTGAAGGTGACAGCTACGTATTCTATCCAGCTGAGAAACTCAAGAGCAGGCTCTCTGCCTTATTTGCCAACTGTGGAAATCTAAAATAATATGTTGGCCACCGGAACCTGCATTAGGTTATTGAGGCTTTTTATCTCAGAAAATAAGTCTGATTTGGAAGATAGATTTAACTGTGTGAAATATTTTTGCAAATAGGTCATATATAGATATTTGTCCATAGATAAATAAGCTGAATCTATAGCTCCAAGATTTTGGTAAGGATATATTAATGCACATTCTAAGATAAAATAATTTTATCAGAAGTTACTGGACTGCTAAAGGTTTGTTAAAATTTGTATTGCTTTGATTTTCCCAGATATGATTAGATTAAACAAAGCACTTCCATGTGAAATAGTAATGGGTAGTCTTTTAATGTGTCCTAGCAAAGTTTCTTTGGGGGACTTCCGAGAAATCTGTGAAAAAAATGAATGATTATAATGATTGTAATGATTGGGTAATAAGTCCTTTTGCAAGTCAAAAGTATTTCAATTCTTCAATTTCAATAAAATTGGAAAAGGACTTAAGGGAACAGTCAGCTAATAGATCATCTGCAATATTTTTTTTGATGATGGATTACTCATGTTATTTTTGGCACATAACTCAGGAGGAACTCAAAGAACTGAGTGATGTCAACATAACACAATTCTTTCAAGCCCAATCTACATATTTGTGTGAAGAAGGTTTTCAGCACGAAAACCTATAAAAGTGAAAAATAGAAATGACATGATGTTGTATGCTCTCTTACTCTAATAATAGAAGTCCATGGACACATGAATTAATCATGATCCATCTCATGAAGACATGAATCTCCAACAGCAGCTTATTTCTAAAGGTAGTAAGTAGCAAAAGGAATATTATCTTTGACAAATTTTATACAAATAACACATAATAATAACTCAATCGAACAGCAATTTTGGGTCACAGAAAATTTATAAATTTCAATGTATGTCCATAATTTTTGTGGCAGAGAAGCAGAATTCTGTGATTCATAAAAGGCTTTAAAGTATAAAAATACACTGCATTTCAATGAGGTGGTGCAAGTACAATGGACAAGCTCTAAGAAAACAAGACACCATGCACAGTTTCTGCATTGAAAAAAGTGGCTTCATAAAGGGATTACTACTAGAAAGAATCAAATTTGTTATAATATTTAGATTTCAATGGGTAATTTAAAAGTGATATTATAGTTTTATTTTAGAAGTCAACACAGGGGCACCTGGGTGGCTCAGTCAGTAAAGCATCTGCCTTTGGCTCAGGTCATAATCCCAGAACCCTCGGATCCAGTCCCACATCAGACTCCCTGCTCAGCGGGGATCCTGCTTCTCCCTCTCCCTCTGCCTGCCATTCTCCATTTGTGCTCTCACATCTCTCTCTGTCAAATAAATACATACATCTTAAAAAAAAAAAAAGTTAATACAGTATTATGGAAATACAATCTGTTAAAATCCTGCTGAAAATTTTCCAACAGCTGCTTTCGACAAGGGCTATATGGGTTTTCAATTTTTTAGGGGTTATGTGAGCAAAATATTTAAAGACTATCAATTAGCAGATGTTAAATGTTTTCCTTTGTGTCCTTTTCATTGTTGTTGGAGTTACGGGGCCAGGGAATAGAAGGAAAAAGGTAAGATTTCATAATGATATCATAGCAGGAATTAGTTATAATCTTTATTTTGACATTTTAGAATACTGGATATATTTTTATGAGTATTTCTAAAAAAAAAATACAACATACTGACTTTGGGAGGTTCAGGCTTAAAATGGCAATAGAAGAGGATCCTAGGCTCACCTTGTCCCAAAGACATATCACCTCTGCGGCTATATATGGAACAACTTCCTCTAAAAACAATCTAAAGACTGAGCAAGCCCTAGGCATCAGACCCACACCAAGGTGGGTAGAAGAGTCTAGGACACAATCTCACCGTACACCCCATCCCTACCTGGGGTGACCCACCACTGTGAGGAAACGCAAAGCCCTGAGATTCTCCCTAAGGAGGGAAAGGTTTGAACCCCACATCAGGCACCTGAACTCCTAAGACCTACACCTGATTGATGAGCCCCAGAAACATCTAGTTTTGAAAACCAACCAGACTAAAGGCTCACATCCACAAGCTGCACAGGGCTGTAACCAACAGAGAAGCAGCTCTCATGGGGCCCCTGCTGCTCATTTGCCCCCACTCAGCGGGAGTAGCCCATCCAGGGGCTCCCAGACTTCACGGGATGAGGCCTGTTTGCTAGCCTTACAGGACCAACCTGAGGGCAGTCATCTCAGGCAGCTCACAGCTGGACGCCTGCTGGCTGGCAGGCACCATCTTCACACTTGCTCTAGTTGCTGGGCACCGTCTTGCTCATTTGTTTTAAACACTAGGCTTTTTTCCCTTTTTCCCAGCAGGCACCATTTGCACATTGTCCCTCTGCCACACTCCACAGTGGCAGCATCTCCCATCTGGTGCCCTGGCTTTGCAGCTGCGGCCCAGAGGGTGCCCTTGATCCCCTAGCTCTGATGGCCCGGGGCTGGTGCTCCTGGGTCCCACATATGGTACCAATGGGAGAGATAGTCTTGGGTAGGCTACCACCCCAGGGCACCACACAGACAGCAGACTGAAAGATACCCTCTTGTCTTTCTTTCAAAGAGGCGTGCTGCTTATCCTGGAGCTTGGCCTGCAGGCGTAGGTCTCAGGTTTGGCACACAGAGGCCTTCTGCTTTGAGGGAATGGAGGCAAATGGATGCTACCTTGGCACTTTCCTTCGGCCTCCTGACAGCTCACCAATATCTCCCTCGAAAGAACTTACACACTCCACTGGAGCCTCAATTTTTACCACTGCCACCGAGGGGACACTTCCAGATCCCCTGGCTCTGGAGGTGGGCAGGGTGTCTATGAGCATTCCCACAAGACTACACATATTTGCATACTTTAAAAGCTACCTGAGGGTCTGGCTTCTAACCAGCCTGCAGTCAGATGCTAACTGGGCCCTCCCCTTTGGGACACGCTCAGGTCTTGGCGCACCCTCAACAACTGGGAGCCACTAACAATAAAAATGGCTGCTTGGACAATCACAAAGTTTTGAGAGACAACCAGAGTTAAGGTTCATCTCCTACATGAGGTCATTCCTTCAAGACTGGGAGAGGTGGCTGTTTTATCTACGGCACAGAAACCAACACAGAGTCAAGAAAAATAGAGAAACAGAGGAATATGTGTCAAACAAAAGAACAATATAAGACCTCGGGGGGGGGGGAACTTGATGAAATGGGGATAACTAACTTACCTGATATAGTTCAAAGTAATGGGTCCTAAAGATGCTCCCTGAGCCCAGGAGGAGACTGGATGAGCATGGTGAGAACGGAGAGATAGAAGAACGCACCTAAGAGAAGGGTGCCTGGGTGGCTCAGAACCTTAAGCGGCTGACTCTTGAATTAGGTTCAGGTTATGGGATCAAGCCCTGAGTTGGGCTCCATGCTGGGTGTGGAGCCTCTGATTCTCTCTTTCCCCTACTCCTCCCTGCCCCACATCTATGTTCTCTCTCTCTCTCTCAAGAAAAGAAAAGAAAAGAAGAAAAGAAAAGGAAAGGAAAGGACCAAATAGAAATCACAGAGCTGAAGAATACAATAACTGAACTGAATATAAAATTTACTGACTTTGGAGTTTGGTGATGTTTCACACCTGTGGTTAAATGCATCTGATTCTATGCATTTTTCTGTTACAAAATCAGACACCACCAGGACTGAACACCTACCTTATTCAGTGGAAAACCGAACAAACTAGCCTACTCTAGGCAACAGTTACCCATCCCCCTCCCGAAGTTGATGGTAACCAGTGTCAACCTGCTAAGAATATTCCCTCATAAAAAGCAAATAGGAATACCTTGTACAGATTCCTTATACCTTACATATCCATTATCAGGCACCGCTGGGGATGTTTTGGGGGAAGAAAAAAAAAAAGCTAAGCTTTGCTCAGAGAACAAGATTGCCAAATGTTTTGGTTTCCATTCAAGAATTTCTAGAGCTCTCTGTCCTCTCTCTTTCCAAAGAAATGACATAATATTTAGACAGGAAAATGTCTGTGTGCAGCACAGGGGTGGGGATTCCTGTGCATATATTTACATGTATGAGATACTTCCACGCAAATATTTTAGTGTTTCTATTTCTACAGTGTATCCTCCTTTTATGAAAAATAATACAACTGGGGCTGTCGCTAGTTATCCAGCCCTCAGCCTTGGCCCTCATCCAGCTATAATTTTCAATCTGCAGATTGTTCCAAATTCACTGAAATGGAGTCAAATGTCTGCAAAGAAGCAGTGTCCTCAAGATGCCTATTGTCTTCATACTCTGCATCTCTCAAATCCCTTCAGGGGAAAGCTTAGAACATCTGCCATTGCTTGGATTTACAACAAGAGTTCACTGGCTGTTCACAACTGATGTGATGATCTAGCTATCTAAAAATGACTACTCCAGGATATCGACCATACCCTGAATTTGATTTATTGTTGACAAGGTTTAGCCCAATGTAAATATTTTACATTTAAAAAAGACATTCTTAAAAATTTCTTCCCATGTGCCTTTGGGCTAGGGATCCTGTGGTGCCCAAGGCAGACACGGAATCCATGCTTTTGCCTGAGATTTCAATAATGAGTTCTCAATCATTTAAGATTCTGGTATTAAACTTGCCCTCTTACCTACATCCTTCCTCTGGAGTACTGAAGGAAGGCAGTACTGAAGGTAGGCAGTGGGCACACATAATGAATTTGTCAGTGCCTGTTAAGAGTCACTAGTGATGAAGTAGGACAAAGACAAGAGTTGGGTGTGGTGGGGAAGGGAACCAGGAGAAGCACAAAAAAGGTCTGAGGAATGAAATAGCATGATACTTGGTGGACACTATAACTAGTTCCAGCTTTTAGCTCAAAGGGTAAAGACAGGCCAACTCAGGCAAAGCCTTTATGCCATGCTAAGAAGCTTGAAGTTTATTCTATGAATGAGTCATAACTAAAAAACATTGAGCAGATCTACATTTTATATAACTCATCTTCTTCTTTTCCTTCCTAGTATTTGGTTAAAACATATGAAGCTGCTAATTAACACTGATGACCTCATAAAGGCCAAACTAACACTTAACAAAATCTGAAATTGTATTTTTAATTGTGCATTCATTTGTTAAATGTCTATCTCTATGGCCAGACGGTAGGCTCTAGAGCCAGACAACCTGGGTTTACCTCCCAGGTCTATCAGCTGACTCAGGACTAGTTATTCAACCTCCCAGACTTTAAGATGGAGCAATGCTCCAGAGAGTTATAAGTTGAAACATATCAGTGCTTGGGAAAGGACCTGGAATATCATAAGTGTCCTTTAAATATTAATAAGTTATTATCAGTTATTACTGCGGTCATCCTCATCACATCCGTATCACTGTCCAAATGCTAATGTCAAAGATGCAGGGTGAAGAAAGGAATGCTAGAGCTAGAAATGGAAGCAACACCTTCTTTTCATTAGACTCCACACTTCTGTAGTACAGTTCCCTTGGCTGAAGTTCAATTACTAATCCTAAGGGAACATTTTCTCAACCCTTTAAATGTGGACATGCTGTGTTAAAATTCCACACCTGAGGGGTACCTGGTGGTTCAGTCGGTTGGGCCTCTGGCTTCGGTTTAGGTCACGATCTCAGGGTCCTGGGAAAGCCCCGAGTCCTGAGTCAGGCTCCCTGCCCAGTGGGGAATCTGTTTCTCTCTCTTCCCCTCCCCTCTCTCGTGCTCCTTCTCTTTCTCTCACTCTTTCAAATAAATAAAATCTTTTTATAAAAATTCCATACCTGAATTTCTGAATCATACAAAGTATTTACAGTAAATGAAATGGAGTCATTTTCATCAGGAAAAAAAAACCTGAGGTTTTTTTAAAAAACAAAATATCATAAGCCTTTTATAAAACAACAACAAAAAAGGATTGATATGCAAGTGTTCCTGGCCTTTCTCCCTTTCTGGTTCCCCAGAGGGTGATGCGGACTCAAGAGGAAAGAGTGAGAAGGGTAAGGAGTTTGAGTTAGGGCTTGGAAGGCACAATTGTGCTAGAGAAAGAGAGAGAGAGAGAGAGAGTGAGTGTGTGTGTGTGTGTGTGTGTGTGTGTAGGGAGGAATTTGGAGAGATAAGTGCAGAAGAGTTATGGTTTCTAAGGGAAAGGATGATGAGGAAAGTGAGATTTTAAGAATTGCTGTGGTCTATATATCCCTGTTCTGGAGTTAGAGAAAATAAAGAAAAGGACTTACACTATTTTGAAATTTATTTTGATTGCTGTACTGGATTTATTTTATTGCAATGCCTCCCCCTGAGACTGGACTGTCTGGGGGAATGGATCTTTAAGTATTACAACTGTATTTTGGATTCTCTTTCCCTAGCAGAGTTTTTAGTGTTATCTGAACTTCTGTCAAATACGGTTTTTATGGTCAGCCCTCTTATACAAATGAAAAAGACACACATGAACAAAGCAACATTCTACCTTGGATTATCTATTTATTATATGGTCCTCACCTCTGTAAAACCTATTAGCACACACTCTCTGAGACCACCAGCTAAAAGCACGTGATTATTTTGAAATGAACTCAAGTTCTGAGCCAACAGAAATTAAAAACCAGTTCAAGCACATTAAGAAATGTCTCATAAAACTGAACTCTTTTGACAAAGTACTATTTGTTAGTAACTGCTAATGAATGTCTTCGAGCTTGCATTCAAGTTAAAATGTTCAGGCTATGGAACGGATCTGCAATGATTAAAATCTTCTTGTGCATCAAGGTCTTGTCCGTGAAGCAGCTGCTTACTGTGGCTGTGGTCCTCAGGCCATGTCAGGTCTTGGACAGGGCTGAGCCAAGTCATTGTTTGAGAACCCAGGCAACCCCGATGGCCAATCACCCAGAACAAGTTGGGAAAAAGAGAAGAGCATAGTGATACAACAGTCGTCAGCTTTCTTTGCAGTCTCACAGCACCAGGGGAGACTAAAATAAAGGAAAGACCCTATGGAGTTGGGAGACCTGGATTCTGCTTCAGCTCGGCCGCTTACTTCCCATATGATCGTGGGTAGAGTTTCCTCATCTCCCAAGTGAGCAAAGCCCTTACAGCTAGCTCCAGCATTCCTGTCTATGAAATTGATAAATATAATTTACCTCAGGATATTTTCTCCCTAATCAAAGCAACCAAGCTCCACTTTCTTCAACATCCAGTGGCGTATTATCCCACTGCTTTCTCTCACTCGGTATTCTTGATTTTCACTGGAGACTCATCGGGTCAAAATTTATACCAGGGGTGCGTGGGTGGCTCAGTCGGTTAAGCATCCAACTCCTGATTTCGGCTCAGGTCATGATCTCAGGGTTGTGGGACTAAGCCCTGTGCCAGGCTCTGCGCTGAGTGTGGAGCCCTGGTTGGGATTCTCTCTTCCCCTCTCTCTCTGGCCCTCCCCGCACTCACGCATGTTCTCTCTCTCTCTCAAAACAAAACAAAACAAAAACCCCCAAAAAAGAAAAAAAAAAACCAAAAAACAAAAAAAACCCTGTATTCCACCTTTAGTAGGTGCAAGCCTTCTTGATGGCATTCTGCATGTATAGATCTTCCTTATCCTCCGTGGCAAAGTTTTATAAAATATATGGTGTCATTTATCTTCAAGTATCTCATACATGAGGTAATGACTTTAATATTCATTCCTTAACTTTCTCATAATAATATGTAAATCATCTCACAATAATGGTTAATAATAAAAGTACCACTGATTAAGAGTCAATGTGTCAGATACTATCCTAAGCAGTCTAAGTAATTCTCACAACCTAAATATATATACACTTGCAAAATACATATATATGTATACACACATATCTATGATTTCTATATACAAAGATATATACGTGTGTACATACATAAATCTGTGTCTAGGTATATCTATCTATATACACCATTATTAAGCACATTTTACAGAAGAAACCAAGACTCAGAAAAAAGAGTCCAAAGCCATATTGCTTATCATTGGCAGAGATTGAATTTGAGCCAGATCTTCCTGTGTTTTTAAACACTCTGAGCACAGTTCAGTGTCTATGGTCTCTGAAAAGCGATGTATATAAGCTATTCTCAAAAATACAAAATAAGCAGTGCGATATCTTGGAAATAACATAGAACTTGGAGAAAAGTGTCCTGGGTCCCTTCTGGGGTCCCGCTGACGGCAGACATGCTGTCTTAAGCAAAGTATGCATCTTTCCTAAGACCTCAATTTCCTCTTGTTGAATGAGGGATTTCATGTAGATAAGCTCTAAGGGTTCCTCTGGCTCTACAGAGGAATGATTTGGTTCTGAAAGGCACTATTTCTACACTGAGGAAAAATACTCAGAATTTCAGCTCTTCAGAGCAAAAGGTAACATCCTCTCCAGGAGCGAGAAAACAGCTATCATCACGGCACCTTCAGATCTTAGAGGGATGATCTTAGTAGAGCCTTCCCTACAGTTCCTTCCTTAGAGCACGGGCCTTTCTACTTAATAGCACACATCACGGCCTGTGGTTACCGACTGACTTGTGTGCGCACACTGTAGGTTCCCAGCAGGTGAGGACCATGTCTGCTCGCTCACTGTCAAATCCCTGCCTGGTGCCTAGCACACGGCTTGACCTGAAAAACACGCTCGATAACATTTGTCAACGGAATAGATTTTAAAAGGGGCTAGTGGCTTCTAGGTTTTCGGTACTGGATGACCTAGAGCTGGTATTTCTTTTTGCCTTTCTTAAAGAGTCTGGTAATGCATGAGTCCTTCATGCCATAGGAAAGATGTAATTAATTTCTTTTCTCTTTGTTCTAGCATGTAGGAGAAGCCAGTGATGGGTGCAGTCTCCTACAAATATACAAATCACAGCACACACCTTGGGGTTCCAGCACGCCTTTCCTAACCCTTAGCAATAAATCCTAAAGGTGACAATGTGAATGTATGTATGGATGCAACTGTATCTCACTTAAATCTTGCATGAAAGGAAGTGGTAATCTGAGGCTTACTCATTTAGGAGAAGGGGTGGATAACTGAATCCTTTTGTGCTCGGTGTTCTTGGCAAGAACCAGCTGCAAAAGGACTCCTGTCCCCTCTCTGGGGCTCTGCTGCCAGGCCCACCCAACCTCACATATATTACAGACCACTGTGCCTCTCAGCCTGGAATGTACGACCAGGAGCCGCCACAGCTACTTCAGGGGTAGTGGGTTTGTGAGCTGCCCCCATCTCCCTGCCACTTATCCCTTGGGGTGTGAGATTATAGGGCTGGGGAGCAGGGGGAGCTACAGCCCAGCGAGGCTGAGGCTGTCGGGCAGCCACCCGGCAGTGGCTCGTTGGCAAGGAAGGGATCAGTCTATGACCACACGGAGAGCAGACATGCTGACTACAGCATGCAGCAAAGAAAATGAGAGCTTCTGCCTGTGTCTGGTGGGCTAGGGTGGGAGGAGGGGAAAGGAGGGGGTTTTGGGGAGGGTGCCAAGCTGGGCTGTTGATGAAAGTGTGGGAAGATTCCAGGGGAGGCATTTTGCCAACTCAGAGGCAGTTGGGCTGATTTCTTTCCCCTTTCTTCTGCTCAAATGAGAATTCCTGCTGGGTGGGGTAGGAGCAGAGCCAAGAAAGAGTGATTTGCTGGGTGAGCATGGACGCTTGGACCTAGGAAGTATGTGTCTGCCCGCTGGGACCAGGGCCAGGGGAGGAAGGAGAAATTAAAGGAGGGGAACTGAGGGGCAATGGGAATAAAGGAGAATAAAAGAAGAACACAAAGGGAAATGTCCTAGAAGGAGAAGATAGGAAAGAGAGATAGCAGGTCACGTAGACAGGGGAGAGACTCCTTTCTGTGCTGTTGAGCAGGCCTACCTACCTTCCAAATGTCAGAATAAAATAATGTTCACATGAAACAGGCAGCGAAAGACCCCACGGTACAGTGTAAAGTAAAACAACTGCTCCTAAAGTTTTCCTGGTGGCTGTTAATTTCCATGAGAATACATTCTTCCCAAATAGCAACGTTGCCTTTTAGGTAAAACAGAACAAACAAAATGGTATCACAGAAAGCCCTATACCACTTCTAAAGATTAGGAGAATATTACTTAGAAGTATTTCCTAAAATATAATGTAGAACACTAGAGTCCTAAATTGCTCTTCTTGGCCTTGCTAATAAAATATGAGAAATTTAAAGATCCTCTTGTGAGGAAATCTAGAGCAGGTAACTTGACAATGTTGATGCGGTGAATTCCACTGTGAAGTGATGTCATTTGGAGTAAGTTTTCTGATGTCCCCTTGTGGAGGCTTGGGAGGAGCTGAAAGGTCATCAAACCAATGCTGCATTTTTTTGTGGCAATCCCACACATTCTGGCCTGAGAACCAGAATCCCACGAGCCTCAGTCTCCTACAGAGACTAAGGCATATTTTGGCTTACGTGCCTGTAGGACAGATCTGGTTATTGACCGATTATAACAGAAGACCCCAAATCTTCCTTTCCCAAATCTAGGAACATCAAGGCTTCACGAGGCCTTGCAAACTTCCTTTCTCCCTCTCGGACTTTGGCCACCACCTCGTAAACAAGCCCAGGATAGCCTGATAGCATCTGAGAGGCCCCCTAAAGACCAATCTCCGTGGTCATAGACAAAGTGGTTGTAGACCAGGTTCCAGCCAGCTGATCCCTAAATAGGTAGGAAAACCCAGCTAAGATCAGCGAGGCAGCCTACCCAACTCCTAGCTAATGACACTGTTTGAGTTGGCACAGCTGAGACTAAAGAAGCTGCCCAACTGACCCAAAGATTCATGAACAATAATAAATACATGCACACATACATCAACCAACCAACCAGCCAACCAATCAACCAACCAACCAATAAATAAATGTGTTAAGCCACTGAGATCGGAGAGCTCTTTTTTACACAACAGATAACTGATACAATTACGCACAAACCAGAGGCTCACCTGTGCATTCGTACTGCAGACCTTTCCCGTAATAGCCCTTCTCACAGATGCACTCAAACTGACCCGTGTGTGTCCCACATTTGCAGCTCGCCATGCGGTCACAGCACTCCTGGCCAGCTTCACACAGATACGAGCAATGGGACATATCCTCTTGAATAAAACTCCCAGAAGGCAGATCTGTCGATGACACAGGGTAATAAAAAACAAATTAGCAGTTCAATGGTACATTCTCCAGTTGTGAAAGCTGAGGTGCAAATTGGAGAAAATAGCTTTTCATATCCGTCCAATTCCCAACGGCCCACCCCTCCCACCCAAATATGCATGTGTGTCCTGCGTACAACCACAGGCTGGGACTTTGTTTCAGCCAGTGCAGTCATTTCAGTTTGGGACCTCCTCGTAAGCTCTCGAGGCCACTCGGGGTCAGGCAGGAATTAAGCACTTCGGCGAGGAATCTCCAGATGCAGCAGGAAGTAATATAGTCAGTTCCCCAGGTCACTCCCCTGGCTTCCACACCAGCAGTGTTCCACTGCCACAATATGAGGTCAGGCAGCAGTAACTAGATTTCCAAAACCCTTTTTCAAAACGATAAATAAAATTACAATCTTGACCACTGCATAAGGGTTTGGATTATGAGCTACTGGCTTAAGAATAGATTATCATCGCTTCTATAGTGATTGGATGAAGACTTAACAGCAACACACAAACTAATAATAGAACCAGAAGATGGCTTCTTTCTCAATGTTAAGTAACTTCTCATGTTTTATGTGACTGGAGATCATACTGATGATTTGAGCCATGTTCTGAAGTGAGGCATGCTGGGAAATCAGTAACTCAGGCAGGGTCGTTCAGAAAGTGACTTAACAGGGCAGGGTACAGTTGAATATCGATCCAGAATGGATAGCCTAGAATCAGGCAAATAATAAGTTTTGTTTACTCTGCTGAAGAAGTTCAGAAGTCTTAGTCCAAATCCCCGGGCGGGTGCTGGGCCCAAACAGAGTGATGGGCCCCTCGCAGGAATTCAAATGTGTGAGTCTGAGCAAGACACATGCACTGCAACTGAACATCCAGAAAGAAGACTGGTGATGGCCTCATTTATGCAACATCTGTGTCTATATCTTAAGACTCTGAACTATACACTGGGGCAAAGTAAAGAGAGGATTCCAGCCACAAGGGAAAGAGGCTGGTACAATCAGGTACCCGATTAAAGCTCCATCTACGAGACTGTGGTATGGGTAACACGCACACTTAGCTCTGAGGCACTGGGCCATGGGATTATCTGGCAGTAGAGTAACGTAGGACCAAAAAAGATCTAGCTACCAACACTGGTACACTGGCATTCAGGTCTGAGAGAGGTAAGTATATGTGTTATGCATGGGGAAAGCAGTTATTCTGTAACCCAGGTCTACTGAGTATGGCCAGAAACATGGATGGTCTTGAGACCAAAAGTGGACCCATCCAAATTGAAAGTAGCTTCAGAGGACTTAAAGGCAGGGAATATGAGGCTCATTTTCTTTGAGTTGATCATGTCTTTGCAATAGGAAGAGGATATTTCCTTACCAAATCTGGAAACTTGATCAGAGAATTATATATTCTAGATATTTGCTTATTGTAATAGAAGTGATGCCTTCTAAAACTCTGTTGCAATACTGTAACCAAAAGAACACTCTGTCCCAACTCAGCTTTTGGGTCAACTTGGCATTAGGGTTCTAAAAGGCTCCAATCCTACAAGCAGAGGGATGGCAGGACTGGAAATTAGTCTTGTAGAACATAGCGGGTAACACCCATGATTTCAGAATCCCAGCTAGTAACAGCCACCTGGCCTTCCCACTCAACATACCACTTTTCCCTGAGAAAAGGAGAAATAAAGGAAGCCCCACAGTTACTGAATTTCTGCCATGTGATAACACTACACATAGTATTATTTAAATATTTTATTTAATCCTCTTGACAAAACCATATGGTATGCATTATAATATCTCCATTTTAAAAGCAGAGTAAGTGAGGCTTGTAGATGTTAGGTAAATTGCCTATGGTAAGAATAGTAGAGGATGGTTAATGAGGCCTGTGGATAATCAACCCTCAGTAACTTTTCCAATCACTTTATATGTACTAACCCATTTAAGCCTTGTGACACTCCTATAGAGGAGGTACTATTCTCATATCCTATTCAATTAACAAGAAACTTAAAGAGGGTAAAAGCTAAAGAATTTGCCAAAAGCCACTCCACAAGTAGGTGACTTAAATTTTTTGCTGTATCCATAGCTAGTCTGAGATCCTGCTCTTAAACGCTTCTCTTGGAACTATGATAGGGCTGATCTCCTTCTTACGAATATCACGAACTGCCTGAAACCTCACATGGCCATGATTTGCCCATGAACCTGAATCTTTCACATGGATACCTGCAAGGATCAAGCCTAACTCGCTGCATGGTTTTGGTCTGAGGCTGGATTTCTTGTCATTCCTTCCCAATCTATACTTTCCCGGGAGGCTTATCAAGACACATGCCCGTATGACGCCTGGAAGTCCATCTAACCTAAATCACACAACTAAACATCCTTACAAATGGTGTAGAGCAAACTCTAATGAATGGGTTTACTGACTTCATTCCTTGTTGGGGTAATGCTCTTCAACATACGCGTAAGCACACGAGTCTTCAGACCACCAGGTCAAGAAGTACGTGTTAAGTATTTACTGTCCCTTTATCTTCATGTGTATTTCTGGAAACACTCTGGTGAGATTCACTATGTCTGTCTCTGCATGTTTACTTCATTCTTCCAGATGACTATAAATAGATCTAAGTCAAGGCTTCCTGCTCTGTGTGTGGCCTCAAAACACACCTAAATTCATTCCATTGATTCTAATGGTTCCAGGTGGGAGCATATGGACAGTCTAGTGAAAACCATCGCGGCTGTTACAAAACAAATAAAGCAAAACAAACAGTTGCGAGTCAGACTGTCACCTCTATTTATGAAGTTCAGCACATCTCCCAATACACCAAGGACACATGGGCACCATGCTCAGGGAAGACTTTACAGGGTTTGCTGTTACCCCCCAATGAGCTTCAAGCAGTAGGAGAGAAGGAACCCCCATTAAAATGCATCACATCATGCCACTGGGTTTGCCTTACCTTCGTGCAATGCCCGGCGAGCTAAAGCCTCAAATTCTTCAAAACTGTGGAGCAGGTAGCAGTGCTCCTCTTTTGGGGTGGAAGCCATGTCATTCAGTTCTCGAATGTTCCCTTGCCATATGCCAAACGTGAAGATCTCCACTCCAAAATCTCGCAGAGATGCTGCAACTGGCCTGGGATCTCCCCCATTGGAATATCCGTCAGTAATGAGGAATATAACTTTTGTTGAGTTTTCTCTAGAGTGACGAAGAATTTGCTGTAACAAAATAAAGGAAATTAGTATACGTCTGCATTGTGTTGGCCTACCATGTGCTTCCCCTCTTATATAGAACAGCATTTGTGAAGATCATTAGCATGTCACGAGAGTGAGAACAAACCCTGATCAATGAGAGTAAAACAGAAATAGGCACAGACCAGCGCCTATGATGACCTTCTCACAGCTACAAAAAACCCTAAAAGCACTTAAAATGTATCATTGTCATCAGTGGCAGCATCCTCATCACCTTTGTGCACCTTGTTAATGAAGAGCAGCAAATGCTTATGGAATGAATTTTTATTCATATTATTATCACTTATTGTTACATTATTTTTATGAATTTTCAGGCTCTCGACAAATGAGCCAAATGTGAGTCCTGTGTATCTATTTCCAAGTACATCCAGCTAGCTGCCCATCTACCTACTTAGCTGAACCACCCCATGATCATATATCAAAAGTCAATCAGAAGAAAATTTAACAGAAAATGACTTTTCCAGAGTTAATAATGGCCAACCTACTTCCCATGTTTGTTTTTCCACTGCTCCTCCAAAACTGCAGAATTCACTCAGTCTTTCATCTTTTGTGGACCACCCAGTATTAGCAAAAAATCAGTTGATTTTGATGCTGTCCTATCTTTCTGAGAAAATACAGATTTATTCAATCTGACACTTGGGCTTTACTATTTTAGGACAAGTGAGTTATGCTTTATAATCTGCTATCCCTTCTCCATAGACAGAAGGGGAAAATGAAACCTTTTTATTAAAGGCATCTATTTATTGTCACATCATGATGCTTTATAACATAAACTGCAAAAAGCACAAGGAGTCCAGTGGTGAATCTGGTATTGTAATGGAATTTGCTGTTGCTGCTTTCCATCAGAAATGGGTTGGAAAGGTGAAGAAGTGCCAGGGTATATTTTCTGACAAGTTCTTAGAAAGAATTCAGTGTCTATTTGGCAGTAATTCAAGTATATTCAGAAGGTAGTTAGGAAGAACAAGTATATCCTACGTTTTGTTAAAATTAAAAGGATATGATGAGATTTTAAAAAATAAAATACGGGGTACCTGGGTGGCTCAGTGGGTTAAGCCACTGCTTTCAGCTCAGGTCATGATCTCAGGGTCCTAGGATCGAGCCCCGCATCGGGCTCTCTGCTCAGCAGGGAGCCTGCTTCCCCTCTCTCTCTGCCTGCCTCTCTGCCTACTTGTGATCTCTCTCTCTGTGTCAAATAAATAAATAAAATCTTAAAAAAAATAAAATATAATTCATTTAAGGGGTGGACGCAGTTAAAAGCTCCAGATTCTCTCAGATTATATGATCCATGTCTTCATTAGTAGAGAATTCAGAGCGACTGACTCTAATTTAATAACTCTTACCAAACTTTATTACTGTTTGTGAGCTAATTAGATAAAGCCGCTAAACCTGAACTTAAAGACAATTAAAGGAAACTAAAAATGACTCTGGAAAACATTTGGAAAGCCAGCAATTTACCTCCTGCTCTCAAAAGCCTACTACTGCTAAGGGCCAAAGAGAATCAGAAACCAGCCTGAAGGAGCGCCTTCTGGCCAAATTTTCAGTTAGTTAGATAGGGTGAAAAGCCCTATCAATATAAATAATAATTGGAAAGGACAGAGATACACACACACACACAATGATTTTTTCATTCAGGACCACCTCTGGGGGGGAATCCAGTCATCTGTGGTGGGCGGCATGAAGTGAGGTATTAGTTTGTCTTTAGAGATATACTTCAGGCTTCGAAGGGCAGCTCCTAGTTCTAGCACTCCAAGATGCGGCAACTTGTGTTTACACTGGCCTTGCTCTGTACCACGTGATAAACTCTCTCTTTCTCGGTTGTTCCACTTTGAAATCACAACCGGACCTCCACAGACATTCCCACAGGCTTTTGCTCCTTTTGATTACTCTCTCTTCTACAAGACCGTGGAAGGAAACTCTAAGCAAGACACTAAGGGAGAATTTGAATGGAAGTAGAAAGAAGGAAAAAACCAAACTGACTTTTTCAGCGTGGTATTCTGGACTTGTCTGGCACAGAGTATGCATTCGTAAATATTTATTTGATAAATGAATTAATGGGAGTGAGTGGACAAACTCTAGGATACTCTGAAGACAGTTGAAAAAGAGTTGGTCTTGAGGGAGCAGCAGGAATGTACAGAATATTCGTGTGCGCACACGCATTTTATTTTGTATAGTTTGGTACAAAAAAAGACAAGGTTTTCTTCTTGTGTGTTTATTGTCCTACTTGACAAATACTATTTTATAATATTAATTGTAGCTCACGTCAATGATATTCCTTAACATTCAGGTTAGGATTTAGGGATTTTGCGGAGCTTTCTTGCTGTACTACTCATTCCGTGCAAAGCACATTAAGCTGGGATTCTATTTTTCTTCTCTTCTTGCAGGGAATTGGTAAGTGTTTACAGGAACCATTATATCTATTGGCAAGACAATATATTAAGCTTAAAATAGAAGAATAACAGGACTACTAGTCCAAGCGAAGAATTACACAAGATCTGGGTTTGGAATGCACTCTAAAAGACAGAGGAGGAGTGGATGATTTACTGAAAATATTTTACCCCCTTCCCCCAATCTTTGTGCTTCATCATACTTGAAATAAAAACATAATTCAATAAAAACATTTTCATCCCACAGATCTAAGAAGTAAATAGGTCTGTGGTAATGTTTGTGGAATGTGGTAGAGGCCTGGCACTTGACTCTCCTTTCAGGGTTCCTGAAATACTTTACATCATCTGCTACCCTTTGTAAGGCATTGCAAGAAATAGAACCTTCTGGTCCAGAATATTGAATGAGGCAAACCTTCTGCTGCCTAAGAAAAACGCAACGTGGACATCGTAAGGCAAAAGGTTATCACCATCTGTATTGTATCAAGCCTCTGATTAGCTGGTATAAATATCTGGCAGGGAAGTAAGCTCCCCTTGTCCAGCAAAAGTCATTAGAATGATAAAAATGCAGGGTTGTGTAACATTGTTCTAACACCCGAGATCCATCACCATTACACAAGACTGCAACCCCACCCCTACCCCCAAGTCAGGCCACAAGGGAACTGCTTTGAAAAATGGTCTTGAAAGGAGAAGAGAAGTCACAACAAATCTGGCTTAGGGACCATATTTGCCCTGGGGCTCCATTAATTAAAATACGTGTAGAAAGACTACTATCTATCTGCGGCACAACCCTGTGGTTATCTGCCATGGCCCCACGTGCCTAAGGATGCTAACTGGAGAAGCTCCTAAGTCAGCCTTGAAAGAAGTTGTTTGTTTAAGTTAATATCTACTGTGACTATTATCAGAGCCCCTCTCCTCCAGGGGGCCAGAAATAAGTAAATATTTTCAGTGTTTCAACTTGTTCTCCACACGTATTTTTTTCTTGTTAGGAAATGTTAAGTACAAACAAGACACCAGAAGCTACTTGTAATACTTCCCTTATCCTTCAAATTCTAAGATTTCACCAAGCTGCATCTGTTATTCAGTTAATATTTTTAATTTGAGTACTCAAATATTCTTCAGTTGAAGCAATGTTTACGGTTCTGTACTTTCTGGAGGAAAGAAGTTCTTTGTCTATTGGTTCCTCATTTTCTGGACTTCGAATATTCTCTCCTTTTTCATGTTTATCTCATCTTCCTTCCTTCTGAGTTTGGTGGAAATGTCTGAAGCTTTTCTTCCCTACACCTCCCCCCACCACGCCCTTGCCCTTGGAGCCACCCCCCCACCCCCGTTTGCGGTTTATGCACTCTTGAGTCTCTTCCTTTGTGCTTCTAATTAAGAGTTAATCCTGGCATTGCATTTTATTTTTCTTGTGACAATACTTCTTTTTCTGGCACATGGTTTGTTCCCATGTTGGTCTATTGTTTATCCCCTCATGTCTCGTCCTCATTTCACTGTTTTACTCACTTACAGGCATGGGACAAACGCTTTCTAGGATTTCATTCTATTTTTCATAGTGAATTCTTGTACTTTATCTGTAGCTTACATTCTAGCTTTATTTTACTTGGCAGAAGCTTTTCAAAGAAGCCGCTGGATAGAGGGGTTCTATCGGAGAGTGCAAGGCAGGATAGATAGATCCTCAACTCAGGAGGAAAAATTACTGAAATCCAAGAACAGGACCATCAGAATACTCCTTGTCAACCCAAGAACTGCAAAAACAACTTGAAGATTTAGAAGAACACACAACTTAATATCAAGATAGGAAGAAAATAAGCACAGTGCAATGGTGTTTGCATCACAAGGACTTAGAAAGTCACAGCCTCTATAAGGACAAGAACAGAAAGCCATCAAAAGAGAACAGGCTAAGAAGAAAACAGACAAGTGTAGGTACAGAGGGATTTTATTAAAAAACTATGAAGGAAACCCAAAATACGAAGAAAGACTTAGAAATCCACATTGGTGGGAGTGAGATAAAATGTCCGAAATTCAAATAGTTTAGTACAAACTTTAGCATACAAAGCTGCTGACTTGTCTCACTTATAACCATAGAAATACAATTCCAAATAAATGCTTCTAAATCAAATTCAAATAATATTCAAAGAATCTTTGTCCTTTGTTTAATAAGGCTTATTACTCAAAGGCAAAAATTGGTTAAAATCAGTAAACTTTTTTTTGTAATACAACACAATAATTGTCCCAAATAAAAGAAAATAATAATCTAAGATTCTCAAAGTTATTTAATAAAATTAATTTCTGCCTATTTTAATAAAAAATTAAGAATAAGATACCTTATTAATATAACAGATTGTCTATCCCAAAGCAACAATGTAAATCATGCTTAATTGTGAAAAACTTGCAAATTTCCGATTTAGATGGCAAATGAATCCGCAATTCTAAATATTTTCACTATTATTTTAAAATCCTTTAGAAATTTCTGGCCAAGGCAACAAGACACAAAACCAAAATAAATATTACACTTCTTAAAGTTTCTGCCCCTTCTCAAACAATCAATATTAGAAAATAAGGAACTGGAAAATGCATTAATCAAGGCTACCAAATAAAGTATTGAGGTCTTTATAAAAACCTTTTACACATTTCTAAGGAAAAATAGAGAAAAATAACAGGAATGTAGGTGAGCGTTTTGACCAAAGAAAATAAAGACCAAAAAAAAAAAAAAATTCTATTTGTCAGAAAATGGGAAAAACATTTAATTTCACTAAATCAGAATAATGTAAGTTAAGTAACAGTAATACTATTTTTTTCACTTCCCAAATAGCCATAGATCTTTTTAATTAAAATTTTGTAAAATTTATGAGGAAACAGCTATTTCTACTGGGGATGCCACATGGACTCGTAATATTAGGGGTACAGTGCGACAAAGTGACAAATCTTAAAAATTTTCACATAATTTGAACTAAAACTCTACATCTAAAAATATCTTCAGGAAATAACCATGGATACACAGGGGAAAAAATTAAAAAGATATGTATCCTAGAATAATTTGCAATATAAAGAAATGGAAACAGTATAAAATTCGAATAGGTACTGTTTAAGGAAATTACAGGGCAATCATGAAATATCATTAAAATAATACTATTGCATAATAATACATTTTTAAAGTAGGTAACCCAATATGATGATTTTATTACATTAATGTACATGTATGTGTGCCTGGACTGCATGTGTGGACATGTATGTATTTGTATGGCTGACAGTATACACATCAAAATGTTGACTATCTCCTGGTTGTATTTAGGGAGCTGTATTGACTTCTATTTTGTAGTTTTGTATCATTTCTGAATTTTTACTTTCTTCTCTCTATTCTTCCCCTGAGAAATGTCATATGAACTCAGAACTTGAGAGTCTTACCTATAGATAATGACTCCTAAATCTACATCAAATTAAACTCTTTAACTCGCAAGGTGAAGTTCCATTGGTCCAGTGGACCTTTCTGCCTGAATGTTCCATAGAATTCTCAAACTCAACATGTCCTCTCCATGCACAAAGAAGGGTTCCTTTCTCCTTTATTCAAGATACATCAAATGTAGCACCATCATCTATCCCACTGTACAAGTCTGCATCTAGGAGTGATTAGGATGCCTCCTTTCTGGTCGATCATCTACATCATCCATCCAGACCTATACCCTTCACTTCTGAATGATCTACCTACCTCGAAATCCTATTGTTCTAGCCTCAGTTCAGGTACTTCTGTCTGGATTATTGAAAAGCAAGAGTTATTTTAAGGTCTCCAGGTGAAGTTGCCTTCTTTGAATTCATTTTCTGACCTACCCTTAAGGCTATTTTTTCTGAAATACTAATCCAATCATGTTTTAAAGCTTCCATTATTTTCCCTCTATCTATAAAGCGTAAATTTCTTTACATGTCCTTAGACCAATCAGTCCTATACTTCCAGCCATATTCCTGCCACCCCCCATCTCCTGCCTACTTCCCCAACCTACCTCTCACACTATGTTCTCATCACAGGGATTTATTGGAAGGTTTCGGAACATACCATTCTTTCCTTATGTTTGCTATACCTGGAAGTTCTTAAATCTTTCCCATCTCCTAATATTTCTACCTCTACTTTTAATAGCCTTTCAAAACCCAGATCATAGTTCACCTTCTCTTTGAAATTTTCCCAAATTCTTCTGCTGTGCATATTAAATCCAACTCAATGATCCCTCAACATTCCATTACACTTACCCCATCATAATTACAGTTCACTTATCTGGCTAGATCCCCAAGCTAAACACAAGATACTCTAAGGCAAGAATTGACTATTTATTTTCACCCAATTGATGATAAAAAATAACTATGAAACAAGTGGATGAGAGAATCAATAAACATATGCCTTAATTTTCAACAGTTATATATTCAACATGCAGAGTAAGTTCTAAGCCAAACACTGTTGTTATAGTAAATCCTTTTCTGCAATTGTGAAATGAAAACTCTTATAAATATTACATTTAAACTCATTTCACCAAATACAAATGGAGCCTCTGTTTTATACGAGGTACTGTGCTAGGGTTTTTACTTATACTATTTAATGATGCAATAAAACCATTAACTAAAAACAAATCAGCCAAAGCTAAAACAATGACAGAAGTCTACCTGGGAAGAATATTCTGCAGTAACTAAGTTTTCCTGTTTATATTGTAATACAAAATAGATCATACTTAGGTATCTAATTTGTCTCATTTATTTTAAGCATTTACTGAGCCTTCACAGACTGAAATTCTAGCATTAAAAAAAAAATCTTGGCTCAAATAACATTTAGGCTATTTGTTATAGTCTAGCTAAATCACAGAAGAACCAGAGGGTCAAAAAAAGAACTTAATCTCAGATTTATGGTCACAGAGTTTTTCCACCCACATACATGCTTTTGTTATTAAACATGGACACAAATCACTTTCAAATGGACCCATAGGGACAGTACATCAAATTGGGAAATGGTGTGCACAGGAGTTGATGGGTAGTAGATTAACTTCAGACTGTAAAAAACAACAGAATAAATAGGCAAAAGAACAAACAAATTTCTAATAACGCTGAATTCCACTATTCATTCGATAGACACACAAGGAATAAAGAAAATCTGGATAGCATAAAGACCTCAGAATCTGAATACAAATGAAAAAGGGCTAAATGACACACCATTTTTAAGTGAATTGTTAATTTGCTACAAGATAGCAAAATCATATTCAACTTGACTGTTAGTTTTGTTATGAATAAATGTATAAAGTGATTTCAGTTGACATGTTAAATGTCTGTGCAATATGACCAAGTAAGAGCACTTACAGTCAAAGATGTGATGGAACTTTTTCATGTGCCTCACATTAGGAGGGCAAAGGAAAGAGTAAGATAATCTCAAATGATGTTTGGACATCGGTTTATGATTTTACAAATGACTGAGGCGAAAATACAGCAACACTTACTTAATAACACAATTATCATAAACCAATGGGCAAAATCATTTCTGAAACAGTCTTACTACTCAGGAAGAAGACAAAAATGCCCCATCACCTCTATGTGCAAAGTCTAGCTAATCTAATGAGGCAAGAGAGAGATCAAAGTGTAATAAAAAAATTATTCATATTTCAAGAGAAAGAATCAAATTGAAAGGAAATATTGGGAGATGTTGAGAGTGATGCACCAGAATATTTTTTTTTAAATTTATTTATTTGTCAGAGAGAGAGAGGGAGAGTGAGCAAGCACAGGCAGAGGCAGAGGGAAAAGCAGGCTCCCCGCCAAGCAAGGAGCCTGATGTGGGACTGGATCCCAGGACACCGGGACCATGACCTGAGCCGAAGGCAGCTGCCCAACCAACTGAGCCACCCAGGCGTCCCAACACCAGAATATTTTAATAGCAAAATTTTGTAGTAAAAGCTGACCAATAATACTTTAAAATTTAACTGTGGTAGATCTACATGACAAAATATACTTGAAAGGTAATTTTAGGAGAATTTTATAGTATGGGAAAATTTTCATTAAAATAAAATAATTAAATTAAAAATTATGGACTGCAACTTTACTACAGATCTACATACAATTATAAATGTATTTACACATATACATAACAAGAGTAAGAGACAAAACTCTAATAGTTGTTATATTTTCCTATTTTATCTAAAACTATTTAATGGGTGTATTACTTCCATAATAAGGAAAAGAAGCAAAAATTATTTTTAGAGAAACACTTGTAAATGGAAGTTAGTAAAGGGTTACCCTCAAAGGTATTTTCACAGTTTCAAGATAAAAATTTTTTTAGGAAATAATTTTTAAACATACTTTGTTGCCAATAAAAATTGGATATCCACTTTATTAGCTTAAACAAAGTGGGAAGTGGGAAACTTATTGGAAACATACAGGAATATCTCTCCAAACCCAGGAGCAAGGAGAAGACCTGAGCCTCAAAAGGGACTGGAACCAGGGGGTGCCTGAGTGCACAGCTGGTTAATCACCCAACTCTTGGTTTGAGCTCAGGTCAGGTTGTGATCTTCAACGCATGAGATGGAGACCCTGGTGGGGCTCAGTGCTCAGGATGGAGTCTGTGGGAAATTCTCTCTCCCTCTGCCCCTCCCACTCATGGGCTCTCTCTCTAAAATAATACAGTTTTGTTTTGTTTTATTTTGTTTTAAAACAGAGGGACTGAAACCAGGAACAACCAAGCTGCAGGAACCAATGGCTACTCCCTCTGATCTTCCATCCATCTGTTTCCTTCTGGGGCCAAGCTGTGTCTTGTCTCAGTTTCTATCAACACATCTTCATTCACTCCTTACACTGATGGGATGCCTCTGGATCTCTGTGCACAGTCTTAACTTTATATTGCCCACCTACTGGCAGGAAAAAAAAAATCTACTCCCTCGGATCATTTTTGTGTCCTACTCCAAATTCCCAAGAGAAAGAATATAAATGATCCACTTCAACCTTTAAATTGCCACTCTCAATCCAAACAGAAAGGGACAGCCTCTCTAGGTGGGCAAAGGACTGAGGATGGATGTGGTTTTCTGTGAAAATGATTTTGACTGACACAGACTGTAGAAGAAACGAGCTACAAAGAAAGGAAAGAAGTGAATGCTACGCTTGGACTTATCCAGTAGAAAAACAGTTTTGAAAATTTATCCGAGCAAACTGTCCTTCCAGAAAAGCATCAAAGGCCAGGAAATAGTGTAGATTTGGGGGAGAATTCAATCGTAAAATTTGTCCTCAGAAAGTAGAAAAATCTTACAATTCAAAACTGTCAGGGAAGAAATGATGTCTTCTTACTAGGTATATTAATAGTATCTATGAAAGAAAAATTTATCAGGACCTTAGATAACATAAAGGACACAGATAATCTAATCATTATACTGCAAATATTTGGGCTTCAGGAACAACCTAACTTTTCAAAAAGCCAGACAGACTTCAAATCAAATGTACGGACACACGGAAATTCAAAGGGGGTGGAAGTTGAGAGGAGATTTTAAGTTCATGAACCTACTGTGTATTTTGTTTGTTATAGTTATCCTAAATTTATCAAAAAACACATTTAATTGTGATATTTATTAGCGTTCCAAATAAATGACACTTTGTTTTGTTTTTCTTTTTATGTTTGTTTTGTTCTGTATTTTGGCTTGTATAAATGACCACATCAATTACCATTCTAGAGCAGAAGATTCTGTGCTTCATATATTAAAATTAAAAAACCTGAAATTAAACCCCAAATGATCTGACGTTAAATAAATTAGAAGACTTATTATATGTAAAAAGTTAAATCATCCATCAGTGACTCTAACAATATTTACATATGTAATCATTCAAAAATGTTGGCTTTTAAAATTGCTTTGAGAATAATATAGTCTGGTGGATTAACTAATCCTTATAATTTAATTACATGTTTACCCTTACAGTGTCAGTGTTCCCTAAGTATGCACTGGATACATAAAGAAATCTAGTTCATTACCTAAGGTATTTAAAGAAAGACTTTTCCAACCACTGATGATTATGGAGCTAATTGCTAAAGTGAGGGTTCTTTTTAACTAAAGAAACTATGAGAAGAGTCATAAGGAGATTTTGTTTTTCTTTTGTGAAATGGGATGGTGTATGAAAAAAAAAAAGGAATATTATGATGCACAGGAACATTGTGTATCCCAGATTTAAGATAAACTGAATTTAGTTGGAAGACCAAGTTTTGTATGGAGATTTGGCATATAAATTTATAAACCTAAGTTTAGGCTATACAATAATTTGAAAGAAGGACTCGATGTACCTAGGACAAGGAAAATGACTTCTGTTGAGCCATGTCTGTATTTTAATCAAGAGTGTGCGGTTGAGGACCAATGACGGATTAGAGAAACCTAAGAATACAGGAACAGGAAGAGGCCAGAGGTAGAGGTGCTGCAAACAGATGATCTCACACGGCCTCGGGGCCTTGGTCTCTGCAATGGCTGGTAGTTGTAGCTGTGAAGGCACATGAGGTGAGAGACACAAGGCAATGAAAGTATATTGTACAAAAGTGGCATATAAGAGCGTTGGGCTGCATGGGGGCCGAGGGGGTGGGGGACAAGGGCGACCACTTGGGACTAGCAGGTGTTTATAGAGTGTCCATTCAAATGACAGTCTCCAAATGGTCACTCCTCCTGGTCCCGCATGTCCTCCAGGCGGCCTCCTGCTTGGACATCCACAGACCGAGTCCCCATCCTAGCTGCCCTCTCTGCCTCACGTTTTGCAATGAACTTCAGTGATGGGTATGTACCAGAGGACCCCGCACCTAGCAGATCTTCAGACCACAGAGCAGAGGGTAGTCCTCCCTGGTGGTTAAGGATTTAGACCCTGGCTTAGACAGCCCATGTGGGGATTCCAGTACCTTGGCTTACCAGCAGCCTATCTTTGGTCAAGTCACTTACATTCTCTGTGTCTCGGTTTCCTCCTCTATACTTACGGGATAATAATACTAACCTCCCGGGGAGAGTTTGCTGTTGGGAGGATTTAATGAATTCATATGGGGAAAGGGCTTAGAGTGGTCCCTGACAAGCAGTAATTACTCATCACCATTACCATGATTAATAAAAGAAATTGCTAGCATGTTGCTGGAATTATGTCTGTCAAGCAGATAAACCAGACAAATGAGTCAACATTTTGTTCAAAGCTGTGAATTAAAACAAATAATCTTATTTGTGGAGACTGAGAAGATAGGTCAGGGGGTTTGGGAAAATTATGACTCTCTAGCCAATGACCATACGATCCCACCAGAGCCAGGAAGGAGGGGATAATGCTCTGGGTAGAGGAAGAGAAAAAGAGCTTGACCTTTGCTCTTATGAGGATGACACTGAAAAGGGCAGTGTGGACAGTGATACGGAGAGGGGATACACATTCACAGTTTGGATGCCTGCAGATGCCCTTCTGAGATCAGTGCATGGAGTTCTCCATAGAGGTGTTGTGGGGTTGGCCGCTTTGACCAGATTTAGGGGAAAAAAGGTAGGGAGTCACACCTGCCTGAGAGTCTACTCACTTTGCATTGCTCCCTTGGAAAAGTGGTCTGAAGAGTGAATTGGCTAAAATTATTAAAATCCATCATTTGAGAAGTCAAGCGTCCCCTCAATGGTCCTTTGAGAAGATGTCATAACCATCCTCGTTCTAGTTTGAAATCAGAGAAGCACAATATTCTCCTTAATATACTAAAATTCAAAATGCTAAATAGCCAAAGATATGTCTTTTCCAGAACTCCAAAGTTATAATGAATATCATTTTCTACTCCAGAGCATATATAAAATCCAACAAGATATGATCTCTGTCATCAACAAACGGAGGGGAGACAGTCATCACCTCCACAACAGGTGCTCTGATGGAATTACGTCCCCTGTTTCCCTATCATTTCCTTATTTAATCAGCTACGTCCCTACAGTATTTCTCCACATTTTGGAAACATGTTAAATAGGTAATTAGCGATTACTCAGCAAACCCCTGCAAAGTTCTCTGTTGTTAGGCCTTCGACAACCTCTGCCTACTAAATTCTGATAGTAGGTCTTATGCCTTGAAACTGTAGGAGATAAAGAAAATTTCAAAAGAGCAGAAGGTAGCAAAATAAGGAAAAAGCCACTGGTGCTTTCCGGGTCTGCAGACCAGCAGATGCTGGCCCATGTGTGTTCTTTAGAGAATTCCCCCACTTCCCTCAGATCCCACTTCCAGGAGTCTACATAACTTCTGACTACCAGAGTTGTCTTGTTTTATGGGCAACCAAGCTTAATTCAGCTCCTTTCTGTGGTTCTCCTTCACCCATGCAAAAGTCACACCTCTTGACTTTACAATGTGCTGATAGGGCAGGCCATTCCTGAGGCCCTTCTTTCCTACAAGAGCAGAGCCTGTCCATATGTCCCTGTTGTCACATCCCACACTTCCAACCACCAGCATCTGTATGTCTTCATTGGAGGGCTTGCTTTGGTGCCTGAAGACCACTCTACCCACTTGCAGGGGAGGTGACAGTGACAGGGAATCGGTGCCCTCCATGGGACCCCTCCCAACAGTGACAGATGAAAGCAAGTCTAAAAATGCCACAGATCCCTCTCAGTTGTGGTCATTCTAGAGCTTGAAATCTACACTGGCCACCCAGTGAGGCTCAGCACTATCTTTTCTGTTGTTGGTTCCCTTCCCTGTCTCGCATCCTCAAAGTAGACTAGGATCATCTCCCAAAGAAGCAAATTGCTCCTGAATCCTCATTTCAGGTTTTGCTGCTGGTGAACCCAAACGAAGACACTGGCTATGTCTCTGGCTTGCTTCTTCTCCATGAAATAGGCAGAGAGACAAATGAAAGCTTCTGCCCAATGAAATTTCCAACCAGTATATAAAATGCTCATCTCTTTGCTGAGTTGCTGATAGGAAAGCACTATGTGAGGGACAGAGAGATCTGCTTTCAGTATAAACACTGCTCTCCCCCAGGATCCCAATGCCTGCTCTGCTTCTCTGTCTCTGTTTATCTCTTGCTCCCAAATTCTCTCCTGGTATAGACTAGAGTTGGGTACTGGGCAGAAGGTGAGGGGGAATTGATTTTGTGGGGTCTATTCTGCAGGCTGTGAACTCTAAGCGAATGTATCAGTCCCAATTACTGGCGGCTCTCTTCAAAATGTACAATGATCAATGTTTTTTAGGGTAAGACACAGATCCTGGTGCCAAATCTGGGACAACAGTGAGTTCCACATAACATCCTGTTGCAGATGAGTATTTAAAATACAGATTTTTACTACCGACCAGATACAAAAAGCCTAAACTTTGGTGTCTTTATTGCTAGAAGATTCCAACAATAACTGCCTGAAATCATTACTTTTGAAGCAACATTTAAAAGCCAAGTGTGCATATTTTGAAGAAATCGTGACTAAAAAGAGAGCAATCTTGGCGAGAAAGAGTAATGTGAAAAACATAAACAAAACTTGCTTAATTTCTTTCAAAGTGAATTTCAGATTCATTTGGAAAGGTAAAGCCCGTAAAATAGGATTAAAATGACAAGGCTTGCAAATATGACTCAGCTGGTGTAGGTCAAAATGTGTGAGCCAAGTTGAAAGAAATGCCAGGATCAAAACACACCATCAAACAACACATCTGAATGTGCCTGAACATTCTCCATCAACAACAGCAGGCAAACAGACTCTCTTTTACTGCACGGGATCAGAAAAAAAAAAAAAATCACAATAAAAAATGAAGCTTGAGAGTTAGAGAATTAATTGAGGAAAATGGGTCCTTTGAGGCAATCATTTCGTTTACATGTGATAACATTAAAGGGTTAGCGTCCTTCTTCCTTGAGAATGTTCTTTGATGAGGATTACCAGCAAGAGTGAAAGACACTGACAGGGCAGTGGGTCAGCATCCCTCTTGGTGTGTGACAAGACAAAGGAGGGCCACATTCTCCTGACCTCTCTGCAAGGTGATGGAGTCCTTTTCGTCCACCATCTGCAGCCTCAACACCCTGCTCTGCGTCACGTCATGGCCAGCTGTCCAGGCTCCTCTCCTCAGTGATTGACTAGCTTGCCAAGTAGTGGGGAAAAAAAACCCAAAAAAACAAAAAAAAACCCACTATCGTCTGTGTGCAGAGCTGTATGTGAGTCTGGATTCTCAAGATCCAGTGTGGCACCAGGACAGAAGAGAAGGACAGCCGGAGTGAGTGACAGGATCCGAAAGGTCAGCGCCACTTTCAAACCAGTATGATTCTCCAGCCCTCAGAGACTCAATGCTACAGCATTTGTCATCTCTCTGATAAAGAAAAGACTAGAATTCTATCATTTCAATGTCTTGATAATAAGTGAAAGTATTATTTTATTTCTTTTTTAAAGATTTATTTATTTGAGGGTTGGGAGGGAGAGAGAGCATCTCAAGCCCACTCCCCACCGAGCAAAGAGCCCCACACTGGGCTCGAGCTCAAGACCCTGAAATCATGACCTGAGCCGGAATCAAGAGTTGGACCCCTAACTGACTGACCCACCCAAGTGCCCCTAAAATGTCATTTTATTTTTTAAATTCCCGTATTGGGGAATAGAACACAATATTCTCCTGGATATATAAGATAAACGCTGCAACATAAAAGGGGGCTCATACTTGAACCCAATCACTTCTGGCTATGCCTTCAGATACCCTAAAGGTAGGTCTCCAATCACCTGTGTCCAGGTGGACAGGGACGTTTTACTTCCAACTATGCAGTGCGTGTTCACTATAACTACTTTTTCAAAGACAGCAGAAATGGATATACTTAAATAGGTAAATATACTACCTGTAGATAACTTCTGTTAAGATTTAAAAATTTTTCTTCACAGCTTTTTTGTCTGAGTGTGTATATCTAATGAAATTGGACCTATGTTATATATACTGTTTTATATACTGATGGTGAACACCCACAGAAAGTTTCAGCTCATGTAATATGCTGATTTATTATGTCATTAAATAGTTTTTAAAAATATGATTTAACTGACTATAATACATTCCTGTGTAGATACAGTGTTCTTTTAAATCATCTTGAGTTGTTGGAACTTGGTGGTTATTGCCTCTAGTTTCTGTGTGGAGTGTCAGCCACAAGTTACCCTCCTGGGGAAGAGGGTTCCCCAGCCACTCCTTCTCCCCTTCTCTTCAGCCTTTAGCTGCTGGGAAAGAGCACTCTCCATTTTACAAAGGCAAGCTCCCATGCACCCAGAACTGTCTATTCCTGGGGAGGGAAGCCCATTTAATTTCAATATTCAGTATTAGGAAGCTGTGCACCAAAGTCATATTCTCCATGAGCAGGAGACAAGGCCATGTCCGATTCTCCACCTGCCTTTTATGCTGAATTATAATTTAATTGATCTAGAACTCAGGAGAGGCGAAGGAAGGTACAGCTTACTGAGCCCTCCCAAACCATAGCCAGATTGTTTCTAAATTTTTCCTACTCCAAGCAATGCTGGGATGAATATCCTTTTACAGAATCTTTGAGCATGTCTCAAGTTAGTATTTTATAAGGAATTCTTTGATTAGTAATTACTTAGTTTTCAGATTTTTTTTTACAACTCTATAAACATACTGACAATTTATCATATTGCTCTGGAAATAAGCTACCAAGTTTTTAAATATATAGATGTATTATGAATGTTCTACCTTGAAAGGAAGAGCTTGAAGACATAAGAAAGAAGGGGAAAGATCTGAGGGAGGGTCTTCCTTGGCTGAGGGCAGAGACCTTGCTCTAATACATGTAAGGAAGTATGGATGCACTTGAGTTTAGAGGTGGAGCTAATGAAAATTTGAAGAGGTTCATATCTGAAGAAAATAAAGTGTATGTATTTTAACCACATACATGTATATACATTTAAAATACCATCTTTGAAATTTTGTAAAAAAAACAAACAAACTACATTTTGGATTAGCAGCCAATATAACCTAAAACCAGGTGTGGCAGGATGGGCATTACACAATGAAGCCTATTAGGAGTGGTTCAGCAGGAATAAAGGAAACAGTGCATCCAATGTGTGTATCTCAAAATATATTTTGTATACTCTAGCAGCAACTTACAACTGGAAAAATATCCAACTTGGACTCTACTTATTCAGTGACTGAGTCAGTTTACTAAGTAAACTTGTTTTACTTAGTAAATGATTCAGTCATGGAGTAGGTCCTGCGAAGAACGTTCTTTAAAATGTTTTTCTCTACTAATATTGTAGGAAGTTAGTTTTTCCTTAATTTTGGATTCTATCTACTCACATCTAGAAACAAGGTAGCTAGCACCACTGCAATGTATATAGTAATGAGAATCTGTACTCAAGTGGATAGCTTTCATGATTCCTACAGCTCTGGAAGAAATATATGCTCTGAATTTGAAAAATCTTTACTGCTTAAGTCTTTACACAAATAAAACAGCAACTGCTTGAATGACCTCATGAGGAGGACAGATAGCAAAGAAGATGCATGCTTTAAGAATCTTTTTATGAAGACTGATAAGTAAATACATCTACTAATGTGTTGCAGATTTTACCCTCTGACCACTGTCATTCATTTCAAGCAGAGCACTGTAACAACATCCAACATACATCGTCAGCTCTCCCCGAGTTCTCCCTATCCACAGCTGGCCTCCAAACCAGAGCAGGTTATTGTATATAAGCAGAGTCTATGCCAGAAATCCATTCTTCACATGGCCTGGGAGCTTTAGAGAACAGTCTCAAAAATCAGGGAAAGGCAGACACAATACAGGACAGGAAATTCCGTGTAATGTAGAGGTCTCTTAACCTGACAGCTTACTCTAAAAAAGCCAAAGAAGCACCATGTTTCCTGAGAAATATTAACTTGGGTTTACTAAATTAATGATAAAAAATATTGATTTTTATTTTATAGTGTGCATTTTCCCCCCATCACGTTCAGTATAATATTTTATTTGGGAGCAGATGCCATATTATTTAGAAGCTTCTGGCTCCTGGGAAATGAACATAAGTAGTTTTTGTTGCCAAAATTTAAATGAATTGCTCTGGAACTTTGATAGTTTTTATTAAAAGAAGTATAACCAAGCACAAGGGTGAAGATGTTTCAGTTAGGGAAGGCCCAAGTCTTCCATCTTGAGCTGAGTCAGGCCAGTGCCATTTGAGGAAGAAATAAAGTGGGATTTTCAAAATGTCCCTGGTTAGACACAGGCTCTTCCTGAACACTGATATGGCAAAGACTGCTTATTACCTCCTCAGCATCCATCCTCTCCTCCCTCTTCAAGGATGAGCATGAGCCCAAGTTGTCCCAAATGAGATCTACATGGAAGTATTGTGTGGATAGCCACAGAGTCTCCTGAAAGAATGATGTGACTGTCTTTGCCCTGTCCTCCTCCCTGGGGTCTGGCATAAGCCCCTGGTTGTTAGAAACTCCAACAGCCATCTTCAACCGCTGGGTCACTGGGGTGACCTGAAGGTGGTGGAGCAGAGAACTGAAAGGAGAGACTCCAGATCCCTGAAGACATCACAGACCTGCCCTGTTAGAATTTTCTAACAATTTTCTTAAAAAAAATAAAAGATTTTATTTATTTGTTTGTCAGGGAAAGAAAGAGAAAGAACGTGCACAAGCAGGGGGAGCAGCAGTTAGAGGGAGAAGCAGGCTCTCCACTGAGCAGGGAGCCCGATGTGGGACTCGATCCTAGGACCCCAGGATCGTGACCTGGGCCAATGGCAGACCCATAACTGACTGAACCACCCAGGCGCCCCTCTAACAATTTTCAAAACAATTTGAGACATAAATAAATGTTTATTGTGTTAAAGCCAGTGGCACTTCAGATTTTTCAATTACATCCAGCTAAACCTACTCCTAGATAATTCACCGTTTAAAAAGGAAGCTCAGAAGATAAACTGGAAGGGATTATACCATTTCAGGCTCTGCCAATGATTGGTCTATATCAGACTACAGAAGAGCAATCAGGACCATGAAAAGAAACTCCACGAGCCAGGTGGGAACTCTGATGCCTGGAGACAAATCACACCCAGAATTGCTATGTATTCCAATTTGTCAAGGGGAAGACAAAAACGTTAGATTTTTTAAAAACTGCTATCTTCTGATTTTAAAGTATCTGCTAGTATTATAAAATATATTGCATGGGAGGGGTGGGGTGAGAAAAATAAAATATATTGTATATATGTAAACACACACAAATGTGCACATACATACATATGTCCAATTGAAAAGTATCCATTGAGTGAAAAGGCCTGAAAACTGTGGTTTATGTCTTCTGGGTTAGTGTTTGGCTTTATGTCTTAATATAACACTTCTCTAGCTCTAGAAATGGAGTCTTCTACTTCTCCTTAGCTTTTGATATAACTCCTTAGCTTTTGATATAACTGTTACCTGGAGGTAACATGGTCAAAGGTAGGTGAGGCTAGGAAGTGGCAGGCAGGGGAGAAAAAGACAAAATGACAAGTCAGAAGACTGGACTGACTCTGTGGCATTTACTCAGTTTTGTGACTAGCATTTAGTTACCTAACTTCTTCCAGAATCTGATGCTGTTCCTATAAAGCTCGAATCTTCAGAACAGATTCTGTAAAATCTTGATATGAAAGCACTGTAAAGTTATAAATCTCTTTACAAATTAAAGGTATATCTGCTCAAGAATGGACACACTGAATAATTCGGTGGCCACTACGAAGAGATATCCTCTCTGAGCACATTTATACCAGGACAACATGGCAAGAGGTAGGGGATGGGAGAGACTTTCCTATCCTTTGACCACAGAGGTGAAATAGGACAGAACAGCTCATCCTCTCTCTGTGTCTAGGCATCCAAGTCTTTGCCCAAGAGTTCTCATGATACAGTTCAACCAAACACAACATATTCCTGGCAGCCAACAATGATGACAGAAGCAGCAGGTGTACATCTGCTTATTATTCTTATTCTTATATTATCATTCTCATTATTCTACTTCATGCACTGAGGACTCATTCAATTCCTTCATTCATTCGCATTTCTAAGGTTTGGCTGGGATAACGAAACAAGCTCCTATATAAGACCAAGGTAATAGGAGAACTGTTTAAAAGTTTAAGCAGCACAAAAGAGAGGCCTTTTCCAGGGGGACATTTAGAAGCTCATCTTTTCAGTATTGAAACAACTAAGCCTCTGCATCAGTGAGCAACTCTTGACATCTAAATCATGCTCTGAGTTTGCATCAGCTGAATCCATGGCAGATTGTATGACTCCCCCTCAACCTTTTCCTCTAGAAGGAAAGCTCATACCTCCCTATTCCTTTAGGATTTGGACCAGCAGAAAGCCTGCTGGAAAATGTACAAAAGCTATTATTGGTCTACTGTATGAAAACAAAATGGCTCTAACTTTATTCATCAGGGTTTTAATCTAGTGCCATCTCACACATCTCCAGATTTTATTAGAAAACTTAACAACAGATCCTTTCTTCCCATAAGGCTGAGAGAGCAGACTTGCCTCCTGGTAAAGGTGTGAATGTGTACTAGTGAGGACATATCACAGTGATGCTCCTTCCCTAGGGCTAGGAAGATAGCTGCTGCCCATCTCTTCCTAGTCTTCGGGCCATCTAAAGCTTGAATTTTTTTGTGAGACAGCATATTCCCCACCAGAGGATCATATTTCTGGAACTCTGGAACGTTGGAGAAAAGCAGAAATTTTTTCCAAAGGAAGCTGCATGCTGTTTGTTTAATAGATATTTAGTGAACGTGAAGTAGGAATGAGGGGCTCTGCTTTTATTACAAACTTGAAATGCTGAAGAGGTGGAGAGCCTTGCATTCATGGCATGGCCCATCCAAAAGATGCAGTTTAGGAAAGGCAATTTATAAACACATGGCAGAGAGAAAAATGAAGAAGAAAGGTCATTATGAAAAAGTCACTCCTTGGAAAGGAGAATCTGAAGAGCTTTTTGTTTGTTTTGTAAAAGGTTTTCATGTAATTAAGTTCAAGGTGCTAAATCTTCCTCCCATTCTATTGACTGTGTTTCTGCAAGGACCTGTGCTACCTGTAGATGCACTGCTTTAGTCCTTGCCCTCCTTGATGAGTGCTGGGGGGATGGATAATGTCTAAAAAGAAAAGGCCTACACTGCAGTTTATCCATTGAAATAAAGTGTAATATACTGAAAGCTAACAGCAAATCTCATGCTGGTAAAGGAAATTCTACATGTTGGGATTTTTACATAAGAGGAGTCAGGTGTGTGGACTGTTAGGGACAGCCATGGACTTGCAAGCATGTATCTACGTTTCTGTTATTGTGCCTTATGTATTTGTCTGCCTGTGTTTATGTCTGTGTATAGTTGGGTGGACATTCAGTTTCAAGTGGAAGAGGTTTGAAAAACTAATTTTTCTTGGGAAAGTCATTAACAGCCTCAAAAATATCCCTGCAATATTCACTTTCCCAGCTCACAAGCACAGTCTGTTCCAATAATACCATTCTGCACACACATGGGAATCTGATGAAGTGTCTCATTTCCCTGATGAAATGTATTAAGTTTCATATCCAAACCCGAACTACACAGCTTACAATTTTCAAACTAATTCTGCAATGAAACCGGCTTGTCTCATCCTCATGCAGAAACCCATATTCGAACTTCCACTAATGTCATTTTTTAAACATCACTCCTCTTCTATTGATTTTCTCCCAATACCATATTGTAATTATACCTAACAATACTCATCAGCGGTTTAGAAAAGTTACAGTAAAGATGCGTTAAGTTTCCAGGTTAGCCAGGGACTGAGTCCAGTTGACCCTCTCCTGCACCTTCACATAATCCAAATGAGAAAAGAAAAATAAAATCAAAGGGAAGGTCAGTGAACACCAACTTTTGAGAAGTCTCGGCTTGTTAGATTACAAATGGATCCAGACTGAAGAACAGCACTGGGAACCTTGTTGGCAATTTCCCTTTCCAAGACAGGATGTAGTATTTGGAAGGAGAAGGCTGAAGACAGAGTAGGTCTTGAAGCGAGCAGTGTGTACTCGATTCATTACCCATTTAACTGTTTTGGATCAACGTACTCAGAGGCCCCAGGCAAACCTGGCCAATCCAAACAGAGGAGTGGGTATATGGCAAGTTTTTCCCTGATGCAGCAGGGTTCTTCTCAGATGGAGTGGGTGGTGACATCAGGAAAAAGGCCAGCCCTAGGACTTCATGAGTACTTGGAGTGGGGGCCAACAGAGGACTGGATTTGCAAAACTCAACCCTGCCTGTGAAACAATTCAGTAAAAGGAGAGCATCTTTAAGGAGTTACTTCATCTCCTAGAGGCAAAAGCTTTTCAAACTTCACAGGAAATGAAAAAAAGCATAAATGAAAAGAAAAATAAATTCAATCAGTTGATGAAATGATAGAGGTTATCAAATGAAGAAATTTAGAATGCAAGTAAAACACCGAGAAAAACAACTTTCTTCATACTTAGCAGTGGGAAGGTTAATACCATCGAGATGCAAAGAGCATTTGCAAATCAATAAGAAAAAGAACCGCCCTCAAATAAAAAATGGATAATAATCCCCAAATATTTTAATGGATATCCAAAAAGCAAAGTTATATATGGCCAATAATATATGAAAAAAGTGTTCAGACTCACTAATAAGGAAATGCAATTCAAAATGGGACTCTTTCACATATAAAGTGGGACAAGGGGGTGGTGTTCAAATTATACTAAACCTGTGTTGGCTGCTTCCTAAGGACTGATCCAGGTACTTCACATAGGAGTACAATTTGGTACCAATTTTCTGCAGGAAAACTTGGCACATGCCTAAAAAATGGGCATACTCTTTGATGTATCAATAGCTGCCACTTCAGAAATTTCCATTAAGGAAATTATTAAAGATATGAACAAAACTTTAGTAATACAATATTGTTTAAAATGGCTTAAATATATAATAATAGGTATTCACATGGTAAAAATAAAGGCATATTCTATGACAGAATACTATGTGACTACAAAAAAATGATAAAGTAAAAGTATATTTCTTATTATGGAAAGAAGACTGAAAATATGGTGGAATAGAAAGTCAATTTAAAAAAGAGAATGTGCAATATAATCTGTTTTGGGAAAACACTGCTTATGCATGAACAAAAAAAAATACCTATTATTTAAAGAACTGAAAAAAGTCAAGAAAAGTGTGTATCACAATAGTACAGTGTATTTACAGGAAATTTGTCTGATTATTTCATCTTCTATAAACCATTTATTATCAGTAAAATAAAATGTATTTAAAAAGAAAAAAATAATGAACCGAAGATACTTCAGCAAGAATCCAGACACAGAAGATATAGTCAGAAAATCAACAATGTTTCTGTAGAACAAGAACAATCATTTACAATTGAATTTGAAAAGGTGCTATTCACTGTAGCAATATTGAGTAGAATATAGTTCGGTCTAAATTTGGAACTGTATGCAGGACTTAATTATTAGAAATCTACAAGCTTATTGAATGATATAAAAAGAACTGGTTATATATGGACATACCATATTTTTGACTTGGAGGGAACTATTTTATAATAATAGTAATAATAATAATATAAGTAATCTACAATTTAATTCAATATTTTCTGTATTGAAATCAAAATCCTGGTTGCTTTCATTTGAAATGTGTGAAAATGAATTAAAAATCCATAGTAAGTAATAAGTGCATAAGAATTGATTTCAAAGGGATAAGAAAAAAGGAGAATTTGCACTGACAGATATTTAAATATATTGTAAAGTTATAATAATTCAATCACTTTTGCAAAGTTAAATAATAATAAATAGATAAGGCAAATTAATAGAAAGTCAGGAGATCAAATACACATACGCATTTAGTGGATGATAAAAGTCGCATTCAATTAAATTGAAAAAGGATGGATAGCTTTCAATCAAATGATACTAGGACAACTTATTAACTACTTACTAAAAAATAAAACTGGATAGCTCTGCCATACCATACACTAAAATAAGTTCCAGACGAATTATACTGTTAAATGGAAAACCATTTCTCCAATTTGGGAAATGAAAAGGCCATTCTAGGAATGCAAGAAAATATGGGATCTTAAGGACAATGTAATAGATTTGAATATATAAAAAGTTACATCATCCATCTAACAACACTGCAATAAACAAAAGTAGAAGGTAGTGACCTGGAAAAACATTTGCAGCATATACAAATAGGAGTTACCACTCTTACTATATAAAGAGCTTTTACAAATCATTAAGGGAAAAAAAAAAAAACTAACATGTACTGTCAGTGCAAAATGGAAACAATTATGACCAGGTAATGATCAAAGGAAAAAGACAAATGCCCAGTAAATGTACTGGAAAATGTTTATCCTCAATAAAACTAAAAATGTGAATTTGCTGAGATGATACCTCTATTCAATGATGAAATTGGCAAAGATATTTAAAATAATAGTACATGTTATTGGTGACCATATGGCAAATCTACTGCTGTGATACTCTGCTGGTGGGAATGTAAATTTACACAACCCTCCAGGAGAGAATTGGACAGTACACATCAAGAAGCTTACAAGTGTTTATATTCTGAAGTCAGGAACCTTCCTAAGGAAGTAATCAAAGGGCATACAAATATTTGTGTTTACCACAACTTTGTTAACAAAAACCCTAAGTGTCCAATAATAATAGGTGACAAGTAAAATAAATGACGGTGTATGTATTCAATGGAATAGTATGCAGCTAATGTAGACTAAAGTAGACTAGTGTAGATCATTTTTTATTTAACAAATGAAAAATGCAGACTACAAAACAGCAAGACACCACTGTGGTGAAAATCATGCACAAGCATACTGGGTCACTATTCAACAACATGTAAACAGTGGGTTTTTTTTTAAAGGGTGATGGGGTTATAATCCCCCCCTTTTCCCTCCTTTCTGTTTCATTCATTCCATAAATATTGGCTTGCTGGTATATGTCAGACATTTCTGTACGTTCCAAATTTTCTTCAACTGAATATGCATTACTTGGTTAATCAGAAAAAGTTAAATTACGTAAAAGTCCATCCTCTATAATTGACTTCCTTTTCCAGATGCTAAAAATCCTATAAAGGTCTCAGAGTAAAAGTAAGACGCTTAGCATGCAGTGAAATGAGTATCAAAAACATAAAATAACACAAAAAGGAATCGAGGAACTATTCAGGTCGCTCTACCTCTTACCTTTAGAGACACTTCATAACACACCCACACTCACCTGTTCCAGCTTGGACATGGTCTATCCCTGCAAGTGCGAACGTGAACCGCATTTTAAGGACCTCTTCCTAAGAGGGCCCTCAAAGAAGACCCCTCTGAGGAGCCTGCCATCTCACTAAGCGTTTAAAACCCATGACCCGCCCGGACTCGCTCTCAACAACAGGAAGGTAGGTAGGACTCTGATTCTGTGCACTGGGACTTAACGTGGGGGAAGCTGCGGCTTGCCGGAGCGTGAGCCCCGGGCTGGAGGTGAGCCGGCAGCACAGGATGGGCAGGGCCGGGTGGGGGCGAGGGCCGGAGCCCGGAGGGGCGGGCGCCTTACCGCGGCTTGCTGGAAGGCGCCCTTGGTGTAAGTGCCGCCGCCGCGGTAGGTGATGGCCGGGATCTCGCGGCTGAGCAGCGCGCACTTGTGCTGGCGCGCGCGGCTGTGGGAGATGTAATCGACGCGCGGCACCACGTTGTTCTTGGACGAGAAGGTCACGATGGCCACGCGCGTGGCCGTGGACACCACGGGGAAGTCGGAGAGCAGCTTGCGGACGAACTTGAGCTCGCTGAGGAAGTTGGCTTGGCCCACGCTGGACGACTCGTCTACCAGGAAGACGAGCTCCAGGCGCTCGCTGAGCTCCCGCAGCCGCCGCACGCGCCGCCGGAACGCCTGGCCCAGCCGCTCCACTTTGCTCTCCGCCGCGTCCTCGCCGGGCGCGGGCGGCGCCGGTAGCCGCCCGGGGGCTCCGGGGGCGGCCTCGGGGAAGAGGCGGAAGCTGAAGTTGCGCGACGGGGACATCTGCTGAAAGGTCGCCCAGCCCGAAACGAGCGCCAGACCCCAGCAACAAAAGGCCAGGCGCGGCCACATCGCGCTGGAGACGGAGCGGCCGGGCCGGAGCGCAGGCGTCGGCCCCGGCGCGGAGGGACGCTCGGCCGCCCGGCTCGCGGAGGGGCGTGCGCGGCGCGGGCGCTGGGCGGCGGCGGGAGCCTCGGCACCCTCTTATCCCGGCTTGGGGACACCGGCGGACTCCCGCGGCTCCGGGGCTCGCGGGGAACGGCGCGCGCTCTCTACCCCTCGCGCTCTCGCTTTTTTCCTTCCCTCTCGCCTCCTCCCTCTCTCTCCGAAGCCTATGAAATGTTTGAAGGAAAGGGGGCAGTCAAGAAAAATCTCCCGCGTCCCTCCTTCTCCCTCTCTTCCTCCTCTCTCTGTTTCTCCTGCTCCCCTCGCCTCTCTCCTTCCTCTATCTCTGCCTCTATCTCTCTCCTCCCCCTCTCATTCTCCTCCCGGGATCAGGCCAAAGACTCGGAGATTCCATGACACCAGAACCCCGCGTCTGTCAGGCTGTCAACATTCCCGCAGCAAGCGCACCAGCGCCGAAGCCCTGATTGATCCCATATGTCTGGCAGGAGCTGCAGAGGAATTCACTGGAGATGGATCCAGATACCGAGAGTGCCACAGTAATTGGAAACACTTTGTAGAGGAAAACACACACGGACTGGCCAGCGGGTTGAACGCATCCTTTGAAAACTGCTTGCTCACCTTTTGTGTCTCTTTTTCCTCCCCGCAGGTGCCCCACCGCCCTCACCAAATAGATGTTTATTTAACTTTGCTGGTGGGGATTTCTGGTCAGTGGTGTGTGTGGGTGTGTAGACTCGCCCCCTCAGACCACACCACGTAGGGATTGCAGCTACCCCTACGCATAGCATGGGCATAATCTGTCCTGCTGCTTCGTCCATGCATTTACTTATTCACTCGTTGGTTCATTCTTTCATTCATTCAACAAATACCTTTGAGCACCTATTATGTGCCAGGACACCAGGAATATGAGGAGAGACAAAAACGGCCATGGATCTTGTCTCCAGGGAACTTACAGGGTAACAAATCAGGTGACCATTAGCCAGATATTCCACAAACGATATATATAATTATGGCCCTCAAAGTAAGTGCTAGGAAGGAGATCTCCGTAGACAGACTTGACCCTGAAGAGGTCAGGGAAACCTTCTCTAAGAACCTGTTGGAATCTGAAGAATGAGTAGAGTTCCTTTACTGCCAGTACACTCTCATGTGTCTGTGGTCTTGTTTCAACAGGCAAGACCCAGAGAGGTCTATTTCCTTGACGTTGAGTGGTACCTGGCACATAGCTACGGTGAAACACAGGTTGCCACATGGGTGTGGTTTTTCCAAAGCAAGATCCCAAAAGTAAACGCATACTTTGCATTAGAGGCAGGGACCTCAGTTAAAATATTCCAGCTACGAGTCGAGAGACTTGTGTAGAAAGGCCCCTGGAGTTTCAAAACCACCTAAACCAAGTTACTTCCAAACCTTGGCATCAGTTTCTGCATCTATTTCATGATAAAATTCAATGATCTTCAAGTTCCTTCTATCTCTAGTATCAGATGATTTAATTCCATCTATATTTAATGGAATTCCTTCATTGAGAGGTATCACAGTGTATTGGTTGAAATGTTAAGGCTCTGGAATTAGTTTGCCTGAGGTGAAATCTCGGCTCTACCATTCACTAGTTGTATGACCTTGACATCAGTTTGCTTATCTATGAAACGGAGTAATAATAATAGTTTGGTAGGGTGACTGTGAGGACTTAATCACAAAAACCTAAAGTTCTTAGGACAGGGCTTAGAATATAATGTGTTTTCTATAAATGCTGATTCTATCATCGCCACCTTTAATCATGAACATTCTTCAAACTCTTAGTTTTCTAACAATATTTATTGACCACCTATCATGTGTCAGAATGTTAGATACTGAGGTTTTAAAGTTGACTAAGACTCAGTTGCAGTCCTCCAGAAGTTCAAAGGATATCAGAAGAGAATATAATTTGGAAACCTTTACAAAGCAGTAAGATGACTGCAGGAATGGAGAAGGGGGAGCAGGAAGGAGAAAGGTCTAAATCCTCCTGGGGAATGAGCAAGAACTTGTTTGAGCTGAAACTTTAAAAAAAGAGAGAGAGAGAGAGAGAGAGTTCTTCCAAATTTTATCTACTCTGTGTTGTTTCAAACACATCATTAAGAGCTAACATTTCAGGACTTGGATGTGCCAGGCACCATGGCAACTACAATGTGTACTAGCTCATGTGTTCTCCACAAAACTCCAGGGGGGTAGACAATTCCACTAGGACTCTTTGGTTGCAAGCAATAGGCACCCAACTTCTCCTCATTTAAACAAAAGGGGATTTCTTGGCTTGCATAACTAAACTGGGGAAAGGGCAGGGGTGGAGCTGGTCTCAAAAGGGCTTGGAAAGGAAATCAAGAATTACCTAGGTCTTCCATTTTTCTCTCCCTTATGCTTCTCTTTGCATGTTAGATTTGGTCTCTACCTTCAGATTTACGATCTGAGAAGGAAAGACTCTTTCCCTTAAGTTTAAAATGTTATCAAAACAACACTCACCATGACCTTAAAGAAGGACTCCACTAGAGCAGGCATAAGTTATATGCCCATCCCTAAGCCCACTCTGTGATTGAAGGGATGGGCCATCATAATTGTTCTAACTGAGCTCATACACTCCCGTGGCAGAGACTCCTAGTCACCTTCCCACCATATCTGGTCTCACCTCCTTCAAGTAATAGAGCTCCTGAGTTTTAGCTAGGCATATGGTATTGAAATAAAGACTACATATCCCAGCTACGCTTGCAACTGGATGTGGCCATGTGCCTAGGTTCTGGATATATATATTGCTTTGCATGGCAGTTTCTAGAAGATCTCTTTAAAGATAGCTGCAATTTTTTATCTGTTGTCTCTTCCTTTCATCCCCTAATCCGTCTTTCTACCTGGAACATAATTACAGGGGCAGAACTCTAGTAGCCCTCTTGGACCATGAGAACAATGGTCTCATTCTAGCAATGAGTGAGTAACAATCTGGAAGGAGCCTGACTTCCTGCAGACTTGGTAGAGCAGAACCACCATATTCACCTCATATTTCTCATCTACCTACTTTGATATTGACTTTTCTGTCACATTCTGCTGAACTTGATCCTGACTAATAAACCCAAACCTGTAGCCAGAGGCTATCTTTCAATACATGCTTTGCTTTACCTCAGTGTAGTGGCAGAAAAAAGGAGAACATTATGAATTGCTCATGGGCTCCTAAAGTTGTCCCAAAAGGGACACACATCACTTCTGCTTCATTTCATTGGCCAAAGAAAGTTATATGGCCATCTCTAATTCCAACGGGAATAGGGAAGTACAATCCTACCATATTCCCAGGAAGCGGAAAGCTAGAAGTATTTGACGAATAGAGCAAATAATTATCAAATTGAGTCACATGACAATGAGAAGACAGTTGAGTTTACAATGCAAAGGACAGGGGAAGGGGGAAGAAAAGCAAAGGAATGATAAACGTCTAGAAAGTTTAGCCTACCCTAAAATTTAGGACGTTCCTACAGGACAGAGTTATAAATCAGTTTCTGCAAGCGCTTTCTGATCTTTAGTTTGGGACAGTAAATATACCTGATGCCTACTCTATTTACATACAACTGTGGTAAATTATGTAACAGTGTCTGATTCTAACAGGGGTTCTAATCAATCACCCATAGGGATTAGGTTATAGTCTTCTTTTCTACCTTTTTCATCCCAGCCCATCTTGGAGTCTTTGTCTTTCTTTGCATTAAAAAACACTGGATTAAATCAAAATATAGTTATTAAAATATTGTTAAAAAATAAATGTGTCATAGGGGCACCTGGGTAGGTCAGTCTGTTAAGCAACTGGCTCAGGTAGTGATCTCAGGGTCGTGAGATCAGTCCGGTGTGGGGCTCTGTGCTGGGCACGGATCCTGGTTATGATTCTCTCTCTCTCCCTCTGTCCGTCCTCCATACCCCTCCCTACTCATGCACACGTGCACTCTCTCTCTCTCTCTCAAAAAAGAAAAATAAAAACAACAAAAACTAAATATGTCATATAGTAATACATGTACTTCTTCATGACCACATTAAATAGCATTATATCTATCAACTGTTCCAATAAATGCTTTATTTTCAAAGCAGTGATGAGGGCGATATTTTGGGGTATTTGGCATGGGTCTAGGCACATTTAAAGCTTCCTGGTTAATTCCAACACATGCCCTCTGGGTGAACACCTATGCCAACATGTCATTGTGTACCTGCAATGGGCTGAACAGTCCGGATTACGTTCATCATCCTCATAGTAAGATGGGGACATAGAGAACATTATTAAGATTGCAGTTCCAATTTTGGCACTACTCTGCAGAGCTCTCTAGTGTTTATACTCTCTAGTCTAAAGCCGTGGTTCTTAATGGGGGTTGACTTCACAGGGAACAATGGGCAAAACTTGGAAATATTTGGGGAGAGGGCAGTGTTACTAGTATCTCATGTACAGGCCAGAGATGCGACTAAACATCCTAGAAAGCATCAGAGAACCTCCGCAACAAAGAATCATCCAGACCAATATGGCCATCACAACAAGGTTCAGAAACACTGGTTTAACCCACAACAGATAACAGACACAGAAAATGATTAACTTTCACGATACCCAGAAACTGAGACAAAGAAGCCACCAAAAGGTACTGAAATGGAAACTAGAGCTAAACTGAGGGGAAAAAATTACCCTGGCTTCATTCCATGAAATAAAGACTCCTGTGAGGTGGCGGGGGGGGGGGGTGTTGATACAGTCAGGAATGGGGGACGCATTATATTTTTCTCACCACCTGTGTGCTATCTCAGAGTACCACTGTTTGATCAACGAAAGACTGAATTCCCATCCATGTCTATCTACTGAGACCTGTGCTAGTGGGCACCCACCCTTCAGTGCAACCATCTTTGCACGTTGAAGCAGGTGCTGTAAGAAGATAGGACACATGTGTGTTTGGGGAAACATGGAGGGGGTACCAAAAAAGACAGCAGAGTTATACTGGCAAAGATCCTTCTGTGACATCAGGCATTAGGTCAAGTAAATGGAAGTAGAGCAGGAATTTTTTTCGGATTCCATGTGTCCTGGGAATAGTGTCTTGTTTTAAAAATCTGTAACACAGTGTTAGCTAATCATAGGATAGGCAGTAATGACTGGAGGAAGATGCCCCCTTGTGACTGTATTCTAGAAGAGTACCTTTTTGTTGGGTGTTTAACAAAGATAGTCTCCCACATACAGAGGTTGGAAAAATAAACCACCCTGTATGTTTCTTTGAGTAGAATTACCTGAAGATGGAGTTTAGGATAGAAAAGTCCTAGCAGTAGACATTGCAAACAATTAAAAAACCATATCTGTAAATAAATGTTGCAAATCTGGTTATAACATGAGATACAAATTGAAAAAATTTTTAAACGCATGTCATTTTATGTGTTTCATCTCATTTGACCCTGCCATAAACCCTAAAATAAATATCACAGTCACACCATTTTTATAGGTAAAGTAATAGAACTTATAAAGGTGCCCACAGAATCAAGAAATAGAAAAGGTTTACTGCTATTACCTTTCGATGCATAGCAGGTTCAGTGTGCTGTGCTTTGGTAGCAATGCAATCCTGCAGTGAGGTGGCCCATTAAGTTATCATTTGTGTCAATCTCTCATTCCTATCTATGACGTCTGCCCTCAGATAATTTAGTATCTGATTTCTGCAGGATAAACCTGAGCCTTTAACAAACCCCAGAGGAAGGACTCAAAAGGAGTTCTGATCTGGTAGTCTACTCCACACAACGCCATCAGCCAACACGGTTCTGGAAATTCTCCAACGAGTCCCTTGTGGTAGTGTGCCGGCCTGCTGGAACAGTTCCAGACACCCTGCCCCAAGTCTGTCATGTGCAGGCACTGACTGGTCATTTGACATGATGAAATTCATCTCTTCAGACATGTAGCTTCAAAGAAAATGGTCCCAAGACACGTGTTTTGCACAGGTCACATCACACCATCACCCTAGCCTTGTGTTTGGGTGGCTAAAGTCCAATGGAAGTTGTCTTGATTGTCTCCTGACCCAACGAGGCATCTACTGTTCATTGGCCTTCCTGTTCAAATGAAAAGTACCTTGGTCTCCAAACAATCTTGGGAAAAGCAGGTGTTCTTATCCAGGAGACCCAAGCATCAGGAGCACATTTCCAAACAACAATTGGGGTTGTCCTTGGCTAAACTTTGCAGGATTTGCATCTTGAACTGGCAAAAGGCACTTGCGTTGAGAATCTTACATGTGGTACTGCTAGGCACCCCAAGCTTCTAGAATGGGCTGTAGGCTGACTTTCTTCAGGCTGGCCATTAGGCTCACAGTGACCATCTCCTTTACTTCTTCAGAAACAGTCATCCGCAAAGGAGTGTGCCCCACACATTGCCTATACCCTTGAATTTGTGAACCAGCTTTTCAAAGGTGCATGGGAGATGTTATTTCTTCCAGAAGGACATGCATAGAAGGACTCTTTAGATCCACTGGTAGGACCAGCCCTTGTGTCCACTCAGAAGTAGTAGCTTAATGTGTTCATCTTTCATTATCTTCAATCTGTAAAAAATAAAATAGTATCATCTTTGTTTCTAGATATTACACCCAAGGTCAAGGCTTGAACCAAACTCTGTGATTTCCAGTGTAATTCTAGAGGTTGCTGTGCTAATAACAAATAATAATGATGGCAAAAGTCTTAAAAAGTCATGTTCTTTCTTATCTCTTTTCCTTTTTCTACCAGTGTGTGAAATACAAAAGAATCAGTAAGGATAACTAATTTCCTACTGACAAAGTATACCACTACCACTGTCATTTGGAGGCAGCTCTAACATGGTTACTTTATAAATTTTATTTTTAAGATTATCATACAGTAAAACTGACTTGTGTGTACAGTTTCATGGATTCAGACACCTGTAACAGATTCATGTAACTACAACCAAAATCAGTATATAGAACAGGTCTATTCACTCCAAAAAACTCTCTCTGTAGTTATGCCCTCTCCTTACTCCTAACCCCCAGGCAACCCACTTCTCTGTTCTATAATACTATAGTTTTATTTTTTTGAGGATCATATAAATGAATCATGCAGCATGTATTTTTTGGAGACTGTTTTTTTTTTTTCACCTAGCATAATAACTTTGAGATTCTTCTGAGTTTGTATACAGGTTTTTGTGAAAACTTAAGATTTCATTTATTTAGGCTAAATACTCAAGGATGGGATTACTAGATCATATTTAATGTTATAAGAAACTGCCCAAATGTTTTCAGAGTGGTACACATACCATTTCTCATTTATGATAGAAATAGAAATGTGTGAGAGTTCTAGTGGCTATGCATCCCATCCAACATTTGGTACTGTGTGTGTTACGGAGTGGGGAGGCAGGGAGGAGGGATCTCTAATTGTATATATATATCACCATTCAAATAAGTATGTAGTGGTATCTCATCATGGTTTAATTAGCATTACCAAATGGTTAGTGATGTTGAACATCTTACTCTTTCTTCATTCCTGAAATTGCCTGAAGAACTTCTGTTATAAATTTTTGTAGAGCAGATCTGCTGGCACAAATCTTAGTTATCTTTGATCTGAAAATGTGTTTATTTCATCCTAATTCCTGAAGGCTATTTTGTTGAAGATGTACACTATATCTATAGATACAGATTATATAAAGTTCTATAAATATAGATATATAGGTAGATCAATAGATATAGATTTACTTACATATGTAATTATAAAATTATGTATAATTATAGATTGATAGTCCTCCCCCTTTCTCTATTGCCTTGAGTCTACTATTGGGCCCATTTAGGAAATTTTAAATTTCAGTTCTTGCATATTTCAGTTCTCAAATTTTCATTTGATTCTTCTTAATATCTTCTATTTGCTGGAATAATCTATTTTTCCATTTGTCTCAAGAGTGTTTATAATTTTGGGACATCTGTATGATACCTTCTTTAAAGTCTTTTTGATGTAATTCCAATTATATAGTCCTAATATCTACCATTTTCCCCTATGCAAATTGTGATTTCTTTTTTTATATGGTGAGTAAATTTTTTTTAATTTTTTTATTCTTTATAAACATATAATGTATTATTAGCCCCAGGGGTACAGGTCTGTGAATTGCCAGGTTTACACACTTCACAGCACTATATGGTGAGTAATTTTCAATTATATCCTGAATATATTAAATATGTTATGTGATTCCGGATCTTGTTTAAATCCCTTAGAAAGTGTTGATGTTTTCATTTTAGTTGGCAGTTAACCTTAGAAGTTTCAGGCCACAAGATCCAACCAGACTTTTCTGTGTGTTAGTTCCAATGTTAGTTCAGATTTCAAAGTTTCTGCAATGCTATTAGACCCTCTGCTAGTGTGAGCTCCCCAGTGGTCAGTCTGGAACCTGTGTAGCATTTAGTTACTTATGAAGATCAAATCCATGCATGAGCAGCCAAGAAGACCCCAAGCCCTTTGCTTCCAATGACTGCCCATTTATAGTCCCTCTTTCTGGGGCTCCCCTCTTCAGTCCTCTGCCCAAAAAACTGATAATTTAGTTACCCTACTCTCCTGCACCCTCCTGGGACTACGTCTGAATTTGGGTCAAATGGCAGGAGGACAGAAAGGTTTCCCTACATCCTCCTGGATTTTCAACTCTGTTGAGAGAGAGAAGGTTCTTCCTCCAGGGTTTGGCCCCTGCAATTTCTGTCTGCACTGCAGCCGCTGAAGTCACTGCAGCCGCCATGAGATTGTCTGAGGTTTGGGAAGCATGAAAGCAGAGAGGAAAAACAAACACTCTGTCTCTGCACCAATGCCTGCCTACTTCGGGGTTTCGGACTGTTGCATTCCACCTGGGGAATCCTGGAGGGGAAGAAAATGGTAAACTCATTGCTGGCATTTTGAATTCTGATCTTCTTCCCCAAGTCCCCTGCTACTACTAACTTTTCTGAGTCCTCAAATAGTGGCCCCATGCTCCTGTACAGACTGACTGTATAGCTGTATTTAGGGGAAGAAACCAGGAGTAAACTTATTCCATATTGCACAGAACTGGAATCATTACTTTATAGTTTGAATAACAACTTTATTTTCCTCCATTACTCTTCCAAGGTTACGTGTTCATTTAAAGTTTTATATCTTTTCTTAAGAAAGTTTTAGCCATTAACATTTTCTTAGGAAATTGTCCTTAATTCAAATGTAAATTTAAAAATTTATTAACAGAGATTTAAGTAGCATACGTTTCCAATTATTGTATTCTCTTCTACATGTATGGTGTCATTTAGTTTCTTTCCAATATTATATATGGCTCATTTTACTTTTTTTCTCTTGATTACTTGCATGAACATTTTTACCGATTGTGCTTCTTAGAGACCCCAAACTTGGACTTTTTGTTTTCTGATACATTAACTTATGCTTTTACCCTGAACAATTTCTTTTGTAGTTCCTTGACTTGAATCCTTTGTTTATTTTTATTTATTCTGCTTTTTAAATAGTGCTTTTAGAGGTATCATTTCCCACTGAGTCTAGCTTCAGCTCAATCTTATGTGTAGTGCATGATTATTTTCTAAACACCCCATAATTGGACTTTTGTTTCCTCTTTGGTCCAGAAATTATTGAAGTGGGTGACTTATTTTATTTTATTTTTATGTTATAGTTTTAATTCCAAGTATTTGTTTGTACATTTTGTTACTGTATTTTAAAATTAATTCCCAGGTTTATTTCATCAAGGGCATACAACAGGTCTGTTCTTATTGAAATCTTCTATGACCTAATATATGTCATTAGGTTTCGAGACATTTTTAGTTGTATGACATAAATTCTTCTCTTATAAATCAGTTTTACTGTACACATTACCTAAATGCTCTATATCCTTATTCACTTTAATCTATCCCATCTGTTCAAGACTGAAAGTGTGTTAAACTCTGGTACAGTCATTTTTTGACAATTTATACTTATATTTTTAGCTTTGCTTTATATTTTTGTGATATATTAAGTTTTATGCATAAATGTTCAAAATGGTTATATATTCTCTGTGAATAAAGATACACTCATTATCAAGGTAACTTCAAACTTTAGCAACATAAAATTAGCCTTTGTTCATTTGCCATATTTACTTTGAACTTCACTAAGTCTGGATGGTACCTCAGGTTTACAATAATTACTATTAGTATTATTATTATTATCAACATCACTATTTTCAATTTGCTTGATATTTCCTTACTTATTCTTTTATCCCCTCTTTTAGGCTGTCTCTCTTCAATATGCCTTAGAAGGATATTAGATTTCTGGTGGACTTAAGAAACAAATAGAAGTTAACTCATAAATAAAACAGAAGAATATACAGGTGAACATTTCTAATGTTCATGAAGAGAACATTGATTTATTTGACCACATAGCAATTAACACTTTTATTCATCATAAAATATCATTAAACAAATTAGAATGAAAAAGACAGATTGGAAAATGGCAGAAAAAAATCTTGTTATCCCTACATATAAAGCACCCTTGTCAGTCTACATTAGCAAGACGACTGAAAATATGGACAAAGGATAATGGAAAAGCAATTCACCAAGGAATATATTCAGATGGACACCAAGCATATGAAAAATCATTCAGCCACATTTTTAATTGTGGAACTAGGCATTATAATTAAAACAAGAAACTTTTTTCTTTGCATTTCACGTTGGCAAGAATTACTGAATATATATTCAGCCCCAGACTGGCGAAGGCTGAGTAGCAGACACAAAGCACATGTGTTTCTATTCTTCCATCGCTCATCGAAGTTAAACATCACTAATTTATCTTAGCCGTCTTTGCTGCTGGGCCCACATGTGGTCTTCCAGTCCTTCTCATAAAGGAGTGCCAGGTCACCACCACTAATTAATCGATGCTGGTACTCCAGATGGAATCTATCTGCCATCCCTAAAGTTTGATGAAAGTGGGGCTGTTATACATGGTTAGCCTTGGCAGCCTGATTCAATAATACGATTTTTTAAAAAATTATAATGATCATATTCTTTAATAAAGCATCCTCTCAAAGCAGATCATCAGAAATGAGCACACATTTATGTACAAGGCTGAAAATTATAGTACTAATTACAAAAGTGACATATTGGGAATACTGGCAATAATCTTAACATAAAATAATATGAGAATGATTAGATAAAGCATATTTGATGCATACAAGAAAATTTACAATTAGTATGCTTATGTTCTCAAAAAAGTTCAGGGCTCTAAAAATGCTCAGTATATCCTGCTAAATTGGGAGGCAGGGAGGCAAAAAAACACACTTGCGTAATGTGAATGAAGAAAATACACGTAGAAAATGATGCAAGGAAATATAAAAATGTCATAATGCTTATTTTAAGGTAGAACAATTGCTATGGGTGGTTATTTCATTCATTATATTTTAAGCTACAGAATATACCTTGGTATTCACATCCAGATAGTGCTGAGGAGATCATACAGAGGATGTGACTGCTGGTTGACCTTGAGCTGGACCCAGGCAACTAGAGGCTGCCTACCACCTCCCCTGTTCTTGGAATGTATCTTCTGGCCACCATTCCCACAGCGGGAAGCATATTCAAGGAGGCAGCCTTGAGAGAACAATGTGTCATTGAGACCATCTGGATGGTATGTATGACTAAACCTGGTTAAATCCTCTAAATAAACTTAAGGTTCTGGTAGGTGGGTATGGAGGTCTACTGATCTTTTAGCTGACAAGTCTCCTATATAAAGTCCCTCACTTTATTAAACCTGCCATCTATCAATCTGGAGTGGTCTGCCTCTTTCTTTGATCTCTTGCTGCCCTCCAGGCAGATGGGCAATTTTCAGATTACACCTGGGAAACCTTCAAATTTGAGAACCAAGAATATAGATATTATAAAATATGTATCAGCGGTAACCTATGGTTAAGTAAATTCAATATTGTAAACCTCCCGAAGTATCTATGTCTAATATAAAAATGTTTTTTTCAAATTCTGGCTTTGTGTACATAGCAGTTTCTGATGATGGAGTATAACCACTCTATATATATGGAGTATAACCACTCTAAAACTTAATGACTTAAAACAATTATTATTAACTTTTAAGATTCTGTTGGTTAATTGGGATCAGATGACTGGGTCTCATTCAGCTCTCATGGGATTCCAATTACACAGAGGCTGTGGCTGGAGTTACCTAGAGCCTCAACCGACCAGGACATCCAAGATGGCTTCCCCACTCACAAGTGTGAAACTCAGTGCATTTCCATGTAGTTCTCTTTCCAAAGAAAAGCCCAGACTTTTGACATGGTGGCTCGCAGCTTCAGCAGGCAGGAAGCAGAACCACTGGGCCTGTTAAGAGTGATGACTAGAGATGGCATGCCATCACTTCAGCCACACTCTAATGGTCAAGCAGACAGAAAGTCTAATTTCAAGGGGGTGGAGAAAGAGACTCTACCTCTTGACTGGGAAGCAGTGAGATCAACACCACAGAAAATCATGGGGAATGAAAATTATTATCATGGACCTCTTCAGAAAATACACTCTGTCACTCAGTATTAGAAGCAAATTTATCACTTTTAAGGATCTCTTACCTATTCTTCAACTTGCCAGCCTCACAGCTAAGGATTCTAAGCCTTCAAAGAGCTTTAATGTACTCAGTGGGTCTTAAGCTGATGTAAAGTCTAAAAAAATAGGAACTTCTCTCTTATTTCACTACTAGATAAAGGACCAATTTTCAGTAGCTTAATTTATCCCTTATGGAATGTGATTTGATCTCAGACTTACAATGTTTGCAAACTTGAACAGTTTAAAATGAAATAACATACTCCACTAACTTCTGTTCATCCTGTTAATCTGTGCCTTGTTTTCTTCTAGCCAGATGTTTCTTATACTTCATTTGCCTAACAATATTCAGACTAGGAAACGATTCTAGCATTAAAATGATGCACCAAGCATACCCACATTTATTTTCCATATCCTTGGCTCTTTCTAGATCTGTCTTGCATTTTTCAACATCCTTAATTTCTATTGAACCCAGATGGAATCTAAGTTTGCCAGGAAAGAAAGAAAACCAAACATGCGCCAGTATTTTATATTCTTCCATGCTATATGGAAAAGGTCTGAAGATACAATACGCTCTTTAAAATCATGCACACCAGGCATTTAGTTGAAGAAAGTGTGGTAGTCAACTTCTGAAATGGCCCCTAATGGCCCCTAATGACCTCTGCCTCCTGATATCCATGGCATTTTGTAATTCTTTCCCTTTGAATGTCGGTTGGACATGACTTACTTCCAACAAATAAAATATGACAAAGTGTTGGGATGTCACTGTCAAGATTAGGTTTCAGAAGACTCTATTTTCCATTTTTTCACTCTCTCTCACTCTGTCCCTCTCTTGTTCTGAGGAAAGCCAGCTGCTGTGTCATGAGATGCCCTACAGAGAAGTCCACAAGGCAAGGAACTCATGTCTCTGGCCAACAGCCAACAAGGACCAGCAGCCTGTCTACTGTCACGTAGTAAGCTTCAAAGTGGAACTTCTGAAGCCTGTCAACAGCTGTATGTTCCAAAGCTGACCCTTCCACTGTCAAGTCTTGAGATAACTGCAGCCCTGGGCAGCATCATGACTGCTACCTTGTGAGATGCTCTGAGCCAGAAAACCCAGCTTAGCAACACCTAAAATTCTGAACTATGGAAATGTGAGATACTAAACACTTGTCAGGGAAAGCCACCAAATCTTAGGGTAATTTGACATAGCAGCAGCAATTTGGGTACCTAAAATTTATAGAGAAAGCTCATGTCTTTGGCTCTAACAACAAAGAAAAGAGCTCTTTTGGTCCAAAGTGTATGGAGGGAATCAACATTGTTTTTTTTCTCTCTCCTTTCTCTTGCTACTTCATTCTGAGGGCATTCCTGGTAGCACAGTCTCTACACAGAGTGGGGGGATAAAACTCTGAAAGAAATTCTGGCTTTTTACCACAAGAGACAGAAATTCCAGGGAAATTCCGGGGAGGAGAGAGCTAGAGGAAGATTCCCTAATTCTATGTATGAACTGATACAAGTTGTCATTCATGAGCTGCAAGTGCATGAACAGACACAAAGAAGAACAGCTTTGAGAACTGAGATGCAATATAAACCACTACCCATAGCCCTGAGTAACCTCTCCACAGTGCATGTATGGAGCAGACCCATGCAACACAGGAAAGTGTTTGAAAATTAAACTTACACCAGAATCACCACCCACAGAAAGAGAGAGAGAACTTGTGGTCTAAACCTAACTGGATTGATTGTGTGCTAACATAACATAACATAACGTAACATATAACATAACAAGATTGGCATCTCCGAGGGATTTTAAAAGGACCCAGAATCTCACAATATAATACCCAAATATCCAGGATATAACCCAAAATTACTTCAGAGAAAAAGAAAGATCTGATCACTTTTGAAGGGAGAAGATAGTCAACAAATTCAGACCCCAAGATGTTTGGTATCAGACAAAGATGCTAAAGGAGCTATTATTATACACATGCTCCCTAAGGTAAAAGTGAATATTCTTCAAACTGTTTCTTTTTCCTTTTTTTCTTAATTTTTACTACTGCACACAGAGATAACATTTCACCTACATAGAGGCATTTCTTCCAAAGAGTGTTTTTGTTCAAACTGGTTTTTTTTTCTTTTTTTCTTTTCTTTCTTTCTTTTTCCTGTTGCATGTAGAGATAACACTTCACCTACACAGAGGTATTTCTCTCACAGACCCTTTGTGTTCAAATTGTTTTTCCCTTTTTTCTTTTTTTTTTCTTAAGTTTTACTGTTGCATGCAGAGATAACATTCTACCTACACAGAGGCATTTCTTCCACAGAAAGGTAAATATTCTTAAAATGCATGACAAGTAGAATTCTTGAGCAAAGAAACTGTAGAAATGAACCAGATAGAGATTTAAAAACTAAAAAAAAAAAAAATACATTATCTGAAATTTTAAAAGATTAGTGGCTGAAGGGGATGACAGAGGAAATATTTAGTGAACTTGAAAATAGGTAAATATGATCCAGTTTGAAGGACAGTCAAAAATATTTGGGGGAAAAAAAAGAACACAGGTAGAGTTACCTGTGGGACAATATCATAGTTCTAATATTCATGTCACTGGAGTCTCAGAACAAAAGAAGAAATTGACTGAGGTAAATATGTATGTGTGTGTGTGTGTGTGTGTGTGTGTACACACACACATATATATATATTTGAAGAAAATATAGGTAGACACTTCTTAAATTTTGCAAAAGACAAATTTACAGATGCAAGAAGTTCTGAGAACCCTACATAGGATAAACTAAAAACAAAACAAAATAAAAACCCACGCTTAGCCAGATATACCATACCCAAACTACCAAAAAACAAAGATAGAGAGATAGATAAAACACACAGGGAAACAATTTGAATGACTGTGGATTTCTCATCAAAGACCACGGAGGCCAAAGATGGAGGCCAAAGATGGTGAAAAAATTTAAGTGCAAAAAAAAAAAGGAATTGTCAACCCAAAATTCTACATCCAATCAGGAATGATGGCAAATAAGGACATTTTCAGCTGACAGGAAACTAGAAGAACTAGGAACTAGCAGACCAGCTCTAAAAGAAATATTAAAGGAAGCTCTTAAAGTTGAAGAAAAATGATACCAGAGGGAAACCTGGAACTATAGAAATAAAGAGTGACAGAAATGATAAATATAAAGGTAAATATAATAGATTACTTTTCTCCCTTTTGAGTCCTTTAAATATAACTGTCAAATGCAAAAAGTATAAAATTAATTGTCTGGGGAGGCTTTCAATGTGAGTATGTGAATGTATATTAAAAGTATAACATAAAGAAAAGAGTATAAAGGGACCTATGTGGATATAAGGCTTCTACATTTCTATGTGTTCCAATTAAAAACAGAGACTGGCAGATTAGATTTTAAAGCAGACTCAGCTATATGTTGACTACAGGAAATCTACTTTGTATATAAACACAGATTAATAAAAGTAAAAGGAAGGTAAAAGATATATTATGAAAGTACCAATCAAAAGAATACTACAGTAGCCATATTAACATCAGACAAAGCAGACTTTAGAACAAGGATATATTATCAGTATAACAAAGGACATTAAGTTAATTATTAAATACTAATAAAGGGATAAATTCTCCAAGACATAATCATCCTTAATATGTGTGCTGCTAACAATAGGCATCAAACTTTCATGAAGCTAAAACTGACAGATCTAAAAGAGAAAGTGGACAAATTAACAAATATAGTTGGAGATACCTACAGTCAGTAATAAACAGAAAACCAAATGGAAAAATCAGCAAAGACATAGGAGACTTAACACTAATTGCCATTTATATAACACTTCATCCAACAATAGCAGAATATGCATTAATTTCAAATATTCATAGAATAGTCACCAAGATAGATCATATTCTAGGCCATTAAATAGTCTTAATCAATTTACAAGAACTGAAATAATACAAAGTATGTGCTCATTATAAATGGAATTAAACTAGAAATCAATAACAGAAAGACAGCTGGAAAATTCCAAGACATTTAGAAATTAAACAACCAATGAGCCAAGAGAAAAATCTCAAGAAAAATTAGAAAATATTTTTAACTGAAAGGAAATGAAAATGCAACCTATCCTAATTTATGGAATATGGCTAAATCAGTACTCACAGAGAAATTTGTAAAATTAAATGCTTATATTTAAAAAAAAAAGAAAATTTCAAGTTGGTTATCTAACCTCACATTAAGAAACTAGTGAAGAAGAACAAATTAAACCAGAATAAGCAGAAGGAAGGAAATAATACATACATTACTACGGGAGTGTATTCTCCAAATATATGAAGAGATATATATGGAGTAGAAAGCAGGAAAATCAGAGAAAATCAATTAAACCAAAGAGTAGATCTCTAATAAAACTCCAGTCAGACAAAACATGGAGAAAAAATACGCAAATTACCAACATCAAAGGGGAGATAACACTACAGATCTCACAGATACTACAAGGACAGTAAGAGAATACTACAAACAACCCTAAACACATAAATTCAACAACTTAGGTAAGATGGATGAATTTCTTGAAAACTATCAACTACCAGAAGTCACTCCAAACCAAATTTTTGGTGACTGGAAGGCTTTCATTCATCTCAGAAAACTCCTAGGTGTTATTCAGGACAATTCCCTGCTCCCAGGTTCTATTTCTCCAGCGTCAGGCTGACTTCCCATCTCCACCCTCCAGCTACCAACAGAGATTAGTTCCAAATTTGGGCCATTGATTCTTTGGTTGCCCCTTTTCCTTATAAACTTCTAATTTTATCTCTTCACCACCCCCTCCCTATCCCTACGCCCTCACGGTTTTTGTTGAGAGGAGAATTGATATAATCTTCGGAAAGGACAGCCTAGGCTTCTCTGGAAAATTTTTTGAAGAGTGTCTGATTAGCTTGAGTCCCTCTCCTTATTATCTGCTGCCCAAACTTTCTTAGCAGCAACGTGTGCACTTGGTATTGGTGCTCATTCAGGATGAATCAAAGCACTTCCCTGCTACTCTGTACGTGGCCAAGCTCTCAATCAAGAGCCTTTCTTCATCTAGCCACAATACTTTCCAAATCAACCTGTTATCAGTAGCATGTGGCTTGTCTCATGAGCTTTATTTCCTGCTTTGAAGAATCAACAGAGTTCTCAGAGTTGAAGAAGGCTCCTTGCTCAAATAATCGTGATAAAGTTAGGATACTAAAAGGACATCTGCTATAGCTCTTCCTTCCAATTTATACAATTTATGCCTGTAGATTCTGGTTTATGGATTAACTTCTAGGGTTCCTCCTCTCTTGTCAACTTCCCAGGTAGTTTGTGTGAGTTTATAATAAGATGGGAAATACATATACCAAAAACACAATTCTCATCTCTGACAAATGATTAAGTAGATTTTTACCAATTTCTTCTAATTTTGGAGTTGTATCCCCCAACTAATACTAATACTGGACAAATATATATTCTCAGGCAGCATTTGCCACTCCCTTGACAGGTATGATGAGTTACAGTCCTGGCAATATTTTGAGAGAACACAAGAGCAATGGAGTTTGTAATAGATTTACTAATGAAGCCAAAAAGTTATAATGTTTGAACTTCCCAAAAGCCGCCCCCATAATTAATACGAATTTCTTTAAACCACTAGAACTGGGCCTCATTCCTCTCCCACACTCCCTGGGAATTCTGACTGCCATCCAGGATCTTCCCTATGATTTAAGACCAAGAGGACATGGTCTTTATGGTGTCTCCCAAATCGAACTTCTGACTACCAGTTTCTCATTGAAGTGATCCCCAACTTTGCAGAAACACCTGAATGCTGGCACTAATATCTCTCTGAGCTGAGCCCTTCCCCTGCCTTTTTAATTTTTTTTGTAACCAAAATCTGTGGTATGTGCTTCTCTAAGAAAATATAACTCCTGCTCCCTCCTTTCTGTCTTTCAACAGCTAGCAGGCACTGCCTACCATCCCTCTTACACAAAATTACCTCTTTATGCTCTACTCCTTATTTAAACAGGTATTTCCCTCTTTTGTTCTCTTGCTTCCCTTTCTAAATCCCTAGAAGTATTAAATTTAGGGCTTGATTTTCACTTGGAAATGTTTTCCATATTTGTGGCACCAATGCCACCAGAGGATTTACAGTAGGTCAAGTGAAGAAAAACAGAGTGCAGAATGAATGGAGAATTAAAAAAAAAAAAAAGCAAAACTCTTTTGCAACAGATCAAAATGCCAGTCAATTATTTAATGCTAGAACACATTTCATCAAATAATTCATGGCTATTCTAAGAACTATAGCTAGTTGGATTCATCAAAAAATGAATTTGTATAGCCATTCTCCTTTAAAACACGGATTTTCAGATTTGAATGTCTAAGGAATTTTTAAAATTCTTTTTAAAAGATTTATTTATTTTAGAGAGAGAATGTGCACATGAGGAGGGGCTGAGAATCTCAAGCAGACTGCCTGCTGAGTGTGGACCCTCATGCAGGGCTTGATCTCACAACCCATGAGATGGTGACCTCAGCCGAAAATAAGAGTCAGACACCCAAGTGACTAAGCTACCCAGGTGCCCCAAATGCCTGAGGACTTTTCTGGGGGTCCACTGGAAAACTGGCATTTATAGGTTGGGGAAGCACCCTAGTTACATAAGAATACATTTTGTATTTGGGGCTCCTGGGTAGCTCAATTGGCTAAGTGTCCAACTCTTGGTTTCGACTCAGATGATCTCATGGGTGGTGGGATCGAGCATCGAGCCCGGAATCAGGCTCAGTGGGGAGTCTGCCTGACCATTCCCTCCCTCTGCCACTCTTTCTCTCTCTTCCTCTCTCTCTCTCAAATACATAAATAAATCTTTTTTAAAAATATAAGTCTTGTGGTAGTTTTTAAAAATCAGTGCCTGAAAAGTGCCTATAGAGTAAGAATTGGAACCACGGGGCTCCTCAATAAGTAATTATTTGGAGGCCATTTTCACAGGAGTTCTAATATTACAATTTTACAATTCTGTTTCAGCTCTCATATTTTTTATTTTCTAGGCTTGAAGTTAGCAGGCTCAATAATTTTTACACTCCTACTCTACAAGTGTTTATCCAGTTTTACGTAAATGACAAATCAATCCCTGAATTTCGTTAAGTGCTTTCTATTTTTTGGATAGTGAAGATCTTATAATAGGGTGGAGAGAGAACATTTGGTTCCTTTTGTGACCTTCTCATACACATTTTAAAGCAATGGCTTCAGTTTTAGGAACTGCTGGCTCTTTTGGAAATATCTGAATGTGAGACTTCCAAATGCTGAGAGAATAAGCAAATAACCAAATAAAATGGCATTATAGTGTGATAACTGAACCTTTTAGACTCAAGATTCTAGATTTTAGAGGAAGTGGCCAATATAAAAGTGGCAAGAAAGAGATCGATTAGAAAATGATAAAGAGGGGCACCTGGGTGGCTCAGTGGGTTAAAGCCGCTGCCTTCGGCTCAGGTCATGATCCTAGTGTCCTGGGATCGAGCCCCGCATCGGGCTCTCTGCTCAACAGGGAGCCTGCTTCCTCCCTTCTCTCTCTGCCTGCCTCTCTGCCTACTTGTGATCTGTCTGTCAAATAAATAAATTAAAAAAAAAAAAAGAGTGATTTGTCTTAAAAAAAAAAAAAGGAAAGAAAATGATAAAGAATGTGATAAAGCCATCTTTCAAAAGCAGGAATAAGACATTAAGCAGATTTTAATAAAAATAAAATCAATCATATGTATATTTCTCCCTTGCAAAATTAGGATTATTCTCACCAGTCTGAGAGCTCATGTTTGATGGTATAGAGGCTCTGGGTGATCAATACAAGTAAACAAGACCTGATGGGGTGACAGCCCCTTTGGGCTCTCAGTAAAATGAGAAGGTTCTACTTGACACTGTTTCTTAGTCTATGGGGGCAGGAGGAGGGCACACAACACTTTGAGAAGCTTATGAAAGCTATAGATCCTCTCTCCAGAAAAACTCATAATTTGCATGTGATTCCATAGATTCCAGATGCCCTGACGGACGAGGATGCTTAGAGCCCAAGTGAACACACACGCCACACAGTACTTGGCATAGAGGAAGTTCTATATGTTGGTGATGATGGTAATAAATAGTTTTGTTTCACGAGGTGAAGCAGCAGAAAAAAACCCACTTGTTTCATAAATGGGGTTTCATTCAAGCTAGTGATTAGAGAACATTCCTCCCAGATTCTGGCAACAGGCGGTCACCCTCTACTGTCAACATTTGTTATTTTGAATGCTCCTTCTTTCTTGTTTTTAATCAATAATTTTTGGCAACTTGGGAGAAGATCCATTTAAGGACTATTGACTAGTTATTAATTCCTTTGTACCAAGCTCTCTGATAAGTAATTAGTCTGCATTAGCTCCTTTAATCCACAGAAATCCTAGTAAGTAAGGTTTACTAATGAAGAAGTTGAGGCTTCCAGTAGTAACTAGTGATCCCACAGACTATTGTGTGCCAGGAGCAGCTCCGTTCCACAAAGTGAAAAATGTATAGAACGCTATTCATTTTTTAAAATAAATCCACCTTCGTTGGCCCAGGAATTACTGAAAATTTCTTCCCGGTTCTTTTTTTTTTTTTTATCTTTTTAAAAAAAAAGATTTCATTTATTTGTGTGAGATAGAGAGAGAAAGTAAGTACAACAGAGAGAGCAGCAGGCAGAGGGAGAAGAAGGCTCCCTGTTGAGCAAGGAGCCCAACATGGGACTCGATCCCAGGACCCTGGGATCATGACCAAGCCAAAGGCAAACACTTAACTGACTGAGCCACCCATGCATCCCTTCTTCCGGGTTCTAACAACAGTCTGTTAATATTCGTTTTCACTGTTTGTTGTTTTGGATTGTCATTATCTCCTGATTTTCGTCAATATTTTCATGTGAACTCTGGACAAGGTAAACTAGGAGCTGCTAGCTCTTGAATATGCCATTCTGACCAGAACTGTCATTTCCGCCACATAGCTCCCAACATTGCCATTTGGTTTCCTTTCTAGCTTTGGCTTTCCTCAAGAACGTGCTCCCTGGAATATAAACTGAACCTGATTCTATGCTCTATACTTGCATACCTTGTTTTCCTTTTCATTCATCGTGGTTTCATGCTAAACATGAAATTAGCTAGAACATTCCACTTCGAAGTGTTCACTGCAAGGTTGTGAAGAAAAGAACACCATTTTTGTAAAGACTACCATGCTCAACTTTACTTAGTAAATATTTCCCATTAATGTCAGTAGGTGATAGAAACTGCTCATCCTGTGATCATCTGCTTTCTCTTTATAGGCTTTTAGCCTCTGCCCTCTCCTCCCACCACTTAAAAGCTTTTCTGATGCATACTCGCATTTTGGCCTCATATTATCATACTCTACACATTATCCTTGAGTGGCCTTATCCACTTTCAGATATTCATGACATGCAAAGCTCCATTCCCAGCCCAGACCTTTTTCCAAACTCTCGACTTGTTAAATCATTAACAACTTGGATCAACCATCCAGTTTTCTGTGGGCATCTCAAACTCCACATGCCCAAAACAAAGTTATTATCTTCAACAATCCTGAATCATCCACTTCCCCCCCACCACTCACCCATACAGAATTAACTTCTGATGTTTCTCACCACCCCACAATTACCACCTGCATTAATTTATTCTTGTGAAACTCAGAATCACCTATATTCATTGATCCATGAATTGTTAATTGCTACTTTCTGCATATGCAAATAAGAAGAATAACATTCACTTACTCCAGGAGGGTGGGGGTTGGAGGGAGTTGCAATTGTTTGAAGGCTCTTTCAAATATATTTTTGTGTGATTACAATGATGGAATACCTTTGAATGAATCTAAGTATAAAGGGCAAACTGTTCCATCCACTTAACTTTTTTTCCTTTTGGCTTAGAAAATGTTAATATTTTTACTCAGGCCATCTGGGTCTTGGAAATATCATGTGCCTTTGATGACTATATGTGAAAACTATTTTTTGCATCTTTAAAAATTCCTGAAGGAATGCTATTACTCAGTTTGTTTTCCTTTCTATTTTTCTGACAACAAATTACAATTAACTTGCAATTCAAAAGACAAATTTGAAATATATTTAAGCAGTTCCAAGGGAACATCACAGATACCAAATGATCAAATTAAAATATTAATAGCTATAGATAACTCAAATGTCTCCTTGACTTACTGTCTTTTGTTTGGATGTAATTTTCTCTCATATTTAAGAAGTCCTTCAGCACCATCTGCTCCTATAATACTTTGCCATGCTTAAAAAATGTTATGCCCAGACACGGCAGTTTTGAAATTATTCCATCAAAGTTTCTTAAAGAAAATAAATTGGAAAAAGAATTTCCATTCCTCCTAGCTTGTTTCTTAACAAACAGCAAAGAGGGCGTTTGCTACCCAAGAAACACAGTGCTACACGAATATTTTGTTATAATCAGACATTTCCCTTCTGATTTTCCCTCTGACCCTAAGGCTAACTAGTGCCTGAGGGAACAATATTTTATGTGCTATATGTACGATCTCTGCAATAATATGCATTTCGGAGATGCAGGTCTCATTTTTTAATCAGAACTATAAAACGGGGTGAATTTTCACGTAGTCTTGTCCATTTTATGGATAAACACTGAACAAACGACTAGATTGCCAAAATAAATTCCCCAAGGGAAGGTGATAGACTGAAGCAGTAACACCAGTAAAAGAAATCCAACAAAGGAAATAGATTCTTCCTCCATGAAACCGAAGCATACTCTTGGAGAAAAATCAGACTTTTCCAGGGCACCTAGGTGGTCCAGTCGATTAAGCATCTGACTCTTGATTCTGGCTCGGGTCATGGTCTCTGGGTCATGGGATGGGTCACTAGGGAGTCAGCTTGAGATTCTCTCTCTCCCTCTGCCTCCCACCCCCCACCCCAGGACCCCTTGGACCCTCTCTCTCTCTGAAAGGAATAAATTAATCTTTAAAAAACAATCAAACTTTACCATTTTTTTAAAGATTTTATTTATTTATTTGACAGACAGAGATAATAAGTAGGCAGAGAGGCAGGCAGAGAGAGAGAGAAGCAGACTCCCTGCTGAGCAGAGTCCAATGCAGGGCTCGATCCCAGGACCCTGAGATCATGACCTGAGCCAAAGGCAGAGGCTTAACCCACTGAGCCACCCAGGCACCCCTAGAATTCACTTTGTAAAGTTAAAATTAAGTTGAGTGATAAAGTTCAAACTCCTTAATAATGGTTTACAAAGACCTTTACGGTTTGACTCTTGCTTACCTCGTCTGCCTTGCAGTCCACCTTGCTCTCCAGCCACATGAATTACTAACCATTCACAAACAGGCCTTTGCATGCTGTTTCCCTGGCCAAGTGCATTTCCTCCCCCTCCTTGTCTGACTCTTTCCCCCTGACCTTTAGTGTCTAGCCTAAACATCTCTTTGGCTAAAACTTCAAGGACTAAAGCGTGGGCAGGTGAGCCTCTTAGGCAATCAAATGCTCTGCTCCTGAGCTACAGTCAAAGGTGAACTTCTCACGCACCATACAACACTCCGGGCCTTACACCGTGTAGCCCCTATCACAGCAAGTGATTTCCTTGTCTCGCTCCTGCTAGACTGTATACCCCTCAAGAACAGGCACTACACTTGGTTTGCGCTGCAAACCTCATGATGTGAAATATGGCCTTGGCACATCTTAGCGATAATAATTTGCTAAATGAGTAAGTCGAAAGTTGAACTATGCTTTCTTCCCATTCATCTTGGTAAGGTCATTTTATAGTGACAAGCGTGTGAGATAAGGAAAATTATCCTTAGCCTCACTGCTTGACTGCATGAATTCAGACATCTGATGGTAAATGCACATAGTTAAGCGTCTTCTCTTTTCCCCGCCTCATACATTTTAGTTATTTATATTATTTTAGTTATTTAGTTCAGGAAAATTATTCATCCTGAAATCAATAATGTCTGATCTTTCCTACTGAGAATATTAAGTGGTTTCTTCTTGCTTTATGTTTTATGATGGATCAAAATACAAGGCATCCAAAATCAACTTAAATCTTTTTTTTTTTTTTTAAAGCAAGGTAGAAAGTAAAATGAGCTTCTCTAGAGAAATAGTAGAAAGATGAGAACTCCATCTGGATAAATTGTTTGGGTCCACACAGTGTAACATAAAAAATACTGAACTTCATTTTTTTTTAAGATTTTATTTATTTATTTGACAGACAGAGATAATAAGTAGGCAGAGAGGCAGGAAGAGAGAGAGAAGGAAGCAGGCTCCCTGCTGAGCAGAGAGCCAGATTCTGGACTGGATCCCAGGACCCTGGGATCATGACCTGAGCCGAAGGCAGAGGCTTTAACCCAATGAGCCACCCAGGGGACCCCAAAATACTGAACTTCTGAAAAAGTTTTATTTCATTGGTATTTTCTTTTTAAATTTATTGATATGGATATGGCACCCCCGTTTTACAGCATCATTTTAAGTGATATCTATAGATCCCAAGATCAAATCTGAAAACTAAATAAACATACATCTACATATATTTGACCGGGAGGAATTAGATCAAACACTAATGACAGTTATCTATGGCTGCATTTTATTTTCGTTTTCACTCCTCTGTTTTCCAAAAGTTTGACCAAAAGGTCAAAAAAAACCCCAACAAACATTTAACACACAGGAATGAGCAGAAAAGATAATAACATTGTTCAAATTAGTAAATTTAGTAATTAGTAAATTAGAAACTAGTAAATATGGGTGTTCTGTAAGTTTCGTGCTATCTTTAAATTTCTACAATTTTATGACTTCTCAATTGTATTATGCAAAAATCTGTAAGTTTTCAGTACGTACTAGACACAGCGGTGATTCAGATAGAAATGTCTGTTAAATGTTCTTTCACAATAGAAATAATTAACAAAATAGCTTACATATGACCTTGTTCATAATTAAAGGTGAATGCCTTGACCCTAGTAGTCACTCGTTATGTGTTAAATGAATAAATCCATTGCTTGGTCAATGAATGGTAAATGACCTTGGTGTTAAAATTGTGTCTCTGCTGCCCTCCAGTGGCTCATGTGCTTAACTCCAAAAGAGAAAATCAAGCGCCTTCCATTCCCAGACCCTTATTTGAGAGGAGTATGAGTGCTCAGATTTGGGGGCTTGGTATTCCTTTTGGGCAGAATTTTGTATTCAACCTCTGTGACAGAACCTTGGTAGGTCTGACAGAACCTTGGTAGGTCAAGGCCAAATGCATTTTCTGTCTCCTTCCACCTGCAAAAAGTCAAACTGAAGCAATCACAACAGATGGTGTCAATAAACAATATGTTTATATTCACATTTCATAGGGATTTTTTCATTTGTATCACCACAAACTTCTAGTAAGAAATTGTGGTTAGGGGTGCCTAGGGGGCTCAGTCAGTTAAGTGTCTGACTTTGGCTCAGGTGATAATCTCAGGGTCCTTGGATTAAGCCCTGGCTCTGCGCTCAGCAGGGAGTCTGCTCATCCCTCTCCCTCCTGTCTGCCTCTCCCCTGGCTCGTACTCTCTTTCTCTCTCAAATACATAAGTAAACCCTTAAAAGAAAAAAAATTGTGGTGATAGTAATAATAATAATTGCAACTCCTTTATTAGAAATAGCTCTGGCCCCCTATTAAGGGCTGATGGTGTTGTCATGTGCCGTTAGACATGACAGTTCCCATCAATGGTACATCTTAATGAGCTGCCCGGAACTCTATAAACGTACAGATCATCTAAGTGTAGTATTAGAGAAAAATGTTAACTCGGCAGCAAATATCAGTGCTGTCACTGGCGAACACTAGGACTATATTTTGGTATTGCCCTCGTCTGTGAGAGTTATATCCTGAGTTCATTTGGTCGTTACAGTGGCTGGAGGAAACCTTCTAGTTTCCAGAACCTTTTTTTTTTCTTTTTTTGACATTGGCTATGATCTATTCTGAGATATCCTGCACTTCAGGCCTCATCCTGCCATTTTAGACAATCATCTCCAAATGAGTTATCTTCTCCATGACTTATTAAAATTATTTATTTATTTATTTTAGAGAGAGACAGAACAAGAGAGTGTGAGTGGGATGTGGCAGAGGGAGAGAGAGAATCCCAAGCAGAAGCCCCACTGAGCCAGAGCCTAACATGGGGCTCAATTCCAGGACCCTGAGACCATGACCTGAGCCGAAGTTAAGTGTCAGACACTTAGCTGACTGAGCCACCCAGGCACACTTATGTGACTTTTTAATGCTTTTTTTCCCCTGTTATTGTAGTTGTTCTGGAATATCCTTCTAGTGTAGAGCAAGGAGTCTCTTGATTCCTTGCTCATCTGCTGCCACCACACCTCCACGTGAGCTGATTACTTCTATCTTTATCATCTGCAGTCTTTCTGAATTATAGTCTCTTATTTTATTTATTTTATTTTATTTGTCTCTTACTTTCTTACTCAAAGAATTTTTTCCTTTTTGGTGGTATGGAAGTATGAGGTATTAGCCTTCATAAACAAGTATTTGTGTTTTCCTTATCCTTTATTCCTTATTTATTTCTTATCCTTATTTTTTCCTTATTCCTTATGAGAATTTTGTGTATTGTACTGTTTTCATAAGCTCTTGGGTTTATTTAGCAAATATATCATTTTGTGCTTCTTTACTTCATAGTAATTTTGTGACTTGTTTTCAATTAAAATACTGGGAATATTACAAAAGAACATCTATTTTTAAAACTAATCTTAAGAGAATAATTCTCTCACAAAATCCTTATTTTATAATACTGAAGCATTTTCAAAAATAAGCGAAAAGTCCAATAAGAGATTATGATACAGACTCAATAATCACAAAATGTAAGTAATATTAAGAATTAAAATTGTGTGTATTTTTAAGGAATTAATATTATTTCTTTAAAATATTCACTTGGCTTGTTATAAAGTCCATAAAATACCAAATAAAAGTTAAAAATAACTGTGGCAGTTAAAAAATTGTGGCAGTTAAAAAATAAAAACAAAGTAATAATTATAAAAAATACTTTCCTCATTTTTAGAAATGAAGGTACATGCATGTATTGTGTGTTTATGTGTTGTGTATACGCAAATGCAATGTCTGAAGGAATATACTCTAAGCTACCAACAGTGACTTTATCTGTGTCACAGTTGTCATTATCTGACTCTGTAACCAAGATCTATCCCAACTCTCATTATTGCTTCAGGAGGCTTTTAACCTACTCCAGTTGCGCCTTTAAGTTTTAGCACATATTTCATATAATTTCCTAAATTTTTAAAAAAATTATATTGTAATGCAATAAAACCAAACACATTATAATACCATCTCTATTCCATCTGTTCCAATCCATTACTAGCAGAATATATTTGAGATTAGAACATTAAGTTAATTTCATTGACCAGTGGGCATTATTGAGTAAGGGGGAAATTCATAAGTGGAAACACACTGCCCTTGAAAAGCAAAGACATCAAGCTTGGTTTGCAAGCGTAAAATAATAAATTAAGAAGACATTTTTCCTTAAGAACTTACACACAAAACTAAAAGAAAGGACGGGAGTCTGGTATGCTTTTCATTCTTGTTGTAAAAAAGGTGAACCAAGAACACGAGAATTTGTTTTAAAACACCAATTTGTCGTACTTAGTTATGGCAGCCCTAGGAATCAAATACAGTTTTCTTAGGGAATTATCCATTTTCTCAAGGTTTTAAAATTTTATTTGTATCAACATCTATAAAGCAGTCCCTTGTTATTTTTAAATGCTTTCTGCTTCAATTTGTTTCTACTCAATTTCTCATTGTGTATTTTTAAACTTTTTTTCTTGATTAAATTAGTAGTATTTTGTCTATTTTATTTTGCTACAAAATGGGGATTTTATTTATGAGTTAGATCTACTGTTTTCTCTTCTAAACCTCAACAATTCCTGATTTTATCTTTACTACTTCCTTGCTTATTTCTTTCTTTGGTTTGCATTATTTATCTTCATTATTCTTGTTTGTCCCCCCCTCCCCCGCCTTGTATTTTGATCTGGAAATTTGATTCATTTATTTTCATTCTTTCATTTTTATTCATAAAAATTTAAGTCTATGAAGTTGCCTGTGATCAGTACTTTAAATATATCCAATAGATTCTGATACATAGTGTTTTCATTACCATTGGTTTTCAAAAATCCTGTAATTTCAGTTTGTATTCCCTCACCATCTATCAGGCAAGAGTTGAACGGAACACTTTCAAATTTTCAGTTGGACTTCTGTTGTAATTTTTATTTTTTGGCTTTGTGATAAGATAATGCAGAATATTCCTACTTTATGATCCTCATTGCTATTTTCCTCATGACATGATCTATGGTCAATTTTTGTAACTGCCATGTGCACTTAAGGAGGCTTAAACTAGAGTTTAAAGCTTTATATATCCTTGAGATCTTTTTTCTCTTTAAGATTTTATTTACTTATTTGTCAGAGAGAGTACACAAGCAGGGTGAGGAACAGGCAGAGGAAGAAGCAGACTCCAAGCTGAACAGGGAGCCTGATGGGGGACTTGATCCCAAGACCCTGGGATCATGACCTGAGCTGAAAGCAGATGCTTAACCAACTGAGCCACCCAGATGTCCCTTCCTTGAGATCTTATTATCAGTTTGGTGTTTGTTACCTCAAGTCTACCATATTATTTTATAATTACAATATATATCTGTTGAGTTCTTTTTCTATATATTGTATCTTTTCTTCACCCTTTTACCTTTTAAAATCTCTTTTGCTGTTTAGAAAGTTCTAGTGTTATCCTTCTTCTTACTCCTTTTAAATGCCTTTAGTACTCTCTTTCTTCTTTAACCTTTTACTCAGTATTTTATTAGTTTTTCTGATATCCATTTACTCTCCCCTATTCCCTATATTAAAAGAAGAACGAAATTATTCTACCTTCCTCTTTGGCTGTCCCTTCTTCTCTCATATTTTAGTTGTACTGTTTATACTCATCAAAGAATAGCTTCTAATATATAGCATACAACATATTCTTCTACCATCCTTGTCCACGTTTTTGTTTTGGTCTTACTTAGATCTACAACCAAATGTATTAAATGTGTGCCATTAGCCTTTTTTTTTGTTGAAGTTTCAGCAGTCATATCTTTGGTTAGAAGAAGCTCTTGCTCTAGTAGATGATTCAAGAAAGGCTGTTGAGTATAGAATGTCCTTCTCTCTAGCATATTAGCACTGATAGATGAAAGACAACTTGCTTTTACATAATTCTTGGTTCACACCTCCTTTCTTGGAGCTATCTGAAAATGCTGCCAACTGATACCTTGCTTTATATATGTTTCTCTAAGAAATTTGATGCTGGTTTAACAATCTTGTTCTTATAACTTATTTGATTTTTTTTTAACTGGTGGCCTTGAGAATCTTTTTCCTCATTTTTAAACTATACTACTTTTAGACTCATAGGTCTAATAGGGTATATCACATTATTTATCGTGGTGGGTCAATTTTTCCTTCTACCTGGTGGGCCCTTTCAATATGTAAATATAGGTCTGGTTTGTTTCCAGAAAGTCTATCAGATTATACTTTCAAGTATTAGTTCTGTTGTATTGTTTAATTTTTCCTCCTTCTGAAACTGCAATTATACTTAAGCTAGTTCTTCTTTGCTAGAATACCATCTTAATTCCTTTCCTTTGGCCTTTAAAAAAAATCTCTTTTTCATTTCCATTGTTGTTTTCTTACTATCATTCATTGCACTTTATTAAATGTTCACTCATATCTTTTCTTCCTTGGGTTCTCCATAATTTAGTCTTTATTTTTTATACAATTCCCCTCCCCGCTCCAGTTCAATCAATTCCCATTTTATTTCTTCCTATTTTTGGCTCTTGGAGTTTTGATCCAATCTGTTTTGTTCTGTTCTGTTTTGCTTTAATTCCCAAATGCTGGTTTCAGAATATCTAATTCCACTTGGAATACTGTGTTATAGTTTCCTTCTGCTTTGCTTTTCTTTTGTTTGAGGAACCAGTTCCTCAAGGGCCAGGTGCCCCTTATGAGATTCTTAATTCAAAAACACCTTCTTCTATCAATATAACAAAGTATAATTTCTTTCGAGATGGTGCTTGTTTTTCTGTAGGGAGTAAAGAAAAATGTGTGCTTTTTGACATTTTTATTTCCTTTTGTCTTCCAGGATCTTAAATTTCCCTCTTTTGCTTCTTTTTTTCATTCACTCTGAATTTTCCAAGACAAGTCTCTCTCATCTTTTTAAGCCTTATCTCCCCCTCAAGATTTACTCTTTTCCAATTGCTTCCTTATGTCCCCTGTAGATTTTTAAGCCCATTTCACAAGGTCACTACTCCTCTTCAGTATTTTTACACTTAGGGTTGATTTTCTTTCTCTCAAAGTGATTTTTAGATCAATCTTAGGTCCACTGACAGTTCCCTTCCTCTCTCATGCAGTTTTGAATGGGCTGCTATTGCTCTCAAATTACACTTCTGTCAGGAGTATGAGATAGAGTTCACTGGTCTTTTGTTTGTATTTTTCTAATTTTACACATAATTTAAACTTTGGACCTCTACCACAAAAGTTTTGCATAGTTATATTTGTCCTTATTGTTCTGATTTTTTTTTTTAAAGAGGCTATGTTGGGAGATTTGAATTTATACCACTGCCTTTGTTTTGGGCTCTCCAGATGCCACCAATTTTAAGTGGTGGATTTAATATATTTAATATTTAATATATTTAATATTTAATATATTTATATATTTAATATATTGTCATCAACTTGATTAAAAGTAACTTTGAAAATAATGTACATTTTTTTAAAGCAAAAACATCCCACAAAGCTGCACAAGATGCTTTTCAGCAAAAGACATGTTGAAGTTCAGGCTTCTGCTCAAAGAGCAATATCTTTTGCAACACCAGAATCACTACCAAGCATCTCTGAGATATCAAAGGGACATGGGACAGTTGCATAGATATCACAAGTGGGCAAATACTGTTGAAGTTTTCTCAACATGAAAGATGGATTAAGATAATTATAGCAATTTTGATTTTGTGCCTCAATAGTGTTATAGAATGGTTATTGAAAAGGTAGTGTGCAACTGCTAAGATGAAGCATTACTTGAATATGGGTTTGTTGTGAAAACCCATATTATCTGGACTCCTCTTTTTTTTTTTTTTGACAGGATGGACAGAGTTGGGGATTACTGTAGATGCAATCCAGAAGTGTGAATATATTTGACAAAACTTTTATTAAATCCTTTTGGACAGATTAGGAAAATGTAGGCTGTATATTTCTTATTTGTTTCCTATAGGCTATTGGACTTATCTTTGTGACAGATACTCACTCCTTCATATAAAAGAGGTCCATCAACACATTCTTTTTCACTACCATTGTCCTAAACAATTTTTCCTTATTTGTTTCTTGTTTATCTTTACCTGAACTTCTGACCTGATTCATTTTCCTATTTATGACTTCAACTTGACCCTTGGAATTCATTACAATTTGCTGGCTAACAGCTATATTTGGCTAGAATTCATATTCTCTTGGATAATTTCTATGAAAGGGGAGGCTATAGATTGAAGAGGATAGAGCTATAATGTAAAACAAAGGGATAAGAGAATATTAGAGTCCATATTTCAGATTTTGAAAACCATTTTAATGGTATCAGACGTAAGTTAAACTAAGTGAATTTCACAAGATTTCTTCTTATATATTCCTCTTTTTTCTTAAATAATATTAAATAATGTTTGATTCTAATAATTATTGACTTTCCTATGTTCTCAAATTTTTTGTTGTTCTAGGGAACACTCCCAACATGATCAGCAGATGGCACTGCTAACTTGAAGAATGAATTTCTAGATGCATTTAAAACTGGAGACATGACTTCTTAGAACTATTAAGACACTATTTTTTCATCACACATGTGTCTTGTAGAATAATGAGAAATAAAGTTAAGCAGATGGAAGAAATTTAATATCATCCATATACAGTTAAAGTCACTATGAACAATTCAGTGCATAGCCATGTTTTATATTCATATATTTAATAAAAATGGAATATATCCTACAAGAGTTTAGTAAGCAGGTTTTTTAAATGAACCATGTATTATAACCAAATTACCATGTCATATTTCAACAACAAAATTTTCTGTGGCTGTAACTGTATCATAATTTAGTTAACCAATAACACGTCTGAAATTTGGGTTATTTCCAATTTCTTATTCTCATAAATAACACTGTCATGAACATCCTAGTGCCTAATTCCTTACTTACAAGGTCACATAACTTAACTGCCTCCACAGGACAAATTCCTAGAAGTAGAACTTCTGTTTTAAAAATATCTATATTTTTAAAGTATTGTTTTTAAATTGGTCCCAAGAAAGGAAATACTAATTTATTATTTTTAAATTGGTCCCAAGAAAGGAAATACTAATTTACACTCTTTTCTCCCTTTGGTTTATATACACTGTATATTAAAATATCGTTTGCTTCAAAATAAGTATAAAGCGTAACTTTTAAAAAGTTCTGTCTTTAATATTTTCAACATTTTATAGGCTTATGACCCACTTGTTTTTTGTGAATTTCATCGAATTCGTGTCTTTTACTCTTTTTGAAAAACAGAATAATTCATGATTTCTCTTCTTATTTTGTAAGCACTCTTGACATATTAAGGTTATGACTGCCATTAAGTTTATCCTAAATAGGGCACTTGGGTAGCTCAGTCATTAAGCATCTACCTTCAGCTCAGGTCATGATCCCAGGGTCCTGGGATTGAGCCCCACATCGAGCCCCAAATTGAGCCCCCTATCAGGCTCCCTGCTCAGTGGGAAGCCTGCTTCTCCCTCTCCCACTCCCCCTGTTTGTGTTCCCTAGCTCAATGTCTCTCTCTCTCTCTCTCTCTCTCTCTCTCTCTCTAATAAATAAATAAATAAATAAAATTTTTTTAAAAAGATCATCCTAAATATCCTAGTGCCATTAACCCAAGAATAATGTAGAAGAATATTCTTTTACTTTAGAAATAATATATATCTCATTTTTAAAGTTTATTGAATTATTCTTTGGGTGTTATTTTAGGATTAATATTAATAAATGTCCTCAGGGGCTACAAAAAGAGTTAGTCTATACTTGCTTGCTACAGAATTCAAAATTTACAATCCTGTTATATTTCTCAAATCCTCTACATACTGTCATTTATCTTTTGACCACTTGGTTTCTCATGAAAAACAGAGGCTAAAATTTTCTCCAATCTATTGGATTTTTTCCTTTACATATTTTGCCATTATATTATTTGATGCGTTAAAGTTCATAATTAACATTTTCGGTGTAGATTTTGCATTTTGTTTCAAAAAAAAGTTCTTTGCCCTATTTCAGTTGTTTCTATCTCTTTAATATCAAATTATACTTAGTATACTTCGTAATGTATCAATTAGTACGTTAGTAATATATCAATCAATAGATACTCCTAAAGTGGTTGAAAAGTTCGATCTTTCAGTAGCCCTAAATATTGTACTGATAAATGTTTTCTACGTTTTTTTCAGTGGTTTCCTTCAAATGGTAGCCCTGCCACATACCACATATTATGAATTATTAAGGTCTAAATTCCATAATATAAATGCTATAAAGAAGGATGTGTTTCTTATGTACTCAGTACTCAGGGAACTGCCTAAATTGGAATAAAATATTCCCATTGAAATTAATGGATTTTTTAAAATAATGGTCATTCATTTAATGATGGTTTTCAGGAAAAATTTAAAATCTTTAAACACGGGATAGGTATATTTCCTTATCAAAACATCCATACAAGGTAAATATTATTATTATACTATTTTAGAGATGAGGAAACAGAGGTTAAATTATTCCCCCAAGGTAAGGCGGCCAGGATCCAAACCCACATGACAAAAATATTTGAATTTGTGGTTTTATTTCCACAACCATTCCAGAGAGAGAAAAGCCTATGAATTTTTAATGTCTTTTGTTGAATCACCTGTGGAAACTTTCTTCTTATTTTATATAGTTGACATAAGCTCTTTACGCACTATAGTTAGTAACCAGTTGCAATGTCAGTGACAAACATTTACCCTTAATTTCTCTTAGGGAGAGAATGGTTCTACCTCATTCCTGATGTCTATGTGTGAACTCTATTTGCATACGGTTCCTAGATATTTTCTGACCTTGTTATCACTCTTCTGAAGGAGAAGAAGCATCATGATCCCGTTGATGAGTTTTGGAGGAAACTTCCCCCTCAGTGAGACAAGAGGAACAAGTTCTGTTCTGCTCCTTTATGTTGTAAGTTTGACGAGGGGGTGGGCAGGCCCTTTATGTAAAGGTCTAGGTTGGTGGAAGGTTGTCTGTGAGTGAGTGGGTATACTTGCCTAATACAGGGACTTTATACTAGTACACCACCAATCACTGTCCGGCAACATTCTCCAACATCAGCTTAATAATAACAAAGATGGTATGTGGGCCCCTATTGACTGATGACCTCTTTTATTCTTCAATAGGTACAGAAGTTGGGCAGAGTAGAGATGTAATATTTACTGGACAATTTGCATTTCAATAATTTGGTGTTTTCTTCTCGATGTGTTTTTTATAATATAAAATATTTTAATTTTTGTGAAGTCAAATTTATTGCTGCTTTTTTTTATTCCTTAGATTGCTTTTATCCTTAGAAAATCTTTTCCTATGCTAAGATCATTCAGAATTTATCTATATTTTCATCCAACTAATACACAGTTTGGCTTTTTGTTATTTAAATTCATGTAAAATTAGCCTATGTACATGATGAGAAGTGAAGATTTCTTTCCTAAATAATTAAGAAAACACCCTGGCACAACTTTTTAAATTTTCCTTTTTGGGTGCGTGGATGTCTCCACCAGTTAAGCGGCTGCCTTCAGCTCCAGTCACGATCCCAGCATCCTGGCTAGGATCAAGACCTGTGTGGGACTCCCTGCTCAGCAGGGAGTCTGCTTCTCCCTCTGCCTCTGCCCCTCCCCCCTGCTCATGCATGCATGCATGCTCTCTCTCTCTCTAAAAAAATATAATAAATAAATTTCCTTTTTTTTCACAAAATTGCTATAATTTTATCATATACCACCTACTTATGTGTGTATGTATATATATGTATTTATGCAAATGTATGCTCTCTCTATATATATGCATGCCTTTACCCACATATTAGTACTGTCATGTCTCTATCAATTACATACCCTGTTGATTATTTTGCTAAAGTTCTATTTTTCAATTACCATAGCTACATTTCTTTTATTGAAGTATAGTTGACATGCAATATATACCTATTTTTTAATCATGTAAGGAAAGTTCTACTTTGCATATCTGATTATGTGAATATATGTTATAATCTACAACATAACCTAAAATACTATTTTCAGCTATCAAGTTTGCAAGCAAATGTTTAAATCCATTTCCTACAATAGCTTTTATTATTTTATAAGTATGATATTAAGCACTGTCCATGTGTACAAGGCGTCTGTGAGCTAGGCCATGGACTGTACTATGGATTGTGCTACCAGCTGGCCTGTTGCATGACAGAGAATGGTCACCACCAGTCACAAATTACATCTGTTTGTGCCTCTATTTGTTAGACAATCTGGCACCAGTAACAGCTGAGAAGAAAGATTTGCAAACAGCTTGCTTGATTGATGTGTCTAGAGTTATCTCTAAATCCAAGTAAAATGTTAAGTGCTATCAAGAAATCATAAATCAGGCATATCTCTGGGCCATGAGAAGGTCTTGCTAAAACTTTTATGACACCCATGTGGGAGAGGTATGATTGGCTGATATTCAAAAAGAGAACTTGGACCTGCTTGTTCCACACCATTAATTTGGTCACATGCTTAACCTGATTGAGCTGTAAGGTATACCAGAGGGCCTACCATTTAAGTCATGATAAAAAACAAACAAACAAACAAACAGAATAAAAAAAAAACAAAAAATTAGAGGTTTTGATCAGGTAAGAGGAATATAGCATCAACTAAGAATGCAGAAGGTGGTTGATACTAAGGAGTATGTTGGGAAAACAGATGACCTGTGATCTAGGTTACCTGTTTTGGGGCAGCCAGACATCAATCGGGACAGGCATGAACAGACCAGTGTGGCTGAACACCAACCAGTAGGACACAACCTTGGGGGGAATCCCAGCACTTAAACCTTCATGGGTTATGACAAGAAATCTTCACATTTTATATCTGTGAAAACTCTAAATGCCCATGAGAGCAGGCAAAAGTACCTCTTTATCAGGCAAAACTTAAAAAAAAAAAAATTCCTGATCTGTTGTATTAGATGAATACCACCAATGACTACCACCTCTGCCTAATTTAGGGGGAAAAGGAATTACAGGAAGAGCATCATGAAGCTCATAGAATCAACAGGAAGGCTGGCAAACCAACCTTGAAAAGGGGGTAAAAATCAAGGAAAAGTTAGGCGGGAGGCACTATGTCACAGCAAAGGCCAAGGAGTCACTGGGCTCTGCAGACATCTTGGCAAGAGCACTTATGGCTGGACCCTGCGGCCTCTGTGTCCCCTGCCAGTGAACAACATTCTAAATTACCATTGGCTCCTATCTGACTCACTCAAGACTCAAGTTCCTGGTTCGGAGCATCTGATTGGCTGATCCTGTGCGTGTGCCCACCTGCTCTAGAGGCAAGGGTCAAGAAGCTGAAACCTTGGACTTCTTTAATGTAAGGAGTGCCTTGACTCCTTAGTAAATCCTGAAGAGTAGGAAGGGAGAAAGTCTACATGTTGGGTAGCAGAAGAAAAAATAAAGAAGAAGAAGAAAGAAAAAAGAAAAAATAGCACCTCCCACATACACACATAAATATATCAACAATGTAGTTCTATACCTAAAATTTAAACATTGTGAATATCTGTTACTTTATAATAAAATTGTTACTTATAATATAATAAAAACCTCTTTCTGCAATACTTTATTTTGAAAAGGATATTTCTTAAGGTCTGGTTTTGGTTTTTTTTTTTTTTTTCTACTTTTGGTGAGAGAAATATCTTCTGTTTATTTATTCTTTTGATAAGCACCTGGTATATCTCCAAGAAACTGGGTGCCTGGATGGACCCTCCTGGATTTCCCCCAAGTAAGGCTGAGCTCTAGCTCCTTGATCCAGTAGCCCAAATGGAGTACAGAGGGATCTGTGGTAGTGGGCAGTCCTGGCAAGTAAATCTCATTTCTGGGGTTTCTCATCTGTGTCTCTCCAAAGTTGCATATCAAATACCTCATCCTGTATGTCTGGATCTCACTCCTGGTGCGGCCTCAGCTATGGAAACCCATGCATAAGTCGTGTCACTTACCAGAGACACATCCTGTATGACACTTACCAGAGACTCATCCTGTATGTCTGGATCTCACTCCTGGTGCGGCCTCAGCTATGGAAACCCATGCATAAGTCGTGTCACTTACCAGAGACACATCCTGTATGTCACTTACCAGAGACTCATCCTGTATGTCTGGATCTCACTCCTGGTGCGGCCTCAGCTATGGAAACCCATGCATAAGTCGTGTCACTTACCCCACTTCTGTCTGCTCCTAATGTAGCACTCTGAACAGTTAGTAGCCTGAGTCTTGGCAAAAGTTTTCCAATGTTGCCATTGTTAGCAGCCAGTGACTTGACAAAGCCTTTCTTGGTTCAGAACTCTCAGGATGGTTACTCTTGAACCCTGTTGGACTCCCCTCCAACCCTGACACCACCAAAGTCTCTAAGCTAAGAAGGCCACTGCCAAAGGCCTTCTAGGAGGAGGGTTTTCCTATGATCTGATGGTCCATTTCCAACTCAAGCCTTGGACCATATAAATTAACATATGTTTATAATTCTTAATTTTTACAAAGCTCTAATTTCTAGGACAATGCCTTCTTGATGTTCAGAAGGCTCTAATCTCTAAGGCAAATGATTTTCAAGTCAATCCTGATTAGTCTTCTTTAAACAAGTTTCATGTGCCCTTTAATAACAGAAATTCTAGTATTTGGACGGCACCCTTGCTAGTTTCTTATATGAATGCAGTTGTTTCTCCATTTCTTGGCTGATTCCACTAGTTACTGGGAAGGGAAATGCTAGACATCTGTTGTCAAGTAGCCAACTTATCCCACAGATGGCAATGTGATCTGCAATCTTCTTTTTTTATGTATTTTTTACCTCCTCCTTTGAATGCTTGTCTCTTTACTCTCTTTCACCATTGACAGAAAGGTAGGAGGCAAAAATGAATTAGGCAAGAAGGGAAATAGCACATTTCTCTCATATCCCCACCTCTTGGAGAGGCTGATTCCTGTGAGCTTCGTTTCTCTCTCTGCCCTCACACCTACCTAACAACTGCTCAGCTCAAATGCTACCCTCTCTGGGGGGCAGGGGTCACCTCAGACTGCCCTCCCCATTGCTGGACCCCCCCATAAGTGCCTAGAGTGCCCCCCAGAGTGCTCTAAACAGGCCTCTCTCGCACTTATCCATGCTATTTTAATTTTTGATGTATTCACCCACCTCCGCAGCCAGACTGTGAGCTCCCTGATAGAGAGGGCTCGTCCCTATATTCCCAGGGTCAAATTCAGTTGGTTAAAAAGAATGAACAGGTTTGGAAAAGAGAAGAGTCAGGGAGAAAGGTTTCCTTAGAACCTCTAGAGAGTTTCTAAATTGGTAACATTTAAGATTGCTCATGCTTTGTTCGGCCAATATAGGAGGACAAATGGGAAGAATAAAGAAAAAGCTGGATTATTGGAACCGACAACCATTTTTGTTTCTGTTCTGTTAAGGGTTAATTTAGTGACTGTAAATAGTTACTAATAGCAAATAATTATAAAACATAGTTTTTGATAGTAGCTTCTATACAACCCCAGTTCTTTATAATACCTGCACTATTCTGCACTGGTAGAAAAATGAATTGTTCACTGTGAAAATGCCACCCATTAGTGCCACAGCTCCCAAACGATATACAGTCTCGTGTTTTATGGCTCTCAGCTGCACACTGCCTGGAAGATACTTTAGACATGAGCCAACTTTTTACATCTAACAAATGCCCAGTAAAAGACACTTAGAATTCCAGTTGGACTAAACTTGCCCCTTCTCCAGAGGGCACATAAATGAATAAATACAAGGAAATCCCCTCCCATCGCACACACACATATGCATGCACGCAATCCTCAGAGCAGCTGTGTTATATTATAAGTTGGAGGCCTTTTGTTAGTTCAGATGTTTCAGGTCTGCAAAGGCACTCTGGAGAAGAAATAAATATTATGAGTAAGTCTCGTTTCCATGCTTGTAGTGGGGAAACACTTACTAGTACCGTTTACTACAGTCTTATACTGCAACAATCTCATAAAAGAATACCAGCATTACTCACTCAGCACATGACTGCTAAGACAAGATGGTGTCTGTTTTACTCCCTCAATATTCAAACATGATTTCATACAGATGCTTTCCCAGATGGACTTTCTTTTCAGTAAAACTAATCAGAACAATCACGGAATGTGCTTGCTAAATCCAGTCTTTTTTTTTTTTTTTTTCCTAACCATTCATCTCTCTTTACTTTTACTGAGTAGTGCATGTAAATGAAACTTCACAGACAAAAAAGACTGGATATTAGCAGGTTGTCACAGGAAAGGCAGATTGGAGTTGCTGGGGAACTCAACCTGGACTCCAGATCATTCCGTCGGAGGATCTGGTGTTCTGCTGTGAAAGCTCAGAGCCTGAGGCTGACTAATTTGGGAAGAAGATAATGTACTAGAGATTGATATAAATATGGCTTTATTAATTTGGGAGGAGAAAGGACTCTCCTAATAACAAAAATACTACAACTGCACAATCATTGCATTCTCTTGTTATTATGAAAGCATGTGTGAAGCCAAAGTATAATAAGATTGTTTAATGAACATAAAGTCAGGACAAGGGGACACAGAAAAATCTATTTTTAATGGCACTGAGAGCTCGATGTGTCCATCTCCCTCTGAGGTCCTGTTGAAGGGATTAGAAACACTCTGCCAAACTCATCCTGAAGCCTGGTACATTCTCTCCCCATTCTTCACTAACTTCTACTAATCCATCTAATCTCAGCTCAATTATCACTTTCTTAGAGACGCCTTTTTTGGTCTTCTTGTCTAAGAAAGGGTCCCCACCGGACACTCCAGAGCACTCATAATTTCTCTTTATAGCACTTCCCTCAATGCTTAGATTCTTATCTAAGGTCCGTCTGCCTCTAGACTGTAAGCTCTAGAAGAGCAGGAACCACGTGTGTTTGGAGTCCTGCTGGCTTCTCGGTGCCGGCCAAGTGCCTGGCACATCTATCTGCAAGCATTCAGGACACACTTGATACATGAACAAATGAGAAAAGCTCACCCAGGAGGTGCGCAGGGTAATAACGAAGGGCACAGGTGCTAGATTCAGAAATCCTGCCTCTGCCTCTTTAGTAACTATGCGAGTGTAAGCAAGTGACCAAACAGGATTCTTTATAAAATGGGAAAAGTGAAAGGGCCTGCCTCCCAGCATTCTAGTGAGGATTAAATAAATTAATAGATAGAAAGCACCTGGAACAGTGACTGGCACAGAGTGAGCCCTCAAGCAGAGTTAGCTCTTAATATTGTCTTACAAAGGATAATTCTAAGAGAAATTGAAATTTCATTGCTAAAACTCAGTTTCCTTGGGATGTTACTGAGATGGGTAGAATTCATATGAACCTTTGAAGATATGTATTCATGTTTCCATGGTTTAGCAACTATCTTTCTGATGACTTCCATTAAGGATGGAATGTATCCAAACAGGTTTTACCCATGCCCGTCCAGCCTGGAAGCTACTTTATCTTCTTTCATGGTGTTTTGTGTCTGTGTACTGACCCATTATGCATGAACATCAGAACTTAACTTTAATGACAGGTGTATTTTACCCTTTTTTCCAAGTTCTTGGGAGGGTCATACTCGTAACAATGCATTGTGGCTAACAATATTCATTATAGCATTTAGAAAGTAGAAAAGGACACAATAAATATTCATAATTCTGTAACAAGAGAGGTAATCATCGTTGTATTTGTCTTATTTGGTTTTAAAGGCTTTACTGAAAAATATCATGGGGCAAAGCACCATATTTAACAATCACATATTATAATGTCAGGCAAAACTGGCATGGTTGTTAGAATATTAGCCCCTGGCTCATTTGTTGAACATGTTTTTATTGAGTGCCTAACATGTGCCAACCAGAGATCAAAGGAACAGAATAGAGAACTCAGAAGTAAATCCATGCATATTAGTTCAACTAATTTTCCATAAAGGCACTTTGAATACACAATGGAGAAAAGACAGCACTTTAATAAACGTTGTTGGGAAAACAGGATATCCATATGCAAAAGAATGAAATTGGACCCCTATCTTATACCATACACAAAAATCACCTCAAAATGGATTTAAGACTTAAATATAAGACCTGAAATTATAAAACTCCTAAAAGAGAATATAGCAGAATAGCTCCTTGACATCAGTCCTGGCAATAATTGTTTGGATTTGACACCAAAAAGCAAAGCAACAAAAGGAAAAATTAAAAAGTGGGACTATATTAAATTAAAAAGCTTCTGCACAGCAAAGGAAACCATCAACAAAATGAAAAAGCAATCTATGGGATAGGAGAAAATAACTGCAAATCATATATCTGATTAGGGACTGATATCCAAAGTATATGAGGAACTCATACAACTCAATAGCAAAAACAAAAATCCAATTAAAAAATGGGCTAGGGGCTGAATATCATTTTTCCAAAGAAGACATACAAATGGCCAACAGGTACATTAAAAGGTACTCAATATCACTAATCATCAGGGAAATGCAAATCAAAAGCACAACACACCACCTCACACCTATTAGAATGGTTATCATAAAAAATCTAAGAGATGACAAGTGTTGGGAAAGATGTGGAGAAAAGGAAATGCTTGAATGCTTTTGGTGGGAACATGAACTGATAGAGCCATTATGAAAAACAGTATGGAAGTTCCTCAAAAAATTAGAAACAGAACTTAGAAGCCAGCAATTCCACCTTTTGGTATTTATTCAAAGAAAACAAAATCATTATGAAATAGACATCTGAACTCCCATATCCACTGAAGCACTACTCATAATACCCAAGATAAAGAAACCACCTAAGGGGCACCTGGGTGGCTCAGTGGGTTAAGGCCTCTGCCTTCGGCTCACGTCATGATCTCAGGGTCCTGGGATCGAGCCCCGCATCGGACTCTCTGCTCAGCAGGGAGCCTGCTTCCTCTTCTCTCTCTCTGCCTGCCTCTCTGCCTACTTGTGATCTCTGTCAAGTAAATAAATACAATCTTTAAAAAAAAAAAAAAGAAAGAAAGAAACCACCTAAGTATCCATTAATGGATGGGTGGGTAAAGAAAATGTGGCATATACATACAGTGGAACATTATTCAGTCTTAAAAAAAAAAGAAGGAAATCCATTTGTGACAACATGGATGAACCTGGAAGACATTACTCAAAATGAGATAAGCCACACATTACGGTACAGTATAACTTCTATGCAGGATCTAAAAAAAAAAGTCAAACTCAAAGAAACTAAGAATAGACCACTGTTTCTCTGGGAAACTGTAAGGTGGTGGAAATGAGGAGAGGTTGGTAAAAGGGTACAAACAGTTATAAGATGAATAAGTTCTGAAGACCTAATATACATCACAGTGACTGCACTTAATAACACTGTATAGTACACCTTAGATTTACTAAGACCATAGATCTTATACATTTTCACCAAAAAAACATACCTATGTGAGCTGATGAATGTACTATTTAGCTTGATTGTTGGAATCATTTCACTATATATATATATATATATATATCTCATCAAAATATCTTAGAAATTTGTCGAATAAACCTCAATAAAGCTGGGGGAAAACCTACCACTTTCCACTTGGACTATCAATTATAGAGATATGTTAAAATCTTCTCCAGCGGCTATAGATTTGCCAAAGTCTCCTAGCAATTCCACACATGTTTCCTTTATGTATATTGGGGCTACATAATTTGATGTATTAAGCTACAGTGTATAACAGGAGGTCAAGAAGAAACATATATTAATGAAACACAATATTCAAGTATACAGAATATTTGGTATTACCCTCCCATTTGTGTGCTCATGGGAGAAATCAGTAGTCAATCACGGCATGCCAGTCTGCTCCAACATGACTCCAGAATATGTTTTAATATTCCACTCTAAGCAGTCATCTTAGTTGTCGCTCAGAGTAATTCCTTTTCCCTTTCCCTGGCCTACCTTAGTATTGTCCTGAAGGACAGGATATTCTAAAAAAATAGAATTTCAGATAAATGGAATAAATAAAAGATTATTCAAGAAATAGTGGTAGAACAATCAATGCTTTAGGAAAGAATACCATATTTCTACTTTCTATGATATAATAATTCTGACTAAAAATTTCAATATAAAAATAATCAACTCATAGACAGTCTAGAAGAGAACATAGATGTAATCTTTTCTTGGGATCCAGAGAGCTTTTATGACCATAAAACAGAGGCAGATTCGCAATGACGTGGCTGGAACTAGAGGGTATTATGCTGAGCAAAATAAGTCAATCAGAGAAAGACAATTATCATATGATTTCTCTGATATGAGGAAGCTGAGAGGCAGAGCGGGGGACTTGGGGGTAGGGAAGGAAAAAATGAAACAAGATGGGATTGGGAAGGAGACAAACTATGAGAGACTCTTAATCTCACAAAACAAACTGTGGGTTGCTGGGGGGTGGAGGGGTAGGGAGAGGGTGGTGGGGTTATGGACATTGGGGAGGGTATGTGCTATGGTGAGTGCTGTGAAGTGTGTAAGCCTGATGATTCACAGACCTGGACCCCTGGGGCAAATAATACATTATATGTTAATAAAATAATTTTAAAAAAACGGAGGTGGGAAAGAAGTTATAAGAAAAATCTCTGATAGATGAGGATTTATAAAAATTAAAATCTTGTTTTTCAGTCATAAAAAAGCAAACTGAACGAATGAGGGAAAATTTAGCAGTGTGTATAATAGTTAAAGTTCTTAATGCACAAATATCTTGTAAATTAAATAAGAACCAGACAAACATCCTAGAGGAAAAATAAACTAGGAACAAATTCATACAATTTATAAGAGAAGAAGTATTAATGACAAATACATATATCGCATAAGGTTACATTTCACACTAACAATAAAATAACACAAGATATCTTTTTTAACCATCAAATAACCATGAAGAGCTCAGAAATGAGAAAGCTGTGACAGACTGCACATAGGGGAAAATATCTGGAAGGAAATTTGAAAATACACACCCAGGGCCCCATAAGTACTCACACACATTGACTCAGTAATTCCATTTCTGTAATGATCTGAATTAGATATAATGATCCACAATTAGAGCATCACGTGAAATAGAATGGATGAGATGCTGACATTTTATTCCTAATAGGTAAAAATTGGAAATAACTAAAACGGGTGAATGGATACACAGACAACAGTGTATCTGTACATTAACAATTAAAGTTGTAATAATCAATGATGGTAGAAATGTACAAGAAACAATTTGCTGTGTGCTTCAAATTTTATTTAACATGCATTTTCTGTATATTTAATATGAAAGAAATTGGGATATAAATGCACAAACATGACAATGATGTTTATTTTCTAAGTCTGGGCTTGACCCTGAAGTGCTTGGCTGTTGTTTTTATTCTCGGCATTTTATGATTGTTTTCCTATTACTTTTTAAAAGTGAATGGCTGAAGTAATCAGAAAAAGATTTCTCAGAAGAAAATGTCAGAGAACAGAGAGTGCCTAAAAATCATATCAGTTTATTGCAGTTCCCAAATATTTCCTAATCCAGAGAGACACAATCAAAACTGTCTTATTACACTATTGTAATATGCCCAAGAAAATCTCAAAAATCAAACTTTGCTCAGGAAGATAGAAGACGTCTCCTTGAGTACACATTGTAATCCTGCAGAAAGGCGTGTGTAACTCACAGCTCAAAATCTCTAGGACTGTCCCTCGTCAGCACAGTTCAGTCCGGCCCCTTGCCCTGGGCTAACCTAAAGCAACCCCTAAGTCTGGTCCAGAGGCCACACAGCCAGGCTTTGAGAAAGAGCCAGAAGCCCTGTTGGTTTGCCTACCCTAATCCTGTGATTACCAGAACATTACAAAAATAAGACTTATCTGTGGGTTTATATTTTTATTAAATTAAGTCTCCTGAGAGCATCATGGTTATGCATAAACCACATTTATTAATCCTGGCATAGCTCAGAGAGATCACTGCAAAAATAGACTATGAATAAATTGACCACGTCATACTTACTCAGTGTGCAGTGTAATTTTCCTAGTGTTATTTTGTGCCACTGAGCTGCTGAGTGGCTGAGGGGCTAAATGAAGGCTTCTCTTTCCCTGAGGTAGTATAGTTTTCAAAACTGGAAAATTCCTTTCCACACAGTGTTGACATTAGTACACACTTTCTGAGCCTTTATTTATCTAGCAGAGTCAATTTAAGTGTACTGCACTTTTACAGAAGATGCGAGAAGATGCATCTAGCACCTAGAATCCATTCAAGATGGCTGAATTCAAGAATATAAAGAAGCACTGTCATAATCTGTGTGTGTGTGACCAGTAATTACCGCTAGGAAAGGTGAAGGACAACTTGACTGCATTCATTTTCTGATCGTTTAATCACATGGCCAAAAAAGGGACTAGTTTTGGGAAGCAATTTGCAAAGCTACTTTAAATGTGGTGTTAACAATCCAAATACACTCTGCTTCAGATTTCCAAAATGAGGATTCCATGAATCAAATTAAGTCGAACTGAAATTTCATACATGCATAGTTCTCCTAAGACAAAATATTGTCTGCAGTCTTAGCCTTTCACTCTGCAATTTGAAATATTCCTCCTGTCCAGGTCCCCAGCAACCAGCCTATGGCCAGATCAGAGGGCCCTCCCATCCCTGAACTCCGTTGTCCTCTCAGCAGCCTCCGGCCAAGTGGAGCGCTCCCGTCTTCTTAAGGAACAACCGTCTCCTTCCCCCAACCACGTACAGGCCCAGATCTCCTCCGGCTTCTCAGACAGTTGTTTCTCACTCTCCTCTGCCTCATTAACTTGCTCTTCTTCAATACAGCCTCTTAAAGCCGACATGACTAGGAGCTCAATCCTGGGCCCTCGCTTTTGCTCCGTCTGAACTCGCCCGTGACCTTCCGTGCTGGCTCATGATTAAACAACATCCATGTGCTGAAAGCTCCCCCACTGGTATTCTGAGCTGCACACCTAAGTCGGTCCTACCTAGCAGGCATTTTTATTTGGAGGTCACGTGACTTCCCAACATCCAAATCGGAAATCACGATTAAGAACACTGCCCTCCCTAAACTGGTTTTTGATCCGATCTTTAGCATCCTACCACAGGGCACCACATGCACCCAGGTGTTCTCTCCAAAATCCTCAACAACACTTCTGTTCCCCCTTCTGCTTCGCCAAGTCCTGTTGTTCTGAAACCCCTGATAGAGGCAGCAATCTTTTTAGAATCTCATCTCGGAGTGACCCATCATCGCCTCCGCTGTGTTCTGGTCATCAGAAGTGAGTCGTGAACTCCAGACCACACTCAAAGAAAAAGGATTCCGCCGCTGGCGGCCATCTTGGAGGCTGCCTGCCCCACTGCCAGGGCAGGCTCCCTGAGGGCTGCTCTGGCCCTTCTGCAGTGCTCTGAACCCTGCCAAGAGCTTCTCTCCTTACACCACCACATGGCCTACTGAAAGCAGTTGTCGATGTTTCCTTTGGACTCCAGGGCCTGGCCTAGCGCTTAGCCATGACCTGCTGAACTGAACTGAATTGTGCATCTCTCAGCCTGGGTCGGAATATATAAACAGTGCTGGGACTAAACCGAGAAATGAAGCTCCTAAGACAGGATGTTTCCTTTGGAGGTGATCTCCCGGTGCCCTAAAAGCAAGTCTAACATATTTGAGGAATCTGTGGTAGGAGTCTGGAACACTCCAATTATAATGAAGAAGCGGAAAGGAGACAGGCAGTGAGAAAGAAGGATGGCTCTGTCATCCTGGTAGGAGCTTACATAATGGTTTTCAGTCTTTTGTGTCTCCTCACAATACCTTGGGAAACTCCAGATGAGGTCTGTGATGAAGGGAAGCCGAAAAGAGGAGGCGACAGAAGGGAAAGTTGCAGGGTATTCAGGTGCCAGTTTTATCATGAGAGGAACCAAGGAAGGACATTTGCTTACCACCTTCAGGTTCCCAAATGAGAAAGGCTACGCAGGGCCCATATCAAATCCAATCAAAGACACTCTGTTTCTGTATACAGAATATGTCTTGAATTCCTGCTCACCCTTCCCCCTCTAATTTAGCCGGGTAAGTAATACAGATCACCTTTCTTCTCTACCGAAACATAGTCTTCACAAATGCAGCTCTCCACAACTCCAGCTCTGCCTTCCCTCCAGCATTCAGTGGGCCTCCAAACAATCATTTCCCCAAGCTGCAAAATGTGGTTCTGCATGACGTAATACTCCATATACTACTAAAAGGAAAGGCGGGGGTGAGGGGGAGCCCTAAGAGAATAAGCCAAGGAAATCTCTTTAATGCTTCACTCCCCTATCAAGAGAATCCACTAGCAAGGCCTAAATTCTTAGGGAGAAAGGAGGATGTGGTTATTATTATTCCCTCCTTCATCATAAAATAGGTACCAAGCGCTACAACATTAAGGACTCTGCTAGGCACAGGAATCACAGACATAAAGGACACAAAAATCAGCCTTCAACAGGTTCGCCTTCTTGTGGAGACACAGAGGCAAGAGCAGGTTAAGAATTCTACCATAACAGCATGCTGTGCGTGGAGAAAAAGGTGAGCACAGAGTGTGAGCTCCCTGATGAGAGCACGGGACATCCAACTTGAATTGGGCCATCAGAGAAACTTTTCAGGGAAGCAAGAACCAGGTGGAATCTTGGAAGGACAAGCCATGACTGGCTCAGAGTAAACAGGGAAGTAACAATCCAGGAGACAGGAAACCATGTGAAGAAGCAGGGAGATCAGAAAGGACGTGGCAGTGATTTCAGGGGACTTCAGTGACTCTTCAGACAAATAGTGTGAGGAAAGCAGGATAAGGAAGGAGAGGGCGACTGAGGATTGCCACACGAGGGAGCATGGAGGTTACCCCAAAAGCAGCAGGAAGTCATAAAACATCCCAAGCAGGAGAATGACGTAGCCAAATTTATTTATAGAAGGAGCTCTCTCACATTAGTGGAGAGATCTGATTGGCAGGGAGACCCACTCCCTGCTGCCATAGTAAACAGACGGTAAATTAGTGAGAGCAAAAAGTGAGCTGTGGGAGCAGATGAGGAACGGACAATTCAGAAAGAATGTAAACTTGATGGGACTCAGATAAATACAGGGTTAAGGAAAAAGAAGGGTGTTAGGGATGACTCACAGCTAGCAGCTTAAGAAGCTGAGCAGAAGATGGTGATATTCACTGAAACAAAAAATAAAGGAATTCCCAGGTTTTAGGGGAGATGATGAGTTTAGCATTGGACATACTGATGTTATAGGGACTTAGGACCAATTTCCCCAGGTATTAGGATCTTGGATTCATTTAAATTCAGACTCTTCGGTCAGTAGAAATCTAGACTCTAGGTCTTGAGAACCTTGGAAAAAAGTTTGAATTTCACCAACTCTGAAACTATAGTACCTTCCCTAAGCTGTCTCCCACCACTCTCCATAATAACATGCCTCTTTCATATAAAGCTGGGATGGTCGGGAAGTGAACAGTGGAAACCACCATAGCTGTATCGAGGCAGTGCTTTTCTCATGCTGCCTTACCCCTGAGGGCACTTGAACACTGAGAATCATGTGTTACAAGTCAACTTAGAGCCATGTCAAGTGGAAAAAGTTCTGAATTTATATGCAACTTGTATGTAGCCAATAACAGCCTGTTAATAGCCAGTCACTACTCTGAAGTACTTGTTTTCCTAGAACTCACCAGTAAGAAAAAGCACATACGCTCCAACATTCCCACAGATACCTTTATTTATAGGTGCTTGGAACTGGGTCCAAGTATCTGGAGGCATGTTGGTTTCCTGATAGATTTTAGCTCAACAAGAGTGCTAGGAAGCCAAAATGGAGGCATGGCCTGTAAAAATGGCATTCTGTTTTCCCAGGCAGATTTTAAAACATTATGTGGCCAAATGGATTCATCCCTATAGGAGTCCCCAGTTTTATGTCATATCAAAGGTGTTTTCCATGGGAATATATATGTATGTAAAATTTATAAATTTACTCACTTATTCATATTTTAGATGTATATGTATGTCCTGCAAGAAAGCGTGTGTGTGTGTATGTACATGGGCATATGTCCTATAACTTGAGAGAAAGGCTTAACTTGGGAGAAAAGAAATGTTTTGGAATGATACCAGGTAGCTTATGGAATACTTGGGAACACTGGAGAGCCAGGCAGGAACCAAGGCAGTCGGTCAGGTGGCAAGCCCCATGGCCAAGATCTCAACAGAGGAACAGCCTGGTCAGGGTGACACAGCTCTGCTGCTGGACACTGGGCACAGCCGCTGGCACCGCCATCACCGGACACTGGATACTGCTGAGGCTCTGCCACAACTACGGGCTACTCTTGGCACCACTGCCACTGAACACTTGATGCCACCACCACCGGAATGGAATTCCAGCTACCTCCTTTGTGTCAGTTGCTCCAAATTCAAAGTCCCAGCAAAGGCGTCTCATTGTCTGAGCTTAGGTCGCTCATCCATATCTAGCTATCGGGGTTCATGAGAGCAAGTACTCATTTTTCTTGACTTATAGAGGCAGACCTGGGACCTGCCTCCTACCAAAATTCAACACGCAAATGAAAGAAGAGGTTCAAATACTGAGCTAAAAACCAAAACCAAAACAAATTTCCAATAAAGAATAATGCCTTCCTCACTAAGATGTTTTTGTGATTTGTACCTGGTCGTAAAACATCTGTAGCTGTCATAATTTTTTACATATTAAAACTTTAACCAAAACATGAATTGGATAATATCATTGTACTTGACTCTTTACAAACATTCTCTTATTTTTCAATGAGCAATAATAATGCCTCACGGACTAACTGGCTACATGGACTAACTTAGCTAGTGCACAAAACTACACATTCTTTTTTTAAGCCTTTATTTTTTAGAGCAGTTTTAGGTTTGCAACAATATTGAGAAGAAGGCCCAGAGAGCTCCCATATTCTACCTGCCCCTACATGCACTCACCTCCTCGATGATCAACATCACTCACCAGGCTAGTACAGTTTTTGGCAAGGATGAACTTAAACTGACCCATCATAACCACCCAAAGTCCAAACCTTACCTTAGGGTCCACTCTTGGTATTGTATCCTTAGTGTGTTCAAAAAAATACAGAATGACATGTATCCATCATTATTAGATGATAAGAATATTTTCACTGCCCTAAAAATCATCTGTGCTCTGCCTGCTCGTCCCTTTCCCTCCTCTCCTACTGTCCCCAGAAACCACTGATCTTTCTACTGTCTCCACAGTTTTGCCTTTTCTAGAATGCCATATAGTTGCAATCACACAGAACGCAGCCTTTCCAGACTGGCTTGTTTCGCTTAGTGATATGCATTTAACATTCCTCCATGTCATTTCATGGCATGATAGCTCATTTCTTTTTAGCGCTGGACAGCTGTCCGTTGTCTGGATGCGCCACAGGTATTTTATCCGCTCACCCACTGAAGAACAGCTTGGTTGCTTCTAAGTTTTGGCAACTACGAATAAAGCTGCTACAAATGTCTGTGTACCGGTTTTTGTGTGAACATGTTTTCAACTCCTTGGGTAAATACCAAGAAGCATGATTGTTGGATCCTATGGCAGGAGTATGCTTAGTTTTGTAAGATGCCGGCAAACTGTCTTCCAAAATGGCTGAACCATTTTGCATTCCTACCAGCAATGGCTAGAGGTCCTACTGCTTCACATCCTCACCAATGTTACAGATTCTGGCCATTCTAGTAGGCATGTGGTGGATAAATTTTAAAAGTAAAAAATATCTCTGGCAGCAGCATTAAAGGTCTGAACAGCCTATGGCAGCGGCATCCCGGGGAGGCTGGTGGAGGGCTTCTTCCCTCAGCATTATTTAAGCCATATGTATGAACTTCATGTCTTTGAACTATAGCCATATTGGAGTTTTCCAGTGGGTTTTCAGACAGACAGTGGGGCTGGATGAATCAGGAAGAAGTGCTGAGATCATGGATGTGATCAATAGGTCAGAGGTCGTCTTGGAGAATAATTTTCTCCCATAGTACAGAAAATCCTGACAGATCCATACTCTGGAAAAGCCCCTGTAACACACTGGAGTACCGAAGATGTACCTCAGAGGGGCCAGAGGTAATACCACAGAGAAGCAGTGTAGTCAAGTATTTGGGAGCAAGTGGAGAAGTGGGTTAAAGTGTGGCATGCTGACTGAAAAGGTCATTGTTACAGACAAATGGGAACACTGGCATGCTCTCTTTCTGGAGTCTGACTTGTGCTCTGGGAAAAGCTGGAACCCTTTAAAGAGACCAGCTGGGATATCCTTCCATTTATCCTCTAGCTCTATTTGTCCCCTGTGCTATGCCTATGGAAACTGACTTCTATGAACTCTACCAATGGGCTTCCTTGCCCTCTAGTTTCCTATTGGGTTTGGCCAATGGTGAGAATCTGCCAGAAATCAAAAGCATTCCCATGGGCAGACCAAATCCCTTAACCAAAGATCTCAGTTCCCAATAGGAAGCTCTTCTTCAACAGACTCACCCCTGTCTCTGGGTTGGAATAAGTGGTTTTCTGCCATTTTGACCCTCAGGCCTGGAGATGGCAAAGAGTACCTGCTAGAGGTTCACTGTCTCCACACCAATTCTTGTGGCTCCTCAACACCTCATATCCTTTATTCTACTTGAGGAGGTTATCGATTTCATTTTGGGACCCAGACAAAAGCCTAAGACAGAGATTTATAAATTTTATGGGACATAAATTGACCATTTTAGTAGACAGCTTTTTTTTTTTTCCTCTTAGAAGTTCCTACCAGCATACGATTCAATTCCACTATCTACATTCACTCCATTTTTCTTCCACCTTCCCCACCGCCTTGCCCACCCACCCAGCCATGAGTTCTCCAGGTCTCCACACTCCAGCAGCCCATCTCCACTTAATTTTTCAAGTTGGAAATCTGGTATTCATTTTTACTTTATCCTTTCTGTACTTGTCTATAATCTACCCTTTCCTCTCCCTCCACCTCAATGTCCCTCATGTATTGTTAACAGTGGCCTCAGAGCTGGTGTCCACTCTGAGAAATGAACTTAACTGCACATAAAAAAAATGGCCACAGGTCAAGGGCTGTGTTCCCAAGATGAACCCGTGAACTGGTTTAAAGCTACTCACATCCCTGAATCTCTCGCTTTCCAGCTTTTGCTCCTTCTCTTACCCACGTTCCTAGCTTCTTTGTGCTGCCAGTATCATCACCTGTTTACTGACTGTGTCTATTCTCAATACATCCACTTTGCACCCTCGCATCACATTTCCTTCTCTCTTCTAGAATGCTGCTTCCCTGGATTAATGTATCACTAACAAATGCACTTTCGTCCCCCCGACCCCCAAAATAAACCTAACCATTCAACATCTGTCAGTTGCAAAGCTGAGAAGTGCTGGAGAGAAAAAAAAAAATCGTACCAGGGTGTATGACCACAAAACTTCAGTGACAACCTCAACTGTGCCCTCTCTTATGTTCCAGAATAAGTGTCTCAAATCTTCTTCAACCTCGCCTTCCACATCACAGAGATGATAAAAGTCATCAGATGAGGGCTCAGTAAACTCTTTGCCATTCCCACATACAAATGTGTCTGCTTATCCCCATCCCTTCCTCATCACCTCCTACTACAAGATCCTACACTCAGGACTACCCACCTAGCTGCCTTGTGTTACTCTCTTTTTCTCGCTCTTTATCTTTCACTGACTTTGAAAGGTTGGAATGTTGCATGGCTCAGCTCTAGGGCTTCCTTTCCTTCCACGTGCTCCCCTGGGTCCGTCTGCTTCACTGCTGTAGCTTTCACGGCAGTCTACATTCCCATGGTGTTTCATTGCTCTTAGAATGAATCTCTTACTAAGACCAAGACCCTGACTGACCTCCCCTACCTGCCTCTGTAGCTTTCGCCCTTACTTCCTACACTCCCAACAAACTGACTTTTTTCATTTCCGTCACAGCACCATGGTCCTCTGTATCCCAGGCCATTCTTCTCCCACTGCTTGTTATAATCCATCCCACACCTCCCGAGCTGGGCTGTCTGAGGTTTAGTCATCCTACAGAGCCGAGCCTCAGTGACACCTCCTCAGAGAAGCATTTCTTCCTTCTCTTGCTTCTCTGACTAGGCCAGCCTCATTTTTTTTTTCAGGCTCAGTTTTTATATAATTTTACAATATAGTGTATCTCTCCAAATTATAATTTAATTAGTTATGTAATTTTTATTATTCATGGGAGATCCATCCATTTTTAAAAATACAACCCCACACTCTCTTTGACTCCCCAGGAGTTTTCTGGAAAGGGCAATCCATGTGGCATTCACAACCCAGCCGTCTGCTGACCAGTGAGGCAGACAATTAGGTCATTGCCCTTTGTGATCATTAGAAGGGGCTCTTTGCCAAGCTTCTTCACCAGATGTATGAGAGCCTGGTGCAGACCAGAAGCATTAATGTGGTGATGGGCTGACTCTGGCAGGAACTGGGCTAGTCTTATTAGCTGCCATGCAGTTGAATGCCAGTATCTAGTTCAAGATGCAGCTCAAAATGGTGCTACTTGCTCTTTGAGCCTCCTTCCCAGGAGTTTTGGCCAGCTTCTGAGATGAAGAAGCAAAGACAGCAGAGGTGGCGAGGCAAGCTTCATCGGCAGCCAACTGTATTTTATTAACAGGAAGACTGGCCATCACCCCCATGTACTCTCCTCATGCCCAAAGAAGCCATTAGAGAGTGGCACCCGGCCTCACCCTCTGTGGCTGAATGAACCTACTAGTGTAAGAAATAGATCTGCTGGCATTATAGGATGGAAGGCCATTTTGTATCAGGGTTACAAGAAACTGCTGCAAGGAGTATAACTGGGGCAGCCTCTGACTGCTCTGCTTTGGAATCCACTGCAGTGGGCATCCCCCAGCCAATGGCTGGTTCATTTCAAACCAGCACTCTCCCTCAAATTCAAGCCTGAATTCTCCCTCAACAGAGTTTTGTCTCCCCTTAGCACTGAATGGTACTGTGTTCGCCTTGAGATGTAGGTTGTGGTGGAATTTGAAGCCAGAGATAATTTCCTGGAATGACTGGTCTAGGGGGTGCAGTTCCTACTGGATTCAAAACAGGTGCCATCACTGCTCAGTCTATACCATTAGGGAAAGAGGAGGAGGAGTGCTCCTTCACCAATCCTCTTCCTGGATATCTGAAGGAAGAGGGCCCCTGGAGGGATCACCTTGGACTTCCTTCACTGATGGCCAGTACCGATTTAACTCACAAATCTAGAGTCAACCAAATTTCTAGAACCCTGCACTTTCCCTGGTATTATTTATGGAAATGACAGGCAGCCACACTGTTCATCCTGCTGATTCCTAAATTGCACATGAAATATGTGCTCATCTTACTAACATTCAAATTTCCCGTGATATATATAGCATTCATAGGATATTCTCAACAGAAACCTCATCAAATCTCTACCTCTTCTATTAAAATTATATGAGGATTATTTTGGTTGCAGTTTAACGACTCAAACTCATATGAGCCAAGCCCCCTGAAGGGTGAATTTATTAATTTAAATAACAAAGAAGTCCAGTAGATAGATCTGGCTTTGCACATTATTTCTTCTTCATGGAGCATAAAAGCTTCCAATAGCCCTGGCTTACCTAGTCATCACAGGTGCTGATCTAAGAAGGAAGTGCTTATTACAAAAGGCCCAGGAAAATATAAGACCTTGGACTGGCCAATATGAGCTATAAGCCAGTTTCTGAATCAATCACTATGGTTAGGTAGTAGAGGTGTTCTACATGGAAAATATTTGCAATTTATGTAACAGACCAATGACCTGAATTTTTTATAGTGGGCACATTAAAATTCCTATAAATAAGAAAAAGAAAAATAACCAAAGAAAAATACAGACAAAAGCCGAAGAGGAAAATGAATAATAAAAAAAATGAAAAATCCTCATTACCAACAGTATTCAGTGAAATAGTGTAAATTAAAACAATGAATGGGGCACCTGGGTGGCTCAGTGGGTTGAGCCTCTGCCTTCAGCTCAGGTCATGGTCTCAGCGTCCTGGGATCAAGCCCCGCATCGGGCTCTCTGCTCGGCGGGGAGCCTGCTTCCCCCTCTCTTTCTGCCTGCCTCTCTGCCTACTTGTGATCTCTGTCAAATAAATAAATAAAACCTTTAAAAAAAAATCTTTAAAAAAAATAAAAAATAAAACAATGAAATACCATTTTTTACTCTATTCAAATATAAGAATTCAAAGGCAGATGTTGATCAGAGTGTGGGGAGATGGGGTCTCTTGTATGTTGCCGGGGAGTAAATACACCATCATATATCCATACATGAGATGACCATGCTGTCAACAGAAATAATGGTAGCGTGGTATGTGTTAGCATGGTAAAGTCTCCAAGACAGACTGTTCAGTGGGAAAAGGCAATTCACACAGTAGAATGCTTTGGAAGCTGTGAAGGTGCAACTCAGGAAACCTTGCTGCAAGGAATGTGACTGGCTGACAGCCAACAGCAGCCAACTCCATGGAGTCACAAAGCCACAGAATGAGGGTACATCAACACAAGGCAAAACACCTTAAAGCAGTGTGGTAAGTACAATGATAGAGATGTGCACAATATAGACACAGAGACAGAGATCTACAGATATACAGACATAGACAAATAAGTGCATGCCCAGAGAAGCCAAACCCAATGCAACTTTGGAAAGATCTGAGACTTTGGTTCTGGGATGGCTCCCAGGAGGGAAGATGATCAAGCTGAGATGTTAACTGGAGGCAGAGAAGAGGAAAGCACTCCAAGCAGACAGAACAGCATGAGCAACTCATGAAGGGAACTTACAACAGGTTGCTAAATATTATAACAGAGGCTTGGATTATAACAGATGAGGCTAGCGAGATGAGCAGAGTTCAGTAGGGCCTCCTTTCATCAGAGAGAGCCTGAATAGGTTTTGTTTTGTTTTTTTATAACATCTTTTTTTTTTAAGATTTTATTTATTTATTTGACAGAGATTACAAGTAGGCAGAGAGGCAGGCAGAGAGGCAGGCAGAGAGAAGGGGGGAAGCAGGCTCCCTGCTGAGCAGGGAGCCCGATGCGGGGCTCGATCCCAGGACCCTGGGCCAAAGGCAGAGGCTTTAACCCACTGAGCCACCCAGGCGCCTCCTGAATAGGTTTTTTATGTGGCAAGAAGCCACGGAAGGTTCTGAAGTGGGAAAGTCCATCTGAGAAGAGATTAGAGGATAATAAGACACAGGTGAGAATAGACAGGACGCTGTCTGTCATTCAGAGGAGGTGAACATCTGGAGAGGAGATTGGGATAGTGTTGTACTAGTCAGAATCAATGGAGGGGAAGAAATCCAGGAATATGGAGTCTGTGCCATCTGTAGGAACTGGTAACGGGCAGGAAGTAGGAGGTGGGGTGAGAGATGGGGAGGAGCCCAACTGATTCACCCCAGGTTCTGGTATGAGGCAGAGAGGTGGTAAACTGAATCAGATCAGGAAACCTCTACCTCAGGGAATACAGTGACAGTTGCAAAGGCATCTAGTATTGTCCTTCTGCCACTGTCTTAAAAGGGATTCTAAAGGGATTTTCTTTCCCTTGTTCCTCCTGCACTACACTTGCATTACTGGCCTAAGTGGATACTCACCAGCTGGCCGTGTCCATCACTACAGCCAAGTCTGAGAATTCCTGATTATACTTAGAGCCTGTGGAGCTGCTGACACAGTCATTAGCAGACGACCCTTTTGTAACCAACTATGCTTTAAAATGTAAACTGTGGGGGCATTTTCCTTGCATTGTCCAGAAGGAACTTTCTCCTGCGTGAGCCTGGATTAATCATGAGAGAGCTTGTCAACATTCCACTCGTACATATTCTTACTTTGGTTGCCTTCAGCGGGACTGAGAAACTTCCAAAAGGTTTGTTTCAGGAATCTTGTCTTCGTGTTGCCTTGTCACAGTTCTAGAGCGTATGTGTGTATATGTGTGCGTGCTCCGATCACGACCGATTCATGTGATGGTGGGCTTGGGTGTTGCTTGGTGAAGTAGGGGTGCGATGGATGGAGAAGGAGAAAACTGTATAAATAAGTGGTTGATTGATGGTCTCATTTCTACAGGCATCCCTCCCCCACTTAAGTTCTGCAATAAAACCTTAGCCACATAGTGCATGCGGAGCTCTCGCTTGTAGGGAATCATCAGCAGGTAGACTGCAAGTTATCAAGGTCCGTTTTGTTTATGCGTGTGTCAAACTTCAGGGTGGTCTAAATGGAGGATGAAAACATTTTCCCATTAGGTTTGCCGGGAATATAATCAACCCTATCCCAGATGTCCAGAGTGTTTGCTTCTGAACAAAAATCCTTTCCATTTTCAGTTTCAGTTTTGCAAAATTCTCAGGAAATATTTTAGTTCCTTAAAAACTGGAATTAGAGAAAGACCCACACCATTTGCCTATATAATAAAGGCCTGAAGACAATGAGTTCTCAATAACTTTGAGGTTGGAGGCATGGTTTGGCTTGGCTAGAACTGTGAAAGTTTTTTTTCAGAGCCTTTGGAATGTACCGGAAATAACACCACCTCAGGGAAAGGAAAGCAACTTAAGAAACTGACAGACACCTGTTGCAGTAGCAAGAATGTCCACAGTGATATGGTTTCTGGCTAGTGTATTATGAAACTGAGACTAGCGTATTTCAAATCAGGAATAAAGACAGGAAAATACGTGATTTGCAAAGTGACTGGGGGCTTCTTTGAAAAATTTTTTAAGACACGATTAAAATTGAATGATATCAGTTAAAGAGTTTTCAGATTAAATGTATTCGAGTAAAAAGAGTTTTGTGTTTTCTGATACTCTTGAATTAATTATTTTCCCTCTACGTTACTTTCCCAAAGAATTGAAACGTTTGTATTGTATAGATAAGTGAAGGTATAGTATCTGTATGTAGATGGGAAACGGAGCTTTACATTTTTCGGTTCACTAGAATTTCAGGAGCCACAAGGACAAGACTACTAATGAGATACAACTTTCCTCACAAACAATCTGATTTTATAGATTTATGTTGTTTTGTTTTCCTTTTCTATTTTACATGAGCATAAAGGTATCTTTAGATGTATTTAAACATTGAATCGCCAACTAATACTTCAGGGTATCTCTAGATAAGGAAGAATCTGGATCTTTTCAAACAGCTAATAATAGACAGAAAGACTTAACATTGGCTTCAGATTATTTTAATACTTCCTGATGATACAACGGATGTCCGGTAAGATACCACCTGAATGTTCATACTTACAGACTGTGCTAAGTCTTATTTGCGCTATTCTAAACCACAAAGTTACACAAAAATGACATGGTTAAATGCTAAAATTTACTAAAATTCAGTATCATAAGGAGCAAAATAATTGATTTTGATAGTTCATGTCAGGATTGGGTACATTAAAAAAAGCCTACCTCTCTATATAAAACAACCCCTAATTTAGATTCCAGAAAGAAATGATTTATAGTTTCCAGACTTTATAGGTAAAGCCCTTAATTCAAATGCACACTATCTCTATTTTGAACAATTCAAAATATGGTGACATAAAGATAACAAAGCCAAACATCTTGGCTTTTAAATAAAGTGGTCAGATTGTTAATTCAACTTTGTTTATAATTTATTTGTTTATAACTTATTTACTTATTTATGGTAAAATTTAAACTAGGATGAACTTAACACCAACCCTATCCCAAAATACCAGGCCTAGTAGAACAAGCATCCATTAACTACACACACGTGCTCTGAGAATAAACATTATCGTAAAAACCCAGTCCTTAAAATTTTAAATGTCAGCGTTCATGAAATATACTGGTACAAAACCCACAAAAATATGCTATTATTTTAATACTGCAAAGAGTAATAAGGATGTTCCACACAAACTATCTCAGTTACCTTCTCTATTCTTGACAGACAATAAAGAGTTTTTTTTTTTAGGTGAATACCTTTGTCCTAAGTCCTTTATCATGAATGAATCACAATAATGTGTTAAAAAATAGACTGACAGATTTTTAAATAGTGCGAGAGTATTTAGTGGATTTTTTCAAACTGTCCATATACCCTTTCCTCAATAAAATTAATAAGAGACTTTGTAGAATTAATAGTTTATTGTTTTAATTTTAGTTGAGATTCCCAATGTTCAAAGACAAGGGGAAAATTCACTTGCTCTGAATCATTCCAACTAGTGATACTTTCAATGATGAGCTCAATATCGTAACCCACAAGAGAAATATACAAACCTCTGTGTATGAAAGTAACCCATGTTTCATTGCATACTCGCCTTAACCACATACTTCAATAATATTTAGTGCTTTATTGGGGAATATTAAGTGTATGGGGGGATTTAAAGTCTGTAGGAGTATAGGAGTTCATGTAAGCAGCACTAAGTTTGTTTAATATGCACAAAGAACTCCTGTCCAAACTCCACTTTTTAAATTACCCCATTTACTCCAATACCTAGAAGTTTCTGAGTCTAAGTGGTTTATCTTCAGATATATTTGAGTAACCTCCTCTCTTAAATCATATGTATACAAAGATAGGATTCACAGATTGAACATATGACTAAGTCAGAGCAGGCACAGCTGTTATTGAAATCCAGGACACCGAGTCCTGCATGAATATTGACGTGCATTGAAAGAGCAACTCATTACGTGTCCGGGGAAACACAGTTGCTTTAAATATTATTGGCCTTAACAGAAAGAAGGAGCAGAAATATGAAGATTTCTGCCACATTTCCAGAATAGGAGGCAACTTCTCAATAAAATAGGACTTAAAGTCATGGGGAAAAGGGACAAGTAAGGGGAGAGAACGGGGCCCGAAGAATGTGGCCCCATTCAGGAAAGTGAGCAAAGGAGCAGACCAGAGAATGCAGAAGAACTCCACGGGGCATGCTGAGAACCCAACTGGGCTTGGGGACTGAGCCTTTGTCGTGCTCTTGACCTGCACCACTGTCTCCCTTCATCTAACTATACTGTATGCACATAGGAGCCCCAAGGACAGCTGGTTGGATTAGTTCAAGGTTGGTGCTCCCCAGGGTCAGTGCAGCTAAAGGACTAGAGAGTAAGGGAGCTGAGATTATACGGCAACATACTGTGCAGTCTAGGCTGAATAACAAAGGCAGTGAAGTGAGGACATTTAAGGCTTGGAAGAGAACATTAAGATCAAGTTCCTTTTCCTAGTCTCCAATGTCTTTCCATGTGTCTTTAGGGATAGCACATAGTCTCTGTGAGCCTCTGTTCCCTTGTAAAATGAAGATGTGCATAGTAGTATTCAACCTATAGTGTTATATACTATGCTAAGGACTGTCAACAATTGGCAACATGTTCATTCTTGGGTAACATGCACATTTTAGATGGATCTCTATGAGACCACATCTTAACCCAAACGAATTCCCCCAGGAGAGGCAGTTTCAGACATTCTAACAAGCTGGGCCAGAACTCCTACCTGCCTGTGCCCAATACCATTCCTGAAGGCAAGGACCAAAAGTATGTTCCATGACCAAGAATGAATGACACCACATTAGTAAGTGACTGAGATTATCGATGAAGTTTACAAACTCCAAAGGCATCATCATAAAAAATAACTTGCATTTTATTATAACACCAGTAGAATAAATGTGTCAGTTTCTAAGATAAGCCAAATGATGAGCAATACTGAATATCCTCTTTCTTTGGGGAATCTGAAAATTTTCCAGCACAAAGTGTTTTCTCATACTGAAAAAACAATACTGTATTCATGATGTCAGGAAAAAAAAAAAAACATGAGTATATCCCAAACGTGAGCTCTAATTTTACTAAAAACAGAAAGGAGCAAGCACACCTGGCTTCTTGGTTTACTCAGTCATTTAGTCGTGTTAATCAGCAACTATTCAATCAGAAGCTGGTATGCCAATGGCCATGTGATGGAGCCCATAAAAGGGTAATGTCATGTCCTTCTCATCAAGCGGCAAGGATTCAAGTTAAGTTACTCTTTGGGTACAGGAAAGTGTTGTGCTCATTTTCATGTATTTGTTATTCATGTGGTCCTTGGATTGAGGGAGGAAATAGTGCTCTAGTTTAAACAGACTCCTGCTGAGATGAAAGTTGGATAAGAGAACGAAAGTAAACAGGAGACAGTCTGCTGAGTCAACAAATATCACTAAATACAATGATGTGATTTTGTCCGTAACGATTTGGAAGTGGATTTGTTTGGATAATTTTGAAAGATGGGCAAAGTGAACTTAACCAACTCTATCCTACCTATCCAAATTGATATTAATGTAAATCTTATTTTTCTCTCTGTGAGTGAGTAGTATTATGCTGATGACGTGAAACAGCTCAGAGTTAAAAGACAGGAACTTTAAACCAGGCTTCACCTTGAAGGTCAGCTCTATCACTTCCTACTTTCATCATGTTTAGAGAAGTTACTTAGCCATCCTTAGCCTCCATTTCTCATCTGCAAATGAGAATAATAATAGTCTGCCGTTATGTTTGTTGTGATAAATGAGATAATGAATGAAAAGTCTAATATACAGCCCATGGCAGGTTCTTAATTCTGGATACTAAAATTATTAAAAAACAGAGTTAAACATGACCCAAGACTGCCAGGCCACTGTACACAATGGGAAGGCGTTACTCCAATAAAAGTTCTTCCTAACACCTCATGTATATCTCCGTGAATGTCAAGACACTGTAACATTTACTTCCTTGATCTTAACTGATCCCCATAGTTTGTAAAAATATAATAGTACGTCTATTACTTCTGTCACTTCAGAAATATCAAGTGAGAAGAAACTAATGAATCAAGTTTATTTTCTTACAACACATGGCCATGAAGAATCATTTTGAAAATACAAAATATAGAAAATCTTGAAATAGAAAAAAATCACCCCAACTTCCAAGACTGTTAATGTGATGGTATATTTTGTTCCATTTTCTTCTATGTATCATAAAAAACTGTTTATACAATTCTGCTACCTGCCATTTCTACTTAACATAAATGCATGAGCATATTCTATATTATCTATACTCTTTAAAATACCATTGGTAGTGACTGCAAATAATATCCTGTTTAGACAAGCGTCATTGATATATGTTTAATAGCCGCCTCTCTGAGACAAAAAAAAAAAAAAAACCCTCATTTGTTGCATTTGTTGATTTCTGTAGTGTAAATACTCTGACCACAGTTGATTTCAAGCAAAAGACGAATACTGAATCGGGAAGAGATGTGCCTTAGCATACCTTTATATACTATTTCTACTGTACAGATACATTGGATGTAAATTACTTCAAGAGCATAGATAATAGTACATTGTAGTAAAATAATTAGGAAGCAATCCATTTTGAGTATTATTACTTTGTTTTTGACATGATTTATTTAATTATAATTTTTTTATTTTAATTTGTTAACCTGAGCAGAGTTAACACACAATGTTAACATTAGTTTGAGGTGTACAACAGAGTGACTCAACTCCTCTAAACACTATGCTCTGCCCGCCACAAGTGTAGCAAGTGACCCCCTGTCACCTAAATTTATGTAATTTGGTTTTTAATAATGGTTATATTTTAAAACTGTCTCACAAAATTCTGGAAAAATTAGTGCTTGGCTCTGTCTAGCAAGCCAGTACCACAGCTAGAAGGCAGAACTGGGTGCCGAAATTTTCTTCAACTTCAACATGATTAGTACAATTTAGTAAAATTAATCTGTTTTATACAGTGAAAGTGAAAGGCATCTATATGCCTTTCCATCTTGAGATTCTTTCCTTGGGATAGAGTCCCAGATGTAATTATTCATGGTAAATTTGCAAGTCATCCAGAGACCAGGAGAACCACTGCACTGTTCAGGTTTATGTTTCTAAATTACCAAATCAAATAACACACAGTGTTACCTATGTGCAAAGGACAATTTTAAATGCTTCTCATAGACTCATTTAATGACTCCTCCTGACAAGCCTTTGTGGTGGTTTTATAATGCTCTCCAGCTACAGCTGAAGATGCCGAGGCACTCGCTGAGTGATGTGGTGGACGGGGAGTTATGAAGCAGGGATTTGAACTCAAGCCCTGTGCCAGCCCCTCTCACTGTCCGGCTGCTCAATGGTCTTTCCTTTTATTTTTTTTAAAGATTTTATTTATTTATTTGACAGAGAGAGACACAGCAAGAGAGCGAACACAAGCAGAGGGAGTGGGAGAGGGAGAAGCAGGCTTCCTGCTGAGCAGGGAGCCCGATGCAGGGCTTGATCCCAAGACCCTGAGCTGAAGGCAGACGCTTAACGACTGAGCCACCCAGGCGCCCCCCGTATAGTCTTTCCCTTTAGAGAATGAAAGCATTCAGTGGAGGGATGGGGCCACTGGGGGTGGGCATTAAGGAGGGCACGTGATCTGATGAGCACTGGGTATTACACGCAACTGATGAATCATTGAACACTACATCAAAAACTAATAATGTAAGTTGGCTAATCAAATTTAAATTTAAAAAATTTTAAAAATAAACAATGAAAGCACTCAATATGATCAATTCACCTGGGGGTGAATTCTTCATTATTTGCATCCCACAAACTTAATAATATTTACTGATTTTATTTCTTAGTATCTGTATTACTATACAGTTGATAGGTTACTTCATCCCTGGGAATCTTCCTGCTCCTGTATAAAAGATGCCATTTCACCTAAAAACTCTGCTCTCTTATTTCAGCTATTCTCTTTCCACCTTTAAAAAAAAAATGCCTTTTATAATAAAGGTCTCAGAATACAGTTAATTTAAACATCACGTCAGTCAATGTGCTAAACCTGGGGATAGAAAAAGGTCTAAGACAGGGTCCCTGGCCCCAAAGCTCAAGGTTTTTATAACTGAGTATGGGACAAAGACATAAACAGATCATTTTAATCACATCTGTGTGACAAGTGCTATTAGAGTGACATTTGCAGGATGACCTAAGGTTAAGGGAAAGGGCATCTGGCTCTGTCTAGCAAGTCTGGGAAATTGGGAGAAGATGCTGCTTACACTTGATCTTAAGAAAAGAGCAACATTAAGGAGGATGATGGGGGCCTAGAAGGACACTCACAAGCACCGTGTTCCCTCACTCTCGGCCCATGAGTTTGTCTCTGAGTTTACTTAAAAAAAGAAGGTTCATTGAGATAGTAGATGTACATTTTATGGCCAATGTGCCAGTTTGTTTCATGAGGCTGTCACCCTCTACCCTGCAGCTAAAATATTGTTCACACCACTTATTTGGCTGTCGTGTGTACCTTGCATTTTAACTAAAATGACCATATAATTTACTGCTCAAAGTCAGGCACTTTGTGAGTGCAGGGGGTGCTATTAATAATTGTGCCAGGAGAGCAGGCACAACTGACTATTATAACTATTTTATGGGTCTATCCATCCTCATTATCTGATTGTGGCAAAGATAGGTTTTACACATCTTTTTACTTCTAGTGAACCTGGTGCTTGCTACATGGAAAACAGTAAATAAATCTCTGATAAATAATAATAAGGACACCAAAGTAGTAACGATGATAATTATCTTAAATACGATTATGCAACGGGGTAGATTTCCAGACTCACCCAAATACAGGTGTGGGCACTTCGCCACACCATTTAGCCCTTGAGATGCCCAGGCCCCCACCCTGTTTGCTTTGGCCGATCCATAGGTTTCCTTAAGCAGTAAAGAGGGGGTACATCTCACTCCCAACCTGCTCTCATCGTTTTTAACTTCTCTGTCTTCCTAAATCTTGTAATCCAGGTGACCCTCATTTCACAGGGGGATAGGAGGAGAGAAAGGACCATAGGACCATATCACAGTCTCTCCCCCTGTTGTCTTTCTGTGGAACACACACATACACACACAGGCACACACAGAGGCACATACACACACAAACAAAACAACAACAAAACACAAAAACAAAAACATAAACAATAGCTTTGGGATCTAACTCACATACCACACACCTTAGCCATTTAAGGTACACAATTCACAGCCGTGCATTTATCATCAAAATCAAGCTCAGAACATTTTCATCACACTGTCCTTTAGCCACCGATCATCACCCCCTAATCCCTCCGTCCTCTCCCCCGGTCCTAAGCAGTCGCTTAACGTATCTTCTGACTCCAGAATGGTCCATCTGGACATTTCATGTAAACGGAATTATACAATATGTCTGGCTTCTTTCACTTAGCTTGTTGTTCCCAAGATTCACCCATGTTGTGGTGTTTATTAGTACTTCATTCCTTTTTATTGTCAAATAATAATCCATCGTATGGATATACCCATTTTGTTGACCCGTTCATCTGTTGGTAGACACTTGGTTTGCTGCCCCCTTTTGGCTACTGTGAATAACACTGCTATGAACACAGTTGTCTAAATGTCGGAGTCCCTGCTTTCACTACTTCTGGGTATATACCCAGAAGGGGAACTGCTGGGTCATATGGTAATCCTAGGCTTAATTTCCGGAGGAGCCACCACACTGTTTTCCACAGCAGCTGCACCATTTTACACTCCCACTAGCAACGCACAAGGGTTCTAATTTTTCCTCCTCCTCGCCAAAATTTGTTATGGATGTGAAGTGGTATCTAACTGTGGTTTTGGTCTGCATTTCTTTAACAGCTAATGATATCAAGCATCTTTCCTTACATGTGCTTGTGTCTCCAACACAAATGAAATTTATACAAGTTCTTTGAAAAAATGTCTATTCGGATCTTTGCCCATTTTTGGGGGGGTTTTTTTTGCCTTTTTACATATTGAGTCTTTTTCTCATCTACTCACAAGCAGATCTGAATTCTTTGTAAATCTGGTGAAGCTTGGTCTTCAAAGGCTTTTGTTTGCAAAACAAAACCCTTCTAAAACCCTCAGTGGGCTCTAGCAATGTGTTCATATGAACATATATTACTATGAAATTTGGGGGAAAAGTTGTTTTTAAACAACTGTTAAGACCTCTTTCCATTCTGATTCCCTTCAGCTACACTTCCCTTCAAGCTGATTTGTGTTGGGTGGCCGCAGATATTTTTAATGTATAGGTTTATATTATTTTCCTCAAGGCTGCATACCCAAATTACATAACTTTGGGCTTCACAAAACCTGGATCTGCCCCTACTTATATAAAATAAATTCTGTCCTACTCTCCTGAGAGCCTTCTCTTTTGATCCTCAAATGCCAGTATGAAATACAAACAAAATTCTCTACATAAGATCTTCCTTTTGGCAACTTTCTGCTACAGGGAAATATAATTCTCATTTAGGCATGTGGTTGCCTCTGACTGCTCACAAAGGATTAGTAAACAGCATTCTAGAATGTTCTCATCTGTTGTCTCCTCTCCTTGTAGCTCCTGTCATCACTACTCCTCTGGAAACAGTGGATGCCTTAGTTGAAGAAGTGGCTACTTTCATGTGTGCAGTGGAATCCTATCCCCAGCCTGAAATTTCCTGGACCAGAAATAAAATTCTCATTAAGTACGTATTCTGCCTTTTTCTGATAAGAATGCCCACTGCTGCCTTGCAATTTAAATGTCATAAATGGAATCATAGCTCTCGGTAATACAAAAGCTCACATTCTAGAATTTGAAAAATGCAAATGTCCTCATTATATAAATGTAAGATCTGAACATCAGTGAGGTTAAGAGACTTGCCCAAAGCAAAACAGAGATTTCACTGACATGGGGACATCTGGGCTATTTCCAGGACCCCATTAAGAAACACCATGACATCCTAGGTCTGGGGGCACAGAGCACATGTTGCAGGACATGCTAGGGAATTAATACGGACCAGACTTATCTCCTCTACTTCTACTACCCCAATAAAGTAAAGTATGCTGTCTAGGATCCTGACCTCTAGGTCACTGTAACTTTTTCTTTTGAAAGTCAGAAAAAAAAAATATATATAGTGTGTGTGTGTATGTGTGTGTGTGTGTGTGTATACACACACACACACACATACACACACACACTATATATATATACACACACTATATATATACACACACATTATATATATATAGTGTGTGTGTGTATACACACACACACACACACTATATATATATATATATAATTAGGCAGCCTCTCCAAGAGATAAAATTCCCACTTGACATGAAAAGGTCATGCTATCTTTTCCTCATTTGCAATAGTTATCTGATCAAAAACACTTCCCAGGCTTCCTAGCGGCAAAATAACTTTCCACTAGGGCCAGTGTGCTTACGCTGATATCCACAGATGGAGGTCCATGAACCTGCATGAGGAAAAATTGTCTTTACTTGCACTAAACCCTAATGAAAGTTAATGTTTCCTTCTTTTTTTTTTTTAAAGATTTTATTTATTTATTTGATAGACAGAGATCACAAGTAGGCAGAGAGGCAGGCAGAGAGAGAGGGAGGAAGCAGGCTCCCTGCTCAGCAGAGAGCCTGATGCGGGGCTTGATCCCAGGACCCCGGGACCATGACCTGAGCCGAAGGCAGAGGCTTAACCCACTGAGCCACCCAGGCGCCCCGTTAATGTTTCCTTCTGTGATACATGTTGTAATGTGGGAAAGTACCCTGTTCTGTGGTCCCCTTCAGGTTGCCTCACAGGCAAGCTATTCCCAAAGTCCTGGAATAGGAAGGCTCAAAATAAGATGCCTGAAATACAGTTGACCAAATCCATTTAAAATATATAGATGGAGACAAGGGGAAAGAAATGGGATAAGTTAATGTACTTAGAAACCTTGGTTCACTCAGTGTTTCTATGTCTAGTTTCTGCTGTGCCTCAGACTTCCCCACTGCAGTGTTCTTACAAGGACCAGCATGGAGGCTGAGCCCGCAGGTGGAAGGTGCCTGAAGCTACTAACATACCCTTGCTGTGTTGAAGAGGCACTACCACACCTGGCCATGACTCAAGCTTGCCAATGAGCCTGCTGAACAGCCATGGATTTTAAGGGTGTTTCTTGGGTAGAGAGCATAGGACCATAAAAGGACCACATATTTATTTTTAGAGAGAGAGAGAGAGGGCAGGGAGGGGCAGAGGGAGAGAGAGAATCTAAAGCAGTCTCCATGCCCAGCGCTCGGAGCCTGATATGGCGGTCAATTCCACAACTCCAAGATCATGACCTGAGTTGAAATCAAGAATCAGATGCCCAACTGACTGAGCCACCTGGGTGCCCCAAGGGACCACATTTTATGTCACCGATGGGTGGCTGATTTAGGGGTGACAGAGCTGTCCGTCTAGAGGTGGCATGATTATAAACTTGTCTTTCCATCCCTTTCTACTTGAAGCCATACTCTTTGTTCCATCATATTTTCTATTTATTCTGTCCATCTTGGGCAGGTTTCTATTTTTTACTGCTTATACTCAACACATCTTAATCTGTTCTCCCTGTGTTTCACAAGTCACTCTCCTGCCTCCCTCTCACATGAGTCATTGTGCCAATATATCCTAAGCTATTAGCTTTACAATTTATATGCTCCATATTTTCATCTGTTATTCATGTCTTTGTCTTCTATGGTAAAATAAATAAAATAATGTCTTTAAATAATACAGAAAAACTTCATTGTAAATATGGATTATGAATCACAGTGGTCATAAAAGAACCCATGAAGTTATCATGGAAGTTAGAGAGCTCTGTATTACATTACAGTTGTTGCATATATCTTGACATATTTATACCCTTCCCTACTTTGAAATTATAATAGCTGTTAGACAGTCAACATTCAGTATTCAAAGGTCGATCTTGAAAGACTACTCTCCTCACCACAGCCCTCCGACTTGTCTGGGAAGGAAGTCTGATGCCTGCATCATTAAACAGCTTTGAAAAATATAGCCCTATGATCCTCTTGTATGTTTATCTCTCAGCATTATACAGAGATGAAGAAATGGACAATGAAAGAGTTTTTGTAAATTACACAGAGAAAATCAGCATTACAGTATTTATTATATATTTATTTCTATATAAATAAATAAAAGCTCATGCTATCTTGGCTTGTAATAGTATCACTTAATACATTTGAATTTAATAAAATCACTTAATACATTTGAATCTTCCCTTTATAATAAGGCAAAATGTTACAAATAAATAAGTAAATGGAGCTATAGGTCTGAATAGTTAGCTGTTAGTCAAATCTGTGAAATAGGAAGAAACTACATTTTGAAAATCTATTTGCGTGCCCCTTGAGGAATAATGAATATCTGGACACAGAAGAAACCTGACAAGCACTGCCTCAGCCAGGTGATCAAGTTCAATACCAACAGTGAGAAATGACACTGACAGCATACCCTTCTTACAGTGGGGATGTGGCACTCTGCTTTTGCAGTCTTCCTCCCAAAAGCCACAAACACAGTTTTATCATGATAAAAACACAAGGCAAAGTCCAGGAGAGGGGCATCCTACAAAATACTTGGCAAGTACTCCTCAAAACAGTCAAGGTCATCAAAAACAAGGAAAGTCTTAGGAACTGTTGCAGTCAAAAAGAGCCTAAGCAGATGTGACAAATAAATGTAATATAGTGTCCTGGATGAGATCATCGAACAGACAAGACATTTGGTAAAAACTGAACAAACCTGAATAAACTAAGACTTATAGTATCTGGTTAATACTGTATCAATATTGGTCCATTAATTGTAACAAATATACCACATTAATCTAAGATGTTTACAGCAGAAGGAGACTCATGCGGGAGGTATACAGAAAGTACTATCTTTTCAATTTTTCTATAAATCTAAAACTGTTGTAAAAAATGTACTTTAAAAATTATAAATACTTGAGAGTTCCTCACAATCCACAAGCAATTTACTCTAATTAAGCAATAATGATGCAACAGCTTATAAATCTTGAACACTTTATATTTCATAGAGAGCCTAGACTCTGGGTCCACCAAGTATATCTGTAAAATATTCTGATGTTCCTATTTTTCCATGAACATTTACAGATAGCAAAACAAAACAAAAAAATCAACAAAATTACATGATATGGAGTGTCATGGCCTGCCACAATTATTTACTGTGAGCTAGTGAACTACCAGTGATTATATTATCCTTAGTCACATTAGACCAAAATCTACTGTATGTCCTTTGGTTCCTCTTCAGGATCAGAATATGACGGTAGTCACCCACTGAGATTAGAACATCAAGAATCCACTTCCTTTCCCATTTTTTGTTTTCACATTAGTCCCCTATTTCTACTGTAACAAATGACCGAAAACTTAGCGGCCTAAAATAATATAGATTCATTATCTTACAGTTCTGGGAGTCAGAAGTCTGCAATTGGTCTCTCTGGGCTAAAATCCAGGTGCTGACAGAGCTGCATTCTTCCTGGTGGCCCCAGAGAAGAATCTGATTTCTTGCCTTTCCAAGCTCCCAGAGGGCTACCTGCCTTCCTTGGCCCCTCCCTTCACTTTGAAAGCCAACAGTTCTATCCCTAGGCCCGCCACCACCACTGTCGCATTTCCTCAGTCTTTGGCTTCCCTCTACCACCTTTCAAGGACCATCAGGATTACCAATCTATACAAGCCATGATACTCTATTTTAAGACCTTTGGTATCTGTAAAATCCCTTTTGCCACGTAAGGTAACATATTCACCAGTCCTGGGAATTAAGACGTGGATGGGGGGGGGGGGCGTTTTCCTGCCTAATGTATATATTTTGCATAGAGAATCTTTATTTGATCATAAAACTCACTTTTATGTTGTTGCTTCCCCTCACATTTTTCTGTTTCCCTAATTCCCTTCTCAACAAACAGCATGTAATTTAATGAGATAATGTATGTAAAACATAGATTTTTACAGTTTGAAGCTGTTTTGCTTCCTTATACATTCCAAGGAACTAGAACTGTGCTTGGCACTGTCAGGCACTCAACAAATATTGGTTTAATAAATGAATGCCCAGTTAATTGTTAGTTACTTCTATAAATATTACATTCTTCCCACTGGTCACATTTACATGTGTGTGTTCATTCCCTGGCTGCTACCTTCCAGTAATTATGGGGAGAAAACTCATATATCTTGGTAGTATACTTTCCTGAATAAAGTAAACTTTGTGTTTGGTCTTATCAATAGACGTCACCCTTTGAAAGCGTGCTGGAGGGACTCCTGGGAGCTTTGATTATTGGAGCGTAGGGAAGATTAGAATGCATTGCTAGCTTTATATTAGCAACTAAGGTTATCCTATTATTAAGAACTCATTCAACTTTCCTTTTGCTATTAATCTGCTTCCTCCATTGACAAGTCATCTATTTTGATTGGTGAATCGCAGCTGAAAACCATCACACAGGAGGTCCTAACCTGCCATTACTGTCTCTGACCCCCAGGCTCTTTGACACCCGGTACAGCATTCGCGAGAACGGGCAGCTCCTCACCATCCTGAGCGTGGAAGACAGCGATGATGGCATCTACTGCTGCACAGCCAACAACGGCGTGGGGGGCGCCGCGGAGAGCTGCGGGGCTCTCCAAGTGAAGATGAGTGAGTGGGAGCCTCTGCTCGTGAAGTTAAAGCTGATGTGGTACACCCCAGAGGAGGCAGTAAATTGCCCCCACCCCGGTCACCCCGCACACCTGAGGCTCAGCAGCCAGCCAAGTTCAAGATCAAAATGCAACCTTGAGGCAGTGAATTCTACACCTTCTATACCTGTCCTCAACTGCAGGGAAGCCCCTTAGTGCTCCAGTCTCCTGTTTTCTTGCCTGTTCACGGCACATTGTTTGCTCTATCCTGCCTTCCGCCATCAGGGAACCTCCCTCTAAAAATCTTCTCTCTGTATCTTTAAAACAGGTGCATTACAACCAGATGCATGTTTTATCTCTAACCTCTTCGCAGACACTTCCACCCTCTGCCTTGTTTTAAATTTGATTTTCTTGGATGACTTTTCAAACTTGAGTTGCTTTTCTGCTTCACTGGATCTATTTCTTTTTCCCCACTTTTCTGTCTGCGAGGCTAGCAAGGACCCCTAGCCCCCTTTCAAGCCATTACTGCTGTGCAAAATCTTTCCTCTTATGAGGGTGGGCACCATTCTGACCACTCTCTCCTGTACATCTACTCAAGTTATCTACTCACTTCTAGACACTCCCCTGCACACCCAACATCTACCAAAGACTTCAATTCCAGACTCATTATCTTTCTATCCAGCCCTACTCCTGCCACCATCCTAAGGGATTTGAACAACCCTGAACAGCCTCTAGCCATTTCATCCTTACAACTCCTGACCTCCACAAGTCCAGTGATATTTGCCTTAACTTTTCATCAGCCAACCCCATCAGTGACCTTGTCACCCCCAGGAAATGGTCTGTACTTAATATCATAAGCTCCAATATGTCACACTCTGAACATGAACACTTCTATTTCTAGCTCTGTCCCATGGAGAAAACACTTTCCCGGACTCATGATGTGCCTCCACAGAGTAGGCACAAACTCCGTCTCCTTCTCAGCTAAGAACAGAGTCCAGCTCTCTTGCTCCCTTACCCCCACTACACAGCCATCACCGGCGTGCTCACGTTCTCCTGCCCTTGACTCCTCTGTTTTCTCTTCCACTGATCCCCAATCGGGACTTCCTCAGTTCTCTCTCCACTTGACTTTCTCTTCTACCTGGTGTTCTAGCATCTTACCAGCACCCACAAATCTCATGACCTTCCGTCCTGGAAGCCCTAGCTCTTTGCAGATGTCCACCTTGTCATAAAATAACCTTTATTTTCTTCTCTCAGACACCACGCTGCTGATGTGAAAAATCACATCAAAATATGGGTGCCATACAACTCAGCGGGGTCCAGTTCCACCCGGGGAAGTTTATTGCAAGTTTTGTTATTATCCCTGATTGTCATCACTATTTCTTTTATCTTTTACCTTTCTACTTTTTTGCTGAAGGAAGTCATTTGCTGCTTCTTTTCAAAGTGTGAGCATGTGATCATATAAAATCTGTGGATATTTTCTGAATCTTTGCATCGCTGGAAGTCTTTGCTTTGCCTTTACTCCTGGATAATAACTTGTCTATGTACAGACAAGAGTTTAAAAAAGCCCTTTCCTGGGGCACCTGGGTGGCTCAGTGGGTTAAGCCTCTGCCTTTGGCTTGGGTCATGATCTCAGAGTCCTGGGATTGAGCCCCGTATTGGGCTCTCTGCTCAGCAGGGAACCTGCTTCCCTCTCTCTCTCTGCCTGCCTCTCTGCCTACTTACGATCTTTCTCTGTGTCAAAAAAAAAAAAAAATTAAAAAGGCCCTTTCCTTAGCTTTTATTAAACAATTATTCACTATCATATAACATTCCATGCTGCAGCTGAGAAATCTTTTTCTAATTCCTATAGGTAAGTCTAGTGTTCATCTTTCTTAAAAAGTTTAGCATTTTCTCTCCATATCTAAATTCATAAACTTCTAAAATTCACAAGAATATGTTAGATGTGTTTTCTTTTATTATTCCTACTTAGTTTTAGGTGGGTCTTTTGAATCTAAAATCAAAGGTTTGTTGTTTTTTTTTCCAAAATGAGATATACTTTTTCCTATTTTTCTTCCTCTTCATTTTATCTCATTCTTAAACTTTTATTTTTTTACTCTTAAACTTTTAATTAACAAATATTAGATCTCTTTCTTATTCCATTTTTCTTGACCCCAACATTTTCTCTTCATATTTTCTACATGGCTATCTTGATATTCTACCTTCTTGGAGATTTATTTAACTTTTCCTTCCATATCATGAACTCAGGTCTTCAATATGACCATTCTATTATTCTGCCCTTATACTGACTACTTTGATCTTAAAAACCCATAATTTTCATTTCTAGGAATTACTTCTCTGCTCTTTTTTTTTTTTTTCAGAGCAAATTCTATGTGTTGTATGATGCAATACTTGCTCAAGTCTCTGTAAGGGTATCATTAATTAGTTCATTTTTATTGTTTTTTTTAAAGATTTTATTTTATTTGAGAAACAGAAAGAGCATCAGCAGACGGGAAAGACAGAGGGAAAGGGAGAAGCAGCCTCCCCGATGAGCTTAGAGCCCACTATGGGGCTCAATCCCAGGACCCTGAGATTATGACCTGAGCTGAAGGTAGATGCTTAACCAACTGAGTCACTCAGGTGCACCAACTAATGCATTTTAAAAATATATATATTCTTCCCTTTTTTGTTTTATTTCTGTTTTTTTCATAAGTTTTGGTCTCCTTTTGGTTCTTTTTTTTCCATGTTCATGTTTTTTCTCAAACATCTATTAATATTTTATGTTTGATCATACTTATAAATGAAGTCCTAGAATCATTAGAATAGGTACATAGAGGGACTAGTTGGACATTGTGTGGAAGCTGGTGTGAGGGTTCTGTAAGTGGGTAGGGGTGAACCCACAAGAAAGCTTTCTGAGGGCAGTGAGGAATGTTCTCCTTTGCTAAATAATGAAGCCTTGATTCTGAAGACAGAGCACATTTAAATATTTCATTATTTTGTGGGCTACCTTTCCTTTGAACATTTCTCATATTCTCTCTGGCTGTAAATGTTCCCTATTTTGGATCTATCCTAAATCTTCTATTCTTTTTTCCACCTTCTCCTTAGGAAAGCTCACCCAGTCATGTGGGTACACACAGGTTTGGCCATCCCAGTTGCTAACATTTTGGAGTGCTCCCACACTGCTTTAGTAAAGACCTTCCTGAGACTCCCAAGATCCTAGCCTCCATCACTACTCCAGCTATCCTAGGATCTCTCTCAGAGCTCCCTCCTCTCAAGATCCTTGTGGTCCATCAACTAAGGGTTCCATGCTAGCATAGCATGATGCTTCCAGCATCCCATTTTAACATGATGACAAGCTCAGATGAGCCAGTGCTCATGGCTCCACCTGAAGAGCATTCCCTTACAGTGGGAATTCCATGACTCAATATCAATGCTTAACTCAATCTCAGTTCACATTATATTCAAGTTCCATAAGAGTTCTCCTCACTAAGGAGACAACCAAGACATCTATTTCACTGAGAAGATAGGAGTCATTTGCTTTCAACGAAGGTTATCTGCTTACGACATCTGGCATAGGGATCAGTTCAAGGAATCCAAGGGAAGGAATGGATAACACCTTCTTGGCCTAGGTCACAGGAATATCAATTCTTAAGCTAAACTTTTGCCAGCAGCCATATGACAACCCAACTCATAACTGAGGTGCCTGGCCATCATCTAAATGTAGGTGTCCACTGTTGTTGATGAGGAGAGTTGTGTACTTTAGATAGCAGGCAAAGTGACAAAGTTGATATTTTCCCATAACATGCTTCAAGCCTATCTTGTAATTTTGCCATAATCCAAGATCATACCAACTCTATAAATATGCAGGAAATGATCCCAATCTTTTGATACCAGTTGAGACCTGATTTATGACCCAGGATGTGGTCTATTCTGGAGAATGTTCCAGGTGCACTAGAGAAGAATGTATATTCTGTTGCTTTGGGATGGAATGTTCTGAATATATCTGTGATGTCCATCTGGTCCAGTGTGTCATTTAAGGCCTTTATTTCCTTGTTGATCTTTTGCTTAGATGATCTGTCCATTTCAGTGAGGGGAGTGTTAAAGTCCCCTGCTATTATTGTATTACTGTTGATGTATTTTGTTATTGTATTGATTTTGTTATTAATTGGTTTATATAGTAGGCTGCTTCCATGTTAGGGGCATAGATATTTAAGATTATTAGGTCTTCTTGTTGGACAGACCCTTTGGGTATGATATAGTGTCCTTCCTCATCTCTTATTATAGTCTTTGGCTTAAAATCTAATTGATCTGATATAAGGATTGCCACCCCAGCTTTCTTCTGATGTCCATTAGCATGGTACATTGTTTTCCACCCCCTCACTTTAAATCTGGAGGTGTCTTCGGGTCTAAAATGAGTTTCTTGTAGGCAGCATATGGATGGGTTTTGCTTTTTTATCCATTCTGATACCCTGTGTCTTTTGATTGGGGCATTTAGCCCATTAACATTCAGGGTAACTATTGAGAGATACGAACTTAGTGCCATTGTATTGCCTGTAAGGTGACTGATACTGTATATTGTCTCTGTTTCTTTCTGATCTACTACTTTTAGGGTCTCTCTTTGCTTAGAGGACCCCTTTCAATAGTTCCTGTAAAGCTGGTTTGGTGTTTGCAAATTCTTTCAGCTTTTGTTTGTCCTGGAAGCTCTTTATCTCTCCTTCTACTTTCAATGATAGCCTAGCCGGATATAGTATTCTTGGCTGCATGTTTTTCTCGTTTAGTGCTCTGAATATATCATGCCAGTTCTTTCTGGCCTGCCAGGTCTCTGTGGATAGGTCCACTGCCAATCTAATGTTTTTACCCTTGTATGTAACAGACTTCTTTTCCCGGGCTGCTTTCAGAATTTTCTCTTTGTCGCTAAGACTTGTAAATTTTACTATCAGGTGACGAGGTGTGGACCTATTTTTATTGATTTTGAGGGGCGTTCTTAGCATCTCCTAGATTTTGATGTTTGTTCCCTTTGCCATATTAGGGAAATTCTCTCCAATAATTCTCTCCAATATACCTTCTGCTTCCCTCTCTCTTTCTTCTTCTTCTGGAATCCCAATTATTCTAATGTTGTGTCATCTTATGGTGTCGCTTATCTCTCGAATTCTCTCCTCGTGGTCCAGTATTTGTTTGTCTCTCTTTTGCTCAGCTTCTTTATTCTCTGTCATTTGGTCTTCTATGTCACTAATTCTTTCTTCTGCCTCATTTATCCTAGCAGTGAGAGCTTCCATTTTTGACTGCACCTCATTAATAGCTTTTTTGATTTCAACTTGGTTAGATTTTAGTTCTTTTATTTCTCCAGAAAGGGCTTTTATCTCTCCGGAGAGGGTTTCTCTAATATCTTCTATGCCTTTTTCAACCCCGGCTAGAACCTTGAGAATCGTCATTCTGAACTCTAGATCTGTCATGTTACCAATGTCCGTATTGATTAGGTCGCCAGCCTTCGGTACTGCCTCTTGTTCTTTTTTTTGTGGTGAGTTTTTTTGCCTTGTCATTTTGTCCAGATAAGATTTGCTTTCTCCTCCTATAGAATTCTGCTGTTCTTGGTGAGTGAAGTTGGTCTTGGCTGGGTTTCTTGTTGATCTTCTGGGGGAGGGGCCTGTTGTGGTGATTCTCAAGTGTCTTTGCCACAGGCGGAATTGCACCGCCCTTGCCAGGGGCCGGGCTAAGTAATCCACTCAGGTTTGCTTTCGGGGAGCTTTTGTTCCCTGAGCGCTTTCGGTAGAGTTCTGGAGGATGGGAATGAAGATGGCAGCCTCCCAATCTCTCGGCCCAGAGGAGCCGAGAGCTTGGGGTTCTGCTCCTCAGTGCGCCCTCAGAGAAAAGCGCCCAACCGCCCGGCCTCCCTGGTCTGCGAGCCCACCCAGCCTGCGACCAGCACAAGGTAACCCCGGGCTGAGAGCTCACTCCTCGGCTTTGTCGCTGTAGCCGGCTTCCCCGCTCTAATACCTGCGAGCTCTGTGGTACTCAGACACCCCCGGTCCTTCTGTGAGCCCATGGGACCTGGGGTTACGCTGACCCCGCCTGGGTTTCCCCCCGGTTTAGCCTCTGGAGCGATGTCCCTCCATGGAGCAGACTTTTAAAAGTCCCAATTTTGTGCTCCGTTGCTTGTGCTCCGTTGCTCCGCCGCTTGCCAGGAGCCGGCCCCTCCCGCCGCGGTCTATCTTCCCGTCGCTTTCGATTCATTTCTCCGCAAGTCCTACCTTTCGGAAAGCGGTCGATTTTCTGTTTCTAGAATTGTTGCTCCTCTTCTCTTCGATTTCCCATTGGATTTGTAGGTGTTCACAATGGTTAGATAAGCCGTCTAGCTGATCTCCTGCTACCTGATGTCGTCTCAGCCTGCTACTTCTCCACCATCTTGACTCCTCCCTCCAGATCATACCAACTCTAAACGGCAATAAATGCCTAGATTAAACATCAATAGACCATGCAATCTTTGCAAATATCACTTCCAACCACCACCAACCCCCACATGCACAATTAAAATAGGAGGAAAAAGTCCTTATTTCATGCTTTTATCCGTCAAAGTAACATATTGATTTTAGCCCAGGACCTGAAAGAAATAAAATATATCCATTTCTCAGTAGTGTCTCCTGCAAAGACAGGTCTCTGTTTTGTCTCTGTAACATGATATTCCTAAGGAAATAAATGTAGTTTTCATTATTTATGAATGTTTCAAGTAGTAAAATAATAGGCTTCCTGAACTTGTCAATTCTTCTATACATTAGATTTAATAACTTCTTCTGAAAGCTTACTATCGGAGAATAAACAGTAGCTGGCATAAACTATTTCTTCTGACAGAATTAATTTAAAACTGGTTCACAGAACAGTAAATTACAAAAGTTTGCTTCACAGAGTACAGTTACTCTAAATTGTATGACAGAATTTTTCCAATTATAAATATAATAACATCTAGTTCTAGAGGATAAATGTATCTAATGCTTAATCAACAAATTTAAGAGTCAAAGTGAGACTGAAGGGAAACGGAAAGCATAACAGAATTAGGCAAAAAATAGATCAAAATCATCTCTTCAAATGTTTTTGTGTCTATTGGTATGAATTAAATAATGTTGAATTGTTATGGTTCATTTTAATCAACTTTTCATTAGCTATCTTTTAAAGTGAAGAATACTACAACTTCAAACTCCTAATATGCTTTCTGAATTTGTGTTTTTCAAATAAGATATGAATAAAACCAAGATAACTGAAACTTTGAAAAATGATTCCTGTTTTACATCCACTCAAAACCTGTCTTAGCATTTGGTAAATCCTGTAATGTAATAAATTATTCTTAAAGTGGATATTTAGACTTAACTAGAAAGGAGAAAGTTTAATGCATCCGTATCGTCTTTCTGATTTTGAATTTTCGTTTCCCTTTAGAGCCGAAAATAACTCGTCCTCCCATAAATGTAAAAATAATAGAAGGATTAAAGGCAGTTCTTCCATGTACCACAATGGGCAATCCCAAACCATCAGTGTCGTGGATTAAGGGGGACAGTGCTCTCAGGGTAAGTGATTATTATGAATACACGTTTATACAACTTGTTTTCAAACAGAACAATTCTTTGCAAAGTCAGTTACATGATTACAAATTCCTGGTATAAAATTGTTTCCTTATATAACAGTTTAACCAAACTTAAATATTCCTCTTCCCATACACACCAACTATAAGGCATTCCCGTTGGGGTTGGCTAGGGGAAAAAAGATGGGAACCAGTAGTTCTTTATAGGGATGGCCAAAGAAGCAGAGCAAAGGTGAAGCTAGAGTATTTCTTTGTTGACTGGTCGGTTAGTTGAATCAATTTATTTTTTGACATTGAATCTTTGAGACACAGGAGATTAAAAAAAGAAAAGAAAGAAACTAAAATCCAGGTCTTAGACCCAACAAACAGTTTCTGGGAGGAGAGTGAGAAAGGAGGTTTGGAAGGAAAAGGATGAGAACCTCTGGAGTGAAGTTAGAGCACAAATGTCATCAAGACTGGTAAACAAACTCCCTGACAAATGTCTCCATCACAGAGCAGTCAGATTAAAAATCTATTATGTACATGCTTATTTTGTATTGCTTTTGTATCTCATAACATTTACTGGTAAATGATTACACTGCATCATCATTGTCACCTACTAACTGTGAATTCAGTGAGGTTTCTCATCTACGCTCGGAATATTCCACAGAGAATATGTAGGTGTTGATACACATCAATTAACTAAAATGAGGTACAATATCGATTAGCTTTGTTTTATTTAAAATAAAACAAATAAAGTTGTTTGTGATAATCTATATAATTTCAAATGCTATTTTTGATGACAGCAGCAATGGTGATGACCTGATGAAGTAAGGCAAATGATATCTTGATAAAGCCATGGACGTTTTAAAACTCATGTCCCTATCCCTGGCAGGAAAATTCCCGCATTGCAGTTCTTGAATCTGGGAGTTTAAGGATTCACAATGTGCAAAAGGAAGATGCAGGACATTATCGATGTGTGGCAAAAAACAGCCTCGGGACGGCATATTCCAAATTGGTGAAGCTGGAAGTTGAGGGTAAGGAGTTGTATTCCTTCCCGTTATGGTGCTATTAGAAGGGCCTCACGTTCTACTGTGAAGGCTGGACATTAGCTTGCAGCGGCCGATGTGTGGGTAGACCAGTTCCCTCAACTATTCCAGATACTAAAGCTTAAGGTCAAAACTCGGAAAAGAAAAACTGAAAAGAGAAAGAAGTGTGCCCTGGTATAATGGGTCATATTCCATCCATTGCCCACAATCCCTGGTAATTTTGACCAAAACAGATTAAATTCACTAAAATACTAATACAGCCAGACACCAGTTCAGAACTTCTATTTGACTTAGATAATTCTCCCATGCTTATAAATTTGAAAACCCTCATTTTATCTTTATCAGCATATAGACATGACTTTAAAAAGATTAAAGAAAAAAAGAAACTTTTTTTAGGTTGTATTGTCACAAAGGGTTGAGAAAAATAAAATACTGACTCAAAATGTATAACTAAAACTATTCCTAGTTCTGTGAGTTATATTGTCAAAATATTTTTCATTTATTTAAAATGTTCTCTTAAAATCAACCAATTCAGCAACTAGTTGTAAAGGTCTTCACTGAGAAATCAGAATCCAGATAGGGTTAGGTGTTCTACCCATATGATTGTCAGATCCTTCTTGACCTAAAATTACATCACATTTTGCTTAAAAATAGAAACTACCAGCATGCCTGTGCTCAATGAGCAAACTAAGTACAATACTCTTCCCAGCTCCTCCTGTTCTATGCTGTAGAATTAATCTCTCTGGCTCCCAGTTTTCTCAACTGAAAAGTGGAATTTGCTATGAGTATTCAGTGAGGTGGTGTTGAGAGTAGCTAACAGAATGCCTGGCCCTTTGTAAACACTCAATAAATTCTGACTAAAGGAATCACCTATTTTTCTACTTTTCTCTTATCTGACTGATAAAGTACTTGGACTTTCTCACACTGGATCGTATTATAGTTCATTTGGGAGAGACCCTGGGAGTTTCCCCTAGCTTACTTTGATTCCATCCTATTCACGTAAGCCCACATCTCTTCCTTTTCAATCATACAGTTTTCTATTAGCTCCTTTTAGATTATTTTTATTTCCTAGGTAGCCCTTCCTCTGACAGCATTAAGAATCTCATTTCCCACATTTGTTTCTAACTGAGGTAACATCTTTATTACATCATTGCTTCTGTTGCTCATAGAATCTCTGTTAACTCATAGAAAAGAATGAGGTTGATGGGATAATGGCTGTCAGATGTAAAATATATATATATATATATTTTCAGCATAGTTGCTGTAATTTAGTATCTTCAACATTAGCAATGGTATTTAAGGCTCAGTATGCAATAACCACTTGATACAACTTATTCAGTGAAAAATAAATATACAAATATGCTCAATCACATATTTGGACACTATCTGCCTGGATTCAGTGTTTCCTTGAGATGTATGTGGCATAATACAGAGTGAATGTTATCAATTTGTATAAAGTGTCACAAAGATTTTCCTCTTCAAGATATTAAATATAATCCCTCCCTATTATAATATTAAATGTTGATAGTTTAGGTCAGCATCTTCATAGATATTAAAAATATTTACTTCAACAGTGACCTAGAGAAAATGAACACAAATCACAATTACTTGGAGTCCAATTACACAGTTTGGTCCTGCTTTGCCATTTAATTTTGCATCACACATATCAGTAAAACTGAATACTGCCTTCTTTCTTCTTAACACTTAAATGGTCATGCTCATTGCCTTAATAGTTAATATACACAGAGGTTATATTAATCTCGCTAGTATTGAGAGCACATAATATCATTTAAAGTTACTCTAACAGTAGGTAAGATGACCCTTTTAGCACACAGCTATTTCTACTCCATTTTAGTCCCTGTTAAAGCAGCCAATATATGTGAAAATTTGTGACATGCTGAGCACAGTGTCTGGTACATAATAAACATTTAATAAATGGCATCAATTATAATCATTACTATTAGAGCATTAATTATAGCAAGTCTGTGTAGTTTCTCTTGAGGTTCTAAAAGGTTGGCTTCCACTTAAAGAAATAGTTAAGACATTTCCAAAAGATATAATGCAGACATGATCTATTTAAAGGAAGGGCCAATTTAACCAACAATTCAGAACAGGTGAAAAACCAACTGAAAAGCAACTGGTATGACCCTGAATGTGTCTATAAAGACCTACTAACTGGGCAATAATGAGGGCTGAGGATACAGCTGGGCCATAGTCAGTGAGGCAGGTGACCATTTGTTACACATTGTGTCAGTAACTCTGAGAATTATTTTGAGCAAATTAGAATGAGAACTCCATAATGTCATTCAATGCCAGGTTACATGTACTGAACATGTTCATGCCATAGAAAAGCTGTTTGCCATTGTCAGTTTCTGATGAGGAGAAGTATACCAACTGTGGATTTGGTAGAGTGTTTTCACTGAATCTTAACTGCTGTAACAAACATGAAATAGCCTTCAACACAAAAGTTAAGCTCCCTTTCTAGATCGCCAGTCTTAGGCTGCTGGATCTCTGGAAAGACAACATGAACATATTCTAATTTTCTGTCTTATCTTAAAAGGTTCAAACAGTGACATATAAAATTACTAATGAAACTATCTAACTCAAGCATAGCCAAACATGGATGTATTTCCAAAAGGATGAGCAATGGGATGGCTAACATTTTAAAATGCTAAATGCTTACGTGGATTATTTTATTGAATCCTCACTAACAGTCAGTGAGGAAGGTCCTATCATTGCGTCATTTTAAGAAACTAAGGAACAGAGAAGACGTCTAACTCAGAGGTGTCTAAGAGACTGAGTAAAGCTAAATACTGTGTGTTCTATTAAGGAACAGATATTCATGTGTGACATTGCCAAGAGTAGTGTCAGAACAGGGGTGAGAGAAAAAGCCAAGATTCTATAAATGATGGAGAATAGGAGCTGAAAAAAAGAGACAGTGGATATCAACAAATTTTTCAATAAATTTGGTACTGAAAAGGGAAAAGCCAAAAAAGTGAGCAGTAGCTAGAGGTATATATGGTACATACGTAATGTTGTTTTGCAAGATTTCTCTTTTAAAAAGATTAAAATGTTAAAAAAATACTGAAAAATTTAAAATATGAATGAGAAGGGTCTCAGAGAAAAGGACATTTAAATACAAAGGAGAGAGGTAGAATATTCAAGGGAATGTGGTACTTGAAAAGGCAAAAACAGTGTATTGAGGGGACAAGTAGAGTGATAAGCCCTATATGGAGGGTGACCACTTGTCCCAGTTTGCCCAGGACAGTTCTGGTTTACACCTGTTGTCCTGGAATAATTATTAATAGAGTCCTCCTTGTACCTTCAAAAGTATCCAGGCTTCGATGATAAATTACATGGCCACTGTACTTAGGAAGAAGGAACTTCCTTCCTTGTAATAGGAAGGAGAAAGGGGGTATATTCCAGTATAAATAAGTACAAACAAGTTTGGTAGATGGAATTTGAGAAAGCTCTGTTGGTTTCTAGTTCCTTTAGGAAGTAGAAAGTAAGTTTATCTTCCGAAAGTACTTCTATAAAGGGAGGTGGAGGGCTGAGGAGAGTGGAAAGGTTTTAAAATAGCTATTGGGAATGGGAGAGATGACTCACAAGGGTAACTAGGATTCCTACATAACATTAAAGTTTTAGTAGAGAATGGGACTGTGAATATGGAGTGACATCAATGTGCCTCATTGCAGAAAAAGTAGAAGATGTTCAGAAAAAGTAGAATGGCAAATCCAAAGGCAAGATACAGGCACTGGAGTTTGCCAGGAAGGAAAAAAGGGCAGAGGATTTAACAATTACTGCAAGAGAATGGTTGAAGGAATTAATCATGGCATCTTTTCACACCAAATATACAAACGTAAGCTTAAACACTTACAGCACCAGCAATATGACAGACAAGATAACATGAATATCTTCCTATTACAAATACCCAGAATTGCTCGGTTAGTCATACAACCCGCAGGATAAAATTGTATCTTCAGCAACCAGGAATAACTAGAAATTGAAAAAAGAGCAGCAAGCTCATGAGCTGGCTCTACATTGTCCTGAAGGTAAAGGCACAGGTGTCCATCTCTACAACCTAGAGTATTTAAGACTCTTAAGGGGATGGGAGACAAGGTCTTGGGCCCCTGTGAAGAAATGTTAGCCCTGAGAACCTTCTATAAAGCTGAGAATCACATAAGTGCAAAGATGGACCAGAGAAAGTCCATCCGATGGTACATAAAGACAATGCAGAGGCTTGTTTGTCTACCTAAATCCTGGGTGTGAGAAAGAAAAAAACAGGTTTTCTTATGAATAAATCTGTATTCAACACTAAGGACTATATCTCATATAGGTTTGACTATATCTCATACTGTCAGCACAGGCTGCTGATGCCAAGCTAGAGAAATTAACATAAATATTGGTCCCAGACCAAAAATTTAACAACAAAAAAGCTTTAAAAAATACCTTACCCAGATTATATAGGATTTTCATAATAAAGCCACACTAAGGATGAGTTCGCAATGCAAAATTATAGCATCCACAGAAAACTGCCTTAAGCGAGACTTAGCTGACACAATATACAAAGGGATCAAAACCCCAGGAAAGGGGCGCCTGGGTGGCTCAGTGGGTTAAAGCCTCTGCTTTCAGCTCAGGTCATGATCCCAGGGTCCTGGGATCGAGCCCCACATCGGGCTCTCTGCTTGGTGGGGAGCCTGCTTCTCCCTCTCTCTCTCTGCCTGCCTCTCTGCCTACTTGTGATCTCTATCTGTCAAACAAATAAATAAAATCTTAAAAAAAAAAAAACCCAGGAAATTCAGCTAACACAATATGAGGCTTGAAAATAAATATGTGTAAACTAAAACAAGACACAAAAGGAGAAAGTAAAATACATTAGGAGAAGAAAAGCAGTTCTGATAAAGAATTAAATAATTTTAACAGATGCAAACATAATTATAACTAAAATTCAATGGATGAATAATGGTATTTTAGAGATAAAGAGATAACGCACACATTAGAAGTCACCTCTTCAGAATTTAGAATTCAGTGCAGAGAGATGGAAAAGATAAAACGGAATTAAAGAAATAGTTATGGATATGCATTACAGAAAGAGAGAGGAGAGAAAATATGAGAGGCTATACTCAGAAGCCTAATGACTGAGTACTAGCCAAAATTAATGAAAACTGTAAATCTTCAAGTATGAGAAACACAATGAATCCCAATCAGTAAAAGCAAAGAGCAGATACACTAATAGTTTCAGACCCAGATTCATCATAATAAACACCAAAGACAAAGAGGTGATCTTAAATTATTGAAGAAAAAACAGATTACTTATAAAGGACAACAATTAGGATGACAGCAATAAAGAAACCAACACTTTCAACTATTCTTATTATTTGGTATAGTCTAGTGGAGGTGTTTTTCTTCATTCTTAATAAAAATCGAACTTTAAAATGTATACACATGTGCTTCAATAATTTAATTCTGATCATTTATCTAGAGGAATTATATATATAAGTGTATGTTCAAGATTATCACAAAGCTAAAAAAAGATTATCACAGTTATTTACAATATAAAAATTTTTAAAGAATTTAAATTTGCAAAAAATAAAATAAATTTGCATCAATAGGAAACTGACAAAAGTATGTGAAAAAATTCCATGCAGCTATTAAGAATGAGATCAAGCTATACACTTTAACTTCTACAATTACCTACCATGTATGTGATTTGGGTCTGTTTTCCATCAGTGAGCCTCAATTTCCTCATCTCTAAGATGGGGTAAAAAAAATAGCCCCTACCTCTTCTGTTGTTGCAATGATCACATGAACTAATACAGACACACAGCAAACATTATACAATTATTTGCTGTATTTATTATTTAATAAGTACTTACATAGTGCTATGTGCAAGGTTCTGTTCTATCTCATTAGAAATATTAACTCATTAGAAATTCTAATGTGTTCATAAGTGGAAAAGTTGAAGAAAAATGTTTTATATATTCTATATTAGAATGTATGAACTAAGCTGTTAATAGTCACCATCTCTGCATGTAGAATTACATAGGAGGTAAACATCTTGTCATACACTTTACATAGTTCTTTATACTTTTTAGATTTTTATAAAGAGGGAGAATTAATACATGTATTCAAGTTTTGGAAAAAAATTATTTCTTCCAAACATTATATGATTTTGATAAAGTGACATCAACCTTTCTGTTACTGGTTTGATGTTATTAGTTTCTGTTATTGGTTTGCAGTTCTGCTCTAGAAGAAACTAAGGGATGGGAAAAGTTTTATCAAAGGCAATTGGTTCCTATGTTCATTAGATATTCACAACACCTGGGCACTGGCTGAAGAACTGGGGTTGAGGGTGAGGTCCTGATGAAAAGAACATGAAACACGGCATTTCCTTGGGGACAGAATCAGTCCATAAAGACAGTAAGTTTGAGGCAAGAGGAAGGGAGTCGCCTGGATGGAGTGAGAAGTGAAGGAGTTCAGAGGGCAGCACCTACTAGTGGGTTCTCCCCCCATTTGACTCTTCTTTCTTACTTATGGGCAGACCTGGAATCTGTGATTCCACAGTGGCTTGGAGGCTCCAACACTAAAATTCAGTTTGGGTTCTGATTTCTCAGTGAGCATTTTCTCCGTGTGGCTGGGTATTATTGACTCAAAGTAAAGAAAGGAAGTTCCCATGGAAAGGTGAAGCACTACCTCTAGGTGAGAACTATACAGGTATACTGACTTAACACTGGTGCAGAAGTATCTATCATTTCCCAAATTCCATAGTCACCTGAAATGCAGAAGAGTGGTCCATCTCATAACAGTAGAGGCTCTTCCTTTGGAAAGTTTAACCCCTGTCTCATGTACCTCTGTGACAATGGCCTTTCGGACAGGTTTCATGGCAGGATGTGATGAGGGCAAGGGAAATGTCCATATCACATTCCATACATTCTAAGATGTTCATTTTTAAATATTTTACCATGGCTGGGTGGAATCTCAGAGATGCTAGTTCCTTACAATCACCACTGGCTAATATTTGTTTTCTTTGTTGTGCATTTTAATATCTCTGAAATTCAGGTTTTTCTTACCAGTCTTAAAGACAATCACACTTGGTCTGTGGTTTCTGCCCTCAAGCTGAGATCATTCTCCAAATATGAGAATGAAGATATAAGGATAAAACAAAAATAAATCAATCATATCAGCTCATAAAGATCTCTTTATATTTAACTCGAACTATTCCTTCCTCTTGAGATCATTTCTTTCAATCAGTTCCCCACAGAGATGAAAACAGCATTTTCAGTGGCATGATCCAATGTAACCCCCCATCCCCACTACCACCAATTATATTTGCTATTAGTTTTGTTAGGTTGAAAACAGAGACAAAGACACTTTTCACTGCCCTACAGAAGAAATTCTGAATCAAGAGAGTTTCTCCAATCTGCCTCATGTCCCACTTTAGGTATGGTGGGTATCCAAAGAATGATTCATACTGTCTCTGTTATGTAGCCCTACTGAATCAGTTTTCTCCAAGTACTCTAAAGGCCAAGAAGACAGACACTCAGTGGCACAGGAAGTGGCAATGGAATGGGATGATTTGGATGGCAGGGCCGAAGTTTTTAAGGAGAGATTGCATCAAGGAGGCTTTAGATGACCTCTAAAATGCAAGATTTTGATTTTTACTTTCCTGTTTTTGACCAGAGGGATATTCTCTCTTTAAAAAATCATGTTGAGGGGCACCTGGGTGGCTCAGTGGGTTAAAGCCTCTGCCTTCAGCTCAGGTCATGATCCCAGGGTCCTGGGATCAAGCCCCGCATCGGGCTCTCTGCTCCGCAGGGAGCCTGCTTCCTCCTCTCTCTCTGCCTGCCTCTCTGCCTACTTGTGATCTCTGTCTGTCAAATAAATAAAATCTTTAAAAAAATCAATAAATAAAATTAAATTAAAAAAAACAAAAAACCATGTTGAATAAACACTACACCACAGAAATTAAACACTTTTAATATGATAATATAATTTTTTTTAGCAGAGAAGTCATTGTTGAGTTTTTTAATTGTTGAAAAAGATCCACTTAAAAAATTACAAATATCTAATTTTCTTGTATTTCCCTATAGTCTTACATGATTCCCTTATATGCTTTGACTTAACTGTTATGAAATGATTTATTTCACTGGAGCTGAGTGTCGATTTTATTACTTTCTGTGAATTTCACATTCAGATAAATTCTGCTTTGTGTATACAAACTGATTGAGTGCAGAATACTTGAGACTCCATTAAAAATAGATGTATGTTGGAATGTACTGGACTCCCAGTCAATTGCGTTTTCTATTATTACCTTGTTTACTCTTGGAGGTTTAAAGCCATGAAGGAAAAGACTGGGCAGAAGAGGAGCTGGAACCAAGGGAGGGTTCTCTGTCAGCAATCAGCAGTGGGGACAGGTGGCTTAGCATGAGTACAAAGCTGCAGATGAGTGCCCTTGAAGCAGACCAAGACTAAGAACAGAATCCTCTGAGGTCAAGGGTTATTGTAGGCTTCCCAGGTGTTTAGACAATACCTCATTTGCTGGAGGTCTCAAAAAGCAAAACCCTGTCTCAACACTTGAGAGAGGCACTTTGGGGAGTGAGGAGGGAAGGTGAGCCACCTGGCGAATGTAAGTAGCCTCAGTGCAGGAGCCCCGATCACCTGTCAAGGCCCTGGAGTATTGTCCATCTGTTTCTGTGCAGTCTGAAAGGCTTTCTCATGTATCCTTAGGGCTGACTTCGTTTATCAAAGGTTTCTTGGGGAAGATTTTTTGCAGACATATGCAGTATATCAGGCTACAAGAGAATCCCAAAAGATAAAAATAAATCATTATACATATACATTATATATACATATATACATATCTGTATATATGCATATAAACATTTATATGTATGTATGCATGTATACATGTATGTATGTATGTATACATATATACACACACATGATGTCCCAGAGGCAAATGTCAATAGATCGAACTAGAGGAGACCAGCACTGTCTTCAAACATGTTAGACTTCCGGCTGCCTTCTTTCCTAGAGATCAGCTTTCCTTATTGCATCCAGAAGAGTGGAAGCGATCATGCAGTGTGGACACAACATTTGATTTGCTTTTTCCTTTGTTTATGCTGCAGCTCTTAATATGACAAATGCCACAGAGAGAGGTATTTAAACCCCAGTGTGTGCTGTGCTCTCAGTGATTTGCAGTTTTAATAAAATTTGCGGTGGTCCTGTTCCCGGCATCAATTCCACTTGCTTGATGCCACTAACAGGTTTGATTTGCTGTCATGAGTACACTGTGTATCTAAAAACCAAACCAAAGAAAAAGGCATAAGTCTTTGATATCCCTGGGGGTTATCACGGGGAATATTAAACCTGCATGATTAATAAGGTGCATGCTCTAAAAGAAGAGTACTAGCCACTGATTTCCACTGAAGGGGCTATTACGTTGCATTCCCATCTAAAAAGTCCCATAGTGCTTTCAAGAAACAATTGTATAGTGGTCCTCTAGTTGAAGAGTTGTCAATGAAGTCCTCTAAGAAAAAGATATAATAACTATAGCACTGAACAGATATTACATCAAGTGAAAAAAACAGGCCCTCTTTAACTGCAGGTTTGAAGAAAAAAAAATGTGCCTCAAAGATTTGTCTTAAATTGTTTAATATAAAATGGACGTTACATTATCTGAAAATGAAAAGTTACTGCAACCTGAAATACACATATTCTAATCAGAGTAAACTCTGATTTTCATTTTTTAGGTATCAAAATGAGATGCACAATTTCAAGCATACATAGGCAAAAAAAAGAAACGTTCTTTCTCTTTAATGCGCTGATTTACGCAATAGAGACTCATCTCACACCATGCAAGACAGAGAAGGCCATGTCTTTACTGGCCTTAATTTCAAAATGTAACAACTTTGAATTGTGGAAAGATATAATAGAAAGCTATTAGAACTCAATGGCAATATGGAATTCAAATACTATTACTTAAGTTATTTCCTTCAGGAATCAAATATATGACCTTCAAATTGTAATTAGTATATTCATTTCCATGAATGATAAACTAGTCAAGGCATGATTTTTTTTATAATTTATTTTTTTATAAACATACAATGTATTATTAGCTCCAGGGGTACAGGTCTGTGAATCGCCAGGTTTACACACTTCACAGCACTCACCATAGCACATACCCTCCCCAATGTCCATAACCCCACCACCCTCTCCCGACCCCCCTTCCCCCAGCAACCCTCGGTTTGTTTTGTGAGATTAAGAGTCTCTTATGGTTTGTCTCCCTCCCGATCCCATCTTGTTTCATTTTTTTTTCCACCCCCCACACCCCCCACGTTGCACCTCCACTTCCTCATATCAGGGAGATCATATGATAGTTGTCTTTCTCTGATTGACTTATTTCGCTAAGCATAATACCCTCTAGTTCCATCCATGTCATCGCAAATGGCAAGATTTCATTTCTTTTGATGGCTGCATAGTATTCCATTGTATATATATACCACATCTTCTTTATCCATTCATCTGTTGATGGACATCTAGGTTCTTTCCATAGTTTGGCTATTGTGGACATTGCTGCTATAAACATTCGGGTGCACGTGCCCCTTTGGATCAACTACATTTGTACCTTTAGGGTAAATACCCAGTAGTGCAATTGCTGGGTCATAAGGTAGCTCTATTTTCAACTTTTTGAGGAACCTCCATGCTGTTTTCCAGAGTGGTTGCACCAGCTTGCATTCCCACCAGCAGTGTGGGTTCCCCTTTCTCCGCATCCTCGCCAGAATCTGTCCTTTCCTGACTTGTTAATTTTAGCCATTCTGACTGATGTGAAGTGGTATCTCATTGTGGTTTTGATTTGTATTTCCTTGATGCCGAGTGATGTGGAGCACTTTTTCATGTGTCTGTTGGCCATCTGGATGTCTTCTTTGCAGAAATGTCTATTCATATCCTCTGTCCATTTCTTGATTGGATTAGGTGTTCTTTGGGTGTTGAGTTTGATAAGCTCTTTATAGATTTTGGATACTAGCCCTTTATCTGATACGTTGTTTGCAAATATCTTCTCCCATTCTGTCAGTTGTCTTTTGGTTTTGTTAACTGTTTCCTTTGCTGTGTAAAAGCTTTTGATCTTGATGAAGGCCCAATAGTTCATTTTTGCCTCAAGGGATGATTTTTAGAGGGAACTTAATGTACTGGCTAATGTACATGGGCTCCCAAGTCTAGAGTAAACTCCTGAATTCAGAATCTGGCCCCAACACTTGGGGAATGTCAGGTAGTTTCCTTAGTCTCTTTGTGCCTCAGTTTCCCCACCTGTCCAAGGAGGTTAATAATACTTTGTATCTTATATGTTGTAAAAAGGATAAACTAAGATAACATATCTAAAGCTCTTACAAGACTGTACAGAGCCGTTGCTCAGATAATAGTTATCAGTGTTAGTTCTCGGACTAATGTAACTTCTGTGTAACAGAAGTGATGATTTTAAAAACACTTGTGGAGATAATCACAGCTCTTTAATCCATGTGTCATCTTTATCTTTGAGGTAGAAGCAATCAAGTTCAATGGCAAAACAAAACAAAACAAAAACCTAACTTTTTCTTTGAAAGAGAGCTGATTTTTAACTTTGGTTCCATTAGAAGAGTAATCATAGGTTTTCAGTCTGAAGTGGTAATTCCGTCCCCCGTTCCACAGATCAGGAAACCTGGGACTAGAAAAATCAGTACTTTCTCCAAGTTAGCAAGGACCTCAGACATCTTGGTTCCCAGGCCAGGATATCTTCCATTACCCAACTCTTACGTTCTCCCTTTCTCTGTGTTTCTGTTTCACAGACCAGAATGGTGGAGTGCTCACATGTTTTAGCATCAGACAGATTAGCACCAGTGCTAATCCTGACTCTGCCACTTCTAGTTACATGAGGCTGGATGATTTGCTCAACCTTTCCAAGTCTACTTCCTCATTTGGGAAATGGGGGCCATATTACTTACAGCGTAGGGTTCTTAAAATGTACTAAGACAGCATATATGCTGTGTCTACATGGGGGCCTCTGGATAAATATTGGCTGTTGGTGGTCTTATTGCCTGTTGTTTATGTTTACATTCTACCCAGAGAATATTGCTGGTTAGGTCTCTCAGATTTCATAAATAGAATGTCAACATTACCAACTGCTCCTCTTGTTTCCAAAGAGCACAAATCTACCTTCAATCAGCAATGTTTTACACCGGCATGCTTGGTACTTGTTAGAGGTTATAACTTTGGTTTGGCCCTACTGGGACAAGTGATAAGAGAAAGCTTATCTAAGAAGCTATATGAAGATGTGCCTTTACTGGCAAAGGGGAAACGGGCTGTTTAGAGTCAACCTGTACAAAAAACACAACATCCGCAGTAGGAAAATCAAAAGCAACCTTAGTGCACACCCTGGGCTTACCACATATTTAACTCACTACAGAAATAGCAGTTTGCCAAAAAATCTTATTGAAAATATCGATCATTCCATCATTCACTGCGTTAAGGTAAATATTAAGTAAAAAATTGCTTTAAAAATTAAGTGCCTGGGTGAGGGAGGAATGGCCTCTCCTGAGAAAGTGACCTTTTGTTTCCCTCCTTGTAGTGAGAATGCTGTAATTTATTTTTACTTTGTTTTTTGCCCTACCTGGCACATATCTCAGAATCCATGTCGTAGTATCTGTTACACTAAACCGACCCGAAGTCTCCTTTGCCCTGATACTAATGTGTTTGTTATTCCATTTACTTTACTGTCACATCATTAATTATATTCACTTCAAAACCTCTATGGAAAGAAATGGAAAATAACAAAATTGATGGATTAATACAACTCTTCCTCCAAGGTAGTAGTTCTCAAACTTCAGTGCATGTCAAAAGCCTCTGCAAATCTTCTGTGAAGTTATAGCTCGAGGATGCATTCCCCAGAGATTCAGATCTAACAGGTCTGTGTTAGGCCTTCTAACAATTTCCTAAATGAACCTTACCCGAGTAGTCAATTACCACAAATTGAGAAGCACTGACTTGAGGATTTCTACTTGGAATGTCTTTATTCCAAATAAAGGTGAAAATTTAAGGAAAAATCTTATCCATAATTCATAGGATAAAAGTTTAGAATAAGCTTTAAACGCATTCACTACTATATTTCTTGGAATGAGATTATTTCTAAGGATACAGAGATAAAAAGATGGCTCACTTCTGGAAAAGTTTTCAAATTCAGTGAGGAAGATGAGCATGCAAGCAAGTAATTACAAAAATTAAAGTTCAACCATTTGCAATGATAGAAGTACAAGGCAGGGGAGATGGTGGGAGGTCAGGGAAAGCTTCAGAGAGGTGAGGTCCATCAAGGCTTTGATCGATGAACAGCAGCTCATGGTACAGATCCTATCACAGTGATGGGGGTGGGGAGAAGCAGATTTATCATGAGAGCACAGGATGCTGCTGAGTCAGGGAGTAAAAGACAGACTAGAGAGTATGAGACAGTATCTACTGGGGAGCCATAAAAACCAGAATGAGCTGTAATTTGACTTACAGACTAACACCGAGATTATAACATGTGGTGTCCTTTCTTAGACATGGTTTTCAAATGTCATCTGTTCAGCATGGGGACCTACAGTTTAGAGGCCGTGGTCCTATTTGGACATCTGGAACTCCATCTCAAAAACCACAGAAATTTTCCCAAGCCAAGCCTCTTTAGACAACCAGGATATCATAGTGTCACTTAAGCTTAAGGTTATAGCTCCTGTTTCTTTTCCCAGTTAAAACTTCTAGTGAGCTAAAATAATAATAATAATGTAATAATAATCATTATTTCAAAATTTAAAAAAATATTGTTCTTGCTAAACTTTACCTACTTTAATTGCTGTCAGAGCTCAAGTACCTTCCTTTTAGCGAGATTAGGTAAAAAATGGGATTTAAAAGTGAACTAAGATTTTGATAAATGTACTATGGTTATGTAAGATGTTAATATTAGAGGATGGGTAAAAATTACTGGAAACCCTCTATACTATCTTTGCAACTCTTCTGTCACTCTAAAATGATCTCAAAATTAAACCTTTAAAAAGGAGAAACCAAGAAAGGCTTCTGTCCTGGCAATTAAGCAGATTAGCATCTCTTTCCATGAAACCAGAATATACACTTTTTTAAAGAATGGAAAACTTGAATCACAACTGAAGTCCAACATCTTCCTTGCCTTATGGTTAAAGTTCTAATACCTTTTCAGAACGTTTAAGCCAAAATATTCTTATTAGTGGCTCCCACCTCCATCTAGGACTAAACTAAGAACAAGTTAACTTCATGTGGCTCTTACCTGATTTACTTGATAAACACTTCTTGCTCATGGTCATGATTCACCATCCATATTTACAAGCTGGGAAAATGTTATTATCTCGAAGGCCACAGAAATGTTTCCAGCCCAAGCCACTTGAGAGAATCGTGATGTCACAGAGCCAGGCCAGCCTTACTTTGAAGATGCAAAGGAAGGCTGTTTGTAAGGGGGCCATGCATGTTTTCTGAAGGAGCCTGCATTCTGACTCCCTCAGAGACAGAGCCACAGTGGATAAACCTCACGCATTGCTCTGCTTCAAAGGAAACACAAATGTAAACAGTGGCGGCATACCAGGGTCGGGTTTCTTTGCTTTAGCTACCAAGAAGTCAGCAAAGAAAATGCAGGTATTTACTCGGGTTTATTATTATTATTGTCACATGTTCTTTTAATGACTGGAAAAGAAAAGAAGAATCTATCCAGAAACACAGTGCCACGGAGCCTCAATATGATTACTTTTCAACAATCCCCTGAGCCAATTTTTTTAAGGAAAAGGTAAAACAAGTAAAATGACCCTTTTTGCTGTCTGAGGTGTTTGTCTTCTACTAGGAATCTCCAATGCAATAATTCTTAAAATACAGTGCTAGGTGAGACAAATGCAATCTATTTAAGAATGGATTCAAATAATCTAGTATTGATTAGCATCCATGTTTTAATAAAGTCTCAACAATGGACTTCTCTTTCTACAGAATGATTCCTCTCTTCTCAGATAAGTGAGGAATGGATTTAAGTACATGCTTTTAACACGTACAAAAAGGGTACTCAACACGATCAATATCTGGAACATAGCTCCCTAAGGCAGGTTGAAATTTAAAAATAAAATACACCTTCTTTCTTTAAAGACAGATGGAGAAATAGCTTTCATCAGTCAGGAAGATAAACATGAGCTACAAATAGCTCTGGAAAAAAAAATAAACAAAAGAAAGAAAGAGCTAGAAGACCTGACTTCAAAATTAGCCTCCAGTACTTTCTAGCTGTGTGTTAGTCTCTTTATTAACTGCTTGGTGCAAATCATTTTATTGAAAAATGAAAAAGTCCTAGAATGGTGTCCTGACAGTACCAGATGTTCAGAGATTTCTTGAAGCTTTTGTCTATGAAGAAAATTATAAACAATGCCAACCTACAAAGAGCAAGAATGTGCAATGGCCGCCTCTATTGACATTTTGGTCTAAATGGCCAGATTCCTGTTACCTTCTTGGGTCTCCTCATCCTTGCAGTCTGAAGGGATGGGACGCATCCCACATTTCTGCCTGTTTACTCTTCTGGTCTCTTTCTTTCTTTCCACAAGGTCTCTGTGACTTATGTGATCTTTTCTGCCAGGGAATCTTGAGGGCTTTCCCTCCTCCTATATAATACATTTCCCTTCAAATTTCTTCTCCAATCAACTAATACAGTTGAATTGAATAGGAAAAACTAGATTTATCTTTCTTAAAATCAAATCATACTCACATACACACACATGTTCAAAATTGAAGAGCAAGTATAAAAACAGGTGTTGGATATTCATGATTCATGATTTTCAATGGGATTTGACCTAACTGCATTTTTATATAAATGCAAATAAAAACATGTAAATTTATAGTCACAGAAGTAGAATATTAGAGTCTTATTATTCTTTGAATTTGTGAGACTCTCTATGTGTGTGTTAGTTTTAGTTCTGGGGGTAAATTAAGATAAGTAGATAAGAAAGTTCAAAAGTAAGCAATCAACATGGTGACCTGGGGCTAGTAAGCTTGGAAAAATGAAAATATTTCATGGATTTTTTTTTTTGTTCCAGTGGATAGGAATAGAAACTAAGTCTTGTGGGTGGTAATTATAAGGAGACTGATTTTCGTTTGTTTTAGAATATATTCCTTTTTTTTAACAGTATTTTAAATGGGTTGCTATGATAGTACTAAGTTCCCCATAAATCCAAGTATTCAAGAAAATGATGGGTATACTGTTTAACTCAGATGTTGATTATATTTGCAATTATTCCAATAAGAGAAGTCTCTGATTCTCTATTCTAAATGTCTTATTGAACAATTTCAAGAAAGTAGAAAAGGAAAATGAATCACTACCCAGCTCCTTGTTTAAGTATTTTCTTCTTTTCTACAAGAGACTGTGCTAAACTTTAGGGGGAGAAGAAAACATAATGAAGGTAAAGTGTGCTATGCCGTTCCCTGCCTCCACCCCCCAATGGAGATTACACAACAGTTTGGAAGACAACATTGATGCATTATACATAAAACAGTTAAATGGGAATAAAGACCATGAAGCCAAATATTTAAAAATTGATAGGTGGTAAAACTGTAGGTTTTATCTACTGAACTCTGAACTCGGAGGTCAAGAGGGATCATAGGCTAAGCAAGCACGATACATGGAAAAACTAGACCTATAACCTGACCTCGAAATGACCAACAATCTCCTAACACCGAATGAGTGTACTCAAGCTTAAATAGGTTTTGTAGATTATTCTTGCATCATTTTCTCTAATTTAAAGTAATATCAATTGTGCGTGCATGTGTGTGAATGCAGTCCGCACTTGTATAAATATATAAGCACTTATAAATACATCTGTATAGAGCTGTATATCTGCACTTATGCCTAGAAAGAAATGTTGAGAGTCTCTATATGAAAATATAATTTCTGGTCGAACTTCTAGGCCTCCTCTTAGGAAAATGGTAAATCGTAGACAATCTTTCATCTCTTGAGTTGGTTTTGTGGACCACAGGGGAGGAAATGGGTGCATTCTTTCAAAACTTCACACTGCTCCCCAATTCCAAACAAATCAAGCAAGATGAACAGTAGTAACAACAGTAAGTACAAAGGGATAGCAGAGGCAAGTCAGCATGGTCTTCACAGTATACTCTCAAGTATAGTCCAGTAAAAGATCAAAGCAAAATTAAGCAAAATTGAAAGGAGACTGAGAATGTACCTGCACTTGCTCCAGAACTCAAAAAAGAGTGGTGTGTGAGGGAAGAAAAAAAAAATGATGAGCAACTAAGATTCTCAAAATTTACTGAGGACTTTGAACTTTAGTGGAAAAAATTTTTGGAGATAATAGCTACCAGGGAATGAAGACACTTCATATTCCCAAGGAGTCCCAAACCCATCTCAGCTACTCACAGATAGCTCCTTGGCTGGTGAAAAACAAAAACAGTAAGATTTGGAAATAAGCACATTTGTGTTGAGGAACTAGAAAAACATGCTTAGCCCAAAGGTGTTCAAATGCAATTTTTCAGGGCTAATCTGGCCCAAACATGGACCTTCATTTATTTTTCCTAATTAATGTCTGTGTTAGAAACCAGGGATCTCTACAGTTTCAAATATCTACATGATCAGTTTTCAGCATGAAAAAAACTAGTATCAAATACCAGGCAATCTTGGGGTTGTTGTTAAAAATATAAGTAATTTTCTTTGTTTAGGTACATTTGACAGAAAATTTCTAACTCTCCTTGTAACCATAAATGTATTCAATTTAACAACTTTTAAGTCGTCTTTGACCTGGAAAAAATGAAAGAGGAAGGTGCCACTGACGTGGTTGATGGAGGCTGGGAATGTTCAATCACAATAAAATTTAAAAGGGAAAATATATCAGTTTGCTTACATTGAAGGGGACTGTGTATTAGACACAACAATGAGGGTTTCTTACTATGCAGCCCGTTAGAAGAGGGAATTATGTCTAAAAACTGGATTGTGGCGTTTCTAGCTCTGAACGTACAGCAAAGCCCTGAGTCTCAGATTCCTTGTCTGGAAAATGGGCTGAGTAATAGCAATGCGCAGGGATACTGTGTGCACATACCCACAACCTATGACTAGCTATGCCAATACATTCTTAGCATTCAAGGTCGTTAACAATAGCATTGCTATTTTATACTTATAAGCAAACACTACAACGTTTGTTGGCTTGTCACAAATTTGAAGAAGAAAGGCCTACATGGACACAAACTTTCAGGGAAGGAAAACAGAGCTCCATGTGGGATCTACTTCTGATATAGTTATCATATTACACATTTTGGAACTACTAATTTGGCAGTTGTCTCTTTTCTGGGATTTAAAAAAAAATTACAAATTCTCAGTTCTGCATACCCAGTATAGACATTTTTACATTTTACTTTGTAGCTTGCTTTACTGGTAGTTTCCTACAAGATCAGGGTTTGCTCCTCCCTGCTCTCTGAGCAGCCTCCAGGAGTGGGTATGGAGGAGAGAATGTCTGTTTGTGGTAGGCTCTGTTCTGCAGAAACCCCCTAATCCTCTGTTTACCACAACATGAGTCTATTGCCATAGAAATGATAGTTGAGATCCCAGATTCAAGCTCACTGACTTCACAGGAGGGCCTTGTAAAAGGAGAAGCCACGCTAACAAAGGGAAAACACAATTTATTAGAATAGTAGGCAGTCTGTTGCCTTGAAAGAAAGGGTAATTGTCAGCATTAAAATAAAAATGCATGAATGAGCTATGTTGTTGGGTATGCTGTAGTTTATTTTCTGTGTAGTACTGCCCGACTAAAAGTAGTAATTTGAAATTTTATGTCATTTAATAGTTTGCTTGTAAAGGTCAGCAGTTTCCCTTGATTGCATTTGTTTCTTATTGAAATAAGAAACAAGCAGATTCTAATTAATCTTGTTGCACAACTGATGGTTCTGTGGTCAAAGATTTTCCCTTTTCATGATGTGTTGTTTTTGTTTGTGTGTTTATTGTGTGTTTTTGTTTTGTCTTCTATTAATAGAAGAAAGTGAACCTGAACAAGACACTAAAGGTATTTTTTTTTTTCTTTTTGCCCTGCTTCTTTTATTTTTTTTTTTTTATTTTTTTTTTTTTTTTTGCCCTGCTTCTTTTAAATGTATGGTTCTATTCAATTGTTTGGTTTTGCTGACCTTAGTATATGTGCTGCCGAAGCGAGCACTTTTGCTGACCTTATAAACAATTCTAAGTGCCGTTATTTTTTTTAGGAAATAACACATGAGGTATGGGGAATGTTGTCAGCATTTGACAGAGTGTTATTAGATGGGCTGCTTTATTTTATAATGTATTTATTGACCATTTACTTTTATTAAGTAACCTGAAAATGCAAACAAAATGACATAAATCAGCATGAGAATATAAATCTCACACAGATTGGAATAGAAAGGTATCTTTTGATTGAAAGCCTTTTTTTGCGGGGGGAGGGGGGATGAGGGGGGTGTTACAATTTTTGGAGGAACGTAAAAATGTTAAGATGCCAGCTTAGGTTTTAATTATTACTACTCCAAGACAAGTATGATGTAATTGCTTCAAACCAAACCAATTCAATCAAATTTAAATTAATTTTAATTGCCCACAGATACATACATATATTTAGTGGAATATGTTTGAGGAAAGTAGTTGGAAATCAAATTTTGGGGAGGGGGGAACCCTACTTTGTAGAATCAGAGTTTTTCTTCCAAGAAAGCACCTTCCATCCTGATTAAGATCCAAACTTGGTGCCGTTCTAACCTAACCTTTTATGTTTTTTGGATAAGACTCACAGGTTCTCATATAATACATTTTGGCAGTAGGAAGAAACCTTAGGCTGGTAGTATTCGAAATAGCACCTCCTTATCTGAGCATCCGAAATAAGGTATTTGAGATACTTTCCTATTTCCAAACATCAGGCTGCTTATGACCAAATTTAGATAAAATCATTTCACCTGCTCCTGCGTGATTCTTTTTGTTTTTATTTTCGAAATAGCACCTCCTTATCTGAGCATCCGAAATAAGGTATCTGAGATACTTTCCTATTTCCAAACATCAGGCTGCTTATGACCAAATTTAGATAAAATCATTTCACCTGCTCCTGCGTGATTCTTTTTGTTTTTATTTGCTTTCACTTCAACTCTGTCATTGCTGTTTAGAATCAAGTAACCTAAAAATCAAAACCAAAACAAAACAAAATCCTCTTTAAGGGACACTAAAATAAAATAAAGAAAGGAAAAAATGAGAGAAAATAAAATCCATGTGAGCTCATTGTGTCCTTTGAAATAATTACTCAGAAAGAGAATTTATAAGGGACTTGAAGTATTCCTCTGGTCCTACTCCCTTAACAAGGAGAGGAAACTCATTTACAGCCAAACGGCTTGTTCCTTTCGGGACTTAATTAGGATTCTCTGCCCTAGGCTCTCCATTGCACCACCACTGCAATTTCAGACTGAATAATAGCTCTACCTCCTTACCACAAATTCAAATTATCCCTTAAAATGACAATCAATAGTAAGATTTATTATGTATCTGAAAGTGCTTTGGAAAATGGAAAGAAAGAGAGAAGGAGGGAGGGATGGGTGAGAATAAGAACATAATATAATTATGTTATAAAGGACTCTGGAATCACTGGCTGCTTAAGCCCAATTTTGAAAGTATGATTCTCAACCTGCAGTTAGTGCTATAAATTTACCCAAGAGAAATTAAAGCCCAAAACTCATGAACAAATACCATGAGAGAAAACCCAGGGTAAATAGATTGCCCATGTCTATTTCCCATGATGCAGATGAACAATAATTTGCTTGCCCACAGGAAATGGAGAATAATGGATAAGACTATAGAAAGAGTTGCATCCTATTTTTTCTTTAAAAATCCATACCAAAACAGTCGTAAATATTTTCCAAATTACTAAGTAATGTCGTACCCCGTCTATTAACTCATTTATGTAACAAAAACACTTTTATGCTGTTTTGGATGCTAATAAAATGCACGATAGAGATATTCAATGAAAATTTTACTTGATATGAAATATACTACATTACTTTTAAAACTGATGACCTAGAATGCATTTTCGGTTTGGGGCTATCAGCAAAGTAATGGGACTTTATTACTGAATTACATCTATGTTTATTATTACCGGTGTATTTTTATCCATGGAGGTTAGTCTGGCATTTATTTTTAATTGCAACTGGCCTTGCTGTTTTCAATGTTTGATAAACATGGTGGAAATTCTTCCATCCCTCCTTCACCTCTTCCGCTTGGAACTGGTAACAAACACATATGAGTATAAAAATACCAGTTTTATTGCTGATAAAGCTGGATTGAAAAATAAACCTTTCTACTTTTCATCTAAGAATTAGACTAACATCTGTTTTCTCATCCTCCTAAGCCCCTCCCCACTCCTTAACCATCCACCCCAAGTTGTAGGATGGAGAACCCCATACCCTTGTTGTATGAGGGTAGCTGGGAGAATGATGGCCCCAAGAGGGCTGAGATACTCATAACATAGACAAGTCCCTTTGTCCAGTCTCACCAATCAGAAGAGTCACTCATTCATTCAGTTCATTGATTCATTCACTCATTCAACAAATATTTATTGCATGCCTGCTATGTACCATGCAGGGCTCTGTCTCCCCACCTATCAATCAGCCCGTGTTAATGAACAAAGCAAGCTCTGCCCTTGTGATGCTTACATTCCAGAGGAGGAGACAGCCAACAAACAAATTGATTATTATGACATGGTGATAAGTGCTATGAAGAACCACAAACAAGGGTAAGGGAATGTGTTGAGAAACATTTTGATAAGGAGACATCTGTGACCTTCTTTGGGGACAGGGGGAAATTGGCAGGAAGGGTGGAAGCCATCTTTCAATACTGAAAAAAGGGGGCAAGTTCCTATTTTATCTTCTGGCAAGAATGTGGGTATGCAAAAAACAGTTCCCCTTTTATTCCTGGCCTTTTCCCCTCTTCACCCACTGGACTTAACCATGTGTGTGGAGAAGCTGGGCTGGAGAAGCACGTGTGTACTGAACAAAGAGCATGTAGACTGTAACCTGGTGAATGAGGGGGCACAAGACACCCACACAGGCTTGGTAAGGAGCTCCTTCAGCATCCCAGTTCCCACTTTGGGGAAGTGAAAGCCATGGGTTCATTATGATTGAAGGCGTAGTTTCAACACACCCTCACAAAGGAAACATAATCACAAGAGTTATCATTTACAAATCCCAGAAGCCAGGGTCTGGGGAGCATACAGTGAGCCCAGGGAAGGGAAGTCCTCTGTCCCCAGTCACAGAGAAGAGGACAAAGAGTGGGGTAGCAAGGGGGGCACCTGGGTGGCTCAGTGGGTTAAAGCCTCTGCTTTCGGCTCCGGTCATGATCCCAGGGTCCTGGGATCGAGCCCCGCATCCGGGCTCCCCGCATCCGGGCTCCCCGCATCCGGGCTCTCTGCTATGCAGGGAGCCTGCTTCCCTTCTCCTCTCTCTGCCTACTTGTGATCTCTCTCTGTCAAATAAATGAATAAAATCTTTAAAAAAAAAAAAAAAGTGGGGTAGCAATAACCTATACTTACAGGAGATTGGGATGCAGGATACTAACTTTTCTCAGGCTTCACTCTAAGTGTTTTTTTTTTTTAAGGTTTTATTTATTTATTTGACAAGAGAGAGATCACAAGCAGACAGAGCAGCAATCAGAGAGAGAGGGGGAAGCAGGCTCCCTGCTGAGCAGAGAGCCCAATGTGGGGCTCGATCTCAGGACCTTGAGATCATGACCTGAGCCGAAGGCAGAGGCTTAACCCACTGGGCCACCCAGGTGCCCCTCTAAGTGGTTATTTTAAAAGTTGCCCAAGAAATGCAAAGTGGGAGCTTACGATGGACATCCTAAACTCAAGTCCTTATCTAAATGTCTAGACTCTGGATGTGGTAGGGTTATCATACTGTAAAATGCCAAGGCAGCAACTCAAAAACACAAAGTTGTTTTTTCAAAAGGTGTTTTTCTCACCACACAATCAAACCCTGGCTCAGCCAAGGGCCTATCTGCCCTTTTGGAGGAGACCAGAAGTTTATTAGCACAGTCACACCTTCAGGAAGCCACTGCAAATGCCAATACTGCTCCTTCATGTACCATACTGTACCCCACTGGACCTCCCCCCCCACCAGCCCAGAAGGTTCTGATATGGGGCAGAGCAATGTATTAGGCAAATTCACTGCAAGGCCATGCATCTATCTTATTTACCATCTCCCATTATGCACAGCTATGTTGTGCAATACAGATCATCAAAAGTTCTGCAGTGAGTCCAAATGATATTCCAAATAATATAATGCTAGCCAAAACGGGGAAAAAAAGCTGTAAATTAGAACAAAATAAATCCTCCCTTATTACTGCATTTCCAGGAAGAATTTACAGTCCCCAAATGAAAACTCTTGCCTCTATAAATTAAAGCAGAAACAGTGTCTAGATTTTATTCTTCTCCAATTTTTTAGTCTTCTTCACTTTAGCCAGAAGGCTGTCATTCAGGTTCAAGGGTACAGCGTTCTCTACAGCAGCTGCTGGCTACACTGGCTACACTGGGAGTAGGATTATTTTAATCCTACTCCCAATCTCTAAAAGATTCCTGCCTTTTTCAGATTCTGAGAGGCAATGGGACCCATAAGATGATGAGTTCAGTAGCCCCACACTCAAAAAATGTAGGACACACAAGCATAGTCCCAAACCCGAAAAGTTATTTCAACCAAATCATCAAAGTGGACTCAGCTATGTTGTGCAACCGAGATCTCCATCACTGTTGCCAGAAAACATTAGAAAAGGAGAAAATACCTGAGAGCGGTCAGTCTCTGTCAGTTGTCAAGAGTGCACAACTTGCGAGCTTAGACTGAGTTGGGAGACATCGCCCATCAGGTGGTCAAATGGGTCACCATGTGTCACTCTGGTAAATCTGGAAAAAATGTACACTGCCTCCTCACTGGCTGGTCTGTTTGAGAAATTCAGAATTTCCAGCGAGGAGAGCCTCAGTCACTTAGTCTTGATTGACACTTCCTTCAGACTCATTCATTACGTGACTTTTTATTTCCTATTTCACCTTGGAGCCCGGCTTTTCTGGAACTTCAGTCGAGGGACAGGCTTCACTCCCTCTTTAAGGTGGCATTTTTATCCCTGACTAGCAGGACTGGCTCCATAATTTGTAGGCCAGGTGCAAATGACAATGATTTTAATTCAAAAATCACGAGTAACTTCAAGAGAAGGACAGCAGACTGTTGAGCCAAGCATGAGCGCCTCTTAGCACGGTGCCCTATGAGACCACACAGGGCCGCTCACTCTTGGAGGCAAGCCTGCTGACCACTACGGCTACCGCCACTCGCTCTGCTAAGAAATTTCTCAGGCTGTATACATCACCTGCTAGGGAAAATTTTCCAACATTCTATTTCAACTTGGAGTCATTCCTCATAGAATTTTGATCTAAAACTGTTGTAGGGGGACACCTGGGTGGCTCAGTTAGTGGAGTGTCTGCCTTCAACCCTGATCCCGGAGTCCTGGGATCAAACCCACAAAGGGCTCCCTGCTCAGCAGGGAGCCTGCTTCTCCCTCTGCCACTCTCTCTGTTGTGTTCTCTCTCTCTCTGACAAATAAATAAATATAATCTTTAATTTTTTAAGAAAAAAAGGCTGTTGTAGATATTTCTGAGGATCTTAGGACCAAAGTCTCTGCCAAATTTTCCTCCTCAGAGCCTTACTTTTCCTCAGTTTGGGGGTTTTCTAAAACTTGATGCTATTTAAGTGGTGAAGAAGTGTGTGTCTCACCACATGTTTTCTGGAGCTGTTGGGTTAGGCTCCACAGCAATTTTTCAAAATGTTATTATAAAACTTTCAATCTCACAAAAAAGTAGATATAGTACTATAGTGAACTCCCACATTCCCATGACCCTCAGCAACAATGATCAAGAGTCTACCAATTTTGTTTCCTAAATTCTACTACTATGTTATTGTTGCTGGTTTCTTTTAAAGACTTTTTTTTTTCTTTTTTGATAGAGATCACAAGTAGGCAGAGAGGCAGGCAGAGAGAGAGAGGAGAGGAAGCAGGCTCCCTGCTGAGCAGAGAGCGATGCAGGACTCAATCCCAGAACCCTGGGATCATGACCTGAGCCGAAGGCAGAGGCTTTAACCCATCGAGCTACCCAGGCACCCAGCTGGTTTCTTTTAAAGCAAATCCCAGACATTAGTTCAATCAACCAATATATACATTAGTGTAAGGATTTAAAAAAAAAAACAATCACATTACCATGTTCATTACACCACCCATCCCCAATTAGCACTAATTTCTTGTACCATTTACTACTGGGACTCTGCAATTTTTATCCAGTTACCTCAAAATATCTTCCTACATCTGATCTGTTAAATAAGAATCCAAACAAGACGCACACTTTTCATTTGGGGTTATGCCTCTTAAGTCTTTATAACTCTACAATAATTCTCTCCTCCCACCCCTGTACAAGTTATTTATTCAGAAAACTAAATAATTTGCCCTATTGAAATTGTCTATATTCTGGATTGGAATGAATTGCATCCCTATAACGTTCTTTAATCTGTTCCTTAACCTCCGTTTTTTTTGTAGGTTGGTAATTAGACCACAGGACTTTTTAAAAGTAGGCTCAGGTTGTTTTGGCGGGGGGGGCAGATTCAGTTGTATTTTAAACATTTGGTGTATTTTTTTTAATCACCTGTTGCCTTAAAGATTAACCCTTCTTTGCTTTTCCTTTCTTCTGGCTTTTGTGCCCAACTCTGTATTTCTGACATGCTCTGCTAGATTCCATCTCTTAGAGTCCTCAATATCAAAAACGGGAAGTTGAATTAATCTGTACCTGCAAATCTAAAATTAGAAACTGCAAAAAGAATTCAGTTGTCACATCCTATCTTCCCTGAACCTTCTCTCAGTTAATCAGTAGGGATTCAGTCTCAAAATATTAGTTACCTATTCTCCTGCTCACGCTTGGCCTAAAATATTTTTCTTTTTGGCCCAATGGGCTCATCTTGTTCTCTCAAAAGCTTGACAAATATTTTCTGTCCTCCCACTATGATACAGTTGAAGATAAAAAGCATTAATTATTTCCTTAATTCAATTAAATACTATTACTTTGGTCAGGCACTCCTTCTAGGTACTGAACAAAACAGGCTTGGTTTTTGGTTGCCAAAAACTTATAATCTACGGGAGTGGGGGAGAGGGAGACAACAGACAAATAAAAAATAACTTCAGATAGTGATGAGGTCTATAAAGACAATAAAACACAATGATGAAAAGTGAATGGGGGCAGGTTATACCTTCTATTGGGTGGTCAAGGAAGGCTCTTCTGAGGAAATGCCACTTAACCAGAAAGAGGATGATAAAAGGAACATGCCACATAAAGATCTGGGAGATGAGTGTTCTAGGCTGAGGGAAAGCATGGACAAGCTCCTAAGGAAGGAATGAAGTTAGACTGTCCTAGAGTGGTGAGAAACACAGCGTTATACCATAAATGGCTTAGAAGCCAGGGCATGGCATTTGGTATTATGCTTAATACAGAAGGAACATGGAAGGAATTTACACAAGAAAACACAATTTGATTTGCATTTTTTAAAAGACCACTCCAGGGGCACTTGGGTGGCTCAGTCATTAAGCATCTGGCTCAGGTTATGATCCCAGAGTCCTGGAATGGAGCCCCACACTGGGCTCCCTGCTCAGCTGGGAGCCTGCTTCTCCCTCTCCCTCTGCTGTTGCCCCTGCCTGTGCTCTTTCTTTGTGTCAAATAAACGAATAAAATCTTTAAAATAAATAAATAAAAGATCACTCCAGCTTGAGCTTCGCTATAGGAGTCACTCACCACTTCTGTTTTCCTAACAGTTTTTGCCAGAATCCTGCGGGCTCCTGAATCCCACAATGTCACATTTGGCTCCTTTGTGACCCTGCGCTGTACAGCAACAGGCATCCCTGTCCCCACCATCACCTGGATTGAAAACGGAAATGCTGTGAGTGCCATCTGTATGGGGACTTGTCTGGGGGAAGACTCACTGGAGAGGAATTTCAGGATAGACTACATATTTGTGACAGTACCCTGACCTCTGTCATTGGTCCCACCTATACCTCCATTTTTCAAAGCCTTCTAGGATTTTCGTCCTAGAAGTCACTGTCCTCGAAACTGAGCTCCGTGGGTTTGCTTCTTTCTTTGTATCATAACAGAAGAGTAGAAAATCAATTGCTTTTGTATAAAAGGAAAAAGGTCCTAATTCCTTCCCAAACGGGTAAATAATTCACACAAATCTCACCAGCTTAAGAATTAGTTCACTGGAGCTGGAGGCTACTTTGATGAAAACCAATTCAGAATTAGAATCCCTAACTATCAATTCAACATTCTTTCATTTTTTATGCTGATAATAATAACCATCATACATTAAGTGGTTACTATGTGCCAGGCTCTCTTCTAAGCACTCATTCTACAAACATCTACTGATTATCTCCTGGGTATCAGGCACTATTCTAGGCATTACGGGTACAAGAGCAAACAAAACAAGTGAAGTCAGTCAGTCAGAGAAAGACAAATACCGTACGATTTCACTCATATGTGGAATTTAAGAAACAAAACAGATGAGTATAGGGGAAGGGAAGGAAAAATAAGAGGAAAGTGGAGAGTGAGGCAAACCATAAGAGACAGTGAACTCTAGGAAACAAACTGAGGGTTGCTGGAAAGAGGTGGGTGGGGGATGGGGTTACTGGGTGATGGGCATTAAGGAGGGCATTTGATGTAACAAGCACTGGGTGTTATATGCAACTGATGAATCACTAAATTCTACCTCTGAAACTAATAAAAAAATAAAGTATTATTTTCAAAAGCAAAACAAGTTCCCTGCTCTCAAAGAGCTTACATTATGAAGGGGTAAGACAAACAGTAAAATAAAATAGGAAAATATTCTATGCAGACAGTGTCAAATACTGGACAAAAATAAAGCAGGGAAATGAGACAGAATGTGAAACCTTACAAGAAAGATTCCATTCTCAATAGAGCAGTCAAGAAAGTCCCATTTAAGTGAAGACATTTGAGCTAAGATCTGAAGGAGCTGAGGAGGAGGCTGTGTAAATAACTATGGGAAGAAAACTGGGGAAAGTCTCTAAGAGAAAGTCGCACAAGTTATGGCAGAGGAATAGCAAGTAGGTCAGCGTGACCAGAGGTGAGTGAGCAAAAAGGAAAGAAGTAAGGAGTGAGTTCAGGAGTTATGGATCATATTAGCTTATGCAGAGCACCGAAACAACTTCAGCTTTTATTTGAGTGAGATGGGATGCCATGTTAAGTCTCCTTCTGTTACCTGTTTTCCCACTGACTCTTGTTCATTGTGTTTTGTTTCCTTGTGTGCCTTGTTATCTTTGACTACCTGCTATTCACTGTTTTGCAGGGGAAAAAAAGGTTTAGGGATTAATTGGAGGTCTAGATAAAGGTATTTCCCTCCATAAAGAATTTTTGTTTATTTCTGCAAAGGACCAGAGGCAACTGCTTATTTTGGACCATCTTAAACCTAGTTCGAGGTTTGACACTCCTTGGTCATCCCAGATAATTGTAACACAGTCTGCAATTCTGTGTGGGCTATTTCACTTGTAGTTCACACTGATAACTCTCTGACAGCTGATTCTTTGAGATTTTGATTTGTTGTACCTCTTACAACTTCTCATCTTTAGGGAACCTGAGTTTTGATTTCTGTCTGCTCACTCCTCAAAGGAAACAAATTTTTCTGGGTTAGAAAAATGTCTTAGGGAGAATAAAAACTTCCAAGTTTGTTATACCTGGTAGAAATATTTTTCCAGAATTTTAATTTTTTTCAGGGTGAGAGTTGGTTTGATAACCCAGCTAACCAATATCTGAAATAAGAATCTTTCATTGATTATCATAATGATTTTTTATAGACTTTAACCACTTGTCTGATTTGCATTTGATCCCTAGTTTCTGATACTCTTTATGAGGTTAAAGATGTTTATTTTAATCTTAACAAAATGTTTTTAACATAAACATGTTAAATTCAATAAAATGCCTTGTCATTAATTATTTTAACATACAATTTTTCATTTTAAATTGGAAAGTCTCCTTTTCATTCTTTAAAAACTTTGCTCCTTTTTTTGTTTGTGTTGTTTCACTTTGCTGTAGTTTTCTTTATGATTATTGCATCTATTTTCAAAAATGGGAATAGTCCAGTTTTGGGGGGCTATCATCCTCAGGTTTTGTTAACAATATTATGCCAGGCCTACAGAATCAATTGGCAAGTTGATGTACCTTCTTATGATACAGAACTCAAAGGGAGAAACTTGAGATGCAAATCTCTCTTAAACACAGGGACATTTTCCTCTATTATATCCTTAATAATTGTTTCTCTGTTCTCTACATTTTTTTCTATGCAGAGCATAAAGATTAGGAAGAATGTAGTTATAGCAGAAGTTCATCAGACCTCTATTAAATAAATTTACTTTAAACTGCAATCTTTCTAATCTTGATGCTCTACATATTTTTGTGGATGGACAGAGGGAGTCCTATGTAACCTGTCAACTTTTTCTCAGGCTCTACTGCCTACCTTAATGTCCCCCACAAGAACCCACTAAAGAAAATCTTATTCAGAGGCTCTAGCCCATGGACAGATGCCTCAGTCTAGTGCTGTATGTACACATAATAGTACAAACATTCTTCTGCTAGTTTTTTAACTCTCTCAAAATCTGCTCCTACTTATAGCCTTGTTATCTGAACTCTGGAATTTTCCATGACTCTATAGGGACAATTTATCCATTCTTCTCTCAGGGAAATTCAAGGTTTCAGCGACTTGGTTGATATTAATTTTTCTATCAACTCAGTCACATCTCTTTGTATCTTCCAGAAATTGCTGAAAATTTCTGCCCCTTTAATTATGATACCCTTCTACCTTTCTAGAAATTTATTTTTTCCTAATTTGAGGTTTGATTTATCTTTTGGGATTTCAGGTAGAAAAAGGAGAGCTAAACATGTGGGCTGAGATCATCTTTGTGACTCGGATGCTGAGCAGGCACAACTTGTAATGTAATACAACCTCATTTAGTATCTTCTATTTCTTTTAAGTCTCTTCAGAAGGGCAGGTTCTTTTCTCACCATTGGCGCCTACCCCAAGCAGGCTCTATGACTGTTTCAGTTCTTTTAGGTGATCTTACATCACTAACACTATCCCAATTTAGTAATTCTGAGAGCCTAACCCTAAGTAATAACGAGAGTTTCCAACTGCAATTCACAGATGGGACTTTTCTTTTCTTTTCTTTTCTTTTTTTTAAGATTTTATTTTTAAGTAATCTCTCCACCCAATGCGGGGCTCAAACTCACCACACTTGCACACTCTACAGACGAGCTAGGCTCCCTTTCTTAAGACGACTACATGCATCCACCTGCCTTCCACAAGTCCTGTGGTTAGCTGCTTCTCTCACCCTCACTCATTCACTCTTCCCCCACTTCCTAACTGCTATTTAAGACTCCTACAGGTTTGGGGTTGGAAGAAGTCAGGAGCAGTAATTGAAGTGGAAAAGTTCTAATTTAACCGATACTCTTTTAGGTTGGCTTTCCATCACTGTGCCTGACAAGTATTTAAGACAACTCTTTCCATCATGGACACATTCAAGATTCTTGAGAAATCAAGGGATATTCAAGATGACCTCAGTGACTCATTTTCCTCAGGGCAGCCATCTCCCTCTTAGCCCCCAATTTGTTAGTCGATGGAAAGTCTTTCTGTTGGGATCCCATCAATGTCCCAAAGAGATCTTTGGGGAAAGACTGAAAATAATTCCAAACCAGATCTTCTTTAGAACCTGTATATCCACACACTCTTAGACTCAGACCACTGAACAGAGCTACCCCTTCTTTGCTTCTTCCATTGGAGCTACTAGGCAGCCTGCTCTCCTTTCAGATTTTACAGGTGTATATCAGATACATCTCTGCTGTGTCAACAAACTGCAGGTGTGTCAGGGTCCCCAAGACCACCCTCAAGTTTGATGACTCACTAGAAGGACTCGCAGAACTCAGAAAAGCCATTATCCTTATGGTTATATTTTATTACAGTGAAAGGATACAGACTAAACTCAACAGTGGGTAGTCAGTTGTTCTCTCCCTGTGGAGTCCCATGGAGAGCACCTAATTCTCCCAGCAATGATGGCAACATGTATGATGTCTTGTACCCAGGAAGCTCACCCAGCCATGGTGTCCAGTTTTTCCCAAGGATCAATTACAAAAGCATAGAGGGTTCACATGAATGACCTTAGCTAGTCTCCAACCTTTCCAAAGGTCAAACTGATACAGTATAGCCTAGAGTCCCTGCTGAACAAAAAGAGCTATTCACCATAATTTGCACTGTAACATAAACTATCTGGCATGGCTCATGGTCTCAGATATACAAAGATACTCTTATGAGGCAGGATTTTCCAAGGGATGAGAGATTATCTCTTAGAAGCAAGTCAAAGGCCAGTTCTTTCTTTCAAATGTGCAGAGTTTGAGCACCTCAAGTCCACTTTACAGTTAACCCTTTACTACACAGCAGGAGACATATGCCAGCCCTTCAGGTGGTCCTTCATACCTTAAGGAGAGGGGATGCTTTCTGAACCAGTCCCTTGGGTTGGGTGAGGATGGTTCTCACTACAGTTAAACAACTCAAACCTTGATGAGTCATCTAAGGGCTTCTTGGCTATTTGTACTTTTCGTGTCCTCTGAGATAGTTTCTCTCCAGCTTTTTAGGATCTTGGTTGCAGTGTCCATATGTTGTTGTATTACAGTATATTAACAGCAGCATTTTAAAGTCAAAGGAGTGTTCTAAATGAGGAGAAAAAAAGAAAGAGAAGAAAAGCACGTGAGGAAGGTGAAGAGCAGTAGGACGCTAGACATGGGAAGGAAAGAAGGGGGGGGAGAGAAGTGTGTGGGAAACAAAGCACATCCCTGTGTGAAATTCTGGTGAAGTTGTGTACCAGGTAAAAGATGCCAAATTCTTAGGCTACCTCAACTACTGGAGAGGGTCATCCTGCAATAGCAGCCTCTTGGGGGCTTAAATTCATTTATTATTTTGTTTTCACTATTGTTTGTGCTGAAGGTTTTTTTTTCTGATACTTGAACAAAATTATTTTCTCATAATTTGTGTGTCTACCATGCATCTAAGTGCCTACCATGCATCTCTTCAAAATAGAGACAGTGAACAAAATAATGTCACTTTATGAGCTTGTTGCTTGAGGGACAATAAACAAGAAGAGGTGAAGCATCAGCAGACCTAGGTTGGAAATGGTCCTCTTCCACGCATGTTCATTGTAGGGAAGTCGACTTGCCTCGGAGACACTGATTTTCCCATGTTTGTAATGACAGAGGTATCAGGTGGCTGGAGAAGATGATCCCTAATATGACATCAGGGGTATGGGTCTCGAATGTTGTTAAGTTACAGTCAAGGAACTTGTAGTCCCTGTTCTTCTTTAAGCTCTCTAATTAAACTTAAAATGTCATTTAAAATTCAAATCTTATTTGGCGATCTGTTTTGTGGCTCTTCTGTGGAAGCTGTTGTTGTCGTCTTTGGCCTCTCAAGGTAGTGTAAAGATACGTCCTAAGAAAGCTGGTAAACTGATGATAGGACTCTACTTACTTGACTTCCTCTGTGAAAACAGGAATAAGAAAATGGAAAGACACATGCTTAAAAAAAAAAAATCAGTGTTTCCAAAGGCTCATATGAGTTTAGAACTAGAAGGTACAGGATTAGTCTCTGTCGGAGTTCAGGAGTAATAAAAAAGCCAGATGGTTCGAATTAGTTTGTCTTACTGAGACCCCAACTTAATCATTCAAGATGTGATTCACCAAAAGCAGGAAGCAAAATAGACCCACTGCCTCAGATTCTAAGGCAAGAATAAAATGAACTGATAGTGACTTTCTTCCAGGAAGAAAGGAAAAGTACATCTGCGGTTCTCATGGTCAGGGAGAGGGTTGCTCTTACAGCCAGCTCTCGGTCATGGGGATACTGCCCAGGGCCAACTAGAAACCGAGATGATAGTGCTTATGCTGACACAAATCTCAGGAAATGGAGGCAAGCTTGGGCATTTACTGTACAAGCAGCAAACCAGAAGAGCCTCCTGAGAACAGGGAAGAGCCCACAGCCCTGGTGTTATTTGGGGTGGACTGAACAAACATTAACGCAGAGCTGGGAGCTCACTGGCACAAAGTAAGACAGTTTGAGCCATGGCTCTTCGCTAATGCGCCACTAAGAACAACGGGTCCTCTAGAGGATGTGAAGGCTCCTTGCCTCCCTGGCTCTGTGAAAATACCAATAACCTAAACCTCGAGCACTCAGAACAAGAGAAAGGCTAGCTATATGCCCCAAAGTGATCAAAAATTATTCTGCTTTCTTTCTACAAAAATGTCATTCATTTTTCATAAAAATGTGTAGTCCTAGATGAACTTCAAAGTAAGCAGTAATATTCCTTTTGGTTTTACAACACTAGAAGTAGTAGTTTCACGTGGACAGAACACAGCTTACTTTTCTAAAAGAAAATAAGCTTGTATTTTGATAACCAGATTTATTTTAAGTTATACTGATCATATCTCCATTATTTTGGTATTCAAATGAAAAATGTCAAAAAATTACACGTCTCTTATTTTTCCAATAAATACAGTTTCTAAAATATTTTAAAAGTTGAGTCATCTTAATTTGTTAAAAGAGTTTTATAAAAATAAATAACCAAATTATCTATATTGAAGATTGTTTCTGAATTTTCTTAAAAGGCCGCTCACCTTTATTTACACATATTTTTTAAAAAGTAGTATTTTTGCTTCAAAGTCCATGAACTTTGGAGTCATCCTACTAGCTCTGTAAATTAAAATAACTATGTGTATCAGCTGGGATATATTATGTGGGATATTGCAGCAGCCAGATTAAAAGAGGTCACTATTTATAGTAATGTTGACCAGAAACAATATGGAAATTTTTCTCAGTCTGTTATCCCTTTTTCTATGATGCATAAACAGACATTTAAAACAATCCTATTATTATATCTCCCAAAACATGGACCCTTCTGGGTCATAACCTACAGCTAGCTCCATGAGGTATTCTCAGCAAGCTGGAACTATGTACAAGACAAAGCCATCTGAGGTCTTCCTATGCCAAGGTCAAGTCATGATGAAGTATAGGATTATCCATAACTGTGAACAGATTCTCTCAAACCAGCATTATTAATGTATTAACGGCATTTAAAAATATTCCACAGGTCATTACTAGTTTGCCACTTTCAAAAAGCTTTTATATACATGTCTCAAGTGCAAATAAGTACTCCTATTTATGATAGAGTTTCCTATCTAGCTGCCTCCTTGTCAGGTCACTCTCTCAAAAAGAGAACCCACATACAGAGCAGAGAGCTGCTCATCCAGCTCCTCCTTCAGGTCAGTATGGCTGAGTGACCTGCAGGAAATAACATATTTACTGTAAATACCAGACACAGTCACCTCAATTAAGCACTCAGTTTTGCCTGGGCATATCTTGGTCAAAACTCAGTAATAATCTGAACCTGAGGGGCAAGAAGATCAAAACGGAGGGCAAAGGGTTGTTTTTATTTTTAGGTCATCAAAAAATACTAAACTGTTGGTCAGGATGATCCATGAAGAAAGAAAAACAAATTCAAACTATGACTAACAAGGCCTGCTGTGCATGAGTCACAAACCGAATCAAGCAAGGCCTCTGGAAACAGGAGGAAAAGCATCTAGGAGCCACATCATAATCGAGCAGTGAGCCTTGTCACTTGCTGGTCTCTTTGCTGAACAATTTCAATAGCTCGATGGAGTCTAGGAGAAGAGAGGTCAGCCGGTTTAAAACTCCTCCTCTTCCCTACTAAGAGTGTCTCAGTGACCTTGAGGAGGAGTGTAGGAATGACTTTCTTAGGTATGAACATGAAAATAGTGCTGGTTTCGTCAACCTTGGGGATGACTCATTCCCCAATTGTGTCCTAGGCATTATGCTGACCTACTTCCTGAAGGAGGGATTAACCTTGCAAAAGGGGAAGGTAATTGTTCTACAGATTTCACTTCTATGAACTGGAAAGGGATTATATTTATAAATGAGATATACCAATAGCATAAAGCGTGTTGACTGAGCACAGAGGTTTGAGGCCTTTAGATTTTTCTCCTTTGTTGCTCGGTTGCTAAAATTCGAGAGAAACCAAAATTGTATTTCCAATTGTTCTGTCTTTTCTAGCTAACTTGGAGATTCAAATCCATAACAGGTTGTGCTTCTGATAAATACGATAATGACGAATCCTATCTGAACTCCCAACTGAGAGTATGTCTCTTAAAGAAATTTTTCTCTCTGCCTTGTCAATTGCTCACGAAGTCCAGGCTGTTTATCTAGGGAAACCACCATAATATTCATCTGACTTAAACTGATGCTCACATGAAGTTTTTGTCATAAGGATTGAAACCAGTAGTGCAGAGAAGGAATAAAAAGGCAAAGAAGCTCACTGGAAGAACTTCATGCTTAATCACTACAGAGAGTGCTTGGATCCAAGACCAGCCAGCCACCTGGCAGCAGAAAGAAGCAAGCTGGTTTCACCACAGGGCTTCCCCTCCCCTTGTTAGTCTAACTGTGAAAACAGGCAAAAGAGCAAAATCACTGGCTCCAAATTGCTTATTTCCAGCCTCGTTCCCTACCATGGGACAGAGAGATCTTTCAAGGCCACCCCTCTGAGATAAGGTCAAGGTGAATCATGGCCTGATTCCTTAGTCATTCCATTCAAATTTCCCTCAAACTGGCATTTTCTCCTCATACAGTGACACTTAAATAATTATTGTAACTAGAGTAGGAATTCTAACTCTGCAACCTCACAGAAAGTGCTGGGCAGCTGTCTTTCCCCCAGAGCTGAAAGGATGGTGACTAACAACCACTTACATATATTGACCCGCCAGTTGGGTGCTAATATTGCATTGATATCCTGGCTCTTTAAGGACATTTGATTTTCTGATTTAAATGGTATGGCATGACATATGTCATGCCTCGGAAACAGAATTGGCTTTACAACCATTTTTCTTCATAACCGTCCATCCATCTGGTGTGCATTTGTGGGGAACTGAACATGAGTTAACCATTTCTTAATGCTCACAAGTCTGTGGGTTGTCTGGGTGGTTTTGCTGATTTGGACCATGATTTCGTGATCTTGGCTGATCTAGTTCCTGTGACCGGCACACTGACCGGGGACTAGGCGATCTAGAATGGCCTCACTTGTGTATCTGGTGGTTGTTCTTGGCTCCCAGCTGGGGCAATGAGGCTAACTGGGCCATGTGTTCCTCCCCCTCTACTGGGCTAGCTCTGGGTTGGTCACAGGAGGCCACAGGTTCCAAGAGCAACAAGAAAGTAAGCCACAATGTGCAAGACTTTTACAAGTCTGTTTCTGATTTTCTAAAACAAGTACAAGGCCAGTTTAGATTCAAAGCACACAGAGAGATGCTACGTCTTGGGGTAAGAGCTACAAAGCTATATTGCAAGGTCATGGGCACAGGGAAGAAAACGGCTTTGGCTATTTTTGTAATCTACCATGTGCCCTTTGATCATCATTTTGGTACTTTCTCTTTTGAGTCAACTGATGCAGCATATTAGGAAAACCGTGACCTAATTCTACCCATTTTTTTTCTCCTTGACTCCACCAGGTTTCTTCTGGGTCCATTCAAGAAAGTGTGAAAGACCGAGTGATTGACTCAAGACTGCAGCTGTTTATCACTAAGCCAGGACTCTTCACATGCATAGCTACCAATAAGCATGGAGAGAAATTCAGCACCGCAAAGGCTGCAGCCACCATCAGCATAGCAGGTAGGATGGATTTCCACAATCGCAATTGCTCCAGGAGAAGGGAGAGGTGGCACTATCCCACATCTCATTTGGAGGGAAATCTTTATTTTTACTCCAGCCCCCTTTGGGTGATTTCTTCCTCCTTGGGGACATTCCAGAGGTTGATCTACATAATTGATCTTAGGCGATTTATTGCCCCAAAAACAAAATCCTCCAATACCTGTCCACATGATGGGCAGCAGGTTCCAGAAGTTCATTTCTCTCTATTTCTTTTCTCCCCCTCTCTTTCATCCTCTTTTTACCTTCCTCCTTCCTTTCCTCCTTTTTTTTATGTTTTCTCATTTCTTTCTTTCCTTTCTTTCCTCTCTCTCTTTCCTCCTCCCCTCTCTTTTCTTTCATGGGGCTAATCACACTAACCAAGCTCTCAAAGAGTAACCTGGCAGATACTTCACATGGTTGTGCCAATTTCTGCAAGGCTTTTTCTTGAGGGCTTTTTTACTTAGGAGTATTTGATCTACTTTGTGGTCTTTCCCTTTCCTGTTTCAGGAAAGTGATAGCAGGACTTACAGGTGTTTTCAAGGAAAAGAGCTGACATACAGATTTCTAGGATATTTGTGTTGAGTTATAAAGGTTTATTTTTAAAATGTAAATGCCCCAAAGCCTTCTGAGAACATTTGTGGAATTCCTAGAGATGGAAATAATCCCTGTATCAGGAAATACCAGGCATGTTACACTCATAATGTGTCTCCTGCCCAAGGGTCAGCAGAGTTGCTTGGCCTCACATGTGAGGCAAGCACTGGTAGAAACTGTGCCCAGGGCCAGCTCCCCAGATCCCCGCTATGTCTTAATACCATGCCACTTCTTTGATCTTCCATGATGGGGAAATTCCTCGTAATGTTTGTGACTTTAATATGAGATTGAATAGAGACCACAGATATATACATATATATATATATATATATATATATATATATATATATATGGAACACTGGACAAGGCTGGCCTTCTAACTCATGCCTATGAAGGAAGGAGAAGATTCTAAGACCAAGGATCCCTTCTGCCTTCTTCTCCAGAGATATATCTGCTTTTAGTACCTTGAGATATAATATCAATTATTCTAGAATTTCCACTGATGGGAAATCACTTCTCCTAGAGAATGGTTGAGAATTCTAACAGTGAATTCAACTCAACTGAACAAATAATAAAACAATTATTGTTTACATAGCACCTTGATGATAAAATACTTTTGCATGCATTTATTAAATACTAGATTCAAGCCATCATTGGGTAGAATAAAGGATGCAAACTTAAGTAACAAATGGGATAGTTAGCAATGGAGTCCCTACCTTCCAGGGGCTCTCAATATAGAAAGGAGGTCAGCCAGCCATATACATTATGGCACGGACTATGTTCTACTGCAGAAGCACAGACAAAGAAAACAGTTGGCTAGCAAGCTCAGAGCATGATGGAGACTGGAAGTGAGACAGAGAACGGGAAGAAAGGTTTGAAATGTGGGCTCTGGTCAGGTGAACAGCCTGAGTAAGTTGGATGTATTCTTCAATCGGTGGAAAGTCATCTAATTATTTTAGAGGAGACAACTGATACACTCAGATATATCTATTATCAAATTAACAGATGTTGGGTGTAAAAGACTGGGAGGCACAGCATGCAGTCAGGAGGCTATTCCAGGAGTCTAGAAAAGTAATGAAGGTCTGAACAACAACTTTAGTATTAGTGCAGAGAGAAGAGGAGAGATTTAGGAGACCCATCAGGGTAGAAACGATAGCACTTGAGAGGTACCTGGGTGGCTCCGTTGATTAAGTGTCCAACTCTTGATTTTGGCTCAGGCCATGATCTTAGGGTTGTGGGTTCAAGCACCGTGTCAGGCTCCGCACCGGGTGTGGAACCTGCTTAAAGAGTCTCTCTCTTCCTCCTCCCTCTGCCCCACCCCTCACCTCTGTCTTAAAAAAAAAAAAAAAAAAGGATAGGATTTGAATATGCTAGAATGTAGCCGTGTACCAGATGTGAGAGTTTGAGGAAGGTGTCTAGGACAAATAATAATAGATGAAACAAAATAAAATAACAAGAACATGAGGAGGTCCAGGAGATGAAAAAAATTAAATTTTTAATGCCTTTGAATAACCTGGAATTATTCTAGTCTCACTATCTTATGTTTTATTTGATTATTTGATCAGGAACCAATGTTAAATAAATAAATACCTTTTTGCAGTATCTATCCATCCCTCCATCCATCTACTTATGTAATGTGTGTGTGTAGAGAAAGAGAGAGAGAAACATTTACATGTGAACACTCATATCCAAGAAAATAAACTGATTTAATCTAGTTTAACCTACAACTCCTCAGGGTGGAAGAGAAAAATTAATGTTGCGAATCTTAAGAGCATTTCATTTTAGGTAATTATTCAGTTACTCACATATTGATTCCCTGCCAGGGCTCTTCTTCCCCTTCCTCCCCTCTCCCCTAGATGGCAGGAGAAAGGGGACTTGGAAACCTGCAGTGGTGACCTCTGGAACAAACCCCTACCCCATCCTCTGGCGAAGTCTACAGCTGGAGAACTTGTGATCTCAACTCTTGGCTTTGTTAGGACCCAGAGGACACCCCTGGCTGGCTCAGCACCTTTGAGGCTCCTCCTGTAACAGCACAGTCCTCTCCATCTCTGTCACATCCTTCATCAAGGCCCTCTCTAGAGTCTACTTTGCAACCTCTGTGACTCGGTCACCCTGTCTCTCCCTGCAAAGGCATGCCTGCTGAAATCAAATTCAGCTCCTTCCTTATCCCTCATGGGGCCTGAAGTAACTTCTGGATCACTTTCATGCATGGATAATTCATTTGTTATACAAAATCCAGGAGAGATTCATCCCTATTGACCCAGTTCTGCTGTTTACCCAATCATGTCATGCTACCATTTTTAGACTAATGTGGCCATCCCATGTCACAGTAAGGGATGTCTATAAGGTTCCCTGCTTCTAGAGATCAAATAAGAAGTAGGGGAAAGTCTCTCTGCTTCAGCTTTTTCCTTAATTTATAACTCTCCTATAGGATTTTGGTTCAGAGAAAGCAATCTATAAAATGTATCCAAATTCTTTTTTTTTAAGATTTTATTTATTTATTTGACAGAGAGAGATTACAAGTAGGCAGAGAGGCATGCAGAGAGAGAGAGAGGAGGAAGCAGGCTCCCCACTAAGCAAAGAGCCCGATGTGGGACCCGATCCCAGGACCCTGAGATCATGACCTGAGCCAAAGGCAGAGGCTTAACTCACTGAGCCACCCAGGGGCCCTGTATCCAAATTCTTAATTCCTCTACCTTCCTCCTCTCCACAACATACCAAGCTGGAGAGACTCCCCCTTTATCGTAGCAACTTCAGGGGCTACCATCATAAGTACAAAGATGAGCATGAAGGCAGTGCTATGGCAATAAAGGAGAATCTAATTTAACAGATATATCTACATCACACCAAGGCAGATTCACTGCATGGACATGATCTTTAAGATGCTGAAATGATTACAGAGCATTACTGCCACTGTACTGGATACAGCAGCATCACCCCTTCACCCCTGACCTGGCTGATCCAACACCATTAATAAATGGAATATACCTGATGAGAGCCCAATCCAATGCCATTAATAAATGGAATATACCAACAGAGAAGGCAGTAATGCTAAAAGAGTAACAGTATCTTCTGGTGGTCAAAAGAACCTTAAGTTATGGCAAGCAGCATAGAAAGGCAGTGCCTCAAGATGAAGGGAGAAGTGGTCTTAGGCATCAATGCTGAGAAAAGACCAGAGTGAAGATGGAGGGCATCAGCAATGGTAGCTTGGGGGAGAACAGTACTAGTGTTTGCATGGGGGAAAAAAACGGTAGAAGCAATTCATGGACTGGTATACAGCAGGAGAGAGGACTTGGAATTTCCTGCCGCACAGATGAGGAGTAGTAACCTCAGTAAGGGCAATGGTCAGGTAGGCTGGAACCAGCAATGACTTGACTTTAGCTAATGGGCCTGGCAATGCCTATTTAACAAGTGTTCGGTGATGTATGTGAACCAATAAATGTGAATCCCTCTGCACATGGAAAAAAAAATGTTACTCAGATGAATGAAGAGAGACTCCCTTAAGGAGCTAATTCATAAAAAGCTACAAGATCCTTTTGTTCATCCCCTGATCAGTTTTTCCTTTTGGATCTCATGGACTATGAGGCCTGAAGCTCCCCTACATTTCCTAAAAATTTCCCCAGGCAGATCTAATGAGGGTGTCTCATGAGTGCAGTGGAGTAAGACTTCCGAACACCAGGAGACATCTGCCATTTTCTCTTCTTCTTCCTGACCCATTCTTTTCCATTACATCTGCTAGATGCCTCACAACGCTCCCAGTGCCATCAATAAGGAAATTGCCTCCTCACCCTAAGGGGCTCCCTGAGGCAATATTCTAGGAAAGTGAGGCCACACTGGTGAAAACAAGATCCATGGAGCCACTTAATTCAGAATCATTGTAAAGAAGCACGAGCTTATGCTCCCCAGACCTCCCAGAGCTTGGATATGGCATCTGTTTTCTCCATTCCTCCTTTCAGCCCCTCTCTTCTCTGGCCTCTGATGGCCTCAGAAGTCCAGAGTTTTGAGTCAGACATGGTGCTCTTGACATTCTGGGAATGCTTCCTGACCCCAAACTCTCCCTTCTCTCATTTCAGCCGTCCCCATCCTCCCCTAGTGTTCTGTAGTCAACAGCCTCCTTTGTCACATTCTCTGTGTTTCACTTTGAAGCTTTTACTCCATCTGTTTATTTACTCATCCCAGCAGGAAAACTGGAAATGGAAAAATCTGGTCTAGCGCTTAGGATTATGTCTAATGATATTTCTAGTGTTTTAAGGAAAACAAAAAATAAAGATCAGCCTTCATTTTCCCCAAACTCTTCCATGTGCAGGCCCAAATCCTCATGCACTGTTTGAGAAATGTGATATACTTTTCTGACTCATTTACATTTGCTGTTAGTCATCAAAAGGAGTCAGGAAAATTTTGGAACCTCTCCCTATGAACCAGGAAGTTGCATTTCCTTCCAGCCACAACCCTGAAAGGCTCAAGTTGCAATTTAAAATCACCAGGATACTGGGTATTTGGCTAGGTGCCTTCTCTTTGTCATTAGAACCCTTGGCTCTGTGACAGAGACCAACAAGACAGTATATGATGCCTGTAATGAGCATAATTCTGGAAGAGCCAGATGGCACCAAAAGAGGCACCGGTACTAATTCTACCAAACATTTAAAAGAAGAATTAACACCAATTCTTCTCATCCTCTTCCAAAAACTGAATAGGGGTAATACTCTCAAACTCATTTTATGAGGCCAGCATTACCCCAATTCCAAAGGCAGATAAGGATATTACAAGAAAAGAAAACTACAGACCACTTTCCCTGATGAATATAGATGTAAAAATTCTCAAGAAAATATTAGCAAACCAAATTCAACACCACATTAAAAAAGAGCATTTATCATGATCAAGTGGGATTGATCTCTGGGATGCAAGGACGGTTCAACATGCACAAATAAATAAACGTGATACACCACATTAACAGAATAAAAGATGAAAAATCATGTGATCATCTCAATAGCAGCACAAAAGCATTTGAAAAAATGCAATGTCTTTTCATGAAAAAAATGCTCAACAAACTGGGGAGAGAAGGAATATTCCTCAACACAATAAAGGCCACATATGACAAACCCACAGCCCACATCATACTCAATAGTAAAAGGTTGGAAACTTTTCCTTTAAGATCAGGAACAAGACAAGGGTGCCTACTCTTACCACTCCTATTCAACATAGTACAGGAAGTCCCGGCCAGAGCAATTAGGCAATAAAAAGAAATAAAAGGCATCCAAACTGAAAAGAAAGAAGTAAAATTGTCTGTTTGCAGATGATATGATCTTATATATAGAAAATCCTCAAGATTCTAAAAAAAAAAAAAAAAATCAGAACTAATCAACAAATCCAGTAAAGTTGCAGCATAGAAAATCAACACACAGAAATCAGTTGTGTTTTTATACACTAACAACAAAACATCGGAGAAAGAAATTTTAAAAAACTATCCCATTTATAATAGCATCAAAAACAATAAAATACTTAGGAATAAGTTTCACTGAGAAGGTAAAAGATCTATTATGTTGAAAACTAAAAGATTTTATGGAAGAAATTGAAGACACAAATAAATGAAAAGATATCCTGTTTCATGGATCAGAATTAGTATTGTTAAAATTCCCACATCACTCAAAGCAAGCTACAGATTCAAAGCAATACCTATCAATATTCCCATGGCATTTTTCACAGAAATAGAACAAACAATCCTAAAGTTCGTATGGGACCACAAAAGATTGTGAACAACCAAAGCCATCCTGAGGATGAAGAACAACGTTGGAGATATCACACTTCCTGACTTTAAACCATACTACAAAGTACAAAATTGTCATAAAAACAGACTCACAGACCAATGGAACTGAATCAAGAGCCCAAAACTAAACTCACACATATATGGTCAATTAATTTACAGCAAAGAAACCAAGGATACACAATGGGGAAAAAACAATCTTTTCAATAAATGGTCCTGGGAAAACGGGGTAACCATACAAAAGAATGGAACTGGACTCCTCCTATCTTACACCATACAGAAAAAACAAGTCAAAATTGATTAAAATCCTAAACATAAGACCTGAAACCATAAAACTCCTAGAAGAAAACATAAGCAATAAGCTTGATATCAGTCTTTGTGAAGATTTTTTGGATATGCACCAAGAGCACAAACCACAACAACAAAAACAAACAAATGGGATTACATTAAACTAAAAAGCTACTGCACAGCAAAGGAAACCATACACAAAATGAAAAGGTTTCCTATGAAATGGGAGAAAATATTCTCAAATGCATATCTGAGAAGGGATTAATATAAAATATATAAACAGCTCATACAACTCAATAGCAAAAAGACAATCCAATTTTTTTTTTTTTGGAATGAGCAGAGGATCTGAACAGACATTTTTCTAAAGAAGGCATACAGATGGCCAACAGGACGTGAAAAGGTGCTCAACCTCACTAATCATCAGGGAAACGCAAATCAAAATCACATTGAGATATTACCTTATAACTGTTTGGATGACTATCAAAAAAAAAAAAAGATATGAGTTAGTAAGCGTTGGCAAGGATGCGGAGAAAAGGAAACCCTTGCGCACCGTTGGTGGGAATGTAAATTGGTTCAGCCACTATGGAAAACAGAATGGAAGATCCTTAAGAAATTAAAAGTAGAAGAGCCATATGATCCAGCAATTCTACTTCTGGATATTTATCCAAAGGAAATGAAAACAGGATATCGAAGAGGTATCTGCACCCTTACATTTGTTGCAGCATTATTCATAATATACAGAAAGAGTAGATACTAGTTACAAGATATGGAAACAACCTAAGCTTCTGTCAACAAACAAACTGATAAAGAAGATGTGATATATATAAAATACCACATTGTGTATCTTACAGTGTCTCATATACATATATACATATAATGTGACACTACTCAACAATGATAAAGAAGGAAATCTGGCCATTTGGGATATGGATTAAACTTGAGGGCATTATGGTAAGTGAAATAAATCAGAGGGAAGACAGATACGTATGATATCACTTATGTGTGGAATTTGAAGAAGTCTAACAAATAGAAATACAGAGTACAGTGGTAGTTACCCTGTGCTGAGCAGTGGGGGAAATGGAGAGATGTTGGTCAAAGAGTTCTAACCTCCAGTTATAAGATGAATAAATTCTGGGAATCTTTGTCCATATGATAATTATAGTTAATATGGCTGTATTATATATTTGAAAGTTCCTATGAGAATAGATCTTCAATGTTCTCAACCACAAAAAAGAAATGATAATTATGAGACATGATGGAGTTGTTAGCTAATGCTAAGGCAATTATCATTTTGCATTATATAAGTGTATATAAGTGTATACCTTAAACTTACACAACGTCGTATCTCAGGAAAGCTGGCAAAAAAAAAAAAAAGAAAAGAAAAGAAAGGAAGAAAGAAAGAAAAGACAAGACAAAGGGATTCAGTAGAGGCAAAGTTTGTATTTCCCAAGCTCAGTGGCATTAATAGGTCCTTCCTGGAAGACCGAGGTTCAGCGTTCCATCTATACCTATCCAGTCTGAGAGTACAGGAATGAGTCTGTATTCCAACATGTCACCCCTCCCTCCACCAACACTCCCATCCCTTCTATCTGCAGTGCTCCTTCTCTGAACTGACCTCAGGATCTGGGGCTTCCAGTCACTGAATTTAAAACTCAAAGGAATACATGGAACATAACCAAAAATGGGCATAGGGAGGGGTCTGATGTAGTAGTATTGGTGTTCCCCACCCCTCCAATGGGCCACATAATTATATACTCTATGAGCATTGATAGTTCACACTACTACCAAAAAAAAAAACAAAAAAAACAAAAAACCAATAGAAGTTTGAATTATATTTTCACCATCGATATAGCTAATTGAAATGTACTACCCCGTTCCACGGACTCTCTCCTGCCTGAGAGTCGTACTCCGCGTCACCACCCCCCCTTCGCCCCCCCACATGCTCTTCCCGGTTAGGAGACACGTGGAGAGGCCTCAGCACATGACCAGCTTTACCACCCAGTGCTTCAGCCGGATAGGGAAGAGTGCTCTGACCAACAGAACAGACGCTGACCACGGGTGTTTCACGGTGGCTTTATCTGGTTTCAAATTAATTAAAGGTGTTTGTTTTTGTTTGAAATGAAAGGGAAAAGAATAAATGCGTAACAGCCAGTAGCCATTCTAATCGCTCTCAGCTGTTTTGCAGGGAGGCGGAAGAAGCAAGCATTCTCTTTTTTCCCCCCTCACCATAACACAAACCCTCCCCAATTTACAATCAAGCAGCTTTCCCACGTTAAAGTCACTGCATGTGTCAGAAGACAGCCAGAGTTTTACTGGCTTTTCCATTTTCTCTAGAAGAATTTCCTGATGTCTCCTTTCATCTTTCCTTTCTGCACAGTGGCAGAACTGTCTAGCAGCTTGGGTCCTGTAAGTGCTTTCTATAGGCTGGTTTCTCATCTTTAGGCTGTTTCCACGATATGAAGTCTCTTGGTAGCCAGTGGAGGGGAACTGGGAGCTCTGACACTGCCTAGGCTGATGATGCCAGTGGTGGACCCAGCCTGAAAAGAACACAGTTCCCAGAGACTCTCAGTTTTCTCTTATTAATCTCCTCCAAATCTGACTGTTAATGCAATGTCTGGCTTCCTAATCAAAGAGAACTTTCCAGAAATAGGCATTAGAAGTATCAAAGCTATCTCTTGCAAATCTTAAGATTCAAATGTACTAACTTTTGTTTCTTTTCCCCTTTAATATGATTTCCGGTGGGAACTTCCTTTCCTGTTCATAGAATGGAGGTAAGATAGCATTGTGACATCCATGTTTTGTTGTGGTGTTTTTGTTTGACCTGCCCTTTATTGCTATTTGCTGAGTACAGTGATCTTTCAGGAACTTTCTAATTTCTAATCCTTTTAATACTCTTGTGCAATGATAATGAAGATGAAGATAAGTCACATCTATTAAATACTTACTGTGTATCAGACACTGCTAAACAAGAGCTTTACATGCATTATTTAATTTATCCTCAGGACATCTATAGGGAACAGGTACTATTATTATCCCTATTGTACAGAAAAGAAACAGAGAGTTTCTTTGAAATGGAGAGTTCCAGGGGCCCCTGGGTGGCTCAGTGGGTTAAAGCCTCTGCCTTCAGCTCGGGTCATGATCTCAGGGTCCTGGGATTGAGCCCCACATCGGGCTCTCTGCTCAGCGGGGAGCCTGCTTCCCCCTCTCCCTCTCTGCCTGCCTCTCTGCCTACTTGTGATCTCTGTCTGTCAAATAAAAAAAAAAAAAAAAAAAGAAAGAAAGAAATGGAGAGTTCCAGCAACTTACACAAACGGTAAATGATAGGCTTGGAAACTGAACCCAGAACAGACTCCCCAATTCACCCTCATAGCTTTATCTTGTAGATAAGAAAGTGTCACCTTGTAATATAACATTTTGCAATGTACAGTGTTTTGTTTTCAGTAAAACTGACTTTCCTAAAAACTCTATGAAGCATTATGATTGTTTTTATCTAATCTTGTAAGTAACGAAACGGAGATTCAGAATGATCAATCAGTAATTGTAACAATGATAACAGCAGCTAAGTTTGTGGTACATTTATAATCACCACTTTTCTCATATTAATATTTCAGTGATTTTATGGGGCAAGACCTATTATCATCCCTATTCTTTCATATGAGGAACGTGATGCACTAGATAGACCACAAACTATAAACTCTCAATCTGAGCTCGGGTACACAGACTCAAGAACTTAGATTTGATAACTACTATACTAACCCAGATAGCACAGTAACTGAGCAGCACCTAGAACTCCAACCACTGATTCTAATTCCATGGAATAAAATAATCCATTGCATAAGAAAATTTGGTTAGTTCTTGATCTTGTGCCAATTCATGTAGCTTTGATGCATTCATTCACTTATCACAGTTAAGATTTTGTTTATTTATTTGAGAGACAGTGATCGATCACAAGCTTTGGGGAGGGGGTAGAGGAAAAAATCAGAATTCCCACTGAGCAGGGAGCCCGATGCGGGACTTGATCCCAGGACCCTGGGATCATGACCTAAGCTGAAGGCAGACACTTAATTGACTGAGCCACCCACACACCCCACTTATCACAGTTCTAAGAGACAGTACTATCCTCAAGGACTGTACAGTGAAACTGAATATCTTCTGAACAGATATACAATATGAATGTGGTAAAAGTTAAATTAAAATGCAGGCTGACAAGAAAAGAGATGCCATCTTTCCTTTACATGCCATTCAGCACTCCTGTCCTTCCAATGCATTTTTAAACCACTTACTCTATTTCTGGCACTATACTGGAAAGCGGAAAAACAAAACAAGTTGTATGTATTCGCTGCCCCCAAGTAATTTATTTTTGACTAGGTGCACATGTACGCGCACACACACAAAACATAATAATGGAAGCATGGACAAATTCCAAGGACTCCAGGACAGAAATAGATCATTCAAATCAAAGTAAATGCAAATGAAAAACCAAAAACCTATTAGTATCAATAAAATTTTTAAAATTCCATACTGTTTTTCACTTGTGATAACACGGGCAATCTTAAACCGCTGGTAGAGAGAAAACTGCTATAACCTTTCTAAAGAGCATTTGGCAGTTTTTATCAGGAGCCTTAGATGGCTGTATCTGTTGATTGGATAAATCCAGTTTTAGTAATCTATATTAAGGAAGTAAGTGTATGAACAAAACAAAATTGAAAACAACACTATATTTATTAATGAAATTTATAAGCAATGTCGGTATCTACCATTAAGGGAAATTGGTGAGATTAAAAACCATGTTTTTGAAAAATATAATAGCACAAGCAAATGTTTAATTGTATTAATTCTTATATTATTAATGCTTATTATAATCATGCTAAATAAAATGCAGGATGCAAAAATACATTTACAGAAAAATTCAAATATACTATGTATTATATATAACACTGTATATATTATACTTACATATATACTGATTATAACTGATGTACAAATATATAAAATATATACAGTGTTTATATATTTGGCTAATATAATTTTCAAATTTTTTAAACTTAGAAATGCTTTCTTCTTTACATCATTTTTTGCATCTTTATTTTACACGAAAACTCGGTACTAATTTTAGAAGAACTACAAGAGGTGTTTCACAGAGGAAACCAAGTCCTTGAGGACACTGGGTTTGGTATTTCAGAAAAATGACATTTGATCTATGCCTTAGAGCAGGGGTTGGCAAGCCCTTTTTCTGCAAAGGGCCGGATATTAAATATATTTGGCTCTGTGAACATGCAGGCTCTGTTGGATCTGCTCAGCTCTGCTACTACGGAGCAAAAGCAGCCACAGACAGTTCAGAAATGGCTGAATGTGGCTCTGTTCTAAGAAAATGTTACTTATGGACACGGAAATCTGAATGTCATACAATTTCCACTTCTGATTTTTTTCAATCGCTTAAAAATGTGAACACCATTCTTAGCTCACAGGCAGTATAAAGACAGGCAGAGGGCAGAATTTGACCTGTGGCTTGCATTTGCTGACCTCTGACTTAGACAATGAATCAGATACAAAGACAGTAGGTATGGAAAGAATAAAAGCAATCCCCGTTTGCTTTGTGGATTGGAAGTGGTGTAGAACGCCGCCATCACACTTATCGGGGAAGCACAGTTGCTGTAGGCAGTTGCTCTATAAGGAAAGATCTACCTCTAGAGTAGTTATCCCTTATCCACGGGTGATATGTTCCAAGACCCGCAGTGGATGCCTGAAACCATGGACAGTACTGAACTCTACAAATACTGTGGCTTCTTTCCTGTATATACCTCTGATAAAGTTTAATTTATAAATTAGGCATAGGAAGAGATTAACAGCAGTAATAATACTGTAGAACTAGTATAACGATATACTGTAATAAAAGTTGTGGTCTCTCAAAATATCGTACTGTACTCACCCCTCTTGTGATGATGCGAGATAAGAACATGCTTATGAGATGAGACGAAGTGAGGTGAGTCGCAGGTGTTATGACACAGTGGGAGGCTACCTGTGACCTTCCCACGGTGTGTCGGGAGGAGAGCATCTGCCTCTGGACTGTGGTTGACCGAGGGCGACTGAAACCAGGGAAAGCAAAACCGTGGGTAAAGAAGAAGTACTGTGCCAGGAGACAGGTAGAGCTCTCTTGTGTGCCACCACTAAGGAGGGCGGGAAAACCCGTGCGAGTTTCCACGGGACACATGGGATTGCTTTAACCCAAACCACCCCAGCTGGCTGTCTGGATACGCCCCTGGACAAAGTACTATGTGTTCAAAGGAAATAGAGGTCTCCCTCTTAGAAACTGCGAGATCACACAGAAAAATGCCCTACTGGATGTGGTTCACACCTGTCGAAGCAGAGAGAAGTTAAGAGTAAAAAGTGTAGGGAGAATCCTTTAAATATTCAATTTGACCAAGGAGAGCAGTCTAAGTTAAAGGCAGGACTTGAGATCATATATCCGTCATTGCCGCTAAAAAGAAACACTTTACAGAAAGGGAAGTCAGCCAGGTTTCATTCGTCAGGAGGCCAGAGAGGGGCTGGCTCCATGTGCAACATGAATGAGCATTTTTGGAGCCTGTCTGGCAGCCCATTCCAAAATAACCAGCATTCTGTGAATAGATCCCCGTGACCTCTGCCCCACTGTTCGAAGGACCAACAGGACCAGCTGCTTCTGGTGCTACTCCACTGGCAGTTCCAAGAGATGTGAGCAGAGGAACCCAACCGCAGTTGGACAGTTCACCTGCAAAAGATAGCAGAGGACACCAGTGGAAATTCTTTGCATTCATCTTGTCCCCCAGTTTTTGCTGTGAGCTTCTTTTAAATTTTTTTAAGCGACAGGGTTAGGGAGATGAGGGACCATGGCCCCATACACCTCCATGTCTTGCCTCTGAAATAGGATACTATAAAAAATTAGAGGTTTATGACTCTACCAAAGAGGAGAGGAAAAGGAAAAGGGAGTTGTTTAAACTCTGAAAGTGTAACTGGGCAGTCTCTATATATGTACATGTATATGCATATATATATGTTATGCATGTGTGTATATGTAATACATATGTATATCCTTTATCTCGTAGAGCTGATCTTAGCATGGATACACTTCCAAAGCTAAGTCTTTAATGCTCCTAGGAACATCACAGAGGCACAGAAAATTAATAAGAACCATATTCTTTATATTTTATGTCTTTTCCCAGCATGCAAAGGGTTTTCACTTCTCAGAAAAGGTTACTTCTTCACAAGCTGGCAGAAAGAAGAACCAAAATTATAAACCAATATCTCATTTCTATTCAAAACCTATTCTGCTTTTCTTTGGTCTGTTTTTTTTTTTCCTTTACATTATACAGCTAATAAATAAATGAGGACTCAGTACTATCAGGCCAATGGAGGTTGTTCCAAAGATTTTTCTAGGTCATTTATTAAGAAAGGCAGCAGACATACACAGAGAGAGAAAGATTATTAATTGTCAATAATCCTTATTTTTGAGGCTATTTTTATTAATTTTTCTTTTGTGCACCTTTTCTGTGTGTTTTTTTTTTTGCTTGTATAACTAAAGGAAAAATCATGAATGTTTTTTAATTTAAAAAATACTTAACGGAAAAATAAAGACAGAGTCAGTCAGTGGTTAACATATGACAGCAGAACCTGGATGAACAATTCTCAGCTCAGAGGTACTTGGGGAATATTTAACTTTTCCATGATAAAATTCTTGTGTTAAATGAAAAGAATCCCACCTGCTTTTATCTATCCCCCCTTTATACCAAGATATTATATTAGTATGTGAGACAATTCAGTAAACCAGTTTGAAGCACTTCTGATTATTAGGTATTATTCTTCGGTTTCTTAAAGTACAGCATCCTTGCCTTTCTTGAACTTTCTTAGTGTTATCACAGACCAGGTTTCCCTACGAGACTGGGACATAAGCTATTCCTCTGGGATTTTGCTGAACCTTTCCTGGCCCAAGTTTTCATGACAGCTTTGGTTTCTAATTCAAGGCCTTCATTTTTAAAAGGAATTACAAACTACAAGTAATGTAATAAAATCTGCATTGGCTAATTAGTAAAAGGCAAGTCTGAATCAGAGGAAGATTCTATAGTATGAAACATAATTTCAAAGTATGGTGTTTCTCGGAAGTTCATCATTTTACCTGAATGAGCTGTATGCCATTTAATAAATTTGCTTTGAACACTGGTCAGCCATGGTTTCTAATTCAGCTTATCAACTGTTCAGATTCCAACAGGGTCTCTTAACAAGTTAAAAATTTCTCACAAATTCCAATCTAATTCTCTTACCTTAAAATCGTTCGTATAAAGATAACGAAATGTGGAATTTCAATAATTGTACAAATCCAAATGATAATACAACTTAGTTTTTTGTCATTGTTAACAGTATATATCTGATGGAAAGCACAAGAATATGTTGAGAATATGTCAGTGTATACACATAACAAGTGCTCAATAAATATTTGTCGGGTGAGCATAGGAGTTATTATTATAATTGCAAGCATTCCATTAGGGGGCAGTGGGTATGTGCAGAAAGTACCAGCAGTATTTTTCCATTCTCCCTCTTATTCTCTTCAGTTGTTATGCCAGAGAAGTTTTTAATCTTATTTTTGTGCTAGCATTATAACAATCTAAGTTTTTTCCTCATATATTACCCATTAACACACGATCTGAGTTCAGAGTAATTGCTTACATCACTCAACAGATTAGGCCCTTGGGGCTCTGAGTGACCAGATGACTCTTCCGAAGTCATGTGATGAAGAAAGAGCAAAGCTGAAGATCTGTTTAGCTCCTTTGAGACCCTGAACCCAAATTCCTCCTCTCTATATGACTTTCTTTTTAAGTCTTTAATGAAATGCTGGGAAGATGTATGAGTGAGAGAATCTGGGTACAGGAGGTGTCACAAAGATGAATGTGTTCCATAAAGTTCAGGGACTTCACTATCACAATACATAAACTATGTTCATAAAGCTGGGTCACCACAACTGTTACACTCAATCATCTGTTAAATGTCACGATGTGTGTTTTTTTAGATGCACTTTACTTGCTGAAATCAGCTCCATTTGTAAGAAGCATAGGAAGTACCTTAACCAAGAGTAATTAAATTCTATTTATAATGTGAAATTAAAAAACTAGCCAAATCTATTCAGTCCTTGATAGTTCCCAAAGCTTTCTACACCTATTATCACATATGATCCTCATCATAACCCTCTGGAGCAGTTGGAGGTGGCAGAATGATAGCTGGGAAGGGAGACGGTATTCAGACAGAACAATCCAGTTAAGTTATTAGTTTAATCTTCTATTGATGTGATGCAGAGGTGGAAATTTAAAAAATAATAGGGGCACCTGGGTGGCACAATGGGTTAAAGCCTCTGCTTCCGGCTCAGGTCATGATTCCAGGGACCGAGCCCTGCATCGGGCTCTCTGCTGAGCAGGGAGCCTGCTTCCCCCTCTCTCTCTGCCTGCCTCTCTGTCAAATAAAAAAATAAAATCTTTTTTAAAAATTTTAAAAAATAAAAATAAAAAAATAAATAATAATAAACTACCCAGACTGAATGCTAAGGAATAGCATGTGATGGAGAACATTCATGTCTTCTTTCAGTAAACTTCAGAAAGATAACAAAGGCTACTGCGCCCAGTACAGAGGGGAGGTGTGTGATGCTGTCCTGGCCAAAGACGCTCTGGTTTTCTTCAACAACTCCTACGCAGACCCTGAGGAGGCCCAAGAGCTGCTGGTTCACACCGCCTGGAATGAACTGAGAGCCGTGAGCCCATTTTGCCGGCCAGCTGCTGAGGCTTTGCTGTGCAACCACATCTTCCAAGGCTGCAACCCCAGAGCAGTACCAACTCCTATACCCGTTTGCAGGTAAAAGTTAAAAAAAAAAAAAAAAGAAAGAAAGAAAGAAAGAGAGAGAGAGAAAAAAGTGGGAAGATTCTGTTGAATGCAAACTGGAAGAGTTTTCAAAAAAAAAGCTGTTCCATGTTATGAAAAGGTAGCTTTCATCCAAAATAGGAAGTAATTAATTGGACAATATTCCTGCCATGTAAATCACTGATGACATCCTAAAATACAAGGGCTCTGAACTTCTAGAAAGTGTCATAAAAGGTATAATACTCTATTTTACTTGTTATTGTTCACATTATCATATTTCTAAGTAGTTCTAGCTTTCTGTGAAACAAACAAAAAAAAAAACCTCCACAAACATGGACCTCATTAGTAAGCTACACTAGAGAAGGAAAAGAAAGGTCCATTTCAAATGTTCCACCACTATTTGCTGATGAATATGAGCTCTTGGTGACCACTTCAGAATATTACTTTCTATAATATGTGTATTATCTTAAAACACATTCCACCCAAAAAAAAAAAAAAACCACATTCCACCCAATGTTCTAATTTAAATATTAACATTCCTTCTCATGGTGGGGGGGTTAATAAATAGTTATTTCTTTAAAACTCCCATACTTTTTAAACATGGAAATTCATAAATCCATGTTTGATAGAATTATCTTGCCTTTATTTACTTCTTATGTAGGAAAGACCGGAATCAAACTGGCTTTTGAGCCAAGTAGAACAAAGGTGAAGTACTGTTTGTACTGCTTTCTAGATACATGTAATCTTGGCTAACCTTCGGTTTCCTCATCTGCAAAACAGAGAGGATTAAAGGATAAAACGTCCTCATGGTATATGTTAGAAACTGGATAGACACTGTTTTCTTCAGAAGAAAACACATGAAACTACCAGCACAGCACATTTCCACCTCTGTTTTGATAAAACCAGAAACTATTTAAATATTGAAATAATCATAGCACCTTGAGGTCATTAAAATAGAATGTTCTATTCCTCAACTCACTACAAATTTTGAGGGTTTGAAGAAGTTGTAAGATGAATATAACTTGCTGTTCCTTCATCCAAGATGATTATATTTGCATGGGGAACAATCAGAATTAAAATTGAATTGTATCTTTATATGCTAGCACAAAATAAATTTATTGAGTAACTTTCCAACATGTCCTAGGCTAGCTTACATGCAAGAGCCACGCACGTTCTTTTTGAGAATTTACCTTTTTTGTTTTTTTTAAATTAAAAAAAAATCCCATTCAATGAGATTTCAAATTTATTAGGATAGCATAATCATCTCCTAAATCTTTGTCGATTATAGCATACTTTAAAAAAATTCCTTTCCTTAGAGCCTTTGTTTATCCTTCCAAGTGGTTCAAAAGTCTTCAATCATTTTGCATTTCTAATTATTTCTAGTTACTTGTGAGATTTTTTTTTTTTTAATTTATTTGACAGACAGAGATCACAAGTAGGCAGAGAGGCAGGCAGAGAGAGGAAGGAAAGCAGGCTCCCTGCTGAGCAGAGAGCCCAATGCAGGGCTCGATCCCAGGACCCTGGGATCATGACCTGAGCTGAAAGCAGAGGCTTTAACCCACTGAACCACCCAGGCGCCCCAACTTGTGAGATTTTTAAAAGCATTCTTTAAAACCATTACTCATGGTTTTCTTTTCTTCTTTTTTTTTTTCAGTTTGTTCTCGATCTTTACGAGTCTTATGATTTGTTTCCCTATTTTCACCCCCCCATATGTTCACCTGTTTAATTTCTTAAATTCCACATATGCTCATGCTTTTCTAATCATAAGTAGTAATTTAATACTTTGTCCAACACTCCATGAATGACAAAGAATTTCTTTGACAAATATTTATTGAGCTTCTACTGGTCTCTAAGCACTATCCTAGGGCATTTGTTTGTGGGACTTACATTCTAGCAGGAGAAGACAATGAGCAAGAGACACAATAAATAAGTAACTTATATATTACCTTAGGAAGTGCCTTGAATCACGGGAAAAGAAAAAATGAGCACCAGGTTAAGGGAGATCAGGGTGCCAAGGATGGCGGATAAAGTTGTGATTTTAAAAATAGGGTGTTATCAAAAGAAATGAAATCTTGCCATTTTCGATGACGTGGATAGAACTAGAGGGTATTATGCTTAGCAAAATAAGTCAATCGGAGAAAGACAACTATCATATGATCTCCCTGATATGAGGAAGTGGAGAGGCAACGTGAGGGGTTTGGGGGGTAGGAAAAGAATAAATGAAACAAGATGGGATCGGGAGGGAGACAAACCATAAGAGACTCTTAATCTCACAAAACAAACTGAGGGTTGTGGGGTGGGGGGGGGGGCGTGGAGGGAGAAGGTGGTGGGGTTATGGACATTGGGGATGGTATGTGCTATGGTGAGTGCTGTGAAGTGTGTAAACCTGGCGATTCATAGACCTGTACCCCTGGAGCTAATAATACATTATATGTTTATAAAAAAAATTTTTTTTAATTTAAAAAAGAAATAGGGTGTTGAGGGTAGGCCTAATTAAGTTAAGCATAATTTTACTGAACACTCCGCACTTGGTCTTTGAAAATTTTATCTGGAATTATAAACCAGGTTAGTATTATCAACTGTGTTTTATCTGCCAATGATCAATTTTTAGACCACTATTTTTAGCTTTTACACTTGATTACATAATCATATATACAAGCACTTGGTGTAGATCTGTTACTTATCCCTGATGCTCACTGTCATTCATATCATAGAAAATCTTTTTCTTAAATTCTCTATTTTTATTCATCTCTTGTTCAGCTGGAGTAGGTATTTTTTCAGATTACATGTAAAAAAACTTTTTACCATAATCTTATGAGTGTGTGTGTGTTTCTATTTAAGTCTTGTGTTACATTTAATTTTCCTGAAAATCTTACACACTCTAATTGTTTTTTGGCTGTGCTGTAATGAAGAACATGTAAGGCAATCCTGAATTTTGTTCCTTTGGAGGGAATATTTTCTCTTGCCAAATGGTGGGAGGATTATTTTTTCATCTTTTAAATTCAAAATATTTGTAAAATTCATCTGGGAGTAATTCTCTTTTCATTATTTTCTTTCCTTTCAATAATGCAAAAATAATGATAATGTGCCTTAATTAACAGGTTTACATCATTTTTGTCCTAAAAATATTTTCTTTTAGTATATCTTTGAGTATTTTCTATTTCTTACATACTCTAGTTTTCTTATGGGGAAACATTATCTGTACGTTGGATTTCTTGCCGGCTCTTCCTCACATATTTTCACTCTTCCTTTTTTCTGTCTGAATTCAGTTCAGACTTGTCAAGTTTTCCTGTTATTTGTCCAATGTCTTGCAGTGCCATTTCTTTATGGTTTTTAATGACAATTTTAAGTCTTTTGGTGTCCCTTTCACTTCTTTATGGTCTTTACTTTCTTCAGTTGCTACTATGTTCAAGTTAACTTAGTTTTCAGTTATTTTACATTTCATCCTGATTTTTTTCCCTGTGAAAAACTCTTCTATAGAGGTTGTCCTTAATACACATCAATGAAAACAAAGCAAAACAAACAAAAATTTTTCTCATGTGTTCTGCTTAAGATAAAAAAATAACTTTCCAGTGTTATTTGCTTCCTCCACATAATGTGGACCACAGAATTTTTTTCACCTGCCCCATATTATTTTTGTACAGTCTAACAGTGCTGTATGAATGTAGAAAGTTGTGTTTGTATGACCCAAGGGTAAGACCCAGGCATAAGAAGAAGCAAGCTAAGCAATATTCCTCTGGTTCTTCAAGTTCTCGGAAGCCTTGAAAGCTCCACTGCTCTCCCTTCCATTACAGATACATCAAGAATTCTAAATCCCATTGTTGTTCTTATGACCACATTGTATCCCATCACGTTCATATGCACGGCCCTTTCATTCCACACATGTTCAGTTGGCCCATACTGACAGGTGGTTGCCCAGAAAAGTGGCAGTGTAGGCATGAGTATTTTTAAAAAGACACCATCGGGACATATATATGTCCCAATGCATATACATACACACACACACACACACACACACACACACATAATTTCCTCCTCTCTGAATCCTTTAGATTCTGAATGAGCAACACTGCTATTATCTCTAATTTCTTTAATACTCTTTAGTTTCCTTTTATTTTTAATCCCAAATATTTTAATTTGGAGTTAACCAGTTTTTTTCTATGTCATCTATCCTATTTTCTATAGGATAAGCTTAAACAAATATCATGCACAAAATTCTAATTAGTCCAACTAGTCTTTCTTCAGCCTCTTCACTTGTAATAAAACACATGGATGAACATAACATTTTATATTTAAATAGACTAAATTACTCTGGCTTTCTCAGTTGGAAGTGCACACAGCCACAGGCTAGGAGGCAGCTTCTCCTAGCTGCCTCACTCACACTGCCTCCTTCTCACTCACATGCCCTTCAGTAACCCAACAGGAAGGTGATACTCTTCCCTTTTGGTGCATAAAATATGCAGAGGTGCCAACTGTGCTCCTCAGTCCCTGCCCATTAGCCCTGAGATAACAGGAAAATCTCTCGGGCTTGAAACTGACTGACAATGACCTATGACTTTTATTATGCAGGTTTTTAAAACTCTATGTACCTTGTTTCTGTCCCTTTGTATTTATCTTCACATGAATCTGAGAGAATGCATATTAGGGATTCCTCGTCTGTTACCTTCTGAACTTCACAATTCTTTTCCCCCAGGAGCATTAATTACACTTTCAAAACAAAACAAGACAGCGTTTCATCTCAGGGATAATATGCTATCCTTCATAAAGTCTCAAATTATTTACAATAAAAGGAACCTTTCAAAAACACTTTTGCAAGAACAGTGATGATGTTTTAAAAATACGGAATCTAGGCTCTGCCACAAATTTGGCCTTAACATGCTATGATTCATCAAGTTTTGTTCTCCATAAAATATTTTAGAGAATACTGCCTGGCAGTAAAGGAGCTCTTCTGTGCAAAAGAATGGCAGGCAATGGAAGAAAAGACTCACAGAGGACTCTACAGATCTGGGATGCACCCGCTCTCCATGCCAGATTGCTACAAGCTTCCCAGCATGCACTGGGACCCCACGGCCTGCACCAGACTGCCATATTTAGGTAACAGAGCTCTCTCAAGACTTTAGAGCATAAGACAAATCTATTATTTTGAAGAAGTTAAGCTGCGAACTTAAATCTCCCAATATTTCTAGGCATTTCTAATGTGTTTTTTGAGTTCTGCCCTTTTTAGATACTTAATCACAGGATCCTGTCTATCCTAATTACCCAAGTTAGCATTGGAGTTTAATTTCATTTGTTCGAAAAGAAATTAAGGAGCACTTTTAACTGCTGCTTAAGATCTTATTTCGTAAGGAGAGCTTGTAACATTTTTTGGAATGTGCAGAGAAAAGGCTAAGAAACCTCATATTGTGTCAGATGAGTGGAATAAAAGAATAAAGTCCCCCTTCTGAGCCAGCAAAGCAGATTTCTAAGCATGCAAAAATAAGCCACATGGCTGAAAATGCTGATCTCACAAAACAAAGCTGAATCTCTGCATGTTGTTTAATGAACTTCGTGTGGAAGGAACGATGTTGTTAGCCCTAACAGCTGGTTTAATTTCAATGACACAATCCTTTCTCATTCAAATGCAAAGAATGTTTTCCAGTTGTATATTAAAAAACTGAAAGAGAACTCACATTTCTTAGCACTCTCTCACAGAATATGTGAGATTATCTGGATGCTCATTTAAAACAAATTTTTATCCTTTCCCCCTCAGATTATAAAAAGGAAAACTTAACAAGTAAGTAATTTTGTTTGTGCCCTTGAACCCTTATGTGTATGTAATTGGATTCGTGCATGCGTATTTACACTCATACTTAGAGAACAGAATGTACGGCCCCCTCAAAGGTTTTTTTTGCTAAGCTTACTGGTGTAAAACATGAATGAAGATCATCAGAAATCTCAGTTTACAGCTCCTAATTAGGCCATGAAGAGCACTGTATTTACTAAATGATACAAATAATATCCCCTACCCCACGGTTATAACTTGCTTGATCCTTTCTATGGCTATAAAATAAGCCAAACTGAAAATGTCACCTTTTGATTTTACATTTTTGATTTTCATAACATCTAATTATTTACAGATGAAAACAAATATTTATTTGTTCTTTGAGCCAATTCATGACCCTCATTTGTGACAACATATCTTTCTTTTGGAAGATACGTGTTAAGACAGCTAATTTCTAGCATAAAGTTTCCAGGGTCAAACAGAACAGTTTTAAAACTGGGTGCCTCAAAATCCCTAGGGAAGAATTCAAGAAGGTTGCTTGGAAAGAGATGTCCTAGACACAAAGTTGTATTTGAGGATGCTTTAGCCTACCAGAACGCAGAAATCTTCAGAATGAAACTAGAAAAGTTTTCATGTCACTTAACTTCCTCTGATTTGAGTGATCTAAGGTTTAAATCATAATAATTTCCTGTGATCTATCTTCGGGGCCTGACTGCCTCTGCACTTGGCTAGGAGCCAGGCCTTGATTTTTCCAGCTTCCTTCAAGGACTGAGACTTAGAGTATTAAAAGAAAGAATGCTACTGGTCCCACTTTAACGGCTCGATGTTAATAAACAGCAGCAGCATGGAAACCCCAAAAATCTATTACTCTGGAAGCCTGTCAAATTGTTATTTCCAAACGGAAGGAATGAAAAAGAAATGTTTCAATTCTTCATCATACAAGCAGCTAAGTTTAGTTTGATTGGACCTTTAATTGGTGACTGTGGTCTTTGTTATCCCTTGATTGTTTACTCATTCATCCATCCAGGCATTCATTCCACTCTGTGGAAGGTGCTTACCTTCAGTCCTAGACTAAATACGAACACACACACAAAATCCATATTTCTGCCTCGGATACTGATTCTAAAAAATTATGAACAGCATAAATTAGTTACAATAAACCAATTCCCTATTCTTAAAAACCTAGTTTTATGAAATCTTTGGTACCTGTAAGAAAATGAACTGCAAATGTCATCAGTGGATCATTTCACTTGGCCACGTCATGGGGAACATCTAAAACTGTGCTCCCTGGGGCACCTGGGTGGTTCAGTGGGTTAAGCCTCTGCCTTCAGCTCAGGTCCTGATCTCAGGGTCCTGGGATCGAGCCCCGCATCGGGCTCTCTGCTCAGCAAAGAGCCTGCTTCCCCTCTCTGCCTGTTTCTCTGCCTACTTGTGATCTCTCTCTCTGTCAAATAAATAAATAAAATCTTTAAAAATAAAAATAAACTGTGCTCCCTGATTAAGTGCAGTTATTATTGAAGAAATTGGCTCTGGCCTTTAAGGTAGGTTGATAGCTAAGCAAAGAAGGCATCCTGACTAGATACAGTGTCCCATATTTTATGGAGTGTATAAAGCCCTCAAATATTTCTTGAAGAGTTACTGAATATCTAAAGGATATTACCAGTGCACTTTGAAGGGGGATAGAAGGTTCTTTTGTTTTGTTTTGTTTTGGTTTTTTGCTTGAACACAAACAGTAGAATTTCAGTAGTTTTCACTTTTATAATTTTTTTTTTTTTTTGCTGAGATGAAGTATGTTTTTGAGCTTGTAATGTCTTTGTACTATTTACTTTGTCTCTTTAGCAGGCATTTCAATATTCCTGAATTCAGCAGAGCTGTATGCACTTTGTTTTTCCTCAGATGGGTTTGTGGGTGACAGTCTCTGCCTCCCAGCAGATCTTCAGATTAGCTTTCTCTCACCTGAAGAGCCAAAAGCTGTATCAGCTGGATACATTCTTGAGTGACATTTCTCTTCTGTCAGTAATCTACAGATGTGATTTCACTCTTTTCTAGCTTCTCGTTTTGAAAATGATCAGTCGTCTGATAGGAGTCTGGTTACTTTTTCCTATAAGCAATTTGCAGCTTCTTTTTAGAAAGAAACTTGGAGATGTTTCTCTTTATCCTTACTATCTGCCTGGTGGAAATCCTCTATAATGGTGTGTTATGGAACATCTCTTTCCAACTCTGGAGAGTTCAGGAAGGAGGAGAGTTTAGGCTGCAGGCAGGCAGATGATCTTTCTAAAGCAAAAAGCTGATCACGCTACTCCACTGATGCTAGTCCCGCCACGGTTCTCCCCATTTACTGCAGGGCAATGTCCAAACTACCTACCTTGGCATGCAAGGCCTTTTATGACCCAGACCTGATCTCTGCAGCCTTACCTATACACACTCCCCAAGTCAACAAGGAAACTTTTAGGTGCACTTTTAGGAAAGCACCACAATTGCTTGGTTTGGACCCTGAGATATGCTATTCCTTCTTTGTGGGATACTCCCTCCCTCCCTGCCCCCCCTTTCCTCCTGCTCCACCCCACACATACTCCTTCAACTGGGTATTAACGAGTCAACCTTTACACTTAATTTAAAATTATTGATTTTAGAAAACCTACCTAGTATGTCTAGACCTGGAGCTGAACTGCCCTTGGATGTTCAGAAGCTTATCAGTCTTATAAGACTTCTTACATTCTATGATAATTATCAATTTACTAATTGTTCCCCAGCTAAATACTTGAACACAAAGAATTGTCAGGTCCACCACAATATTCTTGATACCCAACATCAATGTTAACTTAATGAATACATTAACGTATGGATGAATGAGTGAATAAAAATTCTCCTGATGTGATAAAATCAGTGAGAGAAGAAAAAGACAAAAAGAAGGAGACCCAGATTGATAATTTGGATCCAAAGAGATAATCGGTCACTAGGGAAGGCCACAGCAAATAGATCAGAAGTAATAAACAAGGAATAACAGAACTATCCAGAAAGGAAGATATAATTAAATCAATGAAGCAAAATTATTATTCAAACAATGCCAACTTCTGCATTTTGAAAATAAATCTTACTAAGTCTTCATGGATTAATCTCTATGTCTGACATATTTTTTTAAAGATTTATTTATTTATTTATTTATTTTGGTAGGGGGCAAAGGGAAAAGGAGAGAAATCTGAAGCAGACCTCCTGCTGAGCATGGAGCCCAATGTGGGGCTCTATCTCACAACCCCGAGATCATAACCTGAGGGGAAATCAAGAATCGGGCACTTAACTTGCTGAGCCATCTAGGCGCCCCATGTCTGATATTTTTGATAAAAAATTACCCTTATATTTACTAATGAGATTACACTACCAATTTCACAAATTACATTACATTCCCTCATGTGTTAAATATGGTTTGAACCGCTCTGTAAAATCCAGATACAAAAATAGTCGCCTCTTCCTGTCTTTCAATGCTTGCTCCTACTTATTATTAGCAGGAAGTTTAGCTTTCCAATTTAATCCCCCCTCCCCACCCATCTTGGATTAATTAAAAAAAAAAAAGCCTTCATATGACTCAGTCCAAAGAAAGTCAATTTGGCTTTCAAGCCGATCATAAAGGAATCTAGGAAGTCCACCACTGCCGTGATACCTGATGAGAAATACTATCACTGTTCCTGCACAAATGCACTGCTGAGCTAGTCTTCCAGTTCCAGTGCCTGAGCTGATGGTCTTCCTGCCACAGCAGTGACCTAACTTGCGTCTTCACAGGCTCTAAAACCAGTTGCTAGCCATTGGTGCTCAGGCCATAGAAACTGTTTCCACTCCTACATTAAAAGCCATCCAATGGGCACCCCTTGTAATCTCTGCCTACTTGTCATCACTTTTACTAAGTGTCCTATTTCAAATGCCTTTAAGCATCTACTGTAATAAAAGCTTTCTTTTGACTTTGGGATGTGCTATATTAGTGTATTTCCTTATATCAAACACATTCTTTTACTATATTGCAGCCAATTGCTAACATTTCATTTAGGATTTTTTAAAATCTATGTTCCTTAATCTATGTATGCACTTTTCACTTGTGCTAACATTGCTGTGATGTTAGTATTTATAACTTTCTAAAATAATTTGATAGATTTTTCTCTTATTGGAACATTTTATAAAATCTGGAAATTTAATCTCTTCCAAGACCAAAAGAATGTATCCTTAATTCTATAATGACTTTTAAATTTCCTGTTTATGACTAACTTCAGATTTTCTGATTTTTCAAATTTGGTAATATGGTCCTATCATTTTTCTAAAGATTTAAAAAATGTAACTACATAATTACATATTACTGCATTTTTATTTCAATCTACTGTAATAACTCCTTTACCATTCCTAATTTCATGTTTGTGCCTTTCTTGTCTTTTAAAAATTAAAATTCCACTGATAGACTACTTTATAAATATAAGACCAACTATTGACCTCTTTTTAAATTCTAGCATTTGTGGTATGTGTATTCTAACTTATTAATTTCTGCTTGTACATGGTTGTTACTTTATCAGCTACTTTTCTCTGTTCTCTGTAGTTTTTGTTTCTTTTTCCAAGTCTTGAGTTAAATGTCTAGCTCATTCAATTTCATCCTTTTGATTTAATGGAGAAAGATAACTCTATGAGTTTACCACTGACCTTCCCTTTGGCCAAAGCTCATATGCCCTATCAGGAAGTTGTTTATGAACCTGTCACTATGGCTACTTTTTACTCTTTGAGTGAAAAGTTATTGAATTTTTTTTTAGATGTCCTAATGGATTTTACTTAGTCTATTGTTAATTGCATTTTAGTCAAAGAATAAATCCACATAATTTCTGCTTTTGAAATCTGAGATTTACTTTTGTGGCTTGACCAAAGATCATGTCTGTCAGTATTCCGCAAATATTTGAAAATAGGATTTATTCTCTCCATGTCAGGTACGAAGTACACTGTTTGCTATTAGAACATTCTTGTCAATTATATTATTAAGTACTCTGTACCCATGTTTTTGTCTTTACTCAGTCAATTAAAAGAATATAAAATATAAATTAATAGGGTTGTTTTAATAGATACACAGAGGACTTTGCACTCTACAGAGTGATACAAACATGGAATCATTTGGTTTCCAGAGTAATGCAGATTTTGCCCTGTCTTCATATTTGCATGGACCTTTTTAATAAAAGTTTGACAGGAGTTAAATTTTTGGATGGCCTCACTTCTCATTTGTGGCCTTATATTTCCACTCTTCATCTTCTTCTATTATTTTTGTTTGTAAAACAGTAAATGTAATAAAAGCTCAGCTTTAGACGATCCTGACCACAATTTCATGAAATTATTTCATTTAATAACTTAACTAGGTCCATAATTGTTGTCAGGTCATAAACAACATGATGCAATTTAAGGAGCACTAGCCCAGGATCTGCATTTGTCTTGGAAAAATTGGTTCCTTTCTCTGGGTCTCATCTTTAAATCTGTGACTCTGTAAGCTGGACTGACTTACAACTGGATCTCTGGATTTTTACACTTGGCCTTTAGAAATATATAACCAGGGAGAACCTGATCCACAAAACCACACTCTTAAAATTAAATTTAGTTTACTAAATTTGCTTGAATTTAGTGAAGATTGCTTGAATGCAAAGACTGCTTCTTAAAAGTTTAAGAATGAATGAAAAGAATTTTGTTTACTTACAGCATTCCCACCCACGACGTCCTCAAAGCCGAGCATGGACATTCCAGACTTGCCTTCCTCTTCCTCCTCCTCGTTCTCTGTCTCACCTACATACTCCATGACTGTAATAATCTCCATCATGTCCAGCTTTGCCATATTTGTGTTTCTTACTGTGACTACTCTTTATTGCTGCCGACGACGAAAACAATGGAAAAACAAGAAAAGGTGAGATTCTAATATAAACTAACCGCATGTAGTAATGTTTTAAAACCTACAAACTGAATATTGGAATTGGGGGCAGGAGGAGGAATATATGTAACACTACGTCTCTTTATGATATCCACTGCCTTGCTATAAGATGAAGCACCCCGCCATGATCTTTAAAAATATCAGTAACTTTTTGCATAGGATCACAAGTCCTAAGGTTAATTTTTCACAGCAGATAGGATCTAAACAATAATTTGGAAGAATATGGCCATTCCTGCTCCCCATCTGCCCCCACCCTCTAGGCCCACTGCCATGCCAGATTGGACAGTGACAAAATTCCTAAGAAAAGGTACCTTCTGACTCCCAGACAAAAGAAAGTATTTCTTGCTCTAAAACTGAAGGATCTTCGGCTGCCTTAGTATAATTTGTTTTGTTTCCTCCTAACATCGTATCTCTTTAAAACCCAAGCCCGAGTACAATGATCTCACCTGATCCTGAGTTTATCACTGGTCTTCCCTGTCTTACTTGCAGAGAATCGGCAGCAGTAACCCTCACTACTCTTCCTTCTGAGCTTCTGCTAGACAGACTTCATCCCAACCCCATGTACCAGAGGATGCCTCTCCTTCTGAATCCCAAATTGCTCAGCCTGGAATACCCAAGGAATAACATTGAATACGTGAGAGATATTGGAGAGGGAGCATTTGGAAGGGTCTTTCAAGCAAGGTAAAGTTACCCACGTGCAAAATCTTGCCATGGAAATATGTTGTGTCTAAAAAGTTACCAGACCACTACCTTGATGCCTAGGTTGTATGTGTAATAATTATTATCAAATAATTCTTCACATCATTAACCTCATTTTACTGAGTACTGTACTTTGAATCTCAATAATTTTTCTTCTCTGCTGAAAAACAGGGCTGGGTAGGAGAGAATCTTCGTTTATGTAGTGTTCAAATTATGAGCAATTAGCAAAGTTTAATTTTATTTCCTTTTCAGAAAATAATTTTATTGTACATTTTAATCATAATTTCTTGCATTGTTTTTAGTGACCGTAAATTTTACTTCTCTTCCATTTTCTATTGCTATTTTCTCCACTTTATTTAAAATTTACTTTTTTTTTTTTTTTTTTTTTTTTTTTTAAAGATTTTATTTATTTATTTGTCAGAGAGAGAGAGAGAGAGTGAGCACAGGCAGACAGAGTGGCAGAGGGAGAAGCAGGCTCCCTGCGGAGCAAGGAGCCCGATGTGGGACTCGATCCCAGGATGCTGGGATCATGACCTGAGCCGAAGGCAACCGCCCAACCAACTGAGCCACCCAGGCGTCCCTAAAATTTACTTTGAAGTAGTATTTCCATTTAAGAATTCAGAGCCTGACATGTGTAGATATTAAATAGATGTCCATAGAATGGCAAAGCAGAAAAGGGGAAAAATAATGTAAAAATGCCAGAAAACAATGAGCTCAAGGAAAGAGTATGTATAAGGGCCAAGGCTAGCCCATTTATTGCCTCTGTGTGAACTAGAAGGAAATGCCCTTTCTGCAGGACACACAGCTGGGCCACGGAACGTGGACTTGGTTTTAATCACCAACTGTCATTTTGTCCTGGTGTTCTTGGGCAGGACACAACCTTACTGTCACTCATAGTAGCCCTCCTATGGAGGTTACATGATTAATGAAGATCTTACACATATACTCATGGGGAACCAAAAATATGCAAGGTGTCACTTTAGGTTTCAAAAGGATACAAAGATGAGTAAGCCATGGTCCCTATCATCCAGGAATTTAGATTCTGGCCAGAGATCAAGGGTTTAGGGCGGTAATGACAAGCTCATTGGATCTGTGTACTTTAGAATTCCTGACATTTACAAATAATGCATTTTTCAAACAACCTGTGTTGAAAACAGTCCCAGTAATTTTTATTAATTGGCATCAAGAAGGTTTAAGTACAATCTACTCTTGCCATCTTTTTTTTTTGATTCTGTGGCTCTGGGAAAGGCTGCAAAAGTGGAAGGAATATATATGAATGTGCATAGATGAATGTGGATACGTATATGTTCCTGATCGTTGATCTCTTCCTATATAAATGTATCTCTCAGGGCTCCGGGCTTACTTCCCTATGAACCTTTCACAATGGTGGCAGTGAAGATGCTCAAAGAAGAAGCCTCAGCAGACATGCAAGCAGACTTTCAGAGGGAGGCAGCCCTCATGGCAGAATTTGATAACCCTAACATTGTGAAACTCTTAGGTATGAAAATAGAAATGAAGAAATGTATTGCATTTATTGAAATTATTTGCATTTATTGCAAAACGGAGCCTTTCCAAGTTTTCCTCCTTCATCCTACACTTCTGCCTTTTCCTTTACTTCTTCATCAGAGGGACATCTCTGTTCCTTCCCATATAATATTTTTTGCACCAGGGAGTGGAACATTGTATTAAATAACTGAAGTTCAAAAAATTGGTTTTTTTAATTGCTCATAAAAATATGTTATCATTTCTTAATTTGCCTCTCTAGAATCTATAAATACACTGATTGCTAAATCCCTGGAATTAAAAACCAGCCCCCAAATAAAAAAGCCAAGATAATGGTATTCATTATTTCTCTTCCTTTTTGAACAGAGACTTCTAATTGTTGCCTGAAAGAAGAATCCTAGATTTCATAATCTATTTTTACGGTGATGTTTAGCTGTGAAACCCAAATGATTTAGTATCTCAAGGTGTCCCATTTTCCTCTCAAATACAGCAAGAATTTAAAATTTGCAAATGTCCTCATGGCACTAAATCTGAGACTCTATATGCACATTTTTTTTCTTTCTAGAACAAACACTGTAAAACCTAAATTTTGAAATGTTTCACTGAGTACTTCACCTAAGATTTTTGCCATTGTTTTTGTCATCCTTTCCAAAGTTCATACATCTTCCTAACCAACCTTCTCCACAGAAGCAGAAGAAACACAGAACATCACACGTTCAAAACAAGCATCCATTCCTAAATTCACTCACCAAATGCGTGTAGAGCACTTGCTGTGCCAGATACCCGGCAGGTGTGTGGGATTTAAAAAAGAGTAAGACATGATTTCTGCTTTCAAAGTGCTAACAGGTTGGAGGAGAAACCTCAAACAAACAGATGATTGTCATGGGATGGCAGGCCCTAAACCCAGAGAAGGAAAATATCATCAGTAGGGCTGGGAGCTGAGGCATTCTAGCAGGAGTGACAGATAAGCTGAACCTTAAAGGGAAAATAGGGGATGTGTGACCAGACAGATGGGGTCAGGGTTGGGCTGTGATGCTGTCCACAGAAGGCCAGGCCCCCTATTTTCCAATCTTGGTCACTGGCTGTTGAAGCGCTCCTCGTGGAGCGCCACGGTAGACACCCCGCCTAACAAGGCGCGTGATTTTGGTTGCAGGTGTGTGTGCGGTCGGGAAACCCATGTGCCTGCTCTTCGAATACATGGCCTACGGTGACCTCAATGAGTTCCTCCGCAGCATGTCCCCGCACAGCCGGCGCAGCCTCAGCCACGGCGACCTGTCCGGGGGGGCCCAGGCATCCAGCCCTGCCCCGCCGCCCCTCTCCTGCGCCGAGCAGCTCTGCATCGCCAGGCAGGTGGCCGCCGGCATGGCTTACCTCTCCGAGCGCAAGTTTGTGCACAGGGACCTAGCCACCCGGAACTGCCTGGTGGGCGAGAACATGGTGGTGAAAATCGCCGACTTCGGCCTGTCCAGGAACATCTACTCGGCGGACTACTACAAAGCCAATGAAAATGACGCCATCCCCATCCGCTGGATGCCCCCAGAGTCCATCTTCTACAACCGCTACACCACCGAGTCGGACGTGTGGGCCTACGGCGTGGTGCTGTGGGAGATCTTCTCGTACGGCCTGCAGCCCTACTACGGCATGGCCCACGAGGAGGTCATCTACTACGTGCGCGACGGCCACATCCTCGCCTGCCCCGAGGACTGCCCCCTGGAGCTGTACAACCTGATGCGCCTGTGCTGGAGCAAGCTGCCCGCCGACAGGCCCAGCTTCCCCAGCATTCACCGCATTCTGCAGCGAATGTGCGAGAGGGCGGAGGGGACGGTGGGCGTCTGAGAGCGGACGGCTGCCCAGGGCAACGCCACCGTGCCTGCTACGACTCTCTTGGAGCCCCCGGCATGGCCGCCCCGGGCCCCACCTGGGAAGGAATGCTGGCGGACCCGGGAGCATGCGCAGTCTCTGTCCCGGCCAGCATCGAGCCTGCGCAGAACTCACGCGGGCGACCGACGCATGCCCAGTCCACCCCGCAGAGACAACCTGGAGCCTGGTATCGGGAGGGCGATGGCGTCCTGTTCGGTCCCTGAGTTAGCTGGCGGCAGACTCAGACTCTGCTGCATTAAATTTTAATACGAGATGTGATGCAGAGCTTCATTTTGAATAGAGTTAATTCCCGTCCATTATGAGAGTAGTGTCTCTTCCTGGAAGACATTTAGGTCAAGTACGGAAAACAGAAGGAAAAAACATTGTCTCCCCACCCGAAGATGGGTGCTGGTGTTTTGGGTTTTTTTCCTTATTGAATTTCTTTCTCGCATTTATGAGTAATTTTATATTTGTTTGTATTCTACAGAGTTATGGTATACTTTATTGAGAGAGGGCTTCTAAGGAATAAAATGATAAATCAGTAAGGCTGTGTTCTTACTGTGATTTTTTAATTTCCTTTTCTGTCTTTGTGTTGCTTCTCCTGTGGAAGTTTTTCTTTTGTGTGCCCTCATCATAAAGACCATCTGCTTATTTTATTCCTACAGTTTTTCTGAAAAAACTTTTTGTGTCTCATTAATTTACCTTTTTCTTTGAAATTTTTATTGGTATCTTTCCTTCGCTTTAATTTTATTTTTCACTTTCCACAACTTTCTGTCCTTTTTGGGTTATTTAACTTTTTTTTCTTTTTACCTCATATATATACAACAAATACCCTGACAGACATAATAACTTTTAAAGTAACACTGTAGACTGATATGTATATAACTTCTGCAGAAGTTTTCTTTTGGGCATGTATGTATATGTATATATATGTACATATATACATATATGTGTGTGTGTGTATATGTATGTATATATGTATATATACACATATATGTATATATACGTATATATACGTATATATGTATATATGTATGTGTGTATATATACACATATGTATATATGTATATATGTATATAACTTCTGCAGAAGTTTTCTTTTGGGCATGCTTCTGAAGCCACGCATTTCAAATTTGACATTCATTAATTTATTGCCACAGTCTATTAAATCTCTTAAACCATAGTTTACGAGATGTCACAAGATGGTCTGTGGCTCTGAGTTATTTAAAACTTGATGTTTTTGTGCATTCTGACATTTTTTTCCTGACAGAAACCAATTCCATAGGCAGTAGAATTAATGTGTTTCTGCAGGACTATTAACCCAATCCTGTTACATTTTAATTATTAAAGCAAACAAACAAAAAAAACCCTGGAACTCAGAACCTGGTGCACAGATTTTTCAGAGGACTTCCACATGATACATCTTTTTCTAAGCTCAACTTGAATGATACGAATTTATTTCCAAAATGATAGGAGCCCAAATTTTCCTGAAAAGCAAATAAACAGGGACAAGAAAATAAACATATCTACTGTAGGCCAACTTACTAATTCAAACTAATTGGTAGTTAGGAAAATGGAGAAATGGTCTGAATTCTTAAAAGTAGATTTTCAACCATCTGCTGGTAGAAGCCACCTGAAATCTCCAAATCGACCTCTATGCAACAATTTGTCCTTTTTGCTGTAAAACCTGCCATTTCTTGCCCGTAGCCCCTCCAGGCAAACAATACGAAAACAAAGAAGTTAACCTGGACTTTGCCCTCTTCTTCACCCCAGACAGTCTATCAGTTTTACTTTCCAAAACCCTCTTGCTCACATCCCTTGCCTTTCAATCCAGCTGCCCATTACTCAGACTCTATCCCAACCTTCCTTCCATTTCAGTGCCAGCTGGATTCCACGGCTAGAACATGAGGACATGCTTATTCCGAGTTCTGATTCATCAATAGAGAAGTCAGAATTCAGGACAGAGACCCAGAGAGGTGCTATGGATCAAAGTCAGGATTGTAAGTCCAAAATTAAGACAGTCATTCAAAGGGCTAGTTGAAGAATAAGGTCGCAGCCTGTGTTTTAAACAAAAGGCCAAGAGGCCAATAAAGCAGAAAAGCTGGAGAGGCCCAGGATCCCATGTGGATCTTTCATGTAAATATCCACGGCATCCTTGACTTAGTTCACATCTGCGTGTCATAGGTTCTCTGCAAACTTCAAAGAGGTCTTCGGGTTTCCTCAGCTGAAAAAGTTTTATTATAAAAGACACAGAAGTCAAGCCAACCGAAAAAGCCAGCCCACAGAAAATCAGGGTCAGGACAGGTACTCAGTACCCAGCGTGTGACTTGTGTTGCAGGAGTCATGTTGCCCCTCACAACCAGGTGTCCATAACCTGGTTCTATCACTTGCCACTTTGAGCTCTTTTCTGTTTCCCTCCCTTCTGCTGAATCACTGCCCTTACTTTTCTGTCTCCTCTTCTTGGCTTTTACAGCCTCATGGATTTCTCTGTCTGTGTATTTTTAGGCTCTGATATTTAAGATTCCAAAGCAAACAAATCATAAAGATATTGGGAACTACAGTGAGTAGATGAGTAAGCAAGTAAATGTTACGGAAACCATTCAATTTTATTAAATACTTAAAGTAACTGAAAACTAAAATAAGCAGAAATCCCCTCATAAGGACGTAATAATGGTAGTCATAAAAAGTAATACTCTCAGCTAGCAGTTACTGAATGGTTACCATATATATTCTAAGGCCTCTAAATATATTATCTTTAATTGTATCCTATCCCTGCAATTTCAGTACTATCGTTATGCCCATTTTTAGGTAAGGAAACAGGCAAAGAGAGATTGCATAACTGACCCAGGCACACAGAGCAACAGCCTAGTGTAGGACCAAAAGAGGCTGAGCTCTCCATCACCATACTGTGGTGCTCCTGATGATTGTAGAGGGAACAACTACTGAATCTTGATGATTCTGGAGGGGGATCTGTAATTTACATGCAGTTTCAAAGCACACACTATACCCCTTATATTATTAATTTCCTCTCCAAGTCTTGAATAACAAAAAAAAGTGTATTTTGGCATTGTTGATTTAATCAAAAGTTCAAAGAAATGGCATGTTTATTTTTTCATTAGTTCTAAGTACATTTTCAAGTTATTTAAGATTATATACTCTGTGCTCTCTGAAACACCCATTACTTTCCAGTACTGTTTTCTTTGTTAAATGTAGATCTTTCCCGTTTTACAGTGGAAAATCATGGCATAAATTCATAAGGAGAGACAAGAGAGAGAGACACAGTACCATTGTTACCAAGTGTTGGAACAGGCACCAACAAGCCATCTTAAGTGGCTGAGAATCAGATGTGACAAGAGCACCAGGCAGTTGTAGGTGGTACCAAAAAAAAACACATTCCCTGGTTTGTGATAAAGCAGAAAAAGAACTCCTTTCCACTTTACTGTATATTATAAACTGTTCCATGTGATTAACTGTTTTTCTAAAAGTCCAATTTAATTTCTGAATAATATTCTTATTTATGGATATACCATAATTTAGTTATTTTTGAACATTTGAGTCTTTTTTCTAACTTTCACTATTACAAACAATATTGTAATGGCCATCCTTATTTGCACATGTCCATAATAATCTCTTTATGGAAATTCTGAGAAAGGGAATGTCTGGGCCAAATGGCATGCACAACATTGAGACTTTTGTTATGTATTATCATATTCTCTAGAAATATTGTTCCCATCTGCGTTGTACAAGTGATCTCATAGGCTTAAACATCTGCTGTCACAGAGAATTAATCCTCTATTTTTTAGAAGACTTGTCTATTTGGTGATAGAAAAAGATTACCTCATTTTGATTTTATTTTTTAAATTACTAGTGAGGTTGAATTTTTCTTGTTCCTAGGTCACTTATGGTTTTTATTTTGGGAATCATCTAGAGCCCATTTTTCTGCTGTGTTGTTCATTTTTCTAATTGATTTGTAAGAGTCATTTTATAAAAAGAGTATTAGAACTTTGTCATAGTTTAAACAAAAGAGAAAAAATATACATGCTTTTACCTTACAATAGCATGTACTATATTGCAAAAGCAATACTTGTTAATTTTTTGAAAAGAAAAAATAAACAATAATATCCAATAATACACAATGTACAATAGAGAAAATGAAAAAATACCAACCAGTGGTAACTAACATTAACATCATGATAAATACTGTCCCAGCTTTTTTCAGATAGATACATAAGTAGGTAGATAAATAGATAAATGATAGCTCAATAGCTAGCTAGCTATAGAGAATTATTTTAAATGAAAACAAGATCACACTGTTATATTATTTTGCATTTTGTTTTTTCACTGAATATATCATAAACATCTTCCATATCAACAAGTATTCATATACAACCTCACTTTTGATGGTTGAACAATATTCTATCATATGGACCTATAATATTTAACTATTATTCCATTGTTGAACATTTATTTTTATTTTTCATTATAAATATAATATTTTGATTATTAATCATTGCTAAATTTTGTGAATATCTATCTTTATATCTTTAGATATAACTTCTAGAAATATAATTTCTAGATCAAAGGATACATATATATACACTTCCAATGCTTTTTAATATATTGGCAAATTTTCTTCCAGAATTATGTTATCAACATATACATCTTTCAACTAGATGAAAAAGTGAGTCTGTTTCTTTCAAATTCTCCAGTATTGAGCATTATAATAGTTATAAATACAATAGCTTAAAATTTTTATTTTGCAGCTTATGCTTACATTTCTTTAAATGAGATAAGCTTGAATTTTTTTAATGTTTTGGGGATAATTGATTTGCTCTGTGATGTATCTTCTATTATTTTCTATTGGGTGTATCTTTTTCTTGTTGCTTTGTAAAAGCACTTTATATATTAAGGAGTTAAATTTTGTCATACATGATTCAACCTTTTATCACATAAGATAATATATATTTCTGTTTGTCTTTTACTATAAGAATTTATTAATCAGGAAAGAATGTTGCATTTTCAATCTGTTGAGACGATTGTGGCTTTTGCCTTCATTAATCTGTCAATAAGTAGAAATGTATGAACTGATTTCCAAATGTTGAAATATCCTTATGTTCTGGGAATAAACTCTCTTTGGATGTGTCACATCAAACTTTTAATGAACTACCAAACCTATTTTGTTAATATTTATTTGCATCAGCATTTATAAGCTCATAAGATTAAAAGCTTATAATTTTCTTCTTTGTTAGAATTTGCTATCAGCATTACGATACTTTCTAAAACTTAGGAGTTTCTTCCTCTATGATCCTGGTTGGTTTATTTTAAAATAACGGTTACTTATCAATAATAGCAATACACAGACTTATTTTTTAAAATATTCCTAAAAGGGTACAAATAAAAAATAGAAGAGCCCTCTTCTGATTCATCTCTAGGCCTAGTCTAAGACAAACCACTTTACCCATTTCTGGTTTCAGTCTTCTAATGATTATCACTGCAACGCTAATAAATACACTTACTTTCTAACAAATATTCTTTCTGAATCAATCAACTAGAACAGGTATGTAATATCTCCCTTCATAAAAGATGAGCAGTTCAGAACACTTTTACTCTAACTTCTCTTAAGTTTCTGAGATATGTTAACTTACTATCAGTTATATTGTTTATTATTATACTTTAAATGATACACTTAAAGATACACCACTGCTTCTGGACTATGGAAGATACAGTTAGAACTCCCACATTTCCACAACTTTTTCCCTCCTCCCCTGCAGGCTGTCACCTGTACAGCTCTCTTTATGCAGTCAGGGTCCATAATATCTGCATTTGGTTCTGCAACAAAATAAAATTTGAGTGTTGACAATAGGTTGATTCTTATCATGAAAAAAAGGAACAATATTCACAATAATATGATGATGTAAATATGTGTTGCCAAAGAAGTGATATTCAATTATTTCAATTTTATAATGTATTTTAATATCCATTAATTCTTATTTCCTATGGATAAAATATTATTTAAAATGTCACAGAGTTTTTATGTACACTTCTGTCCTTTACATTACTTTTTTCTTCCTTTCTTCCGCCTCTCCTCTCGCATGGTTTTGCTTTCCACAAATGTCTGGTGATCTTTGATTTAACACACAAAAATGACAAATGAAGAGTTGTTCTGATTCACTTTGGTACCAGGAGCGGGCTTCCTCTGCAGCTTTGATGGTCTGTTGATCCAGCAGGTCTCTCTTTAATGGGTTGGCTACCTGTGGGATCTGAGTATATGGTTCATGGGGAAGGCATAGGCAGGCTGAGTTAGAGCTCCCACAGTTGCCAAAGTGATGAAAAGTCTCTACTCTGAGGATAGGATACTTCAGTGTATTTTCACTTCTGGAAAAAGCTGTTTTTTCCTTCACCTCTTCAATCCCCTGTGAGAGTCTAAGATTCTTCCCATATTCTACTCTACCTCTCTACCTAGATTCACAACTCGCACCAAGGGCCTCTTCCAGGCAATCGTCCAACCGATTCAAAGAGCACTTCACGGGGCTCCAGCTGGTGGTGAAGCCTCTTGCTCATCACCCTGATTGACAACCCACCGCCCATTCCCGCCCTCTGTATCTGCTGACTCAGAGTCTGGAGCCTCTCTGGTGAAATCACTTCCCACCTCCTCTGACAGCTGGCTCAAGTGTCCTGCAGGACGTGGTTTACGGTTTCCTATGCCTGTGTTATTTATGAATAAGAATATTAGGTACCTTCCTGGCTCCCAAATATTTGTCCAAGTGATGGCATCTAGATTGGTTTCAGCTTGCGTGCAGATATATTCCTATACATTGACTACCACATCAATGAAATCTTGGGAGGAAAGGGCAGGGCTCAGGTCTACCATTTTGATCAAGAAGCCTTTCTGGAATCATTTTAATAGCTCAGAAATTACCTGCTCCTCCTTAATCTTCTTTGTTGGATTTTTCTTTCCTCCCTCTTCTCCCAGCCTCTGGATATTGGAACATGCCACAGCCCGATCCTGGAGCAGCGTGCGTCTCCTGCCTCTGCTCTCGCCTAGTGATCTTATCCAGCCATCTCATGCAAGGCTATAAATACCACAACATGCTGAAATTTTTGTCTTTAGCTCTATGCTCTCTCCCAAGCTTCATACTCACATTTCTAACTACCTGTTTTAAATGAGCTTTAAAGTCTCCTCCCCTTCCTCTCTGCTCTATTTCTGTGCCTGGTTTAGGAGCAAAGCTGAAAACCTCTACACAGCTTGGTACTGACTTTCATGTTAGGGAAGAGTGCACACTTCGTCTCCCAGTGCTGTGGACTTAGATACTCATTCTCAAGAGGGCAGATCTGGCCTGGTTTAATAACATCCAATATCCTCGGCCATTACAGCTGGCAGAAATTCACCATTTCTTGCGTGTGTCTGTTACCCGTTCCTGATTTCCTGGTGTGCGTGTTTCCTTTTCAACATGGTCTGTTACTCTGATGCTGTACTCAAGTCCCCTCTTTAGCCACAGTCTACCTTCCTGGGGGGAGGGTTTGCCTGTCCTTGTGCATTCACCTCTTTACTGCAAATGTATGTCAGGTGACTCTTCTTTCCTTTGTTTCAGATTTATTTAAGTAACACTGTCGCCAAGACACATGCACTTATGAACCTCAACTTTGGTACAAATCACCGTAGAAACAAATAGTTTTCAGTATGTTATTTCAGAGTATTATATAATTATAAACAAAAAAAGTACACACCTAGATGTTTGCCTTGCCTTCTAAAAGATCATGTCATCTCAGTATAAAGCAAAATAAAGGTGAAGGAAAAGAATTACATGACTTCTAAAGCTTTACTTGTCTTCCTTAGTGAGTCCCTCCTAATTAAAAACTCCTAAGAGATTCACAAAGGTCGAGTTGTTTTTTTTTTTATAAGCTTCGTCATCATACCTGCAATTACACAAGTTACCATCATTACTCTTCTCTCAAACCACAGCCTCTGGAAAGGATACGCCATATTTAGAATTGTGCCCTGAAGAGGGGGAACCACCTGCACTATCTAAGGTTATGTTGGAGAGAATGTTAACCACAAAAAACCCCGGACTTAGATATACACTATCATTTGCAGGGTGTGCTCTTAACTATTTAGAGCTGTGATTAAAATTAGAGTGTTGGCATGACATTACTCTCTTTCTTTTTTCGCAATGGTAGCACCATGGTGGTTAGTATGAGGCTCTTTCCTATTTCAGTTGATTCTTTACACAAGTACGGACCAAATACACGATTTAAGGTCAACCCTGTTTTTACTACCTGTTGTGGTTTTTTTTTTTTTTTATTGAGCTGTATTACATTTAAGGATCTAAAGAGAGTCCATTAAATATCATATATTCATTTATTTTGTCTTTATTCATTGAAGTCATTCATTTTATCGTTATTTGTTGAAGTCACCTTCCCAGAATACTGAAGATCATTCTGTCCCATATTACTCGGTTCAGGTCGCTTTGTTTATGGCAGCCTAAAAAAAGAATCACCCTGATTTCAGTCTATTCCCCAAAGCCTCTCAGAAGGGATGGGCAGTGGGGAATAAAACCACAGAAGAAGCAAGAAAGACCTACAGAGGAATGACACTGAGAGAACAAAGAACCACAAGTAAACTCAGTTTCTAAGAAGGCAAAGACCAGGAAATGCCTGAGGAGTCACAATTTTTAAGATAATTTTTAATAATAAGCCTCTGATATTTTAAGGAAAACATACTTATCTCTGTTTCTATGGCTGAAAAACCCAGTTTCCAGTGATGAGATCAGTTTTGCAAAGTTTTATGAAAACACAATTTAAATATTAAAATACTTATGACAATTTTGGAAGGAAATATGCATCTACTCGTCCAATATTAGAGAAATTTGGAGAAAATTCAGTTTTTCTTTTTCTTTTAAGATTTTATTTATTTATTTGACAGGGTGGGGGGGAGAGACAGAGAGACATTGAGAAAGGGAACACAAGCAGGAAGAGTGCGCGCGAGAGGGAGAAGAAGGCTTCCTGCTGAGCAGGGAGCCCAATGCGGGGCTCAACCCCAGGACCCTGGGACCCTTAATCCTCTGACATGAATCTTTACACTTAGATGCTGCACTTTAAAAATCTACACTTTATAGGGGCACCTGGGTGGTACAGTCAGTTGAGCAACCAACTCTTGGTTTTGGCTCAGGTTCTGATCTCAGGGTCATGAGATCAAACCCCACACTGGGCTCTGTGCTCAGCTCCTTGAGATTCTCTCCCCCTCTCCCTCTGCCCCTCCTGCTCTCTCAACCTCTCTCTCTAAAATAAATAGATCTTAAAAAAAAAAAAAAATCTATCCATATATTTTTTCTCCCCAAGATTGTGTTGTTATTTAGTAACTTGCTAGTGTTCCATTATTAATCAATTTGGAACATATTTTTATATTTTAAATACAAACATTTGAAACATTATTTTAATGGCTGTATAACAAGCCATTATATACATGGGACATAAGTGTTATCTAGACAGACAGCAGATAGGGTGGTGGAAAGCATGGACCCAGGCACTGACTCAAATCCCAGCAACTGACTGAATCCCTCTGGGCTTCAATTGTCCTCATTCATAAAATGAGAATGATAGTAACACTTTATTCATAGGTTGTTGGAAGGATTAAATGGGTTAATATGTGGACAAAGCTTAGGAAGTGCCTGATGCACAGGAAATCCTTCCAAGGGTTTTGATATAGAATTGTGTCTAATTTTGGCTATTATACAGAAAGCTGCCATGAACCATCCTATAGCTAAATCATTGCTCACCTCTTTTCCCTATTTCCTAAGGATACAGTAAAAGAACTGAAAAAATTGGATCAGACTCAATAAACATTTTAAGGAATTTTAATGTATGTTGTAAAATTACCCTCCAGATACCTTGCAACAGTTCATACAACCAATAGCAATGTGTGAAATTACCCATTTCTCATAATCTAGCTAACTGGGAATACCATCAAATTTTAATATTTAGCCTGATAAGGGAGAAAATTTATGGACTTGCTTTACTTTGATTTTTTTTTTAATTCCCAGAAACATCACGGATTTTTTTCACATCTTTTAAAATCTTTTTTGTTGTCGTTGTCATTTTGTGTACTGTCAAGTGTGTTCCACGATTTCTTTCCTACTGATTGTCCTTTGTTCAGTTCTAGTTTTTTGGAATCCCTCTAAGAATGCATGTTCTGAGATGGCCCTTCATATTCATTATCTTTACTATCACTGAATTAATTTTGTATCATTTCCCTTTGAGACAGGATAACTGTCTTAATTGATTTGCTAATGCATTACATTCTTATCTCAAGAATCCAATCCACTTTCCACTGTTTCCATTGCATTATTGTATTTTTATTTAATTATCTTTAGTAGGTAATACATTTACTTGAATCAACATAGAAAGGTTATAAAAATCTATACAGCAAACTTCCACTTCCAGGAAGATAGAGTAGATGTGCTTTTCCCCACACCTCCCACTAAATACAACTAAAGCTTGTGAACGTCACGTATAAAATAAATATAAGGAGATTAAAAGGAAAGAAGAAAAGGCAGATTGGGTAAGAAGAAGACAGACCCAAGGATTGACACATGGTAACTTCCCTAGATTTCCTTTTTGCTTCAAATATCTCAGACTTGGAGCTGAAAAAGCTGACAACCCAGAAAAACCAATGGACATTAAAAATAAAAAATAAAAAATAAAAAAAAATTAAAAAAGCTCTAAGTTGCTCTCTTTAGTCAAAGGACTAGGAAAAGGGTACCCTAGCAAGACACGAAACGTTTAAACATGCAGAAAAACTGACCTTACCCCCACCCAGGCCAACAAAAGCCAAGTGGGGGCCTGAATGTCCACCCTCACCAGGTCATAATGAGGCAATACCAACCTGCCCAAGTGGTGTCAGAAAAGGCTGAGTCCAGGTAGGAGCTAAGACCTTCAACCCCACTGGGTTCTAAACATATGTCGAGGAAGTACTTAAGGCAATTCTATTATAATGAAGGGAGGCTAAAGGGATGGAGAGAGAGGCGAAGCCTCTACACTTCATTTGAACTGGTAGAATGTTGCACCAATAGACTCCAAGTTGCATCCATTTAACATCATACCTAGAGCAGCCAGAAAAAAAACTATACAGAGAGGCATACTTAAGATCATTATAGGTAAATCAAAATGGAATTTTGGAAATTGTTCAGTGAGGGGGTCGGCAGAAAGAAAACAAGAGAAACAGAAAACCAGAACATACAGAAAGCAACAAGTAACATGGCGGACTTGAGCCCTAACATAGTAATAATTACAATAAGTGTTATTATGGTAGAATTTTAAATGTTTCAATGAGCTTCCAGTTCAAGACGGGAGGGGGAGCACATGTGTTTGCCTCACCACCTGGGGCCTCAGTGGACTGTAGATTTTGATACATTTCTGGAAGGTAAAAAGTAGACGGAGTCATGCTGACAGAACATAGAACACAGGAAACGGAAGAATGATACGGTGGAGGTAGAAAACATTTTTCTTGGCTAAACCCTTGAAAAGCTAAACAGAGACAAATTCCGTAGATCTACTAAATAAAATGTTATCAGCTGGCAAGAGGGAGATTCCACACGCTATGGATGGTGATTTTTTTTGTTTGTCGGGGCCTGGGTCATATCAGTAAATATTTTAACTCTCACACCTAATAACCAATCTTTTCAGTCACTCCTTCTTTCGACCTATTTACAAATCTTTTGTTGATTCATTTAACCAATAGTTACTTAATGGGTACTAAATGCTAGGCACTGCTGTAGATACTGGGGACACCTGAATGCAGAAGATGGACAAGGTCTGGAATGTGGTAGATTTTTCATTCTAACAGAAAACAAACAAAATCATGAAAATAAAGATTTAAACAAGAGCATTCCAAATGTAAATGAGTGCTATGAGACGAGGACGTTGCACAGACTAGTGTACTTACTTCTATCTGCTCATCACAAATAAATGTATTAGTCATTCTGCTGCTACCATACCAAGGGCTATCGATACTCTGCCTACCCCAAGTGATGGGGTCCCTGTTGCTCTCAGGGAGTGATCTGAGCCCAGGAGCTCCTCCTTAGAGAATGCACTCTTAGGTCACTGTTAGGTCAGTTTTCCTAGAAGCCATGCCTCAGCTGAGGAATCCTGTGCAGGTGAGTTGTTGAGGGAGGGTTCTCAGGGGAAATACTTACGGAGGGAGGGAAGCAGGATTGGGCAACAAAGGAGTTGGGCAAAGGGGTGGTTTCAGATGAAGTGTGGCTCCACTTGACCTCACTGGGAGCTCTCGAGCACAAATTACACCACCGAGGTTGTCCTACCCAGAAGCAAAGGAGACTGAACTGGTAGGCCTGTGCTTCGGTCAGCCTTTGGCTAGGAGCCAGCCTAGGACAGGGGCAGAGAGGGAGGGACTGTAGAAGGTGACCTTTCCAGCAACACCATATGAGACAGCTCCTATCACTGGAGGACAGTCCCCTAGAGAAGGGTGTTGGGTTGCAGCTGGAGGATGGGTTTCTGGGTCTGGGAAATGGGATCTAAGCGGAGATTTAACGCATTGGCTATACCACTGTCTTCTTCAGCTCTGTCATTCAGAACTAAAGGAGATGAAGACCTTTTCTAACTGCTTCTTAAACAGTCTTCCATCAGGAGCCATCAATCCAGATTCACCTGCTCCTATCTTACAAAAAAAAAAAACCTTCCAGGTCTCTGACTTGTAAATGATACCTTTCTCTAGTTTCCATTGCTAAAAAAATGTTCCCTCTCACTGGACTTTTTTTCGACTGACTCAATTAAAATATGGAACAGGGAGAAGGCGTTAAAGGGTTAAATGGTGTGCTGAAATCACTCTCTTGTGTTCAACACCTGAGTTCCTTGACTTTCTGAATTTTTCAACTTGGAAATATCCCTTATTATTGGGTTATTTTGGTGGATGCCATCCTGTGGTTAAAGGACCATGACACATTAGCCTTTAATGGTGACCACCTCCCTTAGTACTGCCAGTAGACAGAGTATAAATCCTAGTAACAACATCAATCATATCAGCTGGTCCCAGACCCTGCCTTCCTTTTTCATTGAGGCAATAGCTGAACTTCAGGGGGAAGAACAGACTCTCCAAATTCAAGCTTAGCTGACTACCAAAAAAATGAGATGAAAACTCCCTGGTTCCATCTTTTTTCTATGTGACACTAACAGCACACATTTAGCTCATTCATTCAATCTTTTTAAGCTACTCCTGAATCCTAGTCAGGGGGGGTGGCACATTTTCCCAGGTTTTTGGAGTCCTCAGAGTCTCACAAAGGCTGAGTTTCCTTGTCTCTCATTCCTGAGACAAGGAAAGAGGAAAGAGAAGAAGCAAGAAGACAATCTTCTATCCTCTTTACTATTTATAAACCATAGTGTGTCCTGATTTCTATCATGGACGCAACCTGGGCTCTCAGCACTTAGGAAATCAAGTTTTTCCCATAGCTCTAGCGAAGAATATTCCTGGAGGTCTATGCCTCCAACATGCCAGAAATGAGAAAGGGAAAGTGTTCCAGTTGAGGTTTGGTAAACCATAACTCTTCCCCTTGTCGAGGATTTCACATCTTTGCTCACACTTGGGGAAGTTCTCAAAGCTGATTTGGGGGAATTAAAAAAAAAAAAAAAAGCCTATTTGATAATATTTCACAAACACCACAAAAGGACTTGCTCAGCAAGGAAAATTCCAAGCTTGGCACAAAATAATGTAATCCATAGACCGGCACCAGTGAGTCTCGCTCATTATGAATAATCCACAGCACAGACCAGTACCAACCATAGACCTGGGCAGGAGGGGGCCATAACATAGGCCCCATAGTTAAGAGGGCCTCACTCTGGTCCAGCTCTAGCAATGACCCTCCTCATGTGGTGAGAGGATCCAAGGAGCCACTGAGACATGCCTACTTAGGCCTGTATAGCTCCTTGTAAACCGTGTTCCAGGTATTAGGTACCCTAGAATTTCAGCACTGGCACAGCCCCTGTCCTGAGTCCCTCTGTGCACTCTTCTGGTAGGCACAGCTCTCTGCCGGGGGTTGATCAAGGGGTACTGCAAAAACCTCTGTAGCAAAGGAAACAAAACCCTTAAAACTGGGAACAAAATCCAGAGGGAAAAACTATCTTAAGTAGCTCTAAGTTTTCCAGAAGCAAAAAAAAAAAAAAAAAAAGTAAGAAGTAATATTTCAATAAACCATCATGTAGGCGGTATTTGAATTATTATACCTTTTGCATTATTTGCATATTTTAAACAGCACTGTAAAAAAAAAATGATTGCATATGTGTCTCTTTTCTCGAGACGAATTTCAAACAGCAGAAACAGGAGATAACACCTGAGGGGCTGGGCTTAGTTAAACAAATGTAAAATGAGGTCATTCATTTCATGGCTGAAGGGCAAAGGGAAAGCTCTTGCCACTAGATGGAGCTTGCTTTCCCCAGAGACACCTTAATAATATAGCCTGGAGGCAGGACAGACTAATTTTCAGGAAGCCAATGGTTTCCTGAAGGAAACTCAGCTCCTGATGCTGAGATCCAAAGTTGGAGAACTGGTCAGAATGGATTGTGATGGTCTGACCAAGTTCCAGCAACGAAGAACAGCAAAGCTTCACAGAAACACTGACCAGAAGAAAGAGGAGGCGTGGGTCGGTACTGGAGCTCAATACAGGGCTACGAAGTATGGGAGAGGAGGCTAGTTCTATTAACAGCGTGAGTGGGGAGCGAAATGCACCTCCAGACCGGTGATCCATGCAGAGGTTTGCCAGTCTAAACCCTTGCCAAAGCGCAGGGATGGGCTCGGACTAGCAAAGACATCACGGCAACAAGGGACAAGGAGAAACAGATTGTCCGACAGCAACAGTTACAACAGTAGGTCTGATGGACCGATTCATCCAGTCCCCTGTCTTCTCTGGATTGCTAAGGCAGGGCTGGTCTCCCCTGACTGAGTCCTTCCTTGGACAATATAGGAGGAAAGAACTCAGGAGGAAGAATTTGTGGGTGTTTGAATTAGTAATTGGAAAAATAAGAAATGTAAACACATTTGCATCTCAGTCTGGAGAAACAGGTCATTAAATACATATACTATCAGAGTCACAGATTTATTCACACCACAGTACAGAGAAAATGCAAGCTTTCTCACTGCTTCTTCATGTATTCCCACCTGCTGCCTAGAGAGGAAATCTATGTTTTAGTTGACTGCAGTAAACTTGGTCCCTAACATTATTTAAATAGTTCTTTAGGAACTCCATCACTTCGTATGAAATCTTCTGGTTCTCAGATGGATTCTTTCATTCTCTGTCTTTTTTCAGGATGGGATCTGCATAAGTGGCAAAAGATTCTGGCCTCATGAATATTAAAAAAGGGGGCCCAAGGTTATGCACAGTGCCCTTGGATCTTTGCTGGTCCCTACAGAAGCAAGCTTGTCTGTGTCTTTTGCACTGGTGATCACTGAGTCTTATGTGACTGGTTACATACTAGTGTATACGACCAGAGACCATGGCGTAAAGCTATTTGGACTCATCCTAGAGTTTCTACCTTATACCTATCATAAACCAAAAAAACAAAACAAAAACCCTCAATTGAAGTAAAAGAATTAAACTGGAAATAGCTCAAATATTGAAAAATATTGAGGGTGTGAGATTATTCACAGCAGTGTTACAATTATTATATACACATATAAAGGACTAATTGGTTTAATACATGTTCTTTTCTTCTATTTGTATGTACTGGTTCATTGAAGTTAATAAATTCCAAAACAAGCTAAAATGTTTTCTATTTAAGTTCTAGGAATTATAATTCTATGCCTTTCATGATTCAAGGGTCAAACAAAATTCCAGCCAGAGATAAGTTCCAGTGTTCTGGGGAAAGAAAGGCACACGATTATGATCACGGTTACAACCATTTACAGTGATACTGTAAGCAGTCAGGATTTTCTTGTCATTTCCCCAAGCCAGGAAAAAAAGGAGAAGGTTCCCACCAAAGTCAAGGCAAAGAGTTTGAAAGAATTTGTCACCCTCCCTAAGCCTTAAACCTCAAAGATGGGGGTAACTAAGCTAGAGGTCTGTGCTGTTGGATAACCCCTGGCTGCTGACCAGGGTACGCAGTGGGCAATTTGCCTGAAGTAATTGTGAGCCCGGAATCTCTTGGGCAGAATCCTTGGCTTGAGAATAGTGTGTCTCCAGGAAATTTCTTTGCTGGGGGTAGGGGGTGGGGTGGGGGGCCAGTTAGAGGGTGAGGGCAAAAGGGTCTACTTTACTTGAGAATTTTTCTTCCAGCAGAGAGATTTCAAAACAATCCTTATTTATGTCTAAATGCATCTTTCCCAGACAGATTAAAGAAGTTTCTAAGAGCCAGAGAACAGTTTTAAGGGAAAGACTGTTGAATTGAAATTAGATTGAGCCTGGAACTGCTTTGGACAATCTGCCCTTGGAAGGGCTAGTGCCTTTTGAAAAGAAATCCTTAAAATTAACATCCTCTTTCTTGTTACAAAGGAAAAATTGAACCATAAGGTATTCTAAGTGATAGAAAATGGACAATGTTAATATAAATCAATTGACTGGTATTGCTTAACTTGAGGATTTAAGTAATTAAGTAATTCTTAATCTGGGAAGGGCTTACGGTGAGGTTATAAATGTTTAGATGAGTTTCCTGTTCAACATGGGAGAGGAAACACGTGTGTTTGTCTCACGATCCGGGGCCTCAGTAGACAACAGATTTGATAAATTTCTGGAAGATGGAAAGCAGACGGCATCATGTTGACAGATAACAGAGCCCAAGAAATAAGAGAACAATTGCGGTGACGATAGAAGCCATTCTCCTTGGCTAACCCCTTGAGAGGCTGGCTGGGAAGAGGCAGGTATAAAGAGTTGAAAGGGACAGAAAAATCGAAGTCTCTTCATGCCAAGGCAGCAGCTGCTCCTCTCAGCCGTTCACTCCTTTCCCAGGCTCCTGGCCATGCAGAAAGATGGCTGGCACCGGCACTGACTCCCCTATTCTCTCAAATTAGCCCCATCTAAATATGGATAGAATCAAGGCTGCCCATGGGGATACCGATACCTCAGAGTAAAATGACCCTCATTTGGGTACTTGCTAGTTTTTATTCTCTAAATTGAAGTCTGCCAAGTACACCAAACCTGCAGTCGGCTCTCCCATGCAGGGGAGAGGCCAACTGGCAGAAAGACTGATTGGAAAAATCTCACAGCTATCCCTTCTGTTAATCAACCCAATCCTTCACAAAAGGGAATGGAGATCTCAGCATCAGCAGACATCTGAGACGAACCACAGCACCAATGAGAGGGACCGAGAGGAACGTATTATGAAAAAATAATGACCCCTGAGGAAAAAAAAAAAAAAAAGCCATGTTTCACAGAACTAAGAAAATTTAAGAAAAAAATATTCCAATTATTATTTTCCAAGAGGTTTAAGAAGATACTAAGAGACTGGAACCAACATATAAGAACAGGTTGCTGTAGCCATGGAGAGAAAAACAGCAAGATTTTTTGGTTTTGTTTTTGTTTTTTGTTTTTAAGATTTCATTCATTCATTTGACAGACAGAGATCACAAGCAGGCAGTGAAGTAGGCAGAGAGAGAGAGGGGGAAGCAGGCCCTCCACCAAGCAGAGAGCCTGACGTGGGGCTGGATCCCAGGACCCCGAGACCACGACCCGAGCCGAAGACAGAGGCCCAACCCACTGAGCCACCCAGGCGCCCTGAAAAACAGCAAATTTTTAAAAACATAAATATTTTGGCTTAAAGAGAAAAGTTAAAAGAATATATGGTTGATCACATAATGACCCCATTTTTTCGCCTGTGACTTTATCCACATCGCTTGCTATTTGACATCGAGGTACCTCCCCTATCTGTCTCTGGGTTTGTCCACACAAATTCCTTTAGCCAGTGATGCTAGCCAGTGTGGCAGAATCTGGAAGAATTGCTCCCTTTCTTCTACTTCTGCCATTGCCATGGAAATGCCTAAGGCAGGATTCCAGATGTACATGGAGTAGAGCCCCAGCGGGCAGCCTGCCAGCTCTTAGACACACTATAGAGCCCAGCAGACATCAGCAAAACTGCCTAGTTGAGTCTCAGCTAATACTCCCCCTCAGGAAGGCTTTCTCTAACCCTTCCATCTAAGGAACCCCTCCTTGGCAGTTATAGTAGTCCCCCCTTATCCACAGGGGACACCTTCCAAGACCCCCAGTGGATGGCTGAATCGGGGATGGTGCCTACAAATACAAGCCCTACAAATATTGTTTTTTCCTACATAAACATGCCTATGACAAAGTTGAATTTATAAATTAGGCCCAGAAGAGATGAACAACAATAGCTAATAATAAAATAGAACAATCATAACAATAAGCTTATAATAAAAGTTATGTGAACGTGGTCTCTCTCTTGTTCAAAATATCTTATTATGCTGTACTCACCCTTCTTAGATGATGGGAGAGAACATGCCCAGAAGTGGAGACCAAGAAAGGTGAGTGACCCCAGCGTTGTGACGTAGAGTTAGGCTGCTGTCGACCATCTGAGGATTCGTCACAAGAAGGTACATCTGCTTCCCAGCCATGGTCGACATGGTCACTGAAACTGAAAGGGAAACCACAGATAGGGGTGGGACCCTACATCTCCTGGACTTATGCTGGCTTCATGGCACCCAACATTACTAAAGGATCTCATCTACATCTTTGTGTTCATAGTGATTATTTATTCTCTCTACTTGGATGTAACTGCTACTAGATCAGGGACCTCATCTGTCATATTCACTGGTGTTTCTCTGGCATCTACAATGCATGGCATTTAGCAGGACAGCAGTAAGTATTTGTTGAGTAAAGGAACAAAGAAAAAAAGAATGAATGGGTTGGTAGAATGAAAAATTAGAAGATTGGTTATTAGAAGTTATTAGAAGTGATCGTTAAAATATTTACCAACTGATACGGCCTAGGCACTGGTAGATTATGGAGGTCACCATCCAAAGAAGGCCTCCCCTCTTGCTAGATGAATAACACTTTAGTTAGGGGATCTGGGGAAGATCCAGAGGATCCTTGAAGCATTTTGATTTTTTAACAACTGAGCTGGCCCCCAGTGTATACCATTTGAAGAGCCCTCTGCTGGTTAGGACAACCACGTGATGTGCAACAGTAAGGTCCTGTAAACTGGACAAATCCAGCAAACGACTCATTTTTGAGTGCTCAGTAGTAGCACTTAAGTGCCCCCAAATCATACATTGCTATTGTTGGACCTCCTTTCTGTGCATCCGTAGCTCTGTGAAAAGCACTTGCCTCCCTCTGGCTTCATGGGATTGAAGTCATTTAAGGAAAAAGAATGAGATCACTTACACTTCTGAAAAACTGCGGGACTTCTGAGCTTCCCACCAGCCCCACTCACATTTCTCTGAAGTCAGTGAGGCACTACTTCTGTTTGGCAACTAAGTGCTGCCCTCTCTTATTTCCCAACGTCCCCCTCCTTTGCCAAGATAATCTTTCCCAGACAGGGACATTCAGAAGAAATAGAAGTCTCCAGAAATGGGAGGGAGGGGGAAATCCCACAGAAAAGGCCCTGGCAGGGCTTAGTTAAATGAACTCCATGTTTGGATAGGAACCAGCAATTGAAACATATGAGAAGATCAGGAGAGAATGTGTACTGGGTAGTTCACCAAAACAAAAACCAAAACAAACAAACAAACCAACCAAAAAAAAATTTTTTTTTAATTTTCAGGCTATGGAGAAGAATGCTAGTTGAGAGAATGAAGTAATTAATTTTCTATACAAAATAATCTGTTAACCGCAAACGGCAAGCGAACTACTAATCAAACTAATTGGCGTTATAAAACTTCCCTCGTTTGGTTGAAAAAAGAAGAAAGCCTGTTAATCAGAGCCAATTTTTAAAGAAAGGAATGGTTTATCTCTCTAAATAGCCTTTCCGTGAACGAATGAGGGTAACTGCTAACAGTCCTTTGGAAAACCTATCAAGAATGAATGAGAACAGTTTTAATGACTTCAAATGGTTATACCCAGTTGTTTCTAGCATACGTAAAAATAGATCATCATTGTATTAAGCATCCTGTCTTGTTTCTTAGAAATAGTTTTCCCCATACATGTTAACATTTAAGACATCAGACATGCAATGATATGAGGATTAAAACCACAAATAAGTTGAACATTAATTAATAAATGTTTCCATTTTTAGAAAAACAGAAGCATTATCCCAGAAAGGGATAAAAGAACTGCAAGTACACAGCTCTTAACCCTAGAACCTCCTGCTGCCAAGAACCTATTAAATATTTGTAAATAGAAAGCAACCATAGAAGAAAGGCTTTCTGATTAATGGGGGCAAGTCTCAGGAAAAGTCCAACTTGAAAGATATTATTTTCCCTGCCTAAAGCCAAGAAAGTCTACAAACCCTCATCCACTATAGCTTCAGGAACTTTTCAAATGGCTTCCCCCCGCCCCAGAACCATTAATATTACAGAGCCGACAAAATTCCAGCATCCCTATGTTTTATGATAGTGAAAAGGACCCAAGAAGAATCAAAGTAATTAAAAAAAAAAAAGTTGACCAAACTATGTAGCCACAGCAGGAATTACCTTAAAAACTCAACTTTGGACTATTGGTCCGTTATAAACTCTGGCTTGTGAAATTATTTTCATATTTATCTAAAATCAAGAGGTAACTAACATGATATATCCCATGTGACATGGTGTGTCCAGAAAAGACCAGTGTAGTAGTCATTATTCCACGTTCAGGGTTTAAGCAATGACTTAGTAATTAGAACTGGTAACGAAGATAGAGATGTATGATAGATAAGCATATGGAGAGAAAGGGGAATGGAGTAGTCAGTGATGACTAAGATTATTTCAAAAAAGTATTACACTTCATTCTATAGTTTGGGTGACTCACTGTTTTATAAACTCCCAAACTGAGTCACTTCATTATCAGAAGCCAAAAAAGAGGCAATGAGAGAGTCAGCTGGCTTGTGTCCCTACTATCTTCGGGCAGAAACTGGCAGCCTCAAACCAGAATGATGCCTGAACAGGTCCTACTTCTCTTTCAAATAAACCCCACACCAAAACTGGTACAAAATCTCTGTTGTCACACTTACACACTTGCTCTAATTACAGAGAAGGCCAGAAATGTAGTTTGAGAGTCAATGTGTAATCGGGAAAAAAAGGTTGTAAGAATCACTTATCCCCATGTTGAATCAGTAGCTCAGGCACCTTACCTAGTGATACAATGTCAGATATAGCTTATTACTAAGTCAGTTGGAACAAAGCTTGAGACCAAGGTCAGACCAAGAAGGAGATGGACAGGATGGCAAAAGGTAAACGTTGAGCGAACGTGGAGGACAGACGCAAGTCTAACATTAAGAGCGCAGAAGACCTAGTGGCCATAGAAGGAAACTTAAACACCCCGGGCAAAGAGGCACATTCAAGGTCAAGGACACAGAATTTGGAGGAGTGCACAGCAGGTGTCAGAAGCCATGCACGGTGCCTCCAAGAACCAAACTCCACGCCAAGAACAAACGTGAATAACAAGCAAGTGCAGATAAGAGGTGGAGAAGCACAGAGGGGGGAGACCTGAGACTCAAGATGTGAGTCCCTAACACCTTGTGTGGCCTGGTTCTTACCCAGTTTTAAGGTCCAAAGGTAACTCTGCCTTTGAATTGCCTGTGATAATTCAGTAGTCTTAAAGGGGGGTGGGGGGGAGCGAGTTTCTTGTAAGTCAATTCAACTTGCTTCCTGTTACTTGCAACCAAAGAATTCTAATTAACTTAGCGTATGTGCATCGTAAAGATCTTGAAGTATATTGCCAAGTTGTTCTCCAGCAAGTTCCTAAGGATTCATTTACACAACAACAGGGTCCTATTTTTCTCAGCTTGTATTAACTCTGGATATTTCCATGCTTTCAAATCTTTACAAATTCTCTTTTATATTCTAATGGCTGGCATAGTCAGAAACAGCTTTTGCACACGATGGCTTCACCACAGAAATATAGGAGGAATGGATGGCAGAAAAAGATTCTGGATGCAGAGAACAAGTGCTCCTATTGATAGAAATTTATGCTATCTTCCATTTGGAAAATGATGAGATCATTTGTGGCTAATTATGAGGTAGTAAGATCATGCTAAGCAAAGGAATCTTGGAAGGAAGGGTAGAAGGGTGGGTGAGTGTATGCCACATCATAGTCTAGGGGGAATGGAACACAGAATCCACCCCTGAGTCTCAAGAAAACTGCCCAACCCATAAGGGAGATGAGCCTTCAAAAGGATATCTCACCCACCATACGGTATTAATTATAACCTGACACAAAGTGGAGAGACATGTTTTGAGATGGGACTATTTAGTATAAGATGTAAGTTATGTCCTGAATTCAATTAAAATTCAATGAAGATTTATTTAGAACTTGACAAAAATATTCATCTGGAAGAAAAGTCCATGAGGTTTATAAAATGTTGGATTAATAGGGGGCACTTATCCAAACACATATTAAAGATTACACTAAAGCAGTAATCAAAAAAGTGTGGCACTGCAGTAGAATAAATAGAAAAAATTCAATTAAATAAAAAGAACAATGTGGGGCAGAGACACATGTGACTTGGCCGCTGCCCTCAGTCTCCCAGAATCCTGCTGATCCACAGATCAGTAGAGAAGAGAGAGTAGGGGGAAAAAAACCAAAAAACAAAAACAGACTAAAATATATGAGTATTTGGCATATGATAAAGGTTACATTTCAAATCAGTGGGAAGAGAATGGATTAATTAATGAAATATATTTGGGAAAAAATTAAGTTAGAACCATTATGCATCTATCACATTGGGTTACAAAAAAACCAGTATCTTCTCCAGCTAGTTCAAGCAGAAAGGAATTTATTGCACGGTACTAAATTGTTTACAGAATCACTAAGAGGACTGGAAAAGATAGGCTATCGGCTATATTTCCAGGAATGACTCCAAATTGGCGGTCCAAATTGCTGAGTCGTTTCCACAGTTGCTGGATCCAAAAACATACTGCTTCTGCTAATTTCTGTACCACTGATATGAATGTCATATACCCCACCTTTCTCCCCATTCAACTTACTGGCACAGTCAAGTCTCACATAATTCCGTTCAAGTCACAAAATCTAAATCACATCAGAAACACTATTTAGTCAGGTTTCAGCTTTCCTGCACATGCAAGGCAACGAGGTGCTTTAGATCAATTCGCACAAACCAAAATAACCCTCAGATAAATTATATATAAAGAACCAAATTACAGAGTAGAACACAATATAGATATATTTATGTATTTAAACTAATTTAAAATTATAATCACATTTTTTGAATTATCCTTATAAATTGTGCCATATGCATTAATAGATCTATTACATGTAATATACATATTTAATTTACAAAATATAACGAAACACCTATGTACACATATTCATCTGGGACAGAGAAAGAATGAATGAGAAACAAAAGACAGTATGCCAAAGTGATATCAATGGCTATTTCAAAACAATGGGATTGTGGGTTCATCTTATTTCTTTTTTCTTGCTTATCATTTCTTTTTTTTTTTTTAAGATTTTATTTATTTATTTGACAGACAGAGATCACAAGTAGGCAGAGAGGCAGGCAGAGAGAGAAGGGGAAGCAGGCTCCCTGCTGAGCAGAGAGCCCGATGCGGGGCTCGATCTCAGGACCCTGGGATTACGACCTGAGCCGAAGGCAGAGGCTTTAACCCACTGAGCCACCCAGGCACCCCTTGCTTATCATTTCTTAAGTGGATAAATAATAACATAGTATCTCCTTTCCTACAAGATTATTTAAAAAAAAAAACAAAAAACAGAACAATGAACAAATACAATTTAGAAGAAAGATTTTTTAAATTCTAAGTAAAATATTTACTAGCAAATATTTTAAAGAAAAGTTAATGCTTACAGCAAACTTACTCTCTCACAGACACTGCTCTCAGTGCTTTAAGATACTCTTTATAACACCCCGAGAGGTAAATACCATTATTATTTTCATTTTACACAGGGAACCTAAGACACATAAAAGGTTAAGTGAGCTGCCCGAGGTGGCACATCGGGGAGGTGGTTGAGCTGCGGAAGCAGCCGTGTTAGAAAACCCAAGCTCTCACTTGCAACACTCAATATTGTTATCAATATTAATATTGTTAGCTAACATAAGCTGGGGATCGACATACAATACAATTCAGCCATTTAAAGGGTATTATTTGGGGGCTCCTGGGAGGCTCAGTCAGTTAAGCATCCGACTCTTGATTTCAACTCAGGTCATAATCCTGGGGTGGTAACATCAGGCTCCCCACTCAGGGGAATCAACTTAGGAATCTCTCTCTCCCTCTCCTTCTGCCTCTCTCCCCACGTGTTCTTTCTCTGTCTCTCTCTAAAAATAAATCTTTAAAAAAAAATAAAGAATATTATCCAATGACTTTTCATATATTCGCTGAAGTATGTATCCATCACAACAATTTTTGGAACATTTTCATCACCCCCAAAAGAAATCCCACTCCTCTTAGCTGTCACCACCCACCCCTCCCCAGGGATCATAGGCATCCTACAAATACTTGACTCACATAATTTACTTATCCTGATAACAGCCCTGCAAGGCAGGGACTTATATCCCCACCATAGAGGGGAGGAAATGGAGACCCAGAGAGGTTAAGAAATGTGTGTAAGTTTGCACAACTAGTCAACAGGGGAACTGGGACTTAAATTCAGGCAGTCTGCCTCCAAAACATTGCTCTTAACTGTGATATTCCACCGACTACATATGCTATTACAAAAATGAAAACTTATGGGGCACCTGGATGGCTCAGTCAGTTAAGAGTGTGACTGCTGATTTTGGCTCAGGTTATGTCCTCAGCAGGGAGTCTGCTTCTCCTCTCCCCTGTCTTGTGTGCTCTCATGCTCTCTCCCTCAAATAAACTCTTTAAAAAAGTGAAAACTTGGGGCTCCTGGGTGGCTCAGTGGGTTAAAACCTCTGCCTTTGGCTCAGGTTGTGATCCCAGGGTCCTGGGATCGAGCCCCGCGTCGGGCTCTCTGCTCAGCAGGGAGCCTGCTTCCCTTCCTCTTTCTGCCTGCCTCTCTGCCTACCTGTGATCTCTGTCTGTCAAATAAATAAATAAAATCTTTAAAAAAAAGTGAAAACTTATGGACAAATGAGAATTATTCCAGAGGTATACGAATGGTTCAATTTAAATATAGTAACTTGTGGGGCACCTGGGTGGCTCAGTGGGTTAAAGCCTCTGCCTTCAGCTCAGGTCATGATCTCAGGGTCCTGGGATAGAGCCCCACATCGGGCTCTCTGCTCAGCGGGGAGCCTGCTTCTCCCTCTCTCTCTGCCTGCCTCTCTGCCTACTTGTGATCTCTCTCTGTTGAATAAATAAATCTTAAAAAAAATATATAGTAACTTGTTATATCATGTCAATAATTATGGTTAAAAAAATCATGTGTCAAAAAGCACTCAATATGGGGCGCCTGGGTGGCTCAGTGGGTTAAGCCTCTGCCTTCAGCTCAGGTCATGATCTCAGGGTCCTGGGATCAAGCCCCGCATCGGGCTCTCTGCTCTGCAGGGAGCCTGCTTCCTCCCTCTCTCTCTCTGCCTCTCTGCCTTGTGCTCTCTCTCTCTCTCTCTGTCAAATAAATAAAGAAAATCTTAAAAAAAAAAAAAAAGCACTCAATAACATTCAATATCTATTTCTTGGGGAAAAAAAGTAACAAAAAGACAGACGTAAAAAGCCCTAGATGAGTATAGAAGGATGCCGACACACCTATTTCCAATAGCTGTAACACATTACAGTGACACAATGAAGACATACATAAATAACAGTAAAACATGTCCGTTGTTGCTATCCTAACTTAAATTTATTCTGGATCTTTCAACCAATGCAGTAAGTCAGTAAAAAGGAAAAACAAAGGTTTCTCTTGAAAAAGAAAATGCAAAGTATTTATTTCTCTATAATAGATTACATAAATAAGGAAATACTATCAGGTTTAAATCATTTTCAGCAATACAACATTCCAGTAATCTAAGAAATTGAATGAAGACTGTGAAAAATAAAACAACAAGATAAAGGTGCGGGGGAGGAGCCGGGGGCATGGGGGAGAGCTTGAATCCATGTTTGAGGCAGCACAGCCCCCATAAACTGGAAATCATTAAGTCTTGCTTCACCTTCCAAGAAAGCATACCCGTTAAGATTCCTTACATTCTTTTCCCTCGCCTATTTCGCCTGGAAAAATACTTGAAACCGCAATGTTGGACAGATCGTTTATTTTTGTGTGTCAGTATGTAACTGGAAGGAAAAGGAGAGGATTTTTCATGGATCTTTAGGTTACGGCGATCTGACATTTTATTACTTACAGGATTTATCGCCCACATGGAAAAAGGAAGAACTCAGGCAAAGGGAGAATGGACAAGCTAAAGACCAACATTATGGATCCCCTCCTTCCCTGACCAGGTAGTCAAAAACTCGAGTTGTATGGAATAAAAAGAAAGAACCCCAGAGCCCTTTCATGTCCTTGTGGTCGTGAGGAAATTACATAGTGGGGATGTCAAGGAGCATCTCGCAGCCTGGAGTCACCAGAGAGCCAGGCTGAGGGGAATCCTCAGTTTTGCACATCCAGGAGCCCAAGTGTATCTGTTCAACCAGGGGCCATCAGGATATCCAAGAGCTGTAGCTTAACAAATTTACCAGATACTTTTGATTCACCATTCACTTATGCTTCTTTACTCCCCACCCCCAAAGACTCTGGTGGTTAAGAAATCAATATATTAATTTATCTTTTTTTTAATGATTTTATTTATTTATTTAACAGAGAGCTAGAGAGAGAGCACAAGTAAGCAGAGTGGCAGGCAGAGGGAGAGAGAGAAGCAGGTTCTCCGCTGAGCAGGGAGCCCGAAATGGGGCTCGATTCCAGGACCCTAGGATCATGACCTGAGTCGAAAGCAGATGCTTAATGACTGAGCCACCCAGGCGCCCCAATACATTAATTGATCGTTAGAAATCGATCAGTAGCCGAGGGGTCCCAGAGAAAAACAGACTCGGAGCAGAACCGTGGTCTGAATCCCAGATGACCCATTTAAGTACTATGCATGACCCTGGCTGAGGCACCAAACCATCATTCACCTAAAATTAACCACATCGATGTCACCTTTAACCTGCTGGTTCCCTTTTTTATTAAAATCTCACTTAACCTGTCTATGGCCTTGGCCCCTGCTGATCACCTTTCCTCCTTGGTCTTTCAGAACACAACCTTTCTGGGTTTCCTCCGACCTGGCAGGCAGATGAACCTTCTCCTTATTCTTGAGCTCACTCCTTGCCTCTAGGATCTGACTTTAGCACTCAATTATTGGGTACTTCATTAATTTGGGTTTAAGTCCTTTTTCCTGCGTAGACTCATCCAAATCTAGAATCAAGTCCCAGACCTTGATCCTGAGACTCAGAACTCCAGACGAGCCATCGCCCCTGGAACAGACCATACAGAGCAAAGTGCAACAGACTCCAACCCGAGCTAAACGTCTATGCTGTCCCTACCCGAGTCAGAAAATGAGCTCCTCCTGTGAACTTGACACGACCAGTCCATGCATCACTCTTTGAGGAGCAACATTTCTTTCCAGAGCTCCAACAACTAGATCACCAAGTTTTGTGGATTCTACATTTTGCCCCCTCGTTATGCCCACCTCCATCGCTTTAACTCAAGATCTTAGGACATCCCCTTCGACAGCCTCTCTACTGTCTCTACTGATCTCCCCAACATCGTTCCAGACCATGCCAATATTTCCTACACACTTCTCCCAGAATGACCTTTGTCAAAGGCAAATTGGAGCCTCTAAAATGGCTTTCCATGGCCCCAAATTATTAAAGCTCCTTTGCTTTGTACACAAGGCCCATCATGGTCTGGCCTCATGTATCTGCAGACCCTGATCTTCGATCACCTTCTCCCATTCGTCAATTAATTACTTCTATTTTTCCCAAACACATCATGCTGCGCCTGGTATCCTTGCCTTCCTACCCTCTCTTCTTTCTCTTGGCGCGTCCTCCCAAACCCCCAGGCTTATTCTTCTTCCATTCTCCAAGGATCGGTTCATCTGTCCCTTTCGCAGGAAGTCTTCCTTTATCCCCAGTTTAACAGGTTGCATTGGGGGCCACACTTCTTCACCATCGTCTGAGTTTAGGTTCTTGCCATGGCTTTATCATGAGCAGAGTACACTTAGCCACAATTTAACTATGAGGTTGGCCTTGTACCTTGCTTTGGCCCATAACACAGATGCACCAACGCGAATGTGCCAGTTCCGAGTCCCTTTAAGCAAACGTCTGACATCACCATGAGAAGAACACAGGAGCCTGCCCCAGAAGGAACATAAGAAATTCACGGAGCAGAACTTCTCCAGGGAGCTGACCTGACCAAGTCCAGCTTTGATCAGCTCACCCTCAGAGGACTCGAAAGCACTGGGGTAAAGGCTTATTGCTCTGTACCACTGAGATTCTGTGGTTGCCTCTCAGGCAGTAGGCTGTCCCTCAGTCATACAGCCAACATGGTTCATTTGTCCCTTCTCTGCTACCCACCCTTGCCCTGTTGCATCCTTACATGTTTCCAGCCAGTTTCTCTCCCAAAGACCAGTATGTGTTCCTGCCACTAACAATACTAAGCATATCACAAACTTCAGTCAGAGGGGAAAAACTCTTCATTCTCATAGCTTCTTTCCCAGTAGCAAGAATACCCCACCTACTACTATTCCCCCAAATAAATAAAACCTGAGCTCTTTCCTTTAGGTTATCCTCTAACCAAAACAAGTTTACCCTTGACTTTTACAAGACTGATGCCTACACATATATGTGAACCTTTATGTACAGATAACCGTCATGTGAAGAGACAAGTTTTTCTGCCATGAATAAGTTGACTTTAACCTAAGTTATTTGAGGAGCCCAGCTTTCTTGAAGTCTGGAATCACTTTAAAAACTTTGAGTAAAAATGCTTTTATTTTTCCAGTGCTTTTAGCTGAGTTTTTCTTCATCACCAGCAAGGACGCTGGGCATTGGGCCATGTTGAGGGTTTCATATTCCAAGAGATTTGGTAAGACATGGGGCTGTGAGAACAGAAATCTGAAGGCACTATCTTAGGCCAAGGTCCAAAATCAAAAAGACTGGTCCATGGTCCAAATTCACCATTGAAACTGGCCAACAGACAAGGCAAGCAGAAAATCCCTGTGTGAATCTGGAGACAGGCAAGCTGGGTGCCCAGTTCCCACAGTTACAAAATGGTACCACTGACCTGTTTTAAGAGTCAATGCATCCCCAGGCACTGACTGAGACTCCTGCTGGCATGAACACCATCTGTTGGGAAACTTTTCACGTGGTCGCCCAGAAAGTTGTATTGAATTTTCTCGCGTCATAAATACAGACAAGCCTTGTGATACTTGCGCGGAGATATTACAAGCAATGATTAGGTATGGGATTTAGGTGTATGGGACATGCTTCTGATAGGAAGTTAAATGAAAAACAGAAAACACAATTGTTTGCACACTGGTCTCATAATACATATTCCTAGAAAAGACTGGAAGGAAAGGCATGCCGAAAATGGTGGGTAGGTTAAGTGAAATGGAGTGATTTTTTTTTAAATGTTTCCATTTTTTAAAGTGCTTGGTGTAAAAATATAACTTCATGATGAAGATAATAATTGTCTCATATAAAATAATATCTACAAATTAAAACTGGAAATTGAAAAAGAAAGGTTTCTCGGTGAATACTGCACCAGAACAAGGGAGTATATGAACAACCTTCCCACCCCTGCCTCCCCACCCTCCCCGGCGTCTCCCCATAGAGATAAGCCTCTCTAGGGCTAGAAGGCTCATTCCAGTCTCCATAGCCCCTTCTCCAAACTGGGCTGGAGATAAATGACTCACTCTTTGGCTCTAGGTTTCTAGACTCCACACAGACTACCATCCTTCTAATACATTACAATTGAGAAAATTACTGTTTACTTCAATTATATGCCAGTCATATACTCATGCTTGGTTTTCTGGATTAAACATGGGACGTACCTTCATCTTTCGCTGAAGGCTTTGAAATAGTTCATCAGCAGAGGTATTCTGCTTTTTTATTGAGTGTTTCTATACATAGAATAGAAGGCTCATTTTCATTTCTTCTTCAGAGGATAAATTTGGAGACCTCTGCAAAGCCAAGACCTCCTCTGCTTGGTAGCCCCATACTGTCCAGCCTGTTCTAGCTTTAAATGAGTATGAGTGAAAGCATCTGGTTCCAATCTCATTTAGAGTAACCCTTCATGGGCTTGATGTTAAAACTGCTGTCAGCTTTCATTCATAGGAACTCGCCTGCTCTGCTTGACCTTACCTCTGAGGTTGTGTTTCCCAGGAAAGAGGTGAATTTTTTTCTGGATACCTGTGACTATCTCCTCCCTTGACTCTCTCCCTCCTGGAATTAAGCTGAAGATTTCTGAAAAGAATTGTCTGTATTGGTGCAAATATCCCCATCATTGCCTGTAACCATAAAGCAGAATGTAGGGTAGGGGGTGGGAGGAGGAAGCAAGTGAAGATAGGTTTTTCTGTCATAATCAATTTCTTTTATAAGATGGCACAGGGGCACCTGGGAGGCTTAATAGGTTAAGCGTCTGGCTTTGGCTCAGGTCTTGATCTCGGGGTCCTGGAATCGAGTCTTGCATCGGGGTCCTAGCTCAGCGCAGAGTCTGCCTCTCCCTCTGCGCTTCCTTCCCCCACTCATACGCTCTCGCTCTCAAAAAATAAAAAATAAAATCTTTTTTAAAAATAAGATATCACAAAAACATATGATATTATGCAGTAAAGGCCAATACCGTTTCTTCCTGCCACAGAGGCACAGAGACCAGAGTCAGATGCTCATGTGCCTGGAGATGCCATGGCCTGGAGATGCCATTTCAAGAAAGAGCCGGAATTCTGAACTTTGGATTAAGAATCAGCCCTGAGAGGGATATGGCAGCAGGATGAAAGCCTGTGACCGTTACCAGTCTCAGGTACCCATGCTTCTGCGTGATGTCACATTCAAAGACACACAGAACAGCCAAAAATCATCATTTAAAAAATCCATCTTAAGCATGCAATTCAAAAAACAGTAAATGGTACTCATTTTGAAACCCTTGTCTTCCCTCAGACTTACCGTGAAGATCAGGTTTATATTTCTTCCCCCGATCTCTTCTACCCTCTTCATGCTCCTGTCCCCAGTGAGGACTTTCTCTATCCTTCCACTGTTTCTAGGAGCAGGTGAGGCAGAGAACAGTGCTCCTCAGAGAGCAATAGCCGCGGTGGTAAAAGGGCTTTCTCATGGGGAAGGTGGGATGCTACATGACTTAAATTAATAATTTTTGACTACATCTCCCTGCCCCTCTGGACAAAATTAGCACCCCCCCACACACCTATGTTAAGTGGGGATCCCAGAAGCTCTTTTTATTTACAGCCTAGACTTCCCCCTCTCTTCTCTTGGGTGTCTTGGATGGACCTTTGTCATCCAAGGGACCTTTTGAAGGGAACTTTGGACCCTTGGATGTCTTTCAAGTCATCAACATGGACCCCACCCTCTCACTAAACTTCACCCTGACAGATGGACAAAGGTCTTCTTTTAAAGATTTTATTATTTATTTGAGAGAGAGGGAGGGGGAGGGGCAGAGGGAGACACAGACTCCCCACTGAGCAGGAAGCCCCACGCAGGGCTGGAGCCCAGGACCCTGAGATCATGACCTGAGTCAAAGTCAGATGCTTTAACTGACAGAGCCACCCAGGCGCCCCTGGCTGGGGAAATTTCTGAGAAGTAAACCCAACCAATTGAGCATTTAATCAGATGTCACACCTGGAGCTCTGTCCCAGCTGTTTGGCATGGAAGTGGTAGCTCTGGCAACAATCGTCCTCGTTGCAGACCACCAGTAGATGGCCCTCTTCCCCTCAAGCTAAGCAGGAGTCTACACTCCAGGGGGGTCTGTGGCGAGTGGGGAGTGAGTATTAGTGTGGGCAGAGCCTCTCGGTGACGAATTAGAAATGCAAGTCAGAGTCAGAGTTTGTTGGCCTCGGTGAGTCCCACTGGCGCCCCTCCGCCAGGTGGTCTGTCTTTAAGGAGTGGTGGCGTCGGCTCACTCCATCCCTGCTGAAGTTCTAAGCTTCATTAAGAAATCCTGTGCCTCCAAAGCTTTAAATATTGACTTCTCTCCCTCCTTAACCCTTTTCTTCACCAATAATGAGATTCATATGTCTTCAGAGTAGCAGTGAAGTTAATGTTTAATGATACCTGATTGTAAATCCACACTGGATGAATTCTAGAATCTGTGACCATTACACATACCCAGAGAAAAGCTTGTTTGCAGACTCCTTCAGTCAGTAACTGGTCAGGTTGAGCCATACTGGGGACACCAAAAAGTGACATATGTAATTGCTAAAAGGCTCAGATGAGCTCCAATACTGACCAAGCTTACTTCTTCACTGATGAAATAAATTTAAAAATTTTAAGAAAGAGATCAAAAGTACCTTGCAATGGAGAGGATCACTAGCTTCGTACTGAGCTCCCCCTCTTAGAAAAATAGAGTTAACAAACAGAAAAAAAATTTTTTTTTAATATTTTAAAAATATCTTTTAAAATCACAGTGTGTATTTTCAGTGTAATTTAATAGACTATAAGGATGCATAAAACTTATGTTTTTTAAAAATATTAAAAATATATTGTTTAAAATCACAGTATTTTCATTGTAATTTAATAGACTATAAGGATGAATAAAAGTTATGTAGAGTGCTATGGGAAAAGTTATAGTCAGAAAACCAAAATGAGTTCTTATGGGGAAAAAAGATGATTTATGTAATTTAAAAAAAATGATAGAAGCCAAAAGCAGTGGAATGAGCACTGGACTGCTAAAAACAAATTAGAACAACACCCCAAGAATTCACTTGCCTGTTCAATACATTTTACCTAAGCACCTCTTCTGTCCTCTGTTCTCACTCACGTCCAGACACTGGGGATACAAGAGGCAAACCAGTCACTGCTCTCATAGAGCTTTCATTTTAGTGAGACTTGTTCCAGCATTTGGAGCAAAACGAGACATTGATATAAATGATAAGAGGAATGGTCCATAATATGAATAATAGAGGAAGATGAGTTTACATCTTCATAATAAGGTCTTCCAGAAGGAATTTAGAGAGCAAATGAAAAAAAAAAAAAAAAGTAATAGAAAAAGTGTTCTGTGGGCTGACTGAGCTTTACATCACAAGGACTCACTGAGTCCCAGTGAGAAAAGTTAAAGAAGCATTCAATTATATTGATATCAAATGTTAAGGCATTTAAGTTAAAAAGCATTATTGGAGGTAACAAGGACCACTCCAGTATGGTGGAAGATTTAATTCACTAGGACAATAATTTTAAACGTTAGAGCTCCTCATAAAATAGCCTCAAAATATAGGAAGTAGAAATTCATAGATCCTCCAAGGAAAAGTTGACAAATACGCCATCAAGGCAGATCTCAAGATGTCGGTCTCAGTGGTTGACAGGAAAAACAGAAAACAACAAAATAACAGCGGGTGTTAAAAACATAATCAATAAGCTCGATCTAATGGAAACATATCCAATTTTGCCTCCATCCATTAGGAAATATTAGATCTTCTCAAGCATGCAAGAGACGATTAGGGGAAAGATATCAAGACAGAGACTTGTGATTTCTGAATTCCAAGACGAAATCCTACACTCCAATGATGGGCCAGACTGGCACCATTCATCACTCCTGCAGCGTTCAACACTACAGACAATTGAGCAATGTTAAAAATTTCTTAAGAAAAAGATTATTACCCAAGAGCTATAAACTGGGCCAAAAAATGTTCATGTGAGAGGAAAACTGAAACATGTTTCCCCACATACAAGCAGTCACAAAGTATGCTTTCTAGAAGAAAAAAAAACATCCGCAGAGACCAAATGGAAAATGACTCAGCATAAAGAGGTAAAGAAAGAGGAAGATAGGGTATAAAAAATCCTAATGAACAAAATAATATCAAAGCAATCTAAGGACTTATTGGCATATGTTACGAAAGATGCTTCAAAGAGAAATTGCATTATGAGGAAAGGATCTGAAAACAAGCATGCAGATTTTTAAAGATATATGAAGAGTTTTTAGAGGAAAGGGTAGGAAGAAAGTAAAACTGGTAAATTTCTGAACTTGAAAAAGGGAAATACACACGGACATTCTTTTTATTGGTAGAGGTTAAAATATCCTTGAAAAACATTTTTTAACTTAATTTTTTAAGATTTTATTTATTTATTTGACAGACAGAGATCACAAGTAGACAGAGAGGCAGGCAGAGAGAGAGGGGGAAGCAGGCTCCCTGCCAATCAGCGAGCCCGACGCGGGACTTGATCCCAGAACCCTGAGATCACGACCTGAGCCAAAGGCAGAGGCTTAACCCACTGAGCCACCCAGGCGCCCAATTAATTTATTTTTTAAGGCAATACCAGAGTGATATATCTTGTGATGCTGGTACAGTAATAGACTCTCAGACCTACACCAAGGTTGGGATCATCACAATTTCTCACCTGGTTTCAAATCCTATTCCATTGGTTTCATTTCACTTAATTCCACCGATTGCTCTCTCCAGTAGCAAACACTCCTATTTTTCCAAACATGCTTTTTTGTAAATCTCAGATTTACAAATTTCAGATTTACAAAAAAATTTCAGATCTGTGGTAGGCAGCTCAGTGGCCCAGGATGTAGACTCTGCAAGAACCAGGTGCTGCACAGGACACAGACACTGACATGACAACATTTTTAAATGTATAACTTGGAAGAAAATGTATAACTTGGAAGAAGAAGATAATTTCAAGGTGGAAAATTAGGACAAAGAATACAAGGATACACAAAAATCTAATAAAGAGAAGAAAGAGAATAAACTTAGTAACCCAACCATACAAGGCTCCATAGAATAAATAGCAGAGCAAAATCAAGCTTTTTGCTATTGATAAGCTCTGTGCCCAAAACAAAATAATAGAGAATTGGAAGATTGAAAACACAAAGAAGAAAACAGCAGGCTTAGGAACACTAACATTCTGAGAAGTCTGAATTTAAACAAACAAAAAGGGGCGCCTGAATGGCTCAGTCCTTAAATGTCTGCCTCGGGCTCAGGTCAGGATGAAGCGCCACATCAGGCTCCCTGCTCAGTGGTAAGCCTGCTTCTCCCTCTCCCACTCCCTCTGCTTATATTCCCTCTCTTGCTGTCTTTCTCTCCATCAAGTAAATAAAAAATCTTAAAAACAAACAAAATTCTATTTTACCAAGTGGATAAAAAAATATTCAACAATATCAGTTGAAACCTTAAGTACTTTGGCCAAAATAATCATAATCAGAGACTATGAAAAGACTATCTGAACTTGAATCCTACAAAGAGCACAAGTTATTTTAAATTAAATATACTAATCACAAACTCTATTAGGAAGAAAATACAGATGTGCATCTAGCAAGAAACTCACATCTTTTTCAAGTTTTTTTTTTTTAAAGATTTATTTATTTGACAGAGAGATCACAAGTAGGCAGAGAGGCAGGCAGAGAGAGAGAGAGAGAGAGAGAGAGAAGCAGGCTCCCTGCTGAGCAGAGAGCCCAATCGATGCAGGGCTCCATTCCAGGACCCTGAGATCATGACCTAGGTCGAAGGCAGAGGCTTAACCCACTGAGCCACCCAGGGGCCCCTCAAGGTTTTTTTTTATCTGACATATTAATTCTAAATTGTAAATCGAATAAATGTGTAAGAATACCTACAAGAATACTGATACAAAGAAATAGTATGGGTAAGTTTCCATGTCGTAGTTGAACACATTTACCATTGTAATAATTAACATAGACATTAAATTATTAAAATTAATGTTAAATTATCAAACATAAATTGTTAAACTGAGTTAAGATCAACAGTCTTTGTTTTCTCTTTCTTATCCTTTCTCCTTCCCCAAATGCATAAACATTTGTAACGCCCAGATTATATATATTATATATGTGCATATATAATATATATTATTATATATATTATATATTATATATTATTATATTATATTATATATTATTATATACTATATATTATTATATATTATATATTATATATTATTATATTATATATATTATATGCTATATATATTATATATAATACATATACACACACAAACAATTCCATGATTAGTGTTTAAAAAATTGACTCTCTTCTTTAAAAAAACAAAAGTACATCTCCACTTCTTATCACAGGTTTAAAACAAATTGCAATGAGGTTGAATACTTAACCACTAAAATAAATAGAAGTACAAAATAAATGGAATAAAAGATAATCAATTATAAAATGTAAGATGACAAAGCATTTCTAATTTTGTCATAAAATTCAGGAACCACAAATGAAAATAATATAGAATTAAGGGAAAATGAAGAATACTTACGTAGCCAAATATATTCAAAGCTAGGAAAAACATTCATCATATATAAGAAAAACAAAGGGCCATTATAACAACTAAAGAACTTCCAAATTAAAATGACCAATAACTCACAAAAAAATAGAAAAAAGGTACCTAAAGAAAAATAATAAGCTTATGAAAAACCTCTCAGTTTCACCAAAAAAAAAAAAAAAAAAAAACCCCACAAAGAAATCAAAATTAAAAGAGAGAAATAAAGATATACCAGTTGGCTAAGAATCAAGAGATTGCTCAGTAGGAATATTGATGAAGACATAAGGAAATGGATTAGTAACTGGAAATCTTGAAAGACACCCAGGAAGTGGTATCAAAAATGGAACACAAATATACAGTTGTTGTATCAGCAATTTCACTTCTAGAAATTTATCTTAGGGAAGTAATTAGACAAGTTCACAAAGATACATGATTCTTATCTCAGCATTTTTTTTTTCTGAAGGAAAATTATAAAAACTTCAATGTTCACCCAGCATTATTTTAATTACAGGACAAGCACACAGTGGAGTATCATGCAGCAATTTAAAAGGCGAGATACATGTGTAGATATATACATGAACGTTGTCCCGAATACGAGGGGAAAAAACCAAATTAAGATAGAATATGTATGCCATGACCCAATTTTTACATGATATAGTTAACATGTATAGTTACATCCTGGACGTGTAAAAATGTGACTTTATTTCGTTATAACTAAATTCAATCTTTTGAGGTCCTATTTCCATTCAGTGATAGAAAAAAATCAGTATCAGTCAAGCAGGGTGACTTCGAAAATTATTTTAAAACCGTTTATTGAAGCTTAACTCAGTCTCCTCTGGGAAATCTTCTCCTCATTCCATTTTTTCCTTTATTTTATCTCTGAAACTTCTCCCTTGAGACATTGGGCTAAAGAAGGGAGTTCCTGGATATGCCCTCGAGTGACAGAGGAGGTGTGGTCTATCTCTGAGATTCACAAGGGTTGCAGGGTCCTTGCGAACCTGGGGTCAGAGGACTGGACCTCGGGTTCTGCCCAGGCGTAGAGGATCCTGTCTTGCTTTCATGTGTTCTCAACAGTCATTGCTGGTGTCTGTGGTTCCTGACACATCCTTATGCCATGAGCTCATGGGCATTCTCCCCTCTCTATTCCAGACTCTCCGCCTCTTTCCACCCACCAGGTTTTTCAGTGTTTGTTCAAAACAACATGGTTTTGTTTTGGTTTGTTTGTTTGTTTGTTTGTTTGTTTTTGAGGGGATGATAGTGCTAAGTGGTTATTTTTTTAGGATATGAAATCACAACTTTCATAGAAAAAGAAAATGAAGACACAGCAAAGATGTTGTTTCACTCATTAATTAATAAGGAAACCAGTAATGTTGCAACCCAGTTCAAAGAACTCTGAGAACAGATCTGGAATTCTTCCCATCAGAAGGGAGATGGAGTAGGACCACTGCCACCAGGAGGCGCCAGACTACAGTTGGGAGGAGTGAGTTTTGGCCCACACAGGCCACCCAGGGGGCAGTCTCTGAAGGTTCACTGCTTCCAGTTTTCCTCAATCATGTCATTGACCTTTAAAGAATGTGCCACTGGGTTTAATGTAATTAAATCTATGGGGCTTCACTGATTGTATTGCTGGTGGGGTTTACTGTATTTGTTTGAATAATGTCTTGCTTCTCTAAAATCTAAACTTATCATCAGCACTAGTGCAAACATCTGACGACCTTATTTTCTCTACTGTAGTGCCTTTCTGTACATTGTTTTATTGTAAGTCCATTTCCTTTCCTACATTTTCTATTATATCAGTTACAGAATTCCATAGATCTTTTAAAAAATTTATGAGTTAGGTAGATTGCATTATCTAAGGATCTCATTTCATGATAATAATTTCTAAACAGAAAATTGTTCACAAAGGTAGGTATTGGCTGGAGAGAGTCTTGAGAGCCACTGCATCAGACCCTTCTGCTTCCTTCTTGAGACCTGTGCTGTGGGCATTGAGGAGAGAGAATATCTCCAGTGGAGACTATGACATTGGACTTCGGTTGGGTTTGCCTTCCCGGTAATGGTGAGTCTGAGGAATCCTCCTATTAAATGGCTTCCTTGGGGCCGATGCCTCATTAATATAGAAGATACTTGAAATTTACATCCCATTTCTGTTCCAATAGTGTGTATAAATTAATGCAGTGAACACTTAGGGTACTTCTTGATTATTATTTCCCATAGTACTTCCAAAACTAGAAATATGCTCACTTATCAGCATAATTCTATACTCTAAATATGTCATTCCTTTCTCTATTACTCTCTATGCAAGGGTAATTTCAATTTTATGTGATAAATTAATTTTTTAAATTTATTTAGTTTAGAGAGAGAGGGAGCACGAATGAGCGGGGGGGAGCAGAGGGGGAGAGAGAGAGAGAGAGAGAATCTTCAAATAGACTCCCTACTGAGCACAGAGCCCGACGCAGGGCTAGATCTCAGGACCCTGAGATTATGACCTGAGCCAAAATCAAGGGTCGGCCACTTAACTGACTGAGCCCTCCAAGTGCCCCTATATGATAAATTAATTTTTAAATTAAAATTAAAATTGAATTAAAATTAAATTTTAAATTAAAGCGAATTAAAATTTAAAAATTAAAGTAAATTGCATAGGTCAAAATCTGAATTCGGGATTCAGGGTAAATTCACATCTTTGAAATATTTTATGGGGCGCCTGAGGGGGCTCAGTTGGTTGAGCCCCCAACTCTTGATTTCAGCTCAGGTCATGGTCTCTCATGAGAAGGAGGCCCAGGTAGGCCCCCACTCTCAGTGGGGTGTCTGCTTGAGATTCTCTCTCTCTTCCTCTGCCCCTTCCCCCACTCATTCTCTCTTTCTCTCTCCCTCAAGTAAATAAATCTTTAAAAATTTTTTTAAATTTAAAAAAGAAAATGTTTTGTATGTGAATGGAGCATTTAACTCATATGTCACAAAATAAGGCAAAGCTATCAAAGAAAATTAACAAAAAATAGAATCAAGAATTAAATCAAATATAATAAGGTAGCAGGAGAAACAACACAACCCAATAGCTATTGCTTGGAAAACACTAACAACAACCTCTCCCAAAGCTAATCAAGAAATAAAGGACATATCAATACAGTAATAGTGAGAAGGGAATATAATTAACACAAAAGTGGTATCTTTTAAATTTTTAACAGACTTGCACTTTTTTAAAAACGAAAGTTGCTAGTTCTGCTAGACCAAGTAGAGCAATCATTATTTTTTTTTAATATCGTTGCCAATTTCAGAGGGATATTCACTAATAAGTGTATGAAGTATATCAAGTATCGCCTGAAAAAGTGATATGTTTTAATAAGAGGAACTTATTAACAGACACTCAGTCTTGTGCTTCAGAAGTAAACAGACCTCCTTGGAGATATCCCAGAGGGAGCCACTACCAAACACATGTGTAATGACCTCATATTCTTCTCCTTACCCTCACCCCGAATCTGTTCCTTCTGAGTTTTCCTGTCTTAGAAAATGGCCCCACGACCATGCAGCGGTAAGTCAGAGGCATGCGAGTTTTATTTTTCATTTCCCCTTACAACACACATTCCGTCACGTTACTAAATCTTGATTGCTTTTCTCTCTTACATGTATCTAAAATATTCCCACTTCTGTCCATCTTGACTGCCAACAGCCTAGTCTAAGCGAACACCATTTTTCACATTAGTGCAGTGCACTGACCTGCTTTCATGCACGCATACCCCCATCTAAGCCATTACCCAGTCAGGAAGCTTTCCAATCAACACATCCCATCATTTCTCTCCCTGCCTTGAAACCCTTGGGTGGCTCGCTAGCCTTTATGCCAAAGAAAAACTCAGCACAAATGACAGGGTTCCACCTGACATAGTTCCTAATAACCAGCCCACTGTGGCTCCCTTTTCCTTTGTGCTCCCTGTGTGGAATCTTTCAGGTACTTCAGAGCATGCTTTAAAACTTTCATGCATGACGTTCTTCCATCAACCTTTCCTGCTCTCCTTCACCTAGACGTCTACAGTCCTCAGCTGTGAATTTTATTTTTTTTTATATTTTTAAAGAGTTTATTGATTTATTTGACAGACAGAGATCACAAGCAGGCAGAGGCAGGGAGAGGGGGAAGCAGGCTCCCTGCTGAGCAGAGAGCCCAATGTGGGGCTCAATCCCAGGACCCTGAGATCATGACCTGAGCCGAAGGCAGAGGCTTTAACCCACTGAGCCACCCAGGCGCCCTCAGCTGTGAATTTTAAAGGGACTTTGTCAGGGAAACCTTGCTTGGGGCTTCATCCCCACTCTTAGACAAGGTCAAGCCTCCCACAATATTCTTCTCATTTAGAATAATTACTCTCCCAACGGAAGCCTGCCTCTCTTTCTCTCCCACTCCCCCTGCATGCTTCTGTCCCCTCTCTCACTGTGTCTCTCTATATTAAACAAACAAATAAAATCATTTAAAAAAAAAAAAAAGGTAAGATGGAATATGATCCTATTTCTGAAATGTTAAACCTAAGTAGATATAATATAATATGATCTCATGAATATGTAACTAGACATATATTCAGCTGTGATTCACAGGAACCTGAAAAACAAATTAGGGCTTTTCTTTTTCTTACCCTGAAAACCCTTCAGATAGGGAGTCCAGAGCCCAAGCAGGAGTCACAGATAAAAGTTTAAGAGTTGTCAGCTTTGACATGTTTTTAAAATGATGGGACTGGTTGATCTATTCTAGTAAGAAAAGATAGGAAAGGAAAAGAACAGGCACAAGACTGAGCTTTGGGGACCCTAGTAGAGGAAATGATTCAATAATACATTCCAGTAACACCAAAGACGTGACCAGGTGAAATTTCCAAAGCTGGTGTCATAAATGTGACCTTTAAAGCTGCTGCCGGTGAAGACTTTAAAGTGAAAAAAAAATGTGGTATTGGAAACTAGAGGCAAAGGGCTCCTTTTATTTTTTTATTTTTTTAATTTTAAAGATTTTATTTATTTATTTGAGAGAGAGAGAGAGAGCATGAGCAGGGAGAAGGGGCAGAGGGAGAGGAGGAAGCAGGCTCCCCACTGAGCTGGGAGCCTGATGCGGGAGTCAATCCCAGGACCCTAGGATCATGACCTGAGCTGAAGGCAGATGCTTTAAGTGACTAAGCCACCCAGGCACCCCCGAAGGGATCCTTTTAAAATAGAAGCAGAAAGTTTAGCAACTCTGACACCCACAACAACATAGAAAGTAGAACAAGTACCTATCAACTGGGTGGTTTAATTAGGAGGTTTCCAGTTAGAGGGTTGGTGGTTTTGTTTGTCTTCCTTTTGTCATTTATAGTAAAAGGCAACAAAAGACAGAGGAACTAAATAAAAGATTGTTAAATATAAAGGAGCCAGAATTGTTTGAAACTGTCAATTTCTAAAACTGGCAAATGATGCCAAGCTTCAGGCATAAAACAGATAGAAGGCAGTGTCAGGAGGACACAGTCTAACAATGAAGCTCAGCTTTCAAGTGTAAAATATTTTCCTCGGAGATCAGAAAGATCTAAGTTGGTGCTTCCAAGAACCATCCGAACAACAAGACTTCTAAAAACAACAACAACAACAACAAAACACTAAAAAGTGGTATCTCAGGCTATAAATATCCACGCACAGGTCTCTGCGTAGACAGAAGTTTTCAATTTCTGGATGAGTATCAAGGAGGGTGACTGCTAGCTCATAGGCTGAGAGTAAGTTTAGTTTTGTAAGAAACTTCCAGTTTGTCTTCCAAAGTGGCTGTACCATTTCGTGTTCCTACCAGCAATGCGTGAGAGTTGCTACGACTCCACATCCTCACCAGAATATGATGTCTGTTGTATGATTCTAATGGGTATATAGTAGTATCTCATCTTTCTTCTACTGTGTAATTCTTAATGATAGAGGAGGATGAGCATCTTTTCATATCTTATGTGCTATCCTTAGAACTTGTTTTCCAAGTGCAGTTCAAGTCCTTTGCCTGCTTTAAAATGGATTATTGTTGAGTTTTAAGAGGTTTTTTGTATTAAAATAAATACAGAGGTATCTTTTGCAAATATTTTCTCCCAGTCTGTGGCTTATTTTTTCATTCTCTTGTGTCTTTTACAGAGCAGATGTTTTTAATATTAATGAAGTCTAGTTTATCAGTTATTTCTTTCATGGATCCTGCCTTTGGTGTTTTATCCAGAAATTCATAGCCACGGCCAAGATCATCTAGATTTACTCTTATGCTAACTTCTAGGAGTTTCAGAGTTTTGTATTTGACATTTAAGTCTCTGATCCATTTTGAGTTGATTCTTGGGAGGGGGTGTAAAGTCTGTGTCTAGATTTATGTTTTTGCCTGTGTATATTCTACAGGACTCTAAAATGGCACCCTTTTTCTGGAATGCATTTTGGTATCCTCCACCAAAGTTCAAAATTTTAATGAACATTCCCTACGATCCAGAAAAGATTAGAATCTTAATATTCCTCAAAATGTAACACTATTTGTTAACATAACTTGGTTATACTGCAGTAACAAATGAGCCACAAAGGCTCACCATAAACACAGCAGAGTGTTTATTTCTTGATTATACCGTACATTCGGTATGACTTGGCAGGGATTTTCTCTGCCTCGTGGATCAGGGTCTCAGGTTGATGGGGACTTCAGTCCTTTCATATTCACATCTCCGTGCTTGGCTTTCAGGAAAGAGATCTGAAGAGTAGCACAAAAACTTTTACTTTCTCAGCCTAGAAATGACATTTGTCACATGCACTCAGTCTTCCGGCCATAATTAGTCACATGGACTCATCAAGCAGCAATGTAGTTTTCCAAGAGGCTTAGACGGAGGGGAAAATAAAATATGGATGAGCTCTAAAAATCTTGACTTCAATTACACATTAAGGTGGCTATATATTTACCAACCTTGGATATTTCTGTTATTGAGTTAAAAAAAAAAAACAAAACCCAAATATGTTATAGATAGCTAACCTCATTTTGTTTCAAAGAAATCTCTCTGCTTCTTCCTGGATAATAGTTTCAGATATTAAGTTCTGTTCTTTTATTTCTCCCCTACTCTTAAACATATCAAAGGCTCTGTACTTCTTGGCTTGAGGAGGAATGTGGCAGGACCACAGCAGAAGACCTTGGACTCTAGATCTGGATCTTCAGTCCAGAGAGGTACCCTGGGCTTCATGTATCATGTGACTAATTCGCTACTGCATCCTTCTCCTTGGGTGGCTCATGGATATCTCAAATTTTACTCATTATCATTTTCCTGGAAATTTGCTCCTCCCCTATGTTCCTTAGCTCACCACATCACATCCCCATCTGTCCGGTGGCCAAGGTCATCACCTGGATTTTGACCTTATCCGTACAATTTCCGGGCACCAAGCCCTCGTGAATCCAGCCACCTCCTTCTCTGCACCTCCATTACCACCTTCACCTGTCATCCCAGCTAATGGGAGAGCCACTGATCTTGTCTTTTTCCTCTGGACTTCCTTGTCTTCAATTTCTTCTGAAACATAAACCAGACTGTGTCACTCCTTTACTTAAATACTTTAACCCATTCCCCATAATTACCAGGATAAAATGACTCTCTAAGTCACTCAAAAAATCATGCCTGCCTGCCTTTAAGCCTCAATCTCACAGTCTATACTTGCTCTTCTTTCCAAAATGACATGCAATCTCTCACCAAGCATTTATGCACCTTGCTGGGAATTCCTACCTACCTGGGCCAGATGTGTGTGTGCCCTTTTTCTAACGGGTGGTTTTGGTGTGTACTAGTTACCAGAGTGGATGCAAGTTCAGGAGATTAACAGAGCCACACCTTTGTGCAACTCCAGCCCAAGGGGAGGGTTTCGAAGGGACAGTTCCTGTGCTAAGATAGAGCCTTCCTAGACTATTCTTACAAAGGTAGTCCCTCTCCCCGCCATCTTTATCTTTTATTTGCCTTTAATTCTGTCATGCCAGAGTTTCCTTCATAACTCACTATAATTTATAATTCTATTTTTAACTGATTTCTCCCCATTTTCTGCTTCATTCCTACTAAATTCTAAGCTCCATTAAAGACCTTGGCTATCTCATGTACAGCAGTACCAAACACACCTAGTATAGGGAGGGCTCTCAAAGAGTCCTTGGGAACAAATAAAGAATGAGATCATGATGACTATCACATCTAATTGTGGTTTTATAGTTCTCGATCAAGAACCATTAAGCAAATGGCACCATACTTGTAGTTTTGTTCCAGTCATTTGTATCAAAAAGGAGGCAGAAAGTACAAGATGATCTCATTCTCAAAGAATTTATAATCTCGTTTGGGATATATTCTCACCTGCACGCCTATACAAGCATGAGCACCCCACAGAATGAATCATGCACCTGTTTATGACCTGTTACTTTCTATCACTTTTACCCGGCCAAGTTCTTTAAAGGATTTAAAATAATGCAATACATTGTACCTCTTCCGGAACTCCTAGTTTGGGGAGCCAAGATAAGGACATACGAGGAATTATGGATTGCTATATAAAATAGATGTAACTATGTTCAAATAATTCTATAGACAACACATATCAGGTCCCTGACTTTTCCTCTGAGACCCACTTTCCTCAAGTGTAACAGGGGCTTTGCAAAGACCAAAATACAAATTATATGAGTGTCTTCTGTAAGCTGCAGAACACATTACAAATCCAACATACACTAAATTAAAATCTTCCCAAAGCATACCAAGGTAAGTTAAACAAGACACACTCAGAAAGTACAAACTAATATTGACAAAATGTTAAGTCAAAAGCCTTGACCTTGGTTTTTCATTGTTCCTACTTAATTTTAACTGATTCTTAAACGTGAGGGAAAACCTGCATCATGTTTGTGGAACCAAGGAACCATTTCTTGGTCTTGAGTGCCTTTATTTGTGGTTCACACATTTTACTTCATTTAAACAAATGCGTTTTAAGCACTACTTAGCATTGTACTCTGTGAGGTGGGGAGTATCAAGATTCCTTTTCTGAAATGTTCAAGAGATAAAATGCAAACCAATGATAAACAATATTATACCACAACAAAATGCATTCTGGCTTCCCTGATGTCAATGCAAAGACACTGAGAGTATTCCATAAAATAAAATATAAGATCACTTTGTGAGGGTCTCTGAGTCTTAGGTAATGTGTGCAACAGAGATCAGTGGTCTAGCTACCAACCTTTGGGAGTGATTTTTACTTTCTACTTTATTCACTCCTGTATTCCTTGAAATATTTATAAGTGTGTGTAATTTTTATCATCACAAAACTCAGGACACATACACACACAACCAATGGGGAAGCATCAGTCCCAACTTGCAACTATTGTGATAAAGAAGTTTTAGAAGCTTCAGTATGAAAAAGTTAAAATGTATCCGAACAGATTAGTGTTCAGCCAGGATGGGGGTCAGGGAAAGGACTGGGGCTATCAAAGTGTGATAGGAGGGATCTTTGTGCTAAGAGAACTACTCTATACATTGTATCAATGTCAATATCCTGGTTGTGCTTTAGGCTATGGTTTGGCAAGATATTGCCATTGGGGGAAACTGGGTGAAGGACAGAGGAATCTTTCCATATTATTCTTACAACTGCATATGAATCTACAATCATCTCCAAAGAAAAGTTTAATTTTCAAATGTTAGCAACATTATAATTGAATAAAATTGGAATCCAAGAGCCCATACTGGTATACATAGATGGAAGAGGACAAGACTTTCTTACAGTAGAAAGCTAACCAAAAATTAACAGGAAAAAAAAGAATTAGAAATTCATCACTTGGCAATCATCAGAGTAATAATTCATTCATCCAAGAAGTATCAATTGATGCTAAGACTAGATATCAAAATTCCATGATGAATAGAGTATTTCTTACAAAATGCTATTATTACAAAGAAAAAAGCAAAAAGAGTGTTTTCTTTACAGTGAAGAAATCTGGCAGGCAATATCGTCATCAAGTAATCGAAGCTGACATCACCGGGAAAGGAACAAATCAGCCTCGTGTGTTACTTGCTGGGATGCAGTGAGAACCACCACAGCAGCACTTGTGTTATCTTACCAAAGTAATATGAATCTAATCATAAAGGTATACTAAATGCACCCAAATTCAGGGACATTCTACAAAATCACTGACCTATGACCTTGAAATGCCAAGGTCAGGAAGGTCAAGGGAAGACTTTGGGATTGTCCAAGATCGAAGAAGACTCGAGAGATGTGGTAACTAAGTAACCAGTGATACTACACTGGAGTCTTTTGCTGCAAGGGACCTTTAGCTGAAAAACTGGTGAATGAAGCTTGAATGGGGCTGTGAATAAGATGGTAGTTTATCAGTGTTAATTGCCTGATTTTGATGATTGTATTCAGGTTGTGAAAGAGAATGTTTGTAGGAATCACAGAGTATTCAAGGATGATGGGGCGTCATGTTGGCAACTTCCAAATGGTTCCAGAAAACGTTCTGTGAACTTGGCAAACTTTGAGATTGTTTCAAAATAAAAATTATGTTTTATATAAAAAACACAACTGATAATTTTTTCTGTAGTCTAGAGCTCAAGAGATCGTGGTATGCCCAACTTCTTCCTCTTCCGATAAGCAATACACAAACGAGGAGGACAGCATGAGTGAAAATGGAATTCTCTAAATCAGGGGTTGGTACAGTTTTTCTGTAAAGGGTCAGATAGTAAATATTTTAGACTTTGAGGGATGATCTCTGTTGCAACTATTCAATTCCGCTATTATAGTAAAAAAATAGCCATAAACAATAAACTGGTGGGTGTGACTGTATTCCAATAGAATTATTGACACTGAAATTTCATATAATTTCCACGTGCTGGAAAATATTCCTCCCTCCCACCCCAATCATTTAAGAATGTAAAGCTTATCCTAAGTTCACACAAAAACTATAGATTTGGCCAATGGGTCTTAATTTGCTGATCTCTGCTTTAGATTTTAAAATGGTCTTTACATGCCACGTCATTAAACAAATTAGTAAATAATCGGTAAACATAAGCATTATAAATTTATGAGAACTAGAGAATTTTATGTGTAGATTATCAAGGTACAGGTGAATGTTATAGAATGAACACACCCAGCTTTGGAAGATGGCAGACCCATTCGGCTCTTAGTTACACACATTTCTTCTGTCAGATAATGCCTGAATCCAAGCCCATCCCAACTCACATACAAATCCTAATCCCTCTGAGGGCTTGGGGTTTGGTGAAGCTCATTTGATGCTAAAAATAATTTGTTTAAAAAGGTCTTGCCATAGAAAAGTTCTTACCTTGGTGTAATGAAGGGAACGGATAAAGACGTGTTTCTACAGTTTAATCTAGCAAGAGTCACAAGCCAGGTTTAAGAAAAAGGACTAGAGAGGCACCTGGATGGCTCATTCAGTTAAGCATCTGCCTTTGACTCAGGTCATGGTCTCGGGGTCCTGCTCAGTGGGGAGTCTGCTTCTCCCTCTCTCTCTCCCCCTGGCTCATGCTCTGTCTCTCTCTCTCAAATAAAATCTTAAAAAAAGAAAAGAAAAAAGGCTTAAAAACATTATCACAAAATTACACTTCTAAAGTTGAGGGACTCAGAGTAAATTAGAAGGAAGACAGAGAGTGGAACCTAAGAGTTAATTGGGAAAGAAAATGGGAAAACAATGTATCAGCTGAGGTTTTGAGTCTAGGAAATTACGGTTTCACTAATTTGAAAAAGAAAACATCTAAGAGGTGGCTAATTTGTGAAGAAGAGTTCTAAAATATCTGATTTCTAACAATCTTACATCCACCTAAATTTAAAGGTTCAGAATTCTCTTCCAAATAATCATTGAGACATTCATTTGAATAAACGTTTTGTTACCTTTTCCAACATCTTAGCAATATACCCAAACAAATATGATTGGCATATAACTGGAAGATACCTGTGACTTTTGTTATTAAAATCAATAAGCATGAAGGGGCACCTGTGTGGTTCAGGCTATTAAGCGCCTGACTCTCGGTTTCCCCTCAAGTCATGATCTCATGGGTCATGAGATCGACCCCCAACTGGGGCTCCGCACTCAGTAGGGAGACTGCTTGAGATTCTCTCCCCCCTTTCCTCCCTAAAATAAATAAATCTTTAAAGAAAGAAAAACAACCAATAAGCATGAAGATCACTGTTATTTTATAAACTCCTAGTGAGAGTTTTTCATCAGGTCAACCAGAAAGTTTTCATTAAATCACTTTTTCCAAAAGAAAGTCACGCTAAGAATAAGACTTATTCCTGACGTTGAAAAGCCACCGTTCTGAGCTGGGGAAGCATATGGTGGCTTCACCTCAAGAGTACGGAAGCCCTGGTGGCAGGGAAATAACGTTGTTCACAGGAGGCAGGCACCACCCAACCCAAGCTGGAAGAATCAGGGGTAAAAGAAACAGCACGGAGTACAACCGCACACCACCAAACACTGACTGAAAATGAATTTATTAAGGTCCAATTAGTATGTTTTTAATTTCAAATCGTCCCGAATATATGCACATGAAAGTCCAAGTTCATTTCATCACTTCCAACGTAACATGCTCTGTATTTTGTATAAAGAATGTGCAAACACCTTTCTGCCGACTGGTTCCCCCTGTTCTTCTCACGGTGGGCGCCTTACAAGTCTGCCCTCTGCTCAAATGCTGACTGCGCTGACTTCTTCCCTCCTAGACAAAGTGATTCTTCTGGACATCTTTCTCTGAAACGTACTCCCGACTTTCCCACACCTGCTTCATGACTGTGACTTTTACCGGTTACTTTTGCGAACAAACTGGTGCAATTACTAGTTCATCTGGACCATTCATTGAGCAGGTATCACCTACCACGGTGATTCCTAAAGAACAGTCAGTATCCAGTCCCATACCAACGCACTCAACCCATTTGCTACAGGAGGGTCCTAAGCCATTTACTAAGAAGATCCTTTATTCACGTGGCATGTTTGATGTTTTCCTGTGACCTTCACTTCTACATATGGGTGTGGCCACCAAGAGCTGGACATTGGCTCCTCAGATGAAATTTGGCATTGCTAGACATATTCATTAGGGTGTCATGGTTATTTGTGACAACTGTTTCTAGTCCATCTTGTGATATAAAAAAGTCACTCTCGACTAAAGTGACCACTGCATTTCCTTTGTAAAAAGGCAATTTAACTGGCTTTCCTCTCAATTGCCACCCATGTGGCACAAAGCAGGAAATCCCTTTTTATAAAAGGTAAGAGCATAAAAAGACATTTCACATTAAAAAAAAAATCCTTCATGGGAATATGTCCTAAGTAAATAATCAATTACACGGACAAAGTTGTATGTACACAAAATTTTTGCAACATTGTTTATAGTAGTGAAAATTAGAAATGACCTAAGGAGTCAACAGTGTGGGAACGGTTAAATAAATGGAGTTGCATCCATTAAATGGAATATTATATAGCCAGTAAAATTATGTTTTTGTAAAATTTTTAATGCCGTAGGAAAATGTGGCAACTCTGCAGTGGAAGAAAAAAAAAACTGGTTATAAAATCGTTTATGTATGATCCCAATTATATAAAAAGGTATATAATATACATAGAGGCATACACAAGGGAAAAGCTGTTAATGGTGGTTACTTCTGGGTTGTGATATTACCAGCAATTATTTTTTTCTGTTTTATACATTTCTGTATTTTTCAAGTTTTCTACAATGACTATGTATTATTTTATAATACAGAAAAACACAGGCTATTAAAACATTCCTCTGATGTACTGATAATTAGAATGTACTTCGATATTATAAATATGTGGGAACAATATTACTGTGCTTTGACTTCTAGGACTTCTTTTTTTTAGAGTACATTTTCTTTTGGTAATAAACCTACATTCCCTGTTTTACATGTGTTATGACACTTTGATAAGAAGGTAATATTAGAATTAGAGCATTGTTTCATAACCTAAACAAATACTGGCTTTGACATCTAGGTTCTTCTAGGTCCTAGAAGATTTAAAATCAATACTCTTTAATCTTTTTAAGTAAGGCATACTGCATACATACATTACATGCATGCTTTCTAAAAAATCATTCTGATTTACAGTTTCCCTACAGAAGGAAAAAAATGGAATTATGATAGTTCAAAAACCGCCTATAGTCTTATCCATCACAAGCATGCTGGTAAGTATACACGTTTATTAAATGAAATGTATCCTTCTGGAATAAAAAAAGGGAAGCCTGTATGTAGATGAAGTTGTGGATTCAATTAGTCAGAATTTATTCTGACTTGCACCAAACCACACCAAATCGTCGGAAGTCTAGTTAGTGTAGTCTAAACGGGCACTCCAGAGTCTGTTTATGAATTCCATTGCAAGATCTCCACTTTCTACTTTTCAAACGGAACGGGGATCGGGATGAGGGTCGTCCCGTAAGCTAATTTTCCGCATATCTCAAGTCTTGCTGGGTCTAGGAACGAATACTGCCATTGGTTAGTGTTTAAGTACAAGAGTTTATTTTCCCTCACTCTCTCTCACACCCCACCTTGCCCTGGCACTCGGGGAGGGCGAGCTGTTCATCCCTCCATCCGTGACGGCTGGCTCCTCATCTTGGTTGCCTTTCTAAACCACAGAGTGGTCATTGCTGTGAACTCCGGCCAAGATGGTGTGGTTGAGGGAGGAAGCCGAGCGGTCAGAGCCTTCCGTGGGGCCGCTGGTGCTGTCGCTGCGCTGGCAGCAGAGGATCTGTCTGAAGGTGGCGCTCATCTCCTTGTCGCGGTAGGAGTAGATGATGGGGTTCATGGCGGAGTTGAACTCGGCCAGCAGAAGGAAAAATTTCTCATAGGCCAGGACGTCACACTGGGGACAGCACACATCGAGAAGTAACAAGACCAATCCAGGAGTCCAACAGATGATGAAGGCACCTAAAAGGTCAGGGATCGAGAAGATTTTTATTGCTTTTATTTATTATTTATATTTATATATTTATATTATATTTAATATAATATATATTATATTATATAATATTAAATTATATATTTATATTTATATATTTATTTTCTAATTTAAAAAAATTTTAAAGAGATTTTATTTATTAATTTTACAGAAAGAGAGAGTGCCCCTTGAGAAGATTTTTAAAAGGAAGAACAAATATAATATATATTATATATATTATATATAATATAATTATATATATAATATAATTATATATATATATAATTACAAAGCAAAGCAACTTGGTTCAATATAAAAACACTGAGATTTGGGGCACCTAGGTGGCTCAGCCATTAGGCATCTATCTTAGGCTCAGGTCGTGATCCCAGGATCCTGGGATCGAGTCCCACATCGGGGCTCCCTTCTCAAAGGGGAGCCTCTTTCTCCTTCTCCCTCTGCTCTCCCAGACTTGTGTTCCCTCTCTTGCCATCTCTCTGTCAAATAAATAAATAAAATCGGTAAATAAATAAAATTAAAAGAAATACTGAGGTGCAAAGCCGCCAGACCATCATCTGAAATGAAATGCTCTTTTGCTGGAAAAAAAAAAAACTGAAGAAAGTTTTAATGTTAAAATAATTTAATAGTATCTCATTGATCCAGATGAGATCTGGATCATTTTGAGTATTTCTGATACTCAAATTGAGTATTTATGAGACGATGATAATGATTACTTCAAGCACAACACTGAGTTCCCTAAGCAATTGAGACATGACAGACTGCATAGGGGATACATACCTCAACAGTTATGATGGTAGGGTTTTGAGCAGTATGACACTGTTTTGGGACAAAAGGTAAGCCTGTGACCAATGTCCTTTAATGTTTAGTTCAAGGCATAATTTCTGAGTTCAAGTTGAATGGACTCAAATCCTTGCTTTGCTGTTTAAAAAACTGGGTGAATTTGGACAATAATTTTCTTACCTCAGTTTTCTGATGTGGAAACCAGAAACGATCATATTTGCCTCATCAGGTTTATTGTAAGGCATAAACGAGGGCTAAGAAAATAATCATTAAGTATATATTTTAGCAGTAACAACAATAATACTGTTATTATCCGCTCAGTATCATGGGCCTATGCGGAAACAGAAATTTCCAACAATAAGATGGATATTTATTTTTATTCAGCAATCACTTAAAAGGTGCTGTTCTGTATGCTTTAAAAATACTAATTCATTTAATCTGTACATCACCGTATGAGAGAGAAACCATTACTCCATCATATGGATGACAGAGCTGAGAAAATACTAGGGGATATTCCTGCTTCCTGAACTTAGTAAAATTAAATGGTTAAGCCAAACTTCATGCTTTAGATGTTTTACTAATTTAGATCCACTTTCTATTCTTCCCAGCTATTCCGAATTGTTAAGATTTTACGAGAACCGTCGAAAGAATGGAAATATAGACTATATTCTTAATTTCAGCTGATTTTGTTCCTCAAATATCTGGCTCGCAGGGGAAATGGAAGTTGTGAAACAGCACCAAAATCAACCACCGTGTTACCCTGGGATCTGCTGGGGCTCCTCAGCCAAGAAGACACGGGTCAACAGAACCAGTGGGCCCCATTACAACCCATTACAGATCACCCTGCACGGGTAATCAGGCTCCACAGCGAGCAGACAGGGAACAGGGAGGACCCCCGAAATGCATCTGAATCTTCAGATGGAAACAGCAGTGGCCTAGGTGGATCCAGGCTGGGACTGGGGTCGTGGATCCCGACCAGCCTCAAGGAGTGAGTTTAGCAAAATGTAAACACAAGAGATTTCGTCTCCAAACAGCTCAGTTTTGAATGTAAGCTTTCTTTTTTGAACTGATTCAGCAGGGAAATGAAAATAAAGGAGAGAAGTACCCCCATAAAGCTCTTTGTTCGAAAACACAAATGTGTATTGGTTTTAAACTGCTGTTCACTTTGAAGACTGTCCAAGGTGCTTCATTTTCTAATAAATACAATACCTTAGACTTTCCTCAGAGAGGAAAAAAAAATATTTCAAGTATCAGGAGATAATAGCCAAGGAGCTATTTGAACTTCAAGTAAAAATGTTAAAAAAGCCTACATTCCAAGTCCTTGAATTTCCTTGCTTGAAAATCACTCAGAAAGCTAAACATAAAGGGAAATCAAAGGAATGCCTCTTGGGTTTCAGAAATAATGCATTATTCATTGAGAAGCCAGGAAGGGAATTATTCTCAGGGTGGAAAATGCTTGGATGGAAAATGCATGGTCCCATTATTCCATTTACTTGGAAACTAAAAACATGCAGGCCCTTCATGAATGGGAGAGCATTCTTGTAAGTTTCCTTTCCCTTTCTTTTATCAAAGCTCGAATTGAGCTCAAATTCAGAACTTGATTAGATACCAGCAACATGCATCTCAACAGATTTATTTGAAATAAAATGATCTTTTTCTCCTCCGGAGCAGCAGAAGGGAACATCCTTATTCTCACAGACTTCAAGTGACAGAATTCAGATATGGTCATTTGTTGCTTGTAACTTCTTCCAATTTTTAAATTCAAAAGGAGCAAGATCTTTTCAATAAAAGCCAGAGTCTCAGAAACTAACCCATGGGTCTTACTTTCAGACCAGAGGGGGAAAAAAAAAAAAAAAAAAAAGGCAAGGAGACTTGTTAGATCAGAGACAGGAAGTGGGAAACACCAGTCTGACCCAGGAGCTAATACATGTGAACGCTTCACTGAGGAACTCAGACTCGTGTCCCTTCTTCACCAAAAGGAACTGTTTTTAGTGCTGTGATCAGGCCCAACTACACAGTCCCAAGACTCTGTCTGGTTCTTCAAGACTCAAAGAGTAATTCGGGGGACTCACAGCAGAGGCCTCAGAAATCAACACCTGAAACCAATCATATAGTTTTCCCTTCTTGTCCCTTCTCTCCTCTTTCACTGAGGTGCCATGGACCAAACTGACCAAAAGTGAAGATGGACTACTGAAGCAGAAAATCTCAAGGTGCTGAGGCTTCTAAACAATAGTGAGTGGGGCTCCTGGTTCACTCAGTCAGTAGACTGTGTGACTCTCGATCTTGGGGTGGTGAGTTCAAGCCCCACATTGGGTGTAGAGATTACTGAAAAATAAAATCTTGAAACAAATGAAATAGTGAGTGAGTGTTATGAAATCAAGTTTGCTTAAATTAAGGATTTACCCCCAAGCTTCTAAAAACAAACACAAACTACACCCAGGCCCCTTTAGTGATAAGCAGCCAACCATAATTCCATTGGGTGATAGGACTTGAGAAGTACATTATGGACCCTATCAACACCTAATCTGTAGAGACTCAAGGGCACACCAACAGCAGGTTAATAAGAGTCCAAAGGACTTCCATTTCCTCATCAGTGAAGCGGAAAGGTGATAGCTCCCTGCCTACTCCATAGGGTGTGGTGAGGATCACACTAAGAAACAAAGTGTGAAAGCTCTCTAGACACCGTGTATCTACATGACTATACTACCTACACACACTGTGGGCAGCACGAGCAAAGCCTGGTGTAGCAGAACCAGAGCAGATTTCTGCCAAGGGCAGAATGTGGAAGCATGTTTTGATCTGTAGATGAGCTGGCAGCTCCAAGAAGAAACCACCTCAACTGTAAGACATTCCAAGGCCTTGCAGTTGAGTAGAATGAGGTAAGAAGGGAGAGCGAGGGAACACAATGAAGCATGGGAACCCTAAATCATTCTGAAGGGTCTCATGGGTCAACTCAATACCTATACCAAGATGGTACATAAAATGATGGAGTACTTGGTGGGGACACTGCTTTATGTAGCTTGTACATTTCCAGAACATTTCCGATGGACATATTCCCACAGATCAAGGCATAAACCAAGGAATCGTATGCAACAGTAGGAAAGTAAAAGGAAGCATAAATACTTTATGGTTATTTACTATAAATTCAGAAGCAGAAGTGGCAGAAGATAAGATGTCCAAGGTCATGAAGGCTTTGGGCATCTGGCTGAGACATCCGAAATTTCTCCAGTGTGGCACACTAGTTCTCAGAACTAGTCACATATTATAATAACTCATAAAGCTTATAAGAAAGAAGGATCTTCACCTATACTCCTCCATGAGATTTTAATGTCATTGGCCTTCCTAGTTGGTGTCTCACTGAATATGGAACACTATCATAGAGTAGAAGAAGAAAATAATCTGGATAAAAATAAAGACAAAAACATTGGATGTTTCCAAATTCCAGAGGAAAAATAATGAAAGCCTGAATCAGGGCCGTGGCACTGGGGGTGAATATGAAAGGATCAGTAAAGTATTTAGGAGACAGACTGCATGAAATGGTATGATAAAAAGAATCTTAGGTGCGATGCTTCGATTTTCCACTAGGGTGAAGGAAGAACATTGCTACCTTTCACTGAAGGAGGGAAACACAGGAAAAAATGTTGATGGGGGTTTTCTGAGGGGAGATGAGGAGAACAGAGAGGATGACCGTGAGTTTACCCATCTATAGTCTGAGGCACCTGCCAGGCTTCAAATGCAGAATTTTAAGGACATGATATGCTCATGGCAACTTGAGTTCTGGGAAACCGTCTCCTAGCACGCTGAACAAGAGTGGGTACATTCTGCACTATTTGCCGATGTCACAAGGAACACGGGGAGAGAGCTATTCAAAAAAATATCCGTGGGTTAGAATAAAATAGCTGAAAGTTGCTCTTCTTAGAACAAGCTTCATTCCTTCCTTCCGCATCTGTCAAATCAATCCGTGAGGGCCCCTGTGCCCACGAAGACGGAAGGAGAGGTGCTGGAATGCAGACGTGAAAAGCAGGGAGGAAGGAGGCTGTTTTGGAACAACGGGTCACAGCTGCAGATCAAGATCGTATTACCACACCTTCCTTCAAATCTGCACAACCTCATCAGCTCAGTAATGCTTACCATCTGGTCTCACAATTAAAGTCTTTTTTTCTAGAGTGGCTTTTCCCTAAAGAGTTAAATTCTGCTTACATATGGAACATCAGAACCGAAATGAAAGACAGAAAGTATTTGACAGAGAAGACTGCTAGGGATGGAGCCCAAGATTTCTGATGAAGAAAAACCAGAAGACATTTCCAGTCTGGCTGGCAAATTTGTGTTTTTACAAAAACAACAACAACAACAAAACAGACATCCCACAGATCTAAAACGACTCAAGGTTAACTCAATTCCACACCAGTGGTGTGTTCAAGTCAACCTCTTCTTTGGCCTCGCTTTCCTTGTTTCTCAAAAGATCCAGAAACAAGTCTAATCTCAGAGGCAGGTGGTGTCAGAGGCTGAAGGGGAATTTAGGTGTTCAAATACATACACTCCTTCCATTGCCACTCAATTGTGTATCCCAGAATTCAGTCCAATTTCTGTAGTTGTTATGATTTCTGCTACTGAGGTACACATAAACAATTTGGCTAGCTAAGAAATCATCTAAACTATGTATCTTAAAAGAGGCTACATTAGATAATAGACCACGGGTTAAAAAGTTTATTCCTAGGTCTAGCAGTCAAGGGATCATTGCAGTGGAGATGTAAATGACTTTCTGAAATTAAAATTTTTTTCTATAAGAGTAACCTAGATTATTTATAAGATCCTTTTCTGGAAACACGGAGAAGATAAGAGTAATGCATTTGTACTTCTTCATGGTCATAGTAAATGCTTCATACGTTTAAAGTTGCATGATTTCATTCATCGTGTGATGTACTCTTATCGTTTCCTTCACCCCTGAGTGCAACGTTTATCCTTTAAGGAAGAACATTAGCTACATGCAGATCCTCGGGGTGCCTGGTTGGCTCAGTCGGTGGACCATGCAACTCGATCTCTGGGTTGTGAGTTTGAGCCCCACCAGGTATAGAGATTACATTACATTGAAAAAAACAAAACAAAACAACAATAAAACCTTAAAAACAACAACATAGAGATTTCAAAGCAGAACAGAATACTCATTATGTTTTCTTTTGAATATTCCTGGATAAAAGCTTCAGCTAGTACTGTCTTTAGCAACACAATGCTGGCTTTCGGATGCACAGGAGAATGCCATCCCCGCTTCGCATTTGACGCTCTCTTTCACATTGAACACTGAGTATCATACACATACCTGCTCCGTATCCTACAAGAGACAGTAAATCTCATCCTGCAACTGGACATTGGAAAGCACATGCTGAAGTGGTTTGCAGGCCAGCATTCCCTCTTATAGAACACATCTGTGCTCGACGACAGCCTGAAGAAACCACTTCTCCATGGCTACAACCCCAGCCAAGTAAGCAATACTTTTATCTGCCTGTTGCGACAGGCTCCTGACCAATTCCTCTTCCTCCATGCTTCTTCCCCAAAGCTTGCACAGAATGGCCAGAGCGATCTTTCATAAGCATAAATCAATTCGTATTACATCACTTGCCTGCTTAAAATCCTACAAAGGTTTTCTTCTTGAAATCCTTACTGTGATCCGTAATGCCCCATAGGACTGGCCCCTGCCAGTCTCTCCAACATCATCTCTTTCCACTCATCCCCCATTCACTAGATTCTAATCACATGCACCAAGCTCATTTCTGTCTCAGGACCTTTGCATTTGTGGTTCCTTCACCGAGGAACACTCCTTCTGGAGATCTTCACAACTACTTACTTACTATTAAGCATCACTTCCTCAAAAGCAATCCCTGTTATCCTAACTAAAGCTGCACACCCTCCCCACTACACACTCCCATATTTTGTCATCTTCCTATCGCTTATCTTTACCCTAAATTCTCTTATTGATTTGACATGTTTATTTTCTATCTTACTTCAGTGAGAATGTCAGCTCTGTAAAGGGAGTAACTGCGGTTTCTGTCGTGTCTGGATCTCCAGCGTCTAGAACAGTAGCGGGCATATGGTGGACATTCAATATATCTGTCACACATCAGTCACATGTAACCGCCCAACAGACACATCAAAAACAAGGAAAATTAATGAGCAATAAAGTAGCCACATAAGGTTTAGAAAATAAACATTAGGGGCGCCTGGGTGGCTCAGTGGGTTAAGCCTCTGCCTTCCGCTCAGGTCATGATCTCAGGGTCCTCGGATCGAGCCCCGTATCGGGCTCTCTGCTCAGTGGGGAGCCTGCTTCCCCCTCCCTCTCTCTGCCTGCCTGTGATCTCTGTCTGTCAAATAAATAAATAAATAAAATCTTAGAAAAAAAAAAAAGAAAGAAACATTAACGCCAACAGGACGCAAGGTCTTTAATTAGGTGCTACAACACATTCCAAAGGGCATGAGGTGGACCCTAGAGGCAAAAGTCTCACCATATATGCCTTCGTTACTGTAACATAAGCAAATCTATTGCTAACAATCCTACTGGACATCAGATTCTCTCCTGAGTTCTGAAGAAACATGTTGGGTTCAGTGATGAAGGGAGACATGGCATTACCCATGTCGCTGCTATAGGAATGGTTCAGTAGGAGCATGCTGCCCCATCAGATCCTGGATTCTGCAGTGTCACTAATGCACCAGACACACCTTTGTGCTAATCCCTCAGAATTCAAAGTTCCATGTCGGGGCTCTGACAGGTGGTGATTAGGTCTCATACCCATGTCCTAGCGAGTACGGAGAGAGAATATATTCTGTGCCTTGGCATACAGTGTCTTACCTTTTTTTCTTTTTTTTAGAATATGAAGTACACTTCAAGGGATGTCTGGATGGCTCAGTTGGTTAAGTGGTTGCCTTCGGCTCAGGTCATGATCCCAGGGTCCTGGGTTCTAGTCCCACATCTGGCTCTCTGCTCCACAGAGAGCCTGCTTCTCCCTCTCTCTCTGCCTGCCCTCTGCCTACTTGTGATCTCGCTCTCTCTCAAATAAATAAATAAATAAAATATTTTAAAAAATCATTTAAGAGATAGGATATAAAGTATACTTCTAATCACTTATCATCATAACCAGTATCCATGCATAATATTAAATGTGAATATTTGCAACACTTTTCCAAGTGTCATGCCTGTATTGGTGTATTGTTTTCATATACTTATGTCTTGATAATTTATAATAGTTTGCTTACCTCAAGGAAAACTCATTATTTATGAGAGGATAAGGATAATTCTCATCAATTACCTTTTTCTTCCCAGCATATTGTATCAGCTGCTTTCCTTTCAGTGAGTGATGTCTAAACAGTGGTATGAAGCTAATTCCTTGAATTATTACACCTTTTTTCCCCTATAGAAAGTTTGGAAAATGCAGGAAAATACAAATAGGAAATTTTAAAAATCACTTAGAGCCCTGCAGTCTAGAGATACTTCAGTATATGATCTTGCACTTTCAAAATGTTGCTTTTTTTAAATGTGTGCCTTTTTTCTGATTGCATATGAAATTAACATGGAATGACTGTTTATTAGTGATGGGGAAGGGAAGTAGATCTTTTATCTTGAGGACCATTATTTTGTTATCTGATTGGTGTTTTCATGTAGTGGATGTACCCTAATTTGGTCAATACAACATCCTCTGGAATTGGTGAGGACATTAACTATAATTTATTTGAAGCTGATTCGTGTTTCCTGGAGGACTTCAGGTTCAATATAAGATACTGCAGTACACACAAATCCACACAGGGACATCACACTTCAGGGAATGTGTATATTCATGATGCAGGAGACTTTCCCGAACAGGAGATCCCCTGGGAAGTCAACTGCCATTAGAGCCAGCTTTGTCCTATCCCTAAAATACACAGTGATCCCATCTAACGGGTAAGCAAAATGCTGTATTAGACAATCACACAGAGAGAAGTGCACTCCTCGGAAAGTTCTTATCTATGAGCAGTAAATACGAGATTGTAATAATGTTCAAATAATACAGAAATAGCATGGCCAACTCGTTAGCTCCAAATTCTAAGGACTCAAGAGACAGCTGGTAAATGAAAGACACAATGAGTTATATGTCCTTACATAGCCACAGCCATGCCCCACTTCCAGCTGTAGCTAATAATCTCCCAGAGTAGTATATGACCCCTGAGGTCTCTATAAGCATACAAAACAGGAAATGCTTGAATTTAATTTTAACAAAACCAATGCATATGAAACTATGTTAAAATGGATAACCATCTCTCCCCTTCCTCCCTAAACATGTTTTCTGATTTCTACCCAGTGTCTTGGGGTGAACTAGCTGAGGACAAGACTGGCTCACCAGAACGTCACCACCCACTAGTAACCAAAAAACAGTGCTCCTCCAAATGCCTACACCAAAGCATTTTCTTACAAGTGCTTACTATTCTCAAATGACAGACTGTAAAATTATAAAAATATATACAATTTATATATATGCACACACACATGATATGAATGTATATATAATACACACGTGTATGTATGTGCATGGATATATATTTACATGTGTGCATATATATATATACACACATATATATACATATATATGCATAAATAAACACACACACACACAGAGTCATATATTCATACCCACATCTATCACTGCATTTTAGGGTCTTTAAAAAAAAAATGAGATTTGGGCGCCTGGGTGGCTCAGTTGGTTGAGCGGCTGCCTTCGACTCAGGTCATGATCCCGGACTTCCAGGATCGAGTCCCGCATCGGGCTCCCAGCTCCTTGGGGAGTCCGCTTCTCCCTCTGACCTTCTCCTCTCTCAAGCTCTCTCTCACTCATTCTCTCTCAAATAAATAAATAAAATCTTAAAAAAAGAGAGAGAGATTTATTTTCTTTTGCACACAGTAAACTCTGAGACCCAAACAAAAAGGATGCCACTTAACATATTCTTCACATAGAAAATAATTCACCATTTTCAGAATAGTGAAATCTCTTTTGCCTTCCAAGCCCTGTGATTGCAAATTTTTTTTAAAAAGCAAACTTCACCCCTTATTTTAAAAATGATAAATCTTAAATCTCACTGACAATGTTGTCGACTCCAGACCAACATCAACTAACTCAGAAAGTGATACTAAACATATTGCATGACTGCGGTCCAGCTGTTACCAAGGTAATTTGAATAATATTTATTCCTTTACAAAGATAAATAAAATCTACCCCCCAGAATCTTTCCCTAGCAAAAGTTCAACATAAACATGGAATTTATAATCAGTTTTGCAACATAAATAAGGAATTTGTAATAGGCTTTGCAATATATTTAATTTTTCCACTATGAATTAAGATTCTCCCAAAATGACGTGAGTCTGAAAAACGAGTATTAAAATCTGGTTGAAAAATATTCACAGAATGTAGCTGATGACAGCATCCTATGGATCTTATTCTTTACAGTTCATGAACTACTGGCATGGGTCAGCAAGATATGTATTACTCAAGAGACAAACTCGAAGGACAAAGAAATGTAATGAAAATTCCGTTTATTATTCATTTCCTTACTAACAAAACAGGGGGAAAATTTAACCCAAAAGCAAATTTAGCAAATTTTGTGAAATATTATTGCAATCTGTTATTATTGCAAAATGTTTATATAAAATTATATGTGTATAAATATATATGTATATACATACATTTTAATAGCTAAAAGATAATGAAAAGAAGAACAACAGAAATGGTAAATCTAATTATTCTTTTCAATACTGGCTATCCCTCCTATAGTTGCTAAATGTTCTGGATTGATATTTACAAAGCACTGATTCTTGGCAGAATAGGAAAAAGATACAGTCTGTTCTACTAGGATATGATAGTTGTATGCCCAAGAGATCTCTCATTATCAAAAATTTTGAAGTTTAAAAAGAAAGTTACAAAAGCAACCATTCAATTGGGAGGTGGGGATTTAGGCTAAAGAGTTCCAGATTTAAAATCATAAACATATTTTTCTACATGAACTTCAATTATTTAACTACACGTTCCGAGCAAAATATTGATTGCTCAAAACTAACAAAACAAGATTAAATATCACAAGGCAAATTCTAAGACATAAATCCTGAACAAAAGCCTATCAGTTCTAAAGCCTTCAAAATAAACTGCAACAGTATCACTTCTGGGAATCTGTCATACAGATATACTTACACACGATACAATTGCGCTTGTGCAAGGAATTCTTTGCAGCATTATTAAATTCCAGTATGGTTAACATACAGTGTTATATTAGTTTCAGGTGTACAATATAGCAATTCAACAATTCTATATATTACTCAGTGCTCATCATGGTAAGTGTCTTCTTAATCTCCATCACCTATTTCACCCAACCTCCCACCTACTTCCCCTCTGGTAACCATCAGTTTGTTCTCTATAGTTAAGACTATTTCTTGGTTTGTCTTTGTTTTTGTTTTTTTGGTTTTTTCCTTTGTTCATTTGTCTCTTAATTCCACCTGTGGGAGAAATCATACTGTATTTGTCTTTCCCTGACTGACTTATTTCACTTGGCATTACACCCTCTAGTTCCATCCATGGTTGTTACAAATGGCAAGATTTCATTCTCTTTCATGGCTGAGTAATATTCCACTGTATGTATACACACCACATCTTCCTCACCCATTCATCAACCGATGGCATTTGGGCTGCTTCCAAAATTTGGCTATTGTAAATGTTATTGCAATAAACATAAGGTGCATATATCTTTTCAAATTCTTTGGGTAAATACCCAGTAGTGAAACTACTGGATTATATGGTGATTGTATTTTTAATTTTTTGAGGAACCTCCATACTGTTTACTGCAGTGGCTGCACCAGTTTGCATTCCCACAAATGGTACACAGGGGTTTCTTTTTCTCCACAACCTCACCAACTCTTGTTTCTCAGCATCATTTATTTTTAAAAATAGGAAATAGTCTGGGTAATCACAACTAGAGAAGAGAAACAAATTACACTGTATTCATAAAGCAGAATCCTAGTTGACTGGTTATTAAGATACTCCATCCTGATACCAAATGATCTCCAAGATACACTGTTCAGTGAAAAAAAAAAGATAAAGAAAAATATGTACAATATGCTGTCAGTTATGCTTTAACAGCAACAAAAAAGCATGTGCGAATACAAACACAAAGCAGATGTCCTATCACTAGCCCCAACTGAAGCTATCAATAAATTTTAAAAATGTTTAGAACATGAAATTATAAAAATGATACTTCAACGTTCTTTTTGAACTTAAAATGCCAATTTGTTTTCTCATTTGCCAATCCTTTCGTATCGAGCCAAGGCCCTCTACGTGAATATGGGTCTGCTAATTGGAGTTCTGCATCATCTTTCATGCAAAGCCACACCAATAAAGCATCACATATTACTTCCAAGTTGGCTCCTTCAAAGTGGAGTCAGAACTTTAAAATTCTTATAAAGCAGTTTGAGTACAAAAATCTTGCAAATTTTTTTCCCTCCAAACTTAGAGTTGTTCTCATCAGCAAATCTAAAACAATTTCTTTTTGCAACTTGCTTTCATTAAATATTAATAAAATATCCACCTTCATTTTCCCAGAATCATCTTGTTGTACTCATTTTCATTCGATACTGTAATATTTAATTAGTTATGCTATTTTATAATAAACTGGCATAAAGAGCTTTAGGAGCAAAAACCAACTGATTCTTGGTAATAGTCAGGAGCTGAATTACTTGGCTTTAAAAAAATATTATATGTCAGGTACTCTCCTAGGTACTGGGGATACCACAGTGAATCAAAACAAAAGAAATCTCTCCTCTCACTGAGTTTAGGTTCTAGAAGGGATGTAAAAGACCACAAAATAAATAAAATCTCTCTTAGAGGGGGATAGCATTTGGAGACTGGGAGAGCAGGTGTGGAAGCAAGGAGACCAGTTGAAGGCTCTTGTAGAAATCCAGACAAGAGACAATGATGGCTTTGAACTTGGGAAGGTGATCACAGATGTAAGCTGATGGTCAAGCTTATCTAATTTGAGAACAGAATGGATGTTTGAGAGAGAAATAGAGACAGAGAGAGGAGTCAGAAAGCCTACAAGCAACCAAAATAAAGGATTTAGCGCCAAGGAGTTCTGATAAGAGTTCAATGTGTCTTGAGAACGAAAGCCTGACTGGAGTGGATTCAAGAGTGAACGGAGAAATTGGATACTGCAAGAACAGATGATGCTTTGACGCAGTTTTGCTGTGGCTAAGAGAAAAAGGACTGTTGGCATTAATTGTTCTGTTTTAGGAAGTTTTTGTTAACAACCATGTTGGTTAAGATAACGTTAATAGGTCTACTCTGTGTGTGTGTGTGTGTGTGTGTATACATATGTACTTACCCACCCCCCACATATATATACAGAGTGTATATATATATGTATATATAAGCTCATATATATACAGAGTGTTTTTAGAATGCTACATCAAACATTGATTATTGTCAAGTACATGTAAATGGTATGCTTTAAAAATATGATTATATGCCAATTATCCTTCAATAAAGGGGAAAGGGGAGGAAGATGGGAGGGAGGAAGGAGGAAAAGTGATTGAGATGAAGAAGCAAATTGACCAAGATGAGCACTGACTACCTTTAGTCTCTTTCCCATCCACTGGCAGGAAGCCCATGTCCGGCTGCTCAGAACCACACAGTCACCTTAGTGCGCCAGCTTCGAGCTAAGAGGCCCCCGGCTGTCCAGCACGGCCTGTGGCTCGGTGGTTGAGTCTTCTGATCCAGGAATGAAATGTGAGCCAGCACTTCTGACTTCACAACTAAAACTCCTCAGTGTCACATAGGATGTTCTTATCTTAAGAAGAACAGCTAGCAGACTGGGGAAGATTTAAAACCCTATTAATGATGGTATGAGTCATCAATAAACGGGCACGCCCAAATACTGCTGACAGAAAAGTCACTGCACCATCTTTTTGAAGAGCCATTTGGCAATGTCTAAATTTAAAATGTCCTCTTCTAGCTACCAAGTCCAATGTGCATCATCCAGAAATACTTGAAGCAGCACATAAAATTTGTGAATACGGAATGTTCAATGAAGCAATACTTGTGATGGTAGAAAATCATAAATTTAAACATCCACCAATATTATAAATCAGCGGGGTAGTCAACAGCAGGCAAACAGACAGACACTTCTCCACGCAGGTCTTTATCCACATAGGAAGATTTGCAAACTACACATCTGTAAAGTTATACTACACACCATTCATTATAAAATCGCAATAGGTACTTACATGCATACATACACTACACACATTACAGGAAGTCTAGAAAGACACACACCAAATTGTTACCAGCAGCTACCTCGAAGGCTCAGGGTGGTGAACTGTAGATTTTAAATTTTAATGTCAATATTTTTGTAATTTTCAGTTTTATTTTTTTTTTAACTAGGAGCATATTCAATCATTAAGGGAATGGGTGACAATATTCAGGCATTATTCCCATGGCACTCAAGAAGCTAGTTGTGGGGAGAAAGACAGATTGAGGTTTCTTAAGGACAACATTTTGTTCAGTCTCCCAGACTGTGTGATTTGGAAGACTTGAAGGGTATATATTCATATTTGCGTGGACAAAAGAGATAGGCCTGAGGTCACACACAGTTTTTTCCCTTTACTAGGGGTGGGACATTGGACAGCTTCTTCAATTCTGTGGAGCCTTCATTTCCTTCTGTGTCAAATGGGGCAAGTACTTTCAGCACTAGCACGAGGACAGAAGGAGGGAGACCACCTCTAGATTAACAGGCCACCTGATAGACACCCTTCATTTTTTTTCCTCTTTCCTCCTCCTTCAGGAAAACCCCAAGGAATAAATCTACAAGAAATACAGGTCTTTGGAGTGAACTATTATTGGTTCTCCAGGCCTAGAAGTAGCAAAGTGGGGAGCGGCACTAACTTCACCCGAGCCACAGAGTGAGCACAAGACCGCCTTCCTCCTCTTGGTTTGAGAATGTTCTGGAGGCACCCACCAGCGTTTCTTGATGGGCTCTCAAATTTTAGGGCCAGTCCTCTTCCTACTTTAGGTGGAAAGTCAATCAAGTATTTTCTTTTACTTTCTTACTTTTAGACTCTATCTCCTTTGAACACGGATTGGAGCTAAGAGACAAATTAGTAAAAAGTTGAAAGGACCCTGATTTTATTGTGCTTCAGATAGAGGAGAACAATTGCTAAACACTAATGGGCTACCTCAGCCTGGCTATGCTGTAATAGAGTTCTAAAAAAGGATGAACTCCTGGCTTGGGGGCGCTCAGGTGCAGGGACACAGCTGCCCACAGCCTGGCCAGTGCAGTTCCCGGGGAGCTGGCTCCAGGTTTCTGTGGAGCAGACGCTGGGGCCTGGCTACCTGGCAGCGTGGGCCCACGGCCAAGAAGGGCAGGACTGAGCCACGCCCCCTTCCCCAGTCCAGGCCCAAGGCAGAGGCCAGATTCCTCTGGATGAGAGGGACTTGTTTTTTTTAATGACAGGGTCTGACCCAGCCGAGCTGTCTGAGAAAAACAGATAAGGCAGGGAGGGAACTTCTTCAGGGGGTGGACGCCGGCCTCCCATTTCTATTTTCTCCCAGGTTACAGTTTAGGAAGGGGTGGAGGGTACTTCTTGGGCAGTACAAGCCGTGAGTGGGATGCTTGGCCTTGGACGTCCTCCAGCCTCTCCTGTGGGCTTGGAAGCTGCCCTCCTGAAACAGCCTGGCCGCAGGCAGAGGGTGTGTGCTGAGGGAATTCCAGCACAGGTTAGTTTTGACTAACGGGGGCGGGGGGGGGGGAGGGGGGGACAGAAAAAAAATAATTTTCCTAAGAGAAAGAGGAGCAACGGTACTGAACCAAATGAAGCCGGGAGGGGAAGGACGTTTTTCTTGTTCTTCTTTCTCACAGAGAGAATAATGTCGTCAGGAAATACACGATTCATTTGCCTACCTGTAGCTCCCAAGGGTTAGTCAAATGTCTGCTTCCAGTTTGGGCTTTCCCAAGTTAATCCAGGGATACGATGCTAATGAAGACCCTCCTATCTCATTTGTGATTAGGCTTGTTACCACTTAAGATTTAAAACTCTGCTGATACCTTCCAGGCCTCTCATTTTTCATAAATATTACTGATGGCTTCCTGTTAATAAACCTTTATTTTTCAGACACCTGCTGTATCATCCAGTCTTTGGTGGTCTGTTGAGCTTAACTACCTAAACTGCTGAGGGGCAGTGATATCTTTTAAAGGCATTCTTACGCAGTATCTTTGGTGATGCCTGATTGAACTCACCAGGAACAACCCATTCATGCAACATTAGAAAGGCATCTCAGGATGTGAAATTTAGTTTTGTAGTTTGTACATAAGTGTTTGATTTTTTTTTTTTTACTCCCCATCGTGTTCCACGGTACAATGTGGAAAGTAGCCCTACATTAAAAACAAAGCAAAGGATCGGCAAGAATTGCACAGTAAGATGGAATAATATAATACTAGAACATTCCAGAAAGATGAAACTATTATTTTAATAGTAAAATAAGAGTGAGGTTGGTAGATCAAAGACTTCTAGAGTCAGGTGCTATATGGGTATTAAAGAAGTACATAACACATTCAAACATGGCTTTGAAGTTGGGGGTTGGGTCCAGTAACTTGTCTATCAATATGCAACTTTTTTGTCAGGCAGAAACATTTTTTTCCTACATCCTGCCTTCCCATCCTTTAACGCCCTTAGCACATTTGCAAAGCCCCCACAGATCAGAATTGCAAACAGATCAGACACTGTTTGAGAATGGAATGTTACTTTGTTTGTTAGAGGCACCTGTGTTCTTCAATTGAGAGCATCCCCATCACACCTTTCTTGGAGGATCAGAAGACATAAGGTAGAAGAAAAAGACAACTGGAGAATTAATTCCAGAGAGACAGAAACACTGAGGATATCTAGAAAGAAAAAGAACTGGGTATTCACTAAAATTAGCTTTTTCTTTCTTTTTTTTTTTTTTTTAACTAAGCAGATACCCACACTACACTTATAATGATACAGTTTCTATATCACTACCGTTGAATTTGAAGACTTTGGGATTATTTCATAAAGATTACATAAAATCGTCATAGAATTTTTGAAGGAAGGGAAGAAAATGTTTAATGGGGGAAAACAAGGGATTCAAGAAATCCTACTAATTAGACTTGGAGTCTTGCACAAGTCACATCTACACTGGCCTTCAGACATACATTTCGGAAGCTGAAAAGATGGACAGCTCTTAATCATTTCTGCGACATCAACCCCTCAAGAATCCAGTGAAAGCCATGGCCCTACTTCAGCAGGAATAATGTTCTAAAACAACACTTCGCTTATATACAAAAATTTGCAGACAAAATTATTTTTGCTTTCAGGAATTAAAAAATTATGCTTTCAGGAATTAAAAAAAAAGGGGGGGGTGTTTAATTTTGTCAGTAGCTGTCAATTGTGGAACTATGACATCAGAAAATTAATATAATTTGGCACTTTTATTCATCTATATAGGAAGTAAAAATTCTCTCTTATTGGTTGATCTGTGCAAAGAAACAGGAGTTTAAATCTAACTTCAATACCAGTATTGTAGTGAGGACTTCCACCCCTCTGCCTGTTTACTCCCTGTTCCCTCATCCCGCCCCTCTGCAGATAGAGCTCACAAGAGAGGCAGTATAATGCTATAAAAAGAATGTTACTTTTTTTTAAAAAAGATTTTATTTATTTATTTGAGAGAGAGATCACAAGTAGGAAGAGAGGCAGGCAGAGAGAGAGGAGGAAGCAGGCTCCCCGCTGAGCAGAGTCCCATGCAGGGCTTGATCCCAGGACCCCGGGACCATGACCTGAGCCAAAGGCAGAGGTTTTAACCCGCTGAGCCACCCAGGCGCCCCAAGAATGTTACTTTTAAAATGAAGAGAGCTGGACTTAAGATGTTTTTAAAGTCATGAGGTACTCAAGGATCATCTGGTTTACTGCACATATTTATGAGATAAAGATAATGAAATTTAGAAGAACTTGTTGTCCTTTCCATAAAACATAAGCCAAAAAAGGCCCATCCTTCGCCCCATTCTTACTTCTCTGGGCCTCAGTATCCTTATTTGCAAAAGGAAAATCACTTACAGCCTGAATAGTCTAAGGCTAATTAAACTAGAAGTTTGATTTTCCCCTTTTCTATAGAATTTAATTCTTATTTATGCTATATGCTATAATACTCATAATATCCAGTGTTTCGTGTAGTATATGTCACCTTAACTCCAAAACAACCTATGAATGTTTTCATTGCATTAGTGTAAAGCAAGAACAATTCCTAGGTGTTTTAACTGTCATGTAAAGTAATAGATTTTTGATTTGTAAGGACAAACCTGATAACACTTAGATGACTCAGACAAACAGGCAATTTTAAAAAATGCCATACGAATTATTCCATCAGAACAAATGATGATTCTGGAGATCTTTGCAATTAATATTACGAATGAAAAGGTTTGGGGGGGCACCCAGGTGGCTCAGTTGGTTGGGTGTCCAGCTCTTGATTTTGGCTCAGGTCATGAGCTCAGGATTTTGAGACTGAGCCCTGCACCGGGCTTTGCACTGAGCGTGGAGCCTGCTTGGTATTCTCTCTCCCTCTTCCTCTGCCCCTCCCTCCCACCCCCTCACGTGCACACATAAACTCTTAAAAAAAAAAAAAAAAAGAATGAAAAGGTTTGCTACATTTTGTTACAGAGAAAAATCTGACTATAGCATACATATATACATACATATGCATTCTCTCCTTCACATCATGAAATCACTAGGAACCTTAAATTCACTATGAAATTTTCAGATATTTGGAAAGGTTATATATTTTTTCATAGCTGACACTCTAGGAAATGCCCAAATTAAATTATAAAGTAAAAGATGAAAACAGCCGTTTTTTTTGGTTAAAAGGAAAACAACTTACACTGATTGTTCAGAAGTTAGTTCAACAAAATTCAATCCAGAAACAATAATACCAAGCAGTTATTTTGTGCAAAACGATGTGTTAAGTGTCTTTGCGGTTGGAATGCAGAGATGAAATAAGACACAGTTCTGGCTTAAAGAGCCTAGAAACTGAGGTTGGAAAGAAAGGCACTTACGTGCCTAAGAGGGAAGCAGTAAAGGGGGCCCATAGGAAGAGATGAAACAGGAAACAAGAAGGCAAGAGAAAGTCATGTAGACCCTTTTCAAACTTAAATGTGCATACGAATCACCTGGAATCTTACTAAAATACAAATTCTCATTTAATAGGTCTGGGGGGAAGCCTGGGAGTCTGCATTTCTAAGACCTTCCAGATGTCGCTAATTTTACTTGTCCACATAGAACTCTTTGGGTAGCAAGGGTCTAGAAGACCCTGCTGCCCAAAAGAACTTTCTGCAATGACAAAAATGGTCTATACCCGAGCTGTCCAATATGGTAGCCAAGAGGCACTGAGAATAGTGAGCCCTTGAAATATGACAAGTGTAACTGAGGAGCTATTTAAAATTTATTGCATTTTAATGAATTTAAATTTAAATAGCCACAGGCCTAACAGCCACCCTACTGGACACTGCAGGTCTAGACCAGGCAGTTAATTTAGACCAAATTGCATGGTACAGCATGCTTTGAGTAGGTAAATCAACCTAGTTCAGGACTTCTCAGCCTGGGCTAATGACATTTTGGACTGGGTAATGCTTTCCTGAGCAGGGGGGCGAGGAAGTGGGGGGTGGGCCTTCCAGTGTAGGATGTTTCGCAGCATCCCAGGCCTTTACCCACTAGATGCCAGTAGTACTCCCTGGTCATGAAAATAAAAAACCTCCAGACACCGTCAAACTTTCTCAGGGGGACAAAATCACTGGTCTCGGTAAGGCTTCTATACAGAAAGGCATAGGAGGTGAACAGCAACATCCTTAAAAGTAACCCAGTATTTGTATTTGTTTTCTTTCTTTTTTTAATTTTTATTAACATATAATGTATTATTTGCCCCCAGGGGCACAGGTCTGTGAATCATCAGGCTGACACACTTCAAGCACTCACCACGGCATATGCCCTCCCCATGCATTCGTTTTCTATTGCTGCCGTGACAAATTACCACAAACTCAGTGGGGCAAAATGACACCAATTTATTATCTTATAGGTCTAGAGGTCAGAAGTCTGAGACGGGCTAAAATCAAAGGGTTGGCAGGGCTGGCTATCTCTCTGGGAGCTCTAGGGGAGAACATGTTCCCTTGACTCTTTCACCTTTCAGAGGCCACCTGTGTTCCTTGGCTCATGAGCCCTTCCTCCATCTCCAAGCCAACTACCCCATCTCAAGGTCCTTAACTTAATCACAACGGCAAAGTCCCTTTTGCCACATAAGGGGGGCATGTTCCCAGGTTCTGAGAAGAAGGGTATGGATATCCTTGGCGGGCCATTTATTTTTCTCACTACTATAGTAGTAAAATAAAAAAGCTGAGAACGTTAAATAATTTCATACCAAAGATAATTTAAGTCTTCCTCCAATGTCCTACAAAAATTGTGATTGTATTCTGTGCTGAAAATACTTTTCTACCTAGAAATAGCATTTTCTATTCACACATAGATTTGTCTACGTAGCAGGCTGCTCCTCTTTTGCTCTTACTGTTCTCGTGCGCTGCCTCATGCCTCCCCAATGCTGTTGAGATCGCGAGTAGAAAATTACACGTTTTCTAAAGATTTTATTTATTTATTTGAGATAGAGAGCAGAGTAAGAGAGAGAGAGAGCAAAAGAGCAGAGGTGAGGGCAAAGGGAAAGGGACAAGCAGACTCCCAGCTGAGCAAGGAGCCCGATATGGGACTCGATCCCAGGACCCTGAGATCATGACTTGAGCCAAGGCAGACACTTAATTGACTGAGCCACCCAGGTATCCCTAAAATTACATTTTAGTACCTAAATGAGAAAATACCATTCATTTCTAAATCTTTGGATGATTTCTAGAACTTGAGAATTCTATTTGTATATGCATATAGTTATATCTTAGTCTGTTCGTGTTGCTATGAAAAAACACCACAAGCTAGGCAGGTTATAAATGACAAAAAATTTATTTCTCATGGTTCGGGAGGCTGGAAGTCCAAGATCAGGACACCAGCTCGGTCAGGTTTTGGTGAGAGCCCTCTTCCAGAATGCAGACTGCCAACTTCTCATTGCATCCTCATGTGATAGAGGGACTAGAGAGCTCAGTGAGGTCTCCTTTATAAGGGCACTAATCCCATTCGTGGATGGGGGCTCCACCTCCATGACCCAAACACCTCCTGAAGACCCCACCTCCTAATACCATCACCGTGGGGGGTGGGGTTCAACATAGGAATTTGAGAGGGATGCATTCGAATTACAGCAGTTATATTTCCTACTTCTTTAAATACCTCTAAACTTTCTATTATCTCTCTTAAAAGGAAAAGGAGTATTTGGTTATGTGAACTTGTATCCAAAACATCCATCAGCAACTTTTTTGTATTTTTTAGATTTTTTGCTCATATGTCTCAAGGGCTGGGGCATCTTCAGTTACAGAACAATTAGTGACTAAGGTGATTATCATTCAAAAAATACAAACCCCTTCTTCAATCTGTTCCTACAAACTGCTGTTTAGAGTAAAAGCCTACTATCTCCGCTCAACTGCTTCTGAAAGAGAAGAGTGGTGATGAGCAAAGCCAGATGGCATTTACACTCAGAGTGTCCTTCCCTTCTTGAATTTGATGTACAAGACTGAACAAATTGTCTTTAAAGGCCCATTTTCCCAGGCTTGGGAAGTTACACTTGTTGAGGTCGACATGAGGCGATTAGGAGGAAGGCAGAGGGAGAAGTGGTAGCCTAAGGACACAGCATCTGCTGACTCACATTCTCACCGCAGAGAGTGGCAAACTGAAACCGAGGCTTCAGTTTAACTCTTCTTCCACACTCTTGAAAGTACAAGAACTTCCATTCATAGAAGCCTATGATGGCAGCGTGATTACAGAGTGGAGGTGGCCGGGGAGAGGATAGATTGCGTTCTGGTTTCTTACAGGGAACTATGAGAGGCAGACACATAAAGAGATAGATTACTCTAGTTGAAATGAAGCCACTGACCAAATTCATTTTTTCTATCACAGGAAGTCTTAAAGGGTCCCTCCCAACCCCACGAAGTCCCCTACTAAGACTTCTGGTCCCAATAAGATGGCATAGACTACTTTCTCCCTGTAGCTCCCAGCTAACTACGAATACAAACCATAGGGGAAAACGTAAGAGGCAACCCAAAAAACCCAAAACAAATCAAAATCAAAACCAAAAACTTCTGAAATGCAGAAAAAGGAAGGTGAACTGGTTAGAGACCCTAAGCTTGAATGGTCTTGCAATGTCCACCTAACAAGAGAAGGCCAACCAAGCCCAGATTTTCCACATACCCAACCCAGCAACAGAAGGCAGCCCAGCTAGGATCAAACAGAGTCCCACCAACACCACCAGGCTAACCAGCAGCACTGGCAAGGGGGATGATTCAGAAGCTCCGCTGACAGTAAGTGGCCAGGGAGAACACTCTCCTTACTCACTAGGCCTAAGACTCCCTTCCCACTATGAGAGACAGCAGGCACCTGGCTGTACCAGCAAAGGGGACACTGCCACAAAAAAGAGGCCTCACCCAGGAAGTGCCCTCTTTCCCTGCAGTGTTGGGGCAGAGGGAGGAGAGAGAAAGGGAGAACTGCAGAAAAATAGGTGCCAGGAAGTGTGACTGTCCTCAGCAGCCATGGAATGCCTCTCCTCACCCCCCACCAGAGGCACTGGGAGGCCCTGCCCAGGAAAATGCCTCCATCGCCTCAGGTGGAACAAACAGGGCCAGTGGGATGTCTAGCAACTCCAGATAAACCAAGATCGCACCACAAAGTCTCTGAAAATGTAACTGTCATTGGAAGCAACAGCCCACAAAATTAGGACAAGGTCTCCATGCTAAAACTAAATGGGATGGCTGCCTGGTAAAAGTAAAGATTTATATAAGGCCACAAGCCTTCTAATGTAATAGTCAAAATGTCCAGACACAATGAAAAAAAAAAAAATCACCCATCACACAAAAAACCTAGGAAAATCACTATGTGATTGAGAAAAGAATCAATGGATTCTTCATCAATCCATCTTGATCAATCTTCATCAAGAATCAGTGGATTCATCTCCAACACAGAGATGAATCAGATGTTGGAATTATTGACGTCCTTGTCAAAGCAGTCATCAAAAAATGCTTTGATATCCAACTGCAAATTATTTTAGAACTGTAAAAACAGAAACATCACAGCAAAAAACTAGAAGTTATTAAAAAGGACTGAATTGAAGTTATTTTAATACATGATAACAAGCAGAAGCTTAGTGGGTTCAATAATAGAAATGACAGAGGACAGGTCATCAGTGAAGGTGATAATCAACAGACTCCACGAATTTGAACAAAAGAGAGAAAACAGACCAAACAAAACCAATGGCAGGAACCGAGACAGTAAGATCCAACATTCATCTGTATCATGAGTCCCAGAAAGACAGGACAAAGAGAGTATAAAAGAATTTTAGAAGAATCAATGGCTTAAACTTTCCAAACTGCAAGAAACTAAAAGAGAATAAGCCCAAAGAAACACACACCAAGACATTTCATAATTAAGCATTTAATTAATTACTTAATTTAATTAATAATTAATTTTAAAAAAAATGTTGATGACAACCAGAGACAAATGACACTTTATCAGTAAGGGAGCGCCAGTTCACAAAACAGTAAATTTCCCACCTAAAACTATGGGGGCCAGAAAAAGTCACACATTTTCCAACTCCTGGAAAAACAAAAAAAATAATCAACTTTCAATTCTATATCCAGCAGAACTATCCTTTAGGATGTGGGGGGGAAATAAAGACATCTTCAGAAGAAGGAACAGGAAGAGAATTTGTTGCTGGCAGACTTACCTTGAAAGAATGGCTGGAAAAAAAATTTTTTTTTTTCAAACAAAAAGGAAATGATAGAAGAAGGAATCTTAGAACCAAGAGGAAGAACAACAAAAGGAACAGAAATATGGTTACTTAGCTGGGAGCTACAGGGAGAAAGTAGTCTCTTGTCTGGACCAGAAGTCTTACTAGGATACTTTGTGGGGTTGATAGGGACCCATTAGGACTACCTGTAATAGGAACAGACAATCCTCCTCCTGAGTTTTACAAAACCTATTAGATATTGGAAACAAATACTCTACCACCACCTGATACTCAAGACTATGATATTTCAAAGTGGGGAAGGTCAAGGCACCTCAATGGAAGTAAGGCTTCCACACTGCCGAGTGGTAAAATATTGACATCAGTACATCATGTTCAATCACGCACATATGCTATAATAGCCACAGCGACCGTTAAGAGAGAAATACAAAGAGATCCACTCAAAAACACTGCACATAAATCAAGATGCAATTCTAAAAGCCGTGAACTTCTACTTGGGATTCTGCACACCAGATACCTACCCATATATAAAAGCATAAAGTCATTCAGGGAAAGGTCCTGGACTGGATGGGTCTCTATCTGAATCTAACTGGGGACGTAGATCACCAGAACTTACTGGGCCTCAGTTTCCACATCTCTGAAAGAGAAGTGGCTGGAGAGGTACATCTGTCAGACAAACTGGGACATTTCCAGTGATAAAATCTGATTATAAATTATGAATCTCCATTCTTCTCATTTACCCTCTATTATTCCTTAGGATTCAGATGTCTCTAAAAGTGCTCTGAAAATCAAAACAAAAAAGATTTTTGCATTGAAAATATTCTTAAAATATGCTTAAGGAGAAAAAAAAATGGGAAAAACCCACTGATTTGTTATTTCCCAACAGATAAACAAGGGACCATTGATGGAAGGCTGAATTATTCAGACTAGATTAAGAGTTTAGCCTTTATCCACTGTAGTATAACTTCCTTCAAAATCCATTTTAGCTTTTCCCTGAAATCAGAAAAGTGGGGTGTGTGTGTGTGTGTGTGTGCGTGTGTGTGTGTGTTTTAAGGATAAGCCTTTCCCCTTTTTTTCTGGTATGAAAATTTCAGAACAATTAAACAGATACATGTAAATCAGAAATCTCAAATATTCTTTGAATAGCAAGGCATTCTTTTACTCTTCGTAGTTCCTATGCTGCTCTAATCTCTGAATCATTATAACGTTTATTTCCTTCCATTGTAAAGGTAACAGATAATCCGTATGGAGAAACACAAGCAATGCAGCTATTTCGTGTGGCTGGCCCAGGAGCCAGGTAGTGGGGGCAGGGGTGAGTGGTCTGGAATGGACTTCCCTTCCTTCCTCTCCAGAGCTAGCCTTCTGGATGTAGTCAGCATCTGTATCTGGGGTTTAATCACTGCTTAGTTTTCTCTCTCTCCTTGTCCCTCTGTCCTTCCTCCTATTTCTTTCTCTCCCTCTGAACAAAAAAATCATCTCTGCAATTTTAGTCTGTTGTAGAAACACAAGCTTATCTTTTCTTTTTCTAATACCAGCCTAGTATATGCCAAAATGCTTACCTCAAAAAATTATCTAATAAAAGCACACATTCCAATCATTCTGTGGTAATTTTTTTTTTCATATTTAAACATTTTTCTTGGATGTGATTCTCACAACTCTTAGAGTTGTTAACCTACTGTCAAAGTACTTTAATTAGCAATAATCGAGCCTCGGATAAACCTCATTGGCTACGATACTGCCACTGCGCAAAGCTTGTCAAAGTACTTTAAAAAGAGTTTTCTTCTAGGACAACAATGTTTAAATTAAAATGCTTTTCTATGTATAACATATAAATATATTCAGCAAAAATATAATGAATATAAGATACATCCATTATATATATGTAAGACTGAAGTTTCTGTAGTGGTATTGGAATCACTTTAAGGACCAATTCAAGGATAAAGGAAGTTTCTAAAAATGACAATGTGAGGAAATCTTTCACTGATGCAAAAAGAGATTTAGATTTTTATAAGTTTATAATTAAAAAATTAAAATTAAGAATAAGACTTCTACAAATACCCATATAGTGTCTTTTACTACAATATAGGTACCTAGTCGCAACAGCTAATACGTGTTTGAAAATATTCAAAATGCATTGATCGTAACACTCTGACAAAGCGAAGAACACTAATCTAATAACTCCTGTTATCTAAGAGATTATAATCTTAAGAAATTGATGGTAATGATGTCACACATAACAACACTGTTGTTATGTGAGTAACGTCACAGACTATCAAGGGAGGGGAGGAGGGGTAGAGAGAAACTACAACCAACAGGCAAGGGTGGAGAACGGCCTAGAACGACTCATCAGAGACCTAACAGGCATCAAGGCACGGATGGTTCTCGCCCACTTTCGCACTGAAGAAAGGTGAGGGGTAAAGTTCCAGGCTTCCAATGGAAAAGGCTCTTAGGTGGAAGAGAGTAAGTCCAGAGAAAGGAGCATAGGCTAAAACAGATGATCTGAGCCTAAAATAGACTATCCATAAAGGGAGAATAATCTGATTGGCCTTAGACTCTTCTAAATCAGCGTCCAGTACGGCAACATCTGTAAGCGTTTGCAGGAAATGTCTTCATCTGTTCTTTCTTCTCTCCAGTCACTCATTCGTCAGGACCACAGAAAGTCCTTCTCAGATAAAAGGGAACATTATTGTCTACGTGATGGGACCACAAGTGACTATTTTCTTCCTTCCTTTTTTTTTTTTTTTTGACTGATTAGACAAGTCATTTTACTTCTACTTATATTAATCTTTTTTTAAAATATGTTCAGTTAGCCACTGTATAGTACATCATTAGTTTTTGATGTGGTGTTCAATGACTATTTTCTTTCTTTTTCAGTATTTCCCAATTTATCTTTACAGTGGAAGGAAATTAACATTATAATAATTCAGAGATTAGAGCAGAACAGGACCTATAGAGAGAAGAATGACTTTCTAGTCAAATAATTGAGATTTCCGATTTACTTGATTTAAATGTATTTTAATTGTTCTAAAATCTTCATACCAAAAAAAAGAAAGACTCATCCTTAAAATACATACACACACACACACACACCCCACTTTTCTGATTTCAGGGAAAGGCTAAAATGGATTTTGAAGGAAGTTCTACTACAGTGGGTAAAGGCTAAGCTCCTTTCTATTCTGAATGATTCAGTCTCCCATCATCAATGGTCCCTTATTTGTTTCTGGAGAAATAACAGATCAGTGGGTTTTTCCCATTTTTTTCTCCTTAAGTGTATTTTAAGAACATTTTCCATTTAAACCAGGAATTAAAGTACTGTTAATTTTAAATATTTAGCATTTAAATATTTAAGAAATTCTTAGTAAGCTATTTTAAAATCCTTTAATTATTATTTTATTGTATTTTAGGACATGACTGTAAATGATACAATGATTTAATAGTAAAAACCATTTTTCCTATTAGACTTTATTATTAAATTACCTTAATAGTTTAATTTCAATTATTAAAGTCTTAAGGTAGATTACTCCTACATAAATTAATGCCTTATCACATAATATCTTTGAAAGAAACCCAGAGGGAAATATGAAGTACACTAATGACCCAAGTAGATAAATACATTTTAACAACTGCACTGAATAGAACATTCTCGCCTGGCAGAGAGTCTCACTAAGAAGTCAGGTCAACTAGACACTGTGAAGAAAAGCCTTTTCCTCTGTGGAACAGAAACTCCCTGACCTGGATACAATTTACCAGAAAGACTCCTAAACTCAGAGACAGCAGCTCAGGGAGGGAGGAAGCGCTTTGCTGAAGGACAGGGAAGGCGTGCCCAGCATCCCTGGAGGAGAGGGTGCACACTCCACACACAGGAAAAGGTCAACGGGACTTTCAGTTTCCATTTCAGAAGGGACAGGAGAACTGGGGACCGGACACCAGAGGGGTGGATTATGTCTATGACCCTGTGTGCTTTTGTATCTTTCCCTTACTCCTCAAAGGCAGAGAACCCAGAGAGAATAGGGAGATGGATGAAAAGCAATCTGGGTCCCTGCGGGCCATGGAAGGGAGAGAGGAAAGCACAAAAGCAAAATAGAAATGAAACCGTTAAATCCCAGGTTTTAAATACTTCAAAGACAATGGAAAGAAAAACACAACGTCTTTCCAAACACACCCTGCTTTTGACCACCCATGAGGCTAGGCTTCTCTGCGGGGACCCTCTCCTCACAAAGGTGAGTGGAAGAACCTCCTATCACAGAACCTTGAACTTGGAAGCTGGGATAGTGCCAAGAAGCTCCCTCCCTCGACGGCAATTCTTGACATCTTCCTAGATGCAAACGTCTGATCCCGGATCCCAAGACAGAGTATAAAACCTCAAAAAAGGAAAACTCTGGTCTTTTCATGAGAGTTTGCCAAAAAAAGAGAATTAATAGAGGTCAAAGGCCTTTTTGCTGACAGCAGAGTCCTCGTTTAATTGTTTTTACTTCTAAAGGCAAAGAGAGAAGAGGCGAAATTAAATGAGCTTCTCCTTTCACAATAAAACTGTTTTCAGACATTCCTCATTCAGAGAGCTCTGAAATCTTATCAATGGAGCTAATGTTTAGATATTCAGGTTTCCATCAACTATAGAAACGTGAACCAACTATTGACATACAGTCCTAATGTCTCTTGCTGAAGACAATATCTTTTATTTTTTTAAGATTTTTTTTTAATTCATTTGACAGACAGAGATCACAAGTAGGCAGAAAGGCAGGCAGAGAGAGAGAGGGGGAAGCAGGCTCCCCACTGAGCAGAGAGCCCCAATGCGGGGCTCGATCCCAGGACCCTGAGATCATGACCTGAGCCAAAGGCAGAGGCTTTAACCCACTGAGCCACCCAGGCACCCCATGAAGACAATATCTTAACATCATAGCTTTTTTCCCATATCTCAGAAACTATCCAGAGAGAAGGGTTAGAGATGCCATTCTCAATGTCCCCTGGATACTCTGTCCTTCCTTCTCCAGCCTCCCAGTGAGAGAGGGTTGCTTTCAGCTAGAGGGTGCTCACCCTGCATCTCCAGGGATTGCCTCAACAAGTGAAGCTGGACTGAGCAACCGGTCACACTTGGCAAGGTCAGATGTTCAGCCCCCAGAAGGTCTGGCACAGAAATAAGGCAAGGAAGTTAGCAAGCACTGAATGAGGACTTTGTGGCAGACATTTTGCCTTTATTCTTCAATGCAGGGTAGGAAGTAGGATCAGCTTTCCTGCTTCCCAGATGAGAAACCTAAAGTTGATTTCAATGGGCTCGTCAAGCTACCACCCAAACTGAAGTCTGTGTGCAAATTCAGGTATACCTCTGTATTCCCAGACCCAGAAACTCATCTGGTATACACAAGGTGCTATTTATTTATCTATCAATGTGGAAATACAGTGTTAAACTATCTGACTCAAAGGTATTTCCCCCAGCCCATGTCATATGGTAAATACAGAGAAGCCCACACATTAAGGACAAGTTTGTACAAGTAGCATTTACCACTGTTCCAAGTTGGTCCGAGAGCCAAATCAGAAAGGTTCGTCCTAAGAGAAGTGAATATCAGCATCAACGTCACACACACACACACACGCACATATGCATTCTCTAAGTCTCTGAGTCAAGTTTAGCAAAAGTAGTGATGAAAGGTATTTTTCCATACATCTTAAGTAAGTATATCCACTTTTAGCTTTAGACATCACGAGCCCATGGAATAAGCAGGAGAGACCAGCAGATAACCGCACGATAGGCCCAAGGAACAACAGCCCATTTTCAATGGAAGACAGTAAATGGAGGGGGAAATGGGACATAAGTCTCCAGAACAGGCTGGACTATCATTCTAGAAGGATGAAGATATTAGGGTAAGAGATTTAGGCTTTCCTTCTTAGGCAGTGAGGGGCCCATCTGAATTATCCATTAGGAAGATCGCCGTGACAATTTTGCAGGACAGAGAGGAAGGGTATGATGCCATAAGCGGAGGGAGGGGCTCTGACCTTCAGTGTGGCGCCTGCGGTACTCCTCCCCAGGAAGGCTGGCAGTTATTAGACTGTATTAATGAGACGTGTCCAAACCTGACAAGTATCAAGTCCTTTATCTTTGGCAGGAGATGAAGAACTACAGGAAGTTCCCCTATTGCTTTTTGCCTCCTTCCTGCCCACAGAAAATGCCATCATCTCAAAGACTGCCTCTTCCCAGGGGGAAAGCAAGCTCCACACCCAAGAACTTACAAACCTCTAGCTCTTTCCATTCTAATCACGTTTCCCTTTATTTTCTTGTGTAGGTATCTCCCTAGCTTTTCAACTGCTTTATCATTACATACACAATGTCTTTAATAAATGTGTTTCTATCAAGCTTCAAGAACAATCTCATTTGTGAGAATAACTCATGGTTTCCTTCTTATGAGAATGGCACTCCCACTATCTTTATTTTACAAATGAGAAAATTGAGGTTCAGAAAGCTCCAGAAACCTCTCTAGGCATTTCAGTTAACAGATGGTGGGACAGGGATCTCAGTGCCTCCAGAGGCCCTCACTCCTAACCACAAAGCTAACACTGCCATTGGAACCAGCAGATGGCATAGACGTATGTCAAAATGGCGGTGGTCAAATTCAGGATGAGTTTGGTATTCTTACTGCGATATTTCTGTATCTTTTAAAACATCAATACTAGGTGGCGTTTACTTTGATAGTCGGGAATAAATTAGTGATTAGTAAATTAGTATCACATGCAGCCCTTGGGAATCAGCACCATGAAGTCCAGGAGGCCCAGTCCCTTGCTCTGCACAGAGATCCTGGACGTGGCCACGGGGTCTCCCTTTCCTTTCTTTGCAACGGAGGTAGAACAGTTTCCAAATGAGGTAGACGACGTTTGAAGCTTCTCAGGTTTCTCTGGAAAATGTTAATTACCAACCACCTCCCCCACACACAACTCACCAAAAAAATAAACAGAAAATTCCACTGACTTCGATCAAACTATACTTAACTAGGAAAAAAAAAGTGTTCAGATGTTATCAAGAAATAGAATCTCAAGGGAAAAAACTTTAAAAAGGAGCACGATATGATGTGCATGGCAAGCTGCATCCCTCAGTCTTCTACATGAGCTACAATAAACATTCTTAATGGTTGCTGGAAAAAGATATATAATACCTAGCGCTATGTGTTCATTCTCAATAATGTAATGACTTTCCAGCTGGAAGATAAACCAAATTCACCGCAAAACATACTCCAAGGGATGAAAAGCAAAATTTTAAAAATGTCTTAAACTTCTGTGTGGAGGGCAGGAAGTATGAAAGAGACTAAGAAGTACTGTGCTACATTTCATTCCAAATTGAGTCAACCGATCGATTAGAAAGTCAAGCCCCACAGAAAGGCTTTCACTGACCACACTTTGGCAGCACGCCACCAGCCTTCATGGAAGAATGTTCTAAGATATGACCTATGGGACACAGCCCTGCATGTGAACACCGTAAGCTGTCCAGCACACCACACCAGGGCCAACGTGTCCACCGCAGATGAAGACCCCCAGGAGAAATGTCTACTTTGGGCTCAGTACTCAGAGGCGCTATTTCTCCTGATCTTACCTTTGGCCACCAAATCATGGACCTTTTGTGTTTACGTCCCCATGAACTGCCAGAAAGTAAGCCCTTACCTCACTCCATGTCACTTTCTGACATTGATTCTTCCCTCTCTCTTTCTTGCTTCTTTTTAGTTCAACTTTGTCCTCTGAACTGTATGCATCTTTCTGAGCTGCCTTAAATTCTTTTTTTCCACAAAGCGTAAACCGACACAGGCACATACCCTGCACACGTCTGTAGGACTGTTTATATAATACTGCTATTAGAACATAAAACCACCCAGCATGAACGAAACCAGCGTGTCTCCTACAGACCAAGAAGGAGAAAGTAAATTTTCATTCCTATTTTAACAGTGAGATCCAAACAAGCGTAAGGTCCGTCCCCCACAGGCCTTCCGGGAGACACTCAGATTACAGCCTGACCCCAACTGAGTTGCTGGCTTAGTGGCAGGGTCACAATTATGCTGTGATTATGTGTTTCTGCGCCACTGTGCTCAGGAAGTCGGTGGTCGGGGTGTAAGACTTCCATCCTTGAGGTGGGTGGACAAAGACAACTGTCGGGCTAGAGGTGTGACATTTCAAAAACAAACAGAGGGGAAGGAAGAAGGATGAGGGAAGGAATGCATCGAGAGGCAAGAGAACCCGCTAGGAGTAATTTCCCAGCAGCCAAAGGGACCGAAAAATCCAAGACGGAAGTGTTCACTGACACATTCTTTAAGGAAAGGTATATAGCTCGGGTGCAAATACTTTTTTTGAAAAATGTGGACTTAAATACATAGTATCCTTTAGTCTTTTGCTCAATAACGGATTCCTTTTAAAATGGTGCTTTTCAAAAGTAAATTTTTCTTCCAGCTATAATCCTGTTGAAACACACGGCAGGTCTATGGCGGACACACTCCCTCAAGGGGACCCCCAATGAGTCAGACCCTGGTATAGTGCTCTCTCCTTGTGTGTGGGAAGAGCCTACAATCTGCTTCTAACAAACAGAATATGGCAATGGTTGGAGGAGTCACTCTCTTGACTAGGTTCTATTATAAGGCAGAGGTGAAGGGATTTTCCAGATGTGATTAAACTTACTCAATCAAAAAGGAGATTAACCTGGGTCAGCTGGACTTGATCAAGTCAACTCTTTTCAAAAAGAATCTAGAGACCAGAGACTAGAATAGAAGCAGCAGAGACTCTCTTCCTTGCTGCCTTTGAGGAAGCAAGCTGCTGTGAAAACTACAGACCATGAAATACGCTCCTTCTGCACCTGGGGGCTCTCAGAAGCAGATCCTCCCCAAGTCCAGCCTCCCGAGGAGAACAGAGCCCAGCCCGACAGCTCATTCCAGCCTGGTGAGACCCTGGGCGGAGAACCCACGGAGGAGGGCCTGGAATTCTGACCTGCAGAAACTGAGATAATAAATGGGCGTTTTACCACCAAACTTGCGGCGATCTGTTAGGCAGCATGGAAAATGAATCTAACATCTCAAGACAGTCAGTTGGGATGGGAATTGCTTATAGTATTAGCCAAACAAAAACAAGAGGAACGGAGACTTCAGACTCTTTTTACCTTGGGAGTGTCTATTCTTTGTTTGTTGCTTTAATGCTTTTTTAAAACCACTCTATCAAGACATGACTGACATCAGACTTTTTTTTTTTTAAGATTTTATTTATTTGTTTATTTGTGAGAGAAAGAGAGAGAGCACAAGCAGGCAGAGTGATAGGCAGAGGCAGAGAGAAGCAGGCTCCCCACTGAGCAAGGAGCCCGATGTGGGACTCGATCCCAGGACCCTGGGATCACGACCTCAGCCAAAGGCAGTGGCTTAACCAACTGAGCCACCCAGGCATCCCCTGACATCAGACTCTTAACTATTCACATACTAAAGCTGCTGTCACCACGGCTGGAAGACCACCGCATGGCATCCTTGTGAGGATTCAGGGCTTACCTGCTCCCAAGAAACCTGCCTCCAGTAGGCCAAGAAACATTTAGGCTGGCCATCCTACGACTTCCATGATTTCCTACCCAGCCAAGCAGAGAATTAAGCTCCATTTTTAGATTATTACAGTGATTCAGCACATCCAAGTCAAAGCCTTTGAGCCTGACACTAAAAGACCATTTCTTCTCCCTCACCTGCCCTCTGGACATGAAACCCACCAAACAAGCATGGAACCAGCAAGCTTCTGGCAGACCTGAGAGGAGCAGCCTGGGCTTTACTTCCATTTTAACACTGAAATCAAAACACAGTCTACCACCAGGCTACCCAGCAGAGATTCAGTTCCATAATAGCATGTTCTCCTGGCTATGCGCAAAATTATACCCTGATGATGTATTTCCATGCCACTGTGCCCAAACAGCGGTTAGGCAGCAATGGCTCTAGCACGGGTGAAGGGGTTAGGCATGTGAACATTTGGGAATAAAAGAAAGATAGGGAGAGGACAAAGTTTGTCTCTTTTTCCGGGGCATTTTCTCTTCATTAGAAACTGAAATTAATTTTTTTAAAATTTTTATTTATTTATTTGACACAGAGAGAGAGAGAGAATACAAGTGGGGGGAGCAGAAGAGGGAAAGGGAGAAGCAGGCCCCCCACTGAGCGGGGAGCCTGACACACAGGCTCCATCCCAGGACCCTGGGATCATGACCCGAGCTGAAGGCAGACGTTTAACCGACTGAGCCACCCCATAATGCCCCCTTGCATTATGTTTTTTTGTGTGGTGAATACAATGTTTTTGGTATGCAGTGAGAAGGCCCAGCATTTTCTCTTCTGAAATTATTTTGGGCAACAAAGCATGGGCAATGTTCCTTCAAACTGCTATGACTCCTATACGCTAATTAAAACCAGTAGCACACTGAGATGTACTGGACCCGGCAGAAATGGCCAATTTTCATTGCTTACAAAAATCATGAGTAATGGCCACCTTTTCTTTTCCTTCCTTTTCTTCCCTCTTTTCTTCCTTCCTTCCTTTTCCATTTCTAACTTTTGAAATATTAAAAGGAAGCAACATAGCAGATTTGGAGCGCTAGTTCTGAAATTACAGATCCTGAGTGAGGGCGCAGACTACCGTAAACAATGAATAATCTTCAGCAATAATGAATGAATGATCTTTTGAGACTCAGTTTTAGCACCTCTGCAGTGGGAACAACAGTACTTGCACTGTTGAACCTATGAGGTATACACATGTATTATAAGAATTTTTTAAAGATTTATTTTATTTTTTTTAAACATTTCATTTATTTTATTTGACAGAGAGAGATCACAAGTAGGCGGAGAGGCATTCAGAGAGAGAGGAAGGGAAGCAGGCTCCCTGCTGAGCAGAGAGCCCGATGCGGGGCTTGATCCCAGGACCCTGGGATCATGACCTGAGCTGAAGGCAGAGGCTTAACCCACTGAGCCACCCAGGCGCCCCTAAAGATTTATTTTAAAGGGAGAGAGAGAAGCAGACTCCCCACTGAGCAGGGTGCCTGACCTGGGGCTTGATCTCACAACCCCAAGATCATGACCTGAGCAGAAACTGAGAGTCGAACACTTAACCAGCTGAGCCACTCAGGCACCCGTCATGAGAATCTTCAGAGACTGCATAGGTCTATGAAGATACTTTAGTTCATATAAACCAAATGTTACAAGAATGCAAAGTGCTTCTTCATGTTTAATAATTGATGCTTTTGCTCTTAAATTGGCAAAGACAGTCACTGAATTTAAAAAATGAGTGGTTATGTTATTCCTAACAAAATCTGAAATATTTGGAAGTAAACTTCATGATTACTGTCAGAAAAAAATATCAGTACCAGTGAACATTTAGTCAGTGCCTCAGTAATTTATTAATGTCAGGCATGGCTCTAAGACCACCACCCATTTTCTCACTTGATTCTCACATGAATTAAGGCTTATTATCATCTCCATATTGTAGATGGGGAATATGGAACTTTGGGAAATGGAACAGTAAGTGGTAAACCAGGACACAAAAGCAAACAGTCTAATCCAGAGCCCACAAGTAACCACTCAACGGTTTCAAACACATTTCCTGGGTGGACAGGCCAAGAACACCGCCAGTGAGATGTGGTCTGGGCAGTTCTCTGTCGCTATAAAGCAAAGACTGCTCCTAAAGAGTTGGGAGGTCTGGTGTAGAGGGCATGTCCACCCACACCGTGGGAGAGTGCCACAGACGGACATCTAAAGAGAAGCCACATCACTGGCATACCATTTAGGAAGCCTACGGTGGAAAGGACGCTCCCCAGAGTTGTGAACTGAAAAAGTCCTCTCAGATTTAGAGCCCCATGACTGACCTTGGCCAGCTCCCAAACCGTATCAGGACCTCCACGGCTGCACTGAGGGCTGTGCAGGTCCAGCAACAACCACACACAGACAAGTGCTGCTTGATGGGAGACTAGACAAAGAACGGCCCTATGCAATGGGGAAGGAAATGAGGCAGCTAGAACCAAGAAATAAATAAAAAACAGGAACTAGAGAACGAGAGGGGGCAAATAGCCAGAAGAAAACAAAGCTGAAGTAAAACCAGAAAACAGAAATACCATAGGGCCCTGGTTCCTAAACTGCACCCCAAGGCACCATAGGGTTCCACAGTTCATTTGAAAAAGAGCACTACTGGATATTTTAAGTTTGACGGAATCAGTGACATGCAACATCTTGTCAGAAAGTGTGAAAACTGACAGCTTGAAGTAGTTCACAGTTTCAACATTAGATGGCATTAAATTCCTTTCTGTGACATGTTTTTGCGTTATTGTCTGCTATAATAAAAATCAAACATTGCCTAAAACTCACTGTGGAACAGGAAAGGAGGATGGTGGTATCTGATTCGAGTCCAAACTTTGAAAAGTTGCACAGTGATCAAAAGGTACACACAGCCCTTAGTAGTTGCTGTTAAGAATCAGGTTAAAACGATCTTCTTTCTTTCAATTTATTTTGTTGTTATTGCTATTGGTACAAAATGGCTGCTAGTTTATTAGGAGCTGAGTACTTGGGTTTTGTTTTGTTTTTTTAAGATTTATATATTTATTTGAGAGAGAAAGGGGGTAGGGGGGTGGGCCAGAGGGAGGGAGGGAGAGAGAACCTCAAGCAGACTCCCTGCTGAGCACAGAGCCTGACACAGGGTTCTATCCCAGGACCCTGAGCCCACAACCCAAACCGAAACCAAGAGCCAGCCACTTAACAGACTGAGCCACCCAAGCAACCCAGGAAATGTATATACTTATTAAGTTGACTTAACTGCTTAATAAATTATACTCTTATATATTTATTCAGCACTGTGAAAAAAAATGGAAATAAGGACACTGAGAAATGATGAGAACCTCTGCATGTGGGACTAAAGTCATCTCGGGCAGACAGCATGGGGGAATCTCAGAACTGAGCTGTCTCCAGAGACTTTCAGGATCCCTGCGATGAAAGCCCCACCCAGTCCACGGAAAACCCGTCTCACTGAGTCCTGAAAGCACAATGGGTCCCTATCCTTCTGCTCTGCTGCTTCTTCTCACAATATAATGAATAAAGAGCCACCACCATGAGGACTAATCCAGGGGCTTTAGGTTTCAACATAACAGCATGATCTTTCTATACAAATACCAAGTTAGGTCTTTTGTCATAGTATCTACCAAGTACCTACATTCCTGGCATCTTATGTGACCGTCTGACTCATTTGAGGCTTTTCTGTTTCTGCTCCTCCTCTCCTTATCCAGACAGAGGAACGGAAGCATGGGGTAACTGAGCCCACCGCCCAGGACGACACTGCTCTGTCGCAGGGTCAGGACTAAAATCCAGGCAGTTGGCACTTCAGAGGTAACCCTGTTTTCCCTGTGCTATGCTGTTCAGTTGTTAGGCCTGTAGGTTTCTAGAAAAATAAATACACTCGTTAGACTTTTACATGGAACAATGTACTTCAAAGTAGTGTAGATATTTAAGTGGAGTGGACTAAATGCATTCCCATTTTTTTTTATTCTTAGTTTCTCAATCCTGGAAAAGCTTCCATTTCTTTTCCAGGCCTGTGCTCATGAATAAAAATAACATAAATGGTTACAACATGGCACTGTTAAGAGAAAAAAAAAAAAAGCCTTCCATCCAAATACCAGCATGAATATAACAAAATATTCTCATTCCTTTGTGTTAAGAGTGTAAATTGGTACACACTTTATGGAGAACACTAGTAATCAAGATTCATAAAGTCTCAGTGAGGAGAGTAAAGATTCACATTAGATAATATTTATCTTGGGGCCCCTGGGTGGCTCAGTTGGTTAAGTGTCTGCCTTCAGCTCAGGTCATGATCCCAGGGTCCGGGGACTGAGTGCTGCATTGGGCACCCTGGTCTTCGGGGAGCCTGCTTCTCCATTTCCCTCTGCCAGCCACAACCTCTGCTTATACTTTGTCTGTGTCAAATAAATAAATAAACTCTTTTAAAAAAATAGATAATATTTATCTCAATGTTATTTACCACGGCAGAGAGAGAGAGAGAGACATAAAACTTAAATGTCCACTGATCTATCACTTGGAATGTCTCAAGTCTGTGTAGAAAACTCATGTTTTCATAGAGATGACCCACAGACACATGAAAAGATGTTCAACATCACTGATCATCGGGGAAATGCAAATCAAAACTACAATGAGATATTATCACCTTCTATCTGTCAGAATGGCTAAAATGAAAAACACAAGAAATAACAAAGTGTTGGCGAGGACCTGGAGGAAAAGGAACCCTTGTGCTCTGTTGATGGAAAGGTAAACTGGCGCAGCCACTGTGGGAGACCGTATGGAGGTTCCTCAAAAAATTTAAAAATGCAACTGCCCTATGAACCAGTAATTCCACTACTGGGTATTTACCCAAAGAAAATGGTAACACAAATTTGAAAAAAAAAAACAAAAACAAAAACAGATACACCCCTATGTTTACTGCAGCATTATTTACAATAGCCAAATTATGGAAGGAACTCAAGTGTCCATCCATGGATGATTAATGGATAAAGATAAAACACACACATGGAGGAATATTACTCAGCCATAAAAAAGAATGAATCTTGCTATTTGCAACAACATGGATGGACCTAGAGGGTGTGATGCTAAGTGAAATAAATCAGAAAGACAAATGCCATGATTTTACTTACACATGGAATTTAAGAAACAAAACAATGAACAAAGAAAAAAGGGGACAAAAAAAAAAAAGACTCTTAAAAATAAAGAGAACAAACTGGTTGTTGCCAGAAGGGAGGTGGGTGTGGGGATGGGTGAAGTAGGTAACTGGGATTAAAAGGACACTTGTCTTGATGAGTGCTGAGTAATGAATCATTGAATCACTATATGGGATACCTAAAAATAATAGAATACTGTCTGTTAATTATACTTCAGTAATAAAAGGAAAACTCATGTTTTTAAAGATCACTTAAGGGCATTAACAAGCACAGGATATTTTTTAAAATTGTGCAACAAAACTGTACTGTATAACCTCAGTTGAAAAGTATTCATTAAAACAAAGGACTGGAAAGAAACAGTGTATCCATTTTAATATTTTGCTTTTTCTCTGAATGGTTTAGAATTCTAGATTATCTTAACTTTAATTTTTAAATTTTCTTCATCTTCCCTTCTTTCCCTCGTGACAAGTCTGTGTTACCTTGGTAGTCAAGAAAAAAAGTAATTAATATTAAGAAAGTGTTCACTATCTAAAGAGGTAAATGCAGTCCAACAATATCTCACTCCTCCCTCATCACCTACACTGTACCACTCCAAACCTCATTTACATAAAGCTTTCCTGATTATACTACTGATAGGATTCTCTCCCTTCTCTCCATTTTTAGACAGCTTCATCTGTACTTCTTTGTTGGTATTTTTGTGACCACATGCCTTCTACAATCACCACCTATACACATATGGAATCTTTCCCACCAGACTGTGGGCTTTAGGGGGGCAGGTCCAATTCTGCTTCGTAACTGCACCTGTCATCAACCTTACTCCCAACCTGCCTTGTAGTCGGGTCATACTGGTAAATGAGTAGGGATTACACATTTTGGTATTTGTTATTCCAATACCCAAAAGGCAATATAGGCCATGTGAACTGAATTAGTTAGTAAATACTTGCAGTGTTCTTCATGGCACTCAGGGGCAGTAACTAGATCGGGTGAGTGGTTCCCCAGAAAACAGTTCCCTCCCAGACTGTGGCTCAATTTCTGTACTAGCCCATCTGTAGCTGAGGACAGTCTGGTCTCTAGAGAGACAAGAGTGCTCCATGCATCCAAGGTGTTTGAGCAGAGGCTAGAAGACCACGTGTTCTTCTGGCTTTGTAAGAGGGTATAAATACGGGGCACCTGGGTGGCTCAGTGGGTTAAGTATCTGCCTTTCGCTCGGGTCATGATCCCGGAGTCCTGGGATCGAGCCCCACATCGGTCTCTCTGCTCATCGGGGAGCCTGCTTCCTCCTCTCTCTCTCTGCCTACTTGTGATCTCTGTCAAATAAATAAATAAATAATCTTAAAAAAAAAAAAAAAAAGAAGGAATAAATACCATGATCCTTGTAAGTCTCCACACCAAGTTTCTAGGATTCTACATGGATAGATGTGCACAGACGAACTAATGGGCTGAAACCCCATATAGGGCTCTCACCTCCATTTCTACGGGAAGACAAGGCAAAAGTGCCACCGGTGATAATATAGGCCTATAAAGTGGCTAAATATGTCCAAGAAATGACCGTGCTGGGAAAACAGTTCAAAGGATTAATTGCAGCCAGTTGCAGGTGGAACTTTCATGAATGCAGAACCACAGGAAAAGCATGTTCACTCGAACAGGTGCCGGACAGGATTATAAGCACTTAACATGCATCATTTAAATTCTCAAAATAACCTCCCCTTTTGAGGAGAGAGTGGTAAGTAATGCTCTTCCCCCCGGAGGGAAAAGAAGCTCTGAAAGGTCAAAAATACTGCCCAAGGTCAAAGTTGATAGGTCAGCTGAACTGGGATTTTTAACCCATGGACATATCCATTCTAATCCCATGCTCCTTATGCCGGCTGAAGAAAATCAAGGAATAGTGGGGACAGAATTTTTTTTTTTTTAAAGATTTTATTTATTTATTTGACAAACAGAGATCACAAGTAAGCAGAGAGGCAGGCAGAGAGAGAGAAGGAAGCAGGCTCCCTGCTGAGCAGAGAGCCCAATGCGGGGCTCGATCCCAGGACCCTGGGACCATGACCTGAGCCAAAGGCAGAGGGCTTTAACCCACTGAGCCACCCAGGCGCCCCCAGAATATTCTTTATGTAACCTGTGAACAACTAAATGACCGCTCTGTCCTTCTCTGGAAAGGTCTCCATGCAGACCCACATAACTGCAACAAGTTACCCCCCCCCAAAAGACAACATGGTTCCCTTATCTCCCCTTTTGGGGTGACAAAAACTTTCTCCTTGGAACAGAAAATTACATGCCTACCTGAAAAAAATCTTAGACTTGCCATGATTTCTCAAGGGACCTTTACAGTAAGTTAGCTGGATTTTCAGTCATTAAATTAAAGGTGACAAGTTTTCCTTGGGTGCTAACAATTAGCGTGGATATTCAAATATTTTGAGAGTAAAGTCTAACTAGTGCAAAAATATCAATCTTCTTCATTGGAAGCTTTTTAAAAGCCAAGCATCTTCTCTTAGTAATACCATTTTCTCCCTAATTCCAACCTCCATTACTTTATCTCTTCATTCCATGGCTAGCAAAGCAAGTCCAGAAACACCCAAGTGTGGGGGCCATCACCAGTCCTACTCACTGGGTGAGTGGTACTCATTATGTGTCTCTTTTAGTGGGAGAGGTGGAAATAGATACTTTTTTTCAAGATTTTATTTATTTATTTGAGAGAATAAGAGAGCATGCACAAGCAGAAGCAGAGGGGCAGCAGGCTCCCTGATGAGCAAGGAGCCCGACCCGGGGCTCGATCCCAAGACCCTGGGATCATGACCTGAGCTGAAGGCACGGAGCTACCCAGGTGCCCCTGAGAAAGAGATTTTAGAAATGAGCAAGGACAGGTTTAATGCCAGGTCTACATGACTCAACTATGATGACCTGATGCCGCCACAGAGAATCTGCTCCCGTAGGTCTGGGCTAGGACGCAGCAATCAGCCTGTTCAACAAGCAGCCCAGGTGATTCACGTGCTGGTCGTCCTCCAGCCACACCTGGAGAGACACCGACAGAGTGAAGTCCCTCATGGTACAGATGAAGAAATTATCACAAGGGTTAAGTGCTTTGCCCAAAGTAAGAGGCAAATTGGAAGTTAGAATATGGTTAATGGCTTTGCAAACTCTCTACATCACATTTCTTGCTTGGCATTCCAAACTTTTTTTTGGTCACCGCTCTATAAGCAGCAGCTGCAAAAACATTCATAACTTACATTTATGTGACATTTCCTATACAAAGAGCTTTCAAAACCACTATCACATAAGATCTTCACAAAAATGTATTATCCACATTTGCCAGATGAGGGAACTGAAATTCACAGGGATTAAGATTCTTACTTGAAATTTTTCTATTATATATATTTGGGGCAAAGTAGCAGGATTTAATGAGTCTTGATCTAGTAAGCCCTCAAATGTTAACATTATCTTTTTTTTTTAAACAAAACTGTAAATATTGAATCAGGAGATGTTAAAATTGGTAGGAAAACTTAATTAAAAAATAAAACTAACAACCAAACTCAATAGCACTTAATACTAATTAACCCCTCCAAATCAAATATTTTTTGTAAAATTTAGCTATAAAGTCAGGCCAAGGAAAAATCAATGTGGGAGGAAAAATGAGAACTCACAATGGTAGACAATTTGTTGCAACCTGATATGTTTAAAAAAACTGATAAATTAAGTCATTTTATACGCTATATAAAAACATGTAATTCTCTTAAAAATTTCAGAACTTTAAATCTGAAGAAAAATGTAGCAAACTAGAAATGCTTTCATTGTGCTGTATATTAAATTGTTGAAGTACTTAAAACAGACTAGTAATATACACTTCAGAAAATACCTTCTCAACAAAAATGTTACTCCGATTTAAATACATATATTTATAAAAACAGTCCTTGAGGTCTGCACAAAACAATGGGTCAAAGTATTCCATACCTCAATAAGTTACAGAGTAATAAAACTACCTACAACACTATTATGAAAGCTGTAAGCCTGATTGCTGAGGGACAACGCATGGGTCATGTATTACACTTTAACAGTTAGATCACTTACTAGGTAATCATTCCAGACAGATCAACATATGAATGACTGCATTTTCTAATTCTGTTCCTAATCTTTTCTGCTCCTGCTTCTAATGTCTTTTAAATTTACATAAGGCATCAGCCTTAAAAGTGACAGAACCAAATCAGATTGAACTACAATGCTAAGACATTCCATTACAGAATTACAGCAGTCTTGTGATCTTAGACTTACTGCTCATATCTCGTTTCCACAGCATCCTCTTGCATTTTAAATAAACTGCTGTTATGTATTGGTACTTGCAAATACGCTAGAGTATAAGCATGGTACCTTGAGAATAATTTATTTTTATGAAAACCTCTTCCCTGGCCCCCCGACCCCTGATCAAGACAGTAGAATTTGCCAAATTAAATAAAGCTAGTGCTTCTCATCTCTACCACTTCTGTGTATTTGGATCATTACATATGCACTTTGTAGAACATCCAAATACGGACTCCCGTTTTTGGTCTGAACCTCACTAATTCCAGCTCCTCAATTTATAGGGTGGCTTTTCCTTTGGGGCTGGGGCAATTTACAAAGGAGCGTTCCAGGCTACCACGTGCTCAGCTAGGTTAGCAAAGCAAATCCCTGCAGCGTAACATGGTGAATCACTTGCTGGCTGCTGCAAAAGCTTGTCAGCTTTTCACTTCATCAGTTTCCTGAGCAGGTCCTGCAAGGCTGGACTCCTGAGTGTATCTTCCCCTCTCCTAAAAGAAAGGAAAATAACTCGGGCAAATGAATTCACGCCGGTTGCATGAAGAGAAGCTTTTTGAAGTGCAGAAATGCCCATTTAGAATGAACTCATGGAAAACCCTGCTTAAAATGCGGTGTTCTTTGTGTCAACAAAGGTCTGCTTGGGCAGGATAAATAGGTGAAGCCATGAATTTCCAGTCTCCCGATGCCAGATTAAATCCCACTTCTTCAAAAAAGACCCTGTTATTGCTGTGTCACCCTATTAGAACTTCTTATTTGCTTTGGATCATCACAGTAACTCCTCTATTGGCGGAGGAGCCCTGCCAGGGTTTAAGTAAAGCCATGACCGCACTCAGTCTAGACACTATCATCTGCACTAAAATACATGAATAAAAAGTCGCTTCTCAGCAGCATAAGGCTGTAATTTAGACCTCAAAGAAGAAAAATATCAAAGGTACAAACACAAGGAAAAAAATCCTTTGTTCCTATGGAAAAACAAACTTTCTTTAAAGTATTTTTTTCCCCAAAGAACATGATGAAGAAAAAGGACAGAATAATTCAGTTTTGAACCGGATGTATGCGGTATACAGTATGCTCATAAGCCAACATTAACTTCTGAGACACAGATAAAAGATTTTATTAAGCAAGATATGTCCCTCTATTTCTAGACAACTCAAAATACAAATCAGAAGTATTAAATAAGCAAAACCATTCATGTATTTAAATCGATCTCAGGATAATATGGAAACTTGTAAGAGAGAATGATTGCCATCTAAAATGCTTTCCTTCCCATTCAACACTGTGTATTGGGGTTGCAAGATAAAATGTATCATCTGACTTTCAGATCAACAATGAGTACTTTTGTTAGCACGTCCCCCCAAAATTGTTTTTATTTGCTAAATCTGGCAATTCCCACATATGTGTGTTTATTGTAAGTGTAGGTGTCCATATTTCCTGGCAATACTCTTTCAGGCCCTGAGACATATATGTCACTGCAGAGCCCTTCTTACTTCCCACATGTAGAAATTCATCCCTTTTCTGACAGGTCAGTAACCGAACTCCTTTACTTTACACACAATTGCATGTGAAGCTGCTAACTATGGTCAATTAAAAAAAAGATGTATTATACCAGTTCAAAAACGAGGGCAAAAAAAGATACACACAATATGGTCTTAAAATTATGCAAGCTTTCCCTCCCTCCTGCAGCAGATGTGCCAGCCTAACAGGACTTATTGTAACATCTAAGTGACACATTAACTGCACTCTAAGGAGGTGACTGAATATTTAATTCAACTCAGAGTTCCAAGAGTATCGGACTGAAATTATTTCTTTGCTGGGGTTCACGTGGCAAACTCTTACATACCATCTGAGATGTAATTCCTAATCACCATCATGAAGTCTTTCCTTTCACCGCCCCGATGGAAAGACAGCATTCTCACAGCACCTTGCATATTTTAATTTTACCATACTCTATTGCATTTACTTAAATTATCTATCCTGATCTACTAAAACGAGAACTTCTTGAGAAGAGGGCCCCTATTTTCACTGATCTTTGCATCCCTACTCCTTAACAGAGGACCTACTAGACATTCGATACATGTTTGTTAACAAAATAAACTATTATTAACAAGCTCACCCTGGAACCTAGCCTTAAAGAAATGTCCTTGACAGGCAGGATGAGGAACTGCCTTACAACTACTCCTTTGAACGAGACTCATTAATACATTATACTGAATTTCAAGATAGACAGGTATATTTCTACTGTTACTGGGGAGCCTGTAAAATTCTATCCAGAATAAAAAGTATATTTCACTGATTTATTCTACAAATATCTAGAGTTGGTTAAATGCTAGCCCCCGTTCTAGGTGGTGGGAAATAATAAAGCCCTGCCATCACGGAATGTCCATAATGGTACTCCGAGGAGACTGATGAAGTAGCAGTGACAGAGTAGGAGTTAAGCATCTTTTACGCTTTTCTTTCCAGGGGAACAGCAATGAGGCCCCAGCTCAAGTCATCCTAACTGGATACACTGTCAAGCTGGGCCTGAATAGGGAACGGCAATAAGGTGTCACGACCCCAGCCTCTGGACAGTCTTCCATTTACGCCAAACATGTCCCTCACTGTAGGTCAAAAGCAAACGGAACCGGTGCCCTAAATCGTGGCTGGGCTGCCAGCTGTGCCCCAATAACAGCACGTTCATTTGAAGGAACTGAAGACCCCCTTTTTTTTTTTTTTAATTAATTAATTAATTTATTTATTTATTTGAGAGAGAGCATGTGAGCAGGGCAGTAGGGAGAGGTGCAGGGGCAGGGAAGGGGCAGAGGGGGAGAGAGCATTAAGCAGACTCCGCAGTGAGCATGGAGCCCAACGTGGGGCTTGATCTCACTGCCGAGTTCACAACCTGAGCTGAAACCAAGAGTCAGACGGACACTTAACGGACTGCACCACCCAGACGCCCTCCCCCCCCCCTCCCCCCCGCGATGACCTTTTCTGGTAGATATTGGCAGAGTGGTCTGTTCCATTTCAGAAGTCCTTTTTTTTTTCCCCCAAAATTCATTTTAAGGGTTAATGCCATTTAATCTTCAGAGAGTTACCAGGTCAAAACTGCCACTACTTAATGACGCTAACAGTACACAGAGCTGCGGCTCAAGAAGACGCAGACAACACTGCAGTACAGACAGATCTCTGGAAAAGCAAGGGCCGGTCCAAATCAAAAGTATAGCCTGAAACTGAAGCCAAGAGCGGCTAAAACACAGTAGGATGTCTATACCGTGTCCCAGAGAAGAAGCACTATCTCAACCATCAAATCCACTGGCCGCGGTCTGCTGGCCTGTGGGTGTCACGAAAGGAGAGAAGGGGGAGGGTGCACGTGCCGACAAGACCTAACGGTAAGGAGGAGATTTGCTACCACTTGGGTTTTATATTGGCTGGACCCTGGCTACCTTTGCTTCGTGTGCGCAGCTCATCGAGTGGTCCTCATCACTTGAGAAATGTCCTACTATTAATTCTGAAACTGAGGTTCAGAGGGATTAAACCAAACGTTCATGGTTACGAAACCAGTAAGAGAGGGGTCAGAACTCGAATTCTAAACTCTGGCCTATCTTATTCCAAACCCCAGCTCTCAAGCCCTCAGCAACAGTGGATTCCCAGGGGTCACCACATACCATTCAAGGAATCGTTACATCTCTTAGGACCTTTCCTGATAAGGACAAATGTCTGTGCAGCGCTCACAGGGGGACTGACAAGAGCCCCAGGAACACAAAGTCTGCATGAGGCCTAAAATAAGAAAGAGCTTCGTGTTCTGGCTGCTCCGTCCATGCCTCAAAAGAAACTCTGTTGGGTTAATGTGGTATTTTTGTTTTTTGTTTCTGTTTGAGAGTTGCTTCTGAGTAAAAATATTTGAATGGAGTTGGGCAACAAAAGGGTATAAAGAACTGGTATTTCAAAATTGTTTTTGCTTTTGACCAGGGCCGTGGATTTGGGGTCTGGGCAGCCCTGTGGCGCTTCTGTAGGATGTCCCTCCTGACCACACCCAGGGTGCCAAGCCAGCCGTGTGGTTGGCCAGACAATCAGGGCTCTCATGAATATTCTCTTAGGTCCCACCTGAAAGAGCTCTTAACAGGGATGCCACAGGGGCCTGAGGACACTTGGGATGGCTCTAGTTCGTGTGCAGAGCAACAGGATGTGTGGCTGGTCACCAGCAGCCAGGGAATAAGAGCCTCTTGTACCCACTCCTTTCCTCTCGCAACAGGACCAACTGGGAAGCCTTCTCTTCCTGGCACAGAGCTCTCTGTGGGGGTGGGGCGGGGGGTGAAGCAAAACAACTCATTTGAGATTATCCTGTATGAATGTGCCCCGCCCTCTAATGGGGTATAGATATCTAAAGCTAATTGTTAAAGAAGTGGATACGGAGAAAGATCACCATCCCTTGTTATTATTCCATTTCTATTTCTGTGTTTTCTACTAGAGAATTCTGCATGGTCGAACCACGAGAGTTATGTCCCTATCGTTTTATTGACAGGGTAATAAGCAGAATTGTAATCTTGGAAATCAAATTAGCCAACTTCCTCCTACAGAGGAAAGCACAGAGAAATTAATGCACAGAGAAAGTAACTTGCCCAGAATCACCCAGATGGTTAACAGCAGAGTCAGGGAAGATCCCAGAGGCATCTACCTTGATGAGTATTAACTGTGAAAACACACACACACACACACACACACACACACACACACACACACTCCCCGTGGGTAAAACAAACTTGATAATAAACTAAGATAAATGAGAAATTCATACAACTGCTGTTATTAAAGCTGACAGGATGCTATAATGTGTAAAAACTACTTGCTGTGCAAGTAATTCAGTTCCCAAGGACTTTTGTCAAAGTTTCATTACAGAGATTACTAGGTGGTTATAATGAGGCCAAATTCAAGGTGACCCTTTCTGTGGATGCCAGGTACCTTTACAGCCACAATGTTTGCTCCCATCCTGGCAGGCTAGCCCCATAAATACATGCTGAAGTTCACAAGGAAGAAAATGATGGAAATTGTGGGTGGGACTGAACAACATGGATACATATGCGGTAAGAACAGAACCTTTCTGGAAGTGAGCAAACCTGGATCTTGGCTTGGGCCACCAGAGAACTCAGATCTAAATTTCTCAATTAGCCCGGGAGCTTCAGTCTCTCTCTTTGTAGGATAAAGGAGCTGGATGGTGTAATTTTTTTGGTTTTTATACTATTTGTAATTTTTAAGTACTCTTTCAGCTCTAAAATTCAAATCTGGACAGATCCTTGCTTTAAAACAAAGCAGAGGGGCGCCTGGGTGGCTCAGTGGGTTAAAGCCTCTGCCTTCAGCTCAGGTCATGATCCCAGGGTCCTGGGATCGAGCCCCACCTCGGCCTCTCTGCTCAGCAGGGAGCCTGCTTCCCCTCCTCTCTCTGCCTGCCTCTCTGCCTACTTGTGATCTCTGTCTGTCAAATAAATAAATAAATAAAATCTTAAAAAAACAAAATAAAATAAAAATAAAACAAAGCAGAAACAAGTTCTTCCTCATCATCTATACACTGGATCAAAACCAGTGTTGAAATCTGCATTTAAAAAGCCAAAAGAAAACGTGGAAACACTATAAACAAAAAGCAAAACCCAGAAGCAGAGTGACCACACACCCTGCATTGACCACACTTGGTTTAGGCCTGTTGCTCCAGAGTCCCAACCAATTAGTGCCTGTCTTCACTACCAAAAGCATCTCGTTTGGATGATAAGTTATATGGGAACCCCTATAAGGAACTGCTGTTATCAGGAACCCCTCACCACCTTTGATCGCCTACAGCCAGAAGCCTAAAAGCCTTGGTATGTTATGAAGGCTTCCACTCTCCAGTCAAAACTCTCCAGCACACCCACCATATGCTAATCACACCTGATTCGTTCAGTGCCCCGAAGATGAGGAGCATTGCTCCTGCCACTGCTTTCCTTCTCTGCCCCCATCCTACAGAATGGCATTTCCTCCACAAGCATCAAGACCTCCGCTAGATTCAGTCCAACTCTGTTAATTCTGTTCCTTCAGTATAAAACAGGCGAAATACGACTTTCCTTGGTAAGATGATATAAGGAGCATGAAGACTGGTGCCAAGTATTGACCCTGGCACAGGGTATGCAGGTAATAAGTAGTAATTTCATTTCAGTGGTAACCATTTCTAACTCCAGCAGATCAAACTAGAAAAAAACATGACTCCTCCTTGCTCCCCAAAGAGATAAGCCCCACCTGGATTTATTTTGCTTTTTTATGTCCCTTACTCTCTCCTGGGGCAGAGACGCCAAGACCTCTATACAGTAAATATTATTCTCCTTCCAAATCCTGCTTCTTTGCTTTTCTAATTATCCCCAACACAAGGGTCAACACAAGGAATACAGCAAGAAAGGCAAGGACTTACAACTCAAGATAGACTGTGGTCAAATAAGGAAGAACTTCTTGATAGCCACTCTGATTCAACTAGGAACACACTCCAGGAATTCTTGGCAAAATGTCAAGTAGGGAGAATTCAAGCCTGGGGAAGGGTTACATGGCTTTTTGCTGGAACCGTGAACCCTTAAGTGAAATACACCTTGAGCAAAACCCTCCCTCACAATCAACAGTTGGTTCCTGGGGCTCCCAACACCAAGCAGTGGAAACGGACTGACAAAATTACTGTCGTGAGCATCTTTAGCAGAAGGAAGAGGAGTAAAGGAATGTTCCCTTCGAGATTTCTTCATCAGAGGAAACAAGGCACAGACAGCTAGACAGTATCAACAGCAACAAACGGGATCACAATGTTTCCATTAAATAGCACAGAGCTGTTGGAACTTTATAACAAAATACAGCCTGTGCTCCCAGTTGTTTTTATTATAGAGAGGCAGGACTGCATGGAGGTAAAAACAAAAGACAGGAAAACCCCACATGGGCTCTGGAACCAGACTGCCTGAAATGTTTTCTAGCCTCTGTCCTTATCTAGCTGTGTGGCTCTCGGCAAGTTACCTCATCTCCCCATACCTCAGGTTTCACCTCTGGAAGGTGAAGATAACAAAGAGATAATGGTACCTATACTCTGTAGGGCTTTTTGTTTGATTTGGTTTTCTTTGTAAATACTAATTCCTCAGGTAGAGTAGGGCTGGGCACATCATAAATGGTATGTAAGTATTTGACAACGAAAAATATTAAGACTCAGTCCTCAAAAGTAGCATACATACAACCTTGCGCTGAAAAATTGCTACCGGTATTGCCATGATACTTCTCAAAGATGTCTTTACTTTATGTTGACTCCTGGGAGTCTGACTTGTTGACCAACACATCTTTTGTTGGTCATGAGAACTGAACAGGTCTGAAACCCAGAGGTCATTCTGACATGGTAAAATGGAAACTGAAGGTTTCTAACAAAATTAATTAAATGTTAATCATCATCCCACAATAAATGAAAGTAATACATATTATTGAGTAACTTCCTAAGCTGTTGTATTTGATTGGAAGGCACCTAACGTGATAGGAGTGACCTAGGTTTGTCTTCTGCCACACAGCTCAATACACTGGTCTTAGCTTAGTAAATTCACCACGGCTCTCTCTGCTCCTCAGTTCTGAAGCCTCGATGGCTTTGCACCATGTTCATTCATTCATTAGTTACTTATTAAGCATCTACTTTGTGCCAGAAACCATGACAGGTAATGTGGACCAAATGGACAACATGTCATGACAGTCCCTGCTGGCCATCACAAAGCTGACAATCTGACAGAAAAGGCAGATTAAAAACCAAATGTGCACCCACAAAGCCTGATGATCAATAAATAAATTTACAATGGGAAGACCTTCGAGTAGACTAGATTTGTTTCCGTCAGACCAAGTCATGTCTTCCATCCAATCATTATGACTACACAGGATTCAGAAGAATACATTGTATAAATAGTATTAGACATCACCTTGACAAACATCCGATTGTTGAGGATTGTGAATTCCCTATTCCAAGCTTTCCAAACACCCACCCCCTCACCCCACCCATTCTTCCACTCATGCTGCTTTTCTAAAAAAGGCTACAGTCCATTTAGTTTCTCCTTCTCATATTACAATCACATACACATCTTGCTTCACCAAATTTCTTCATCTATCACCCTGATTGGAGTTTTCCATGTTCTAAAATTTCTTCCATCACACCCCTATAAAAAATGTTATTCATTCCAGAGATAGTTACACATATTCAATCTTCACAGAGGCTACTAGTTTAAACCTCAGAGGGCAACATTAATCCTGTTATTTTCATGTTTGGGGTTGGAACGGTGGTGTGGGAGAGGCACTCAGGGGCGGATCTACACCGAAGCTATTGCCCTATAAAGCCTCAAAATAATTCTCATTCAACCTGTAAAACAATCCAATGAAGCACAGAAGATAATTTTATATGAATCATGAAAACTTACTACACACCAGAAGGTGCTACACATTATACAAAGGGCAAAATTAAAACAAGAACTTGGCAGGTTCATAGTTCAAGTTCAGCAGTCATTGTTTACTGGTGTTTCTGTGAACTATAAGCAGCACTCGAGATAGTAATAGAAAAAGTACACCCATATGAAAAGTTTCAACCAACATTCAGAACATCAGTAAATGAACAACTATTTCAGTCGATGCAGAAGTAAAACATCTCATGTTATTGCATTTCACACAAAAATAACAATCATGGTAAACTAAGACAGGGCTTCTGTTGTGTCAGCCATTTCAAGGTTTTGTTTTTATTCTTGGAGGTCTACCAGAGGACCACAAGCAGGATACTCAGGTATGAACTCCTGGATGCATTCGCCCTAACCAAAATGGATGGGACTGATGCATGAACCAGAATGTTAGCTTAGTTAGCCATAATTAGGGCTCTCTCCTCCAGTGGCTCAGATTAATATGAGTCCCAGAGTTTCCAAGGAGCCACACAATCCAGGTTACACTCATTCAACACTGCTCTACAAACTGATGCAATGAGCATTACCGGAACTTTCCAGTGAATTTCCATGGGAAAAGATGAAATGCTCAAGATTTTTAAAAAGATATTTTCAAACTGTGATCAAACATTAATCTGAATGCAGCCTGTGGAAAAAAATGTAATTCAATAGGGTAATTATTTAAACAAATTTTCACTGGGTGAACTTCTATTTTTTTTTTTAATTTATTATTTGAGAAAAAGAGTGGGGAGGGGGTGCAGAGAGGGAAAGACTGTCCCAAGCAGACTCCACACTGAGCACACAGCCCAATGCGGGGTTTGATCTCACCACCCCGAAATGATGACCCAAACTGAAACCAAAGGTCAGATGTTTAACCTACTGTACCACCCAGGCACCCCTCACTGGGTGAACTTTTAAAACAGGTACTCTAAGCTCAAAAAGAAATGTTCTGTGTTTGTCTTCTTGGGTACATGGCTAGGAGTCAGCACAGGGTCTGGAACGTATGAGGTACTCAGAACTATTTTCTGAGTACGTAAATGAATAAATATATTCCCCTGATCCTTACCATGCATTTCTAAGAAAAACAACAGTGAAAGGCAGAAGTTATCGGAGAGTATGGAAAATAAAATCTTCCTCTTCACCTTGAAATATGAATTTCCACCACTAAAAACAGAAACTTAATGAAAACACAAGTTTCCATTAAGATGGTCACAGAGTGCTATTTTGTGCAGCAAATCTATACAAAACCTTAGCATGTTTACCTCCATATTTGTAATTAAAACTACAGAATGTGGAAGATAACTTATTTAGAAAGAGTCTCATAAAAACAACTATGTATGAAAGCATATTCATATTATATAAAAGCACTTACTTTCTGAAAATCTGTAATAAAGAGACCACAAGGCAAAAATAACATGATTTGGGCTATAAGGAAACCCTTTGAAAGCTGGTATTTTCAATACTTGATAGCTAAACTCATTAATGACCTCTTTCACATTGTATCACTTACAGTGAGTGCATCACTGAGACATTTCCCCAAAACCAATTCTGCAACTGTAGAAAGAGTTGTGTGCCGACTTCATCCTAGACATTTGTTATAAAGTGCCTCATCCCCCTTGTAATTCCTGTATGTTCATTTGCCTACCACTCTTATAAATATGGTTTTATATAAAGACACTGATATTCCATAAAATAAGTTGACAGTCAAGACAAAACTTACCAAGCATAAATAAATAAAAAAAATAATAATAAATTAATTAATTAATTTAAAAAAAAACAAACAAACTTACCAAGCACAATGACCACCGTCTTCAGAAGACTCATCATGGTATCCCGATTCCGCCGGGGTCCAGAACTATGCCGAGACATTCTCATAGTCCTCTGGCGAACATAGCCAAAGATATGCGCATAGAGAACCACCATGACGACAAAGGTCACCAAGTTGAAAATGGCCCAGAACACTAAGTAAGAGTCACTGTAGAGGGGCGCCATGTTGGAACAATTTTCGATATCACAGATGCAGTTCCAGCCCACACTGGGTATAGCGCCCATGACAATGGCCATAGTCCAGATGACCACAATCACCACCACCACCCGCCGGTTGCTCATCCGGGTGTGGAGCTGCATGCGGAAAACCGTAATGTGCCTCTCGATTGCAATAGCCAGTAAGTTGGCCACAGATGCTGTCAGGCTGGTGTCAATGAGGCCCTGGCGGAGGAGCCACGTGCTGACAGTCAGTCTCCGAGTGTTGGGTCCTGTGTTGAACATTAGGTAGAAATAAGCCAACCCAGCAAAGAAGTCTGCAGCAGCCAGATTGGCCATTAGGTAATAAATAGGAAAATGGAAGCGGCGGTTGACATAGATTGCTACCATGACCAGTAGGTTGGCCAACATGATGAAGATACAGACGGTGATTCCAAGTCCCATCACCAGCTTGCTGACCGTGTTCCATTCTGTGGCGAGATACTTTCCACTCCGGTTATAGAAGAAGGCAATGGACTCATTGTAGAAGCACTGTGGTTCATTCATGGCTGTGAACTAAAAGAGAAAGGAAGATGAAAAAGAAAGAAGAAACCACAGATCCAAATTTAAAGATGTACAGTATGGTAAATGTGGCAAAAAAAAAAAAAAGAAATAAAGAAAGAAAAAGAAAAAGAAAAGAAAAGAAAAGAAAAAACCTACACACACACACAAAGGCAAAGAATCTGAAAATCTGATCCTGCATAACGTTCTATTATTATGTTGAAACCCCAAGGCTCTTCAGTGTCTTACTGTCCTCAAGATTAAAGACAGTTGGAATTAAATAAATGACAAGGTCTGTGCTTAGTGGTTGCAGGTCATTGAAGTCTACTAGAAAAGCCACATGGCCCAGAAATCTTGCTTAAAATACATGAGACAGATGAAAATTGTGCAGAGATTGCAACTGGAGTATTTACCGTCGTAAAACCTACATTGACCTGTTATTTAGGGAATCTGTAAACACAGTTGGTTTATAGATAGGGTATTATTGCTCCATTATTCTGCATTTCTGTTCTCACATAGTATGTTCGATCTGTGACAAACACTTTGTAATGCAAGTCCCCGCAAGGACCATCAGTACCAACATTTCAGAGAGGTCACCATGCATCAAAGCTGCTCTGCCCAAAGCCAGCATTTGCTGTTCGACATTCCTGTGGTCAACACTGTCTACCCCCATGACTCCTTATCCCCAGAATAGCATATGTCCACCAATCTATGACGTTGGAGAACTTTTTTCTCTTTGGAGGACATAAAAAATATGTTACCTAATGTAACCTCCAATGTAATCCAAAATCTAGTTGACACTTTGACGCTGCTCTACAAAAAGTGAAGTGTACTTCAAGTTTTTCCAAAATGTGAAGTAAGGATGTTTTATTATGTGTTCTTATTTTTCAGCAATTAGAATACACTCATTTATTAATTATACTCACTTGAATCCTAAAGGGACTGAGCAAGTTTATAACATAATACAGGTAGTCAATAAAACTATTAAAATAAAATTAGAAAATAAATACTAACATAAAATGTGAAAATTACACATCAAGTAGAATAAGTGATTTTCCTGAAGCCTTCAGTTTGTCTGAGACTCCTAGAATCAGAAATTATTTAAAGACAGCTCACGTCCTAACTTTTTAGCTTTTATGTTTAACCAATGACTTAGCAAATATGACAGTTTTAACCACTATTTTTGATCCAATGTGATACTGAATATCCATAGGGTGTGCGTAAATTTTAATAAACACCAAATATTACAGAAGAGTGTGAAATGCTTATTAAATGGTTACTATTCTGACTTGTCCAGACATTTAGTCTCTCCTCCTTTAGACTTTAAGACCTTTTAGATCATGTTTCTATCATTACCCTTACCATGTGTATCATTATTTATCAGCTGTCTGTTTCTTAAGGAGATCATGGCCCAAGAAAAGAGTGAAGACCTTGTCTTACACACCCTGGGAATCTTGTTTACTTTCCAAAAAGTCTCATTCATTGGAGATCTGAGAACCTGGTTTGTCATGCCCCACTCTACCCCAAATCTTACCAGTCCTCTGGCTATTTTATCTAATTCTCTTGCCTCTCAGTTTCTTGACCCCATCCCTAAAGACCTTCTATTTCATTATAACTCAGCTGCCCACTCCCATGGTCACACCCTGAACTTTGTAACCACTCAGAACTATCTCCCTTTGGAAATAAATGATACACTTTAATTACTCACCACACCTGCCGTTCTTCCAATTTTCTCATTTGATCCCCAGTACATCAATTCTTTGAAGTCATCTATTTCCTTATGCATCCTACCTTTCCCCACTGGATACTCTCGCTATCTTCTCCCTTTCCCTATACAGCTTAGATTTCATAGTATACATTTCAACCTCTTTATTGCTAAGACAGAAATACATTCTCTCCTTGAAGATTCTGAGGTCAGATCCTTCAAAACTCAATTTTTTTTTCTGGTTTTAAGAACAGTTACACAGTAGATAATCCTTAGATGATAAAATATCCCCCAACAAAATGTGGAGCCACATTCCATAATCATACACATTATTTTCTACAGCAAAATATATTAACATATACATTAAATCTGATAAATAAAAGTTATAAATACAGCCTCACATAAATTCATTCTGAGGTTCTGCCACTAAGTGAATTATGAAAAAGTCTTCAGTTTTCAGACCTTGAATTTTGTAACTTCAGGTAAGAAAGAAGAGATCTTTCTCCTTTAGCCTACTCGCCTCACAGCCCTTCCATGACGGGTCTCTTGGAATAACACCAGTCTTGGCTGAATGCAACTGGATGTCACTTCCACATCTATACCAAGGCTTCTGAGAAATGTTCAAGAAAATTGACATATCTGGCAGATTGTTTCTGATCTAAATTCATGACATCTAACCTCAGTGGAGATTTCAGGAGCACAAGGGGTTTGATTTTCCCGTCATTCTCCCTCTTCTCCACGGTGGCTAATTTAAGCTTACCTACTGTTCTCTTGGATGAAAAACAAAATCACCTATTCAAGAATCCATCCTTTCTTCCTCTTCTGTTACAATGGAAGGGGTGTACCTTTTGCCATCCAAGTGTTGTGAACTCCTACTATTTCAAAACCTTGTTATAGAAATTGTTTCCTCTCTCCTCCTTTTATCTTCAATTTCCATTCACTCCTCCTTCTCTCGCTCTCCCCTCCCCTGAATCTTTCCCATCTATGTTCAAGGAAGTTGAGTTTCCGCAATCTTTTTAAAAGGAAAAAGAAAGCCCCTCATGACCTCACTTTCCCTTCCAGCTTTAGTCATTTTTCTCCACAGCCAATTGCTTTATCTCTCGCTACTATTTCCATTAACTACAGTAGGGCGCTTCTGCCCCAATCCCTCCATCAAATCCACTCCCTTAAATTCTTTGGTTCCATATAACTTCCCAAAGTAACACCAATCTTGTCTTCAGAGCATTAGATATGTGACTGAGAAGCCCTTTTCAGAAAACTCTCTTTCTTTGGCTTTCATGACATCATACTCTCCTGGTTTTTGATTCTTCTCTATGGCTTGTCCTTCTCAGTCATTTCTGGGGGGTCCCCATGCTCTACATAATACTGATATTTCTACACTAGTTAATATACTCAGCCAACACATTTTCACTGAGTTTTCTAATATGTCCTCCCAAGATTTCAATTATTTTATATATCCCCAATACTCCCATATCTATGTATTTAGCCCATACTTTTTCCTAAGTTCTAGGCAAATATCAAATTGTCTGTTGGTATCTCAGATTAACTACCCCATAGGGTACTCAGCACTCAGTCTCTATGCTCAAAACCAAACTCAAAGGCATAATCTTCTTCATGATCCCCAACTTGCTCCTTCCATTTTCTCTATTCCAGAGGCTAGAGAACTACTATCTCTCCAGTGGCCTGAGGCATAAACTTGGGAATTCCTTCTTCTCCCCCCATCCTCATCACTTAATAACCAAATCCTGTATACTCTCTTTGCTAAGCATCTATTCAACGCATCTACTTTATTCCATCTTCATGGAATTATTAACATTAGAGTGGTAGTAATGCTATTACTTATTACTACGGTGGTTTTCCTAAGCATTATTACTACATTACCACCACCACCACCACTACTACTACTACTACTATTATTACCACCGGCAGCACTATTACCACAGTGATTTTCCAAGTGTTCTTTCTACCCAGTGCCAATCTCCTCTAGTGATCCTTCTGAACCAGCCTCCAGATGACCAAGCTATTCTCCTACTGAAAATGCTTCAATGGCTTACTGAGAATAAAAGCCGAAACTCTTCAACCACCATATCAGTCCTCACCTGACCTCCAGCCTCAACCCAAACTGCTAATGACTTCCAGCCCTCTTCTTTAGCTCTAGGTAATGTGATGTGCTCTCCCTCATCTCTGCTTCTCAGAACAGTGGTTTTCTCTATCAAGATCACTTGGAGGGTTTCTAAAACATGGATTGCTGGCCAGATCCTGAAAATTACTGATTCGGCAGATATAAAGTTGGTCCCCAGGTGATACTGATGCTGCTGGTCCAGAGACCACACTTTGACTCCCACTGGCCTAGAACAATCATCCCCCAGTTTTCACCTGGCTCCCCTTGCTCTCATTCTCTCTCTCTCTTTTTTTTTTTTTTTTAAGAGGAATAGTTCTTTTATTTACACAATTTAACATGGTTTTTTATTTATTTATTTATTTATTTATTTATTTTTTTGCTCTCATTCTTCATGCAGAAAGGAAACCAGTCAGTTTCCCTAGACATTCCCAAGTCTAGGCAAGGTGTTTTCTGCTACAGTTCCCTGCATTTATCCCACAATAACACTCAGCACAATTAATTATAATTGTGCTATAATAATAATTGCTCAATTAACACTTCCTCATAATGGGCCATAAACCCTATGAGAGCAGAAATTTTAACTTTCTTGTTCATTGTTGTACAGCATTCAACTGTTAGATTAGATGCTAACTATACATTGGTTGCATTGATAAATTCCAGAAATGTTTACAAGTTTCCTTTCTGCAATGGACATCTAATACACAAAAAAACAAATTCTAACTAGAAAGGCAAAACTCTCTCTTCCCTTTAGCCCCTATAACCGTTTACTTTCTCTGGACAAATACATTTTTAAATCAAACACCAAGCACACAGTATTTCACAGTGTCCCAACTTTGTAAACACCAGACCACATTTAATGACATAACTTACATGACTGTTTGAACCCCAGTTTTATCATCTGTGAAATAAAAAAAAACTGAGCTAAATTATTATTATCATCTGTATCAAGAGAATTCTGGATAAGAACTTTACATTTCATAAAAATTGCAAGCTAAATATTAAGACAGCACAAAATATGCCTGGAATGGAAATAGTAAGGATAGAATATACCTGAGAAAAAGAGGGAATGTCAGCTGAATTGAGGGTAACAGGACTGAACTGAAAGAAGAATGAAATCTCTTCTCTTTTCATCTGCAAAAAGGAGGCCTGGAGTATAAGCGAAGGAGACCCTGACAAAGCCACCAACGGGGTAGTGTCAACAGGCTTTCTCACTTCTTCGGAACCCAAGGGACTTACGCAGAAACCCAAATAAAGCTCAGGGGAAATCTAACTCAACTATGATTGGACTATAATACATTCAGGCAGTCATGCTTATAACAATACAGCAAACAGAAAAAAAAATCAAATACAGTAAGACAAAAATGCAACCTCAGAGGAGAGGACCATTCTGAAGAACAGAAAATATCCTCCTTGAGCAGATTTACTGGGGGAGGAGAGGAGGTGAAAAGAAAAAGATTAAATTATAGGACATTTCTGATTTGTATTCTCAAAGTACTTTGTTAGGGTACTAGCACTGAAAACAGAACAAGTCATGGTGAACACAAAACAAAACAAAACAAAAAACCAGTAAAAACTACATGGAGATTGTAGTTTCCTACTGCTACTGTAACAAATCACCACACAGCTTAAATACAAATTTATAACTTTGTACTCCTGGAGATCAGAAGTCCAAAGTGGGTCTCGGGCAAAAATCAATGTGTTAGCAGAGCTGTGTTCCTTTCCAAAGGTTGCACAGCAACTTTTTCTTTTCTTATCCAATTTCTAGAGACTGTTCACATCCTTTGGATCTTGGCCGCCCTCCCTGAAAGGCAGCAACAGCCAATCAAGTCCTCCTCACACTGTATCATTCTAACACCTACCCTTCCCATCCACTCCCCCTTTCCACATTTAGGGACCCTTGTGCTTACACTTAGACTACCCAGATAACCTAGGATCATCTCCCCATGTCAAAATCCTTAACTGAATCACATCTTGTCCAGTAAAGTAGAATATTTACAGGTTCCAGAGGGTAAGTAATGGACATCTTTGAAAACCGCTATTGTGCCCACCAAAGATGAAAAACAACTTCTGAATTAAAATCAGCAATTCAAACAATGAAACAAAGTTGAAAAATTCCAGAAAACTTGAAATGGCAAGTTGAAGACATATTGAAGAAATTCACTCAGCACTCAGAGAAGATCAGAGATGACAAGAGTAAAAGGAAAGGAGGCATATAGAGGGAAACATCTAGTTACTAGGAATCCAAGAAAGATCAGGACAAAGCTGAGTAAGATAGCTTGAAACATAAGTTACTGTTTAAGAAGAAAGACCTCAGATTACTGCTTTGCGTTTGTATAAATTACAAAACAGAGTTAATTAAAAGCAAACAGAATTTAGATATAGCTTGGTTAGATTTTGCAATCTCAAGGGTAAATATAAAAATTCTTTAGGTATAAAAAACAAACAAACAAACAAAAAGCCAACAAATCAAATATCTAGAGAAAGAGAGACAAAATAGGGTATTGCCAAGCTACTGCGACAGAAGAATTCCAAAGGACAGAACACAAGCAAACTAAATCTCCATTAAATAGAGAAAATGAGGCCCATAAATTCCTCAACCAACTATACTGATGTTCCCACATGAGGATAATATACAACAGTTTCAGAAATGTGGCAGGTCACAAAGAACATCATCTACATTTCCTTCCTAAAAAACACAACCAAGCAAAAGCAGTGGCAGCAAGCATCAAAACCCCAAGAACAGGGGCGCCTGGGTGGCTCAGTGGGTTAAAGCCTCTGCCTTCGGCTGAGGTCATGATCTCAGGGTCCTGGGATAGAGCCCCGCATCGGGCTCTCTGCTCGGCAGGGAGCCTGCTTCCCTTCCTCTCTCTCTCTCTCTGCCTGCTTGTGATCTCTGTCAAATGAATAAAATCTTAAAAAAAAAAAAGTATCACAAACTGATTAAAAAAAAAAAAAAAACCTGAGAACACAGGCGTCTAAGTCACTGCTCTTCATGTGGTTCTAAAACTTAAAGCAAACATCAAAAATAATGCTTGACAGTGTACTTATAAAAATAACTTAATATGGAATTAGAATCACTTTATCAAGAAGAGCCTGGACTACAATGCATTGAAATGAGGGAGAAGTATGTAAATGCTCATTTTCTCTGCTTTCTCAAGAATCAAGACGTGCTATTTCAGTCATAACGGTAATTTTCAAAAACGTTTAAAAATCGCCTCATTGAATAATTATCAATCGTAAAAAATCTAGGGAAAACAAAAATATGATCAGATGGAACGCAACACTTTTAAAAAGTTTATTGTGCTAAATCCAAATCACTACAGTTAGAAATTTCTCTGTAACCAGAGAAGTTGCAGAATTCTGCATTGCCCAAGGAACAAAGTTGTAAATAAAACAGGATTATTTTATTCCGAAAATATTGTCCTTGATGCTAAAAAGAGAAGTCCCCATCCATGCCCTTTTCACATCCACCAATTACATCTCAGGCTGATGGGGGGGGGGGGGGGAGGGAGGCCTCTTGGCTGCCCTGCAGAGCAGATGTTCCCAATCTGAGGAGTTTACCTCACCCTATCATGTGATCTCAAAAGAAGTCATAACAATTCCACCAAGCCTGAACACTAAGGAGCCACATACGCTGTTCATCTTCACTATGCACTTCATTGACTTGTCCGCACACTCACAGACATTAAGAGAATGCCAGGTAGGGGTGGGACACTGCACAGCACTATGGTTTACAGGGGTACCAAAATGATACCCCTGGTGCCTGCTGCAGGTCCCCTCACAGTCCACACAATGTGATTTTTTAATCTCCTGGAAGACAATAATGTAGTCATTTCCACCTGTAGCCAGGTGGAAAAGAGAACACTTGGCACAAGCTCTCAGACTGGTAATTAACCCTTTGTGATTTAGTAACTATTTAGACAAAAAGTGTGTATGCAACTGACATTCTAAAAGGGAGATTTCACTCTACACTGGATAAAGGACCAGTTGTAAGATATAAATCAAGCTTAGTTTCCCATTTCTGCTAAAGTAAAACAATGGAGTGAATGCTTCTCCTTGATTCTGATGCTGGGGAGAGCTAACTCGTCTTCAGTAAGCCCCATAACTGCCCAGATTGGTGATTCTCTTATTTACAAAGCAAGGTATGAATGCTAAGGCCCCTGAATTCAAGTTCCTCAATCTAAAATAATCAGGCCTTCTACACATTTCTTCCCCCTTCCAAAAAAGAAGAAAGAAAGAAAGAGAGAGAGGGAGGGAGGGAGGAAGAATCAGAAAAGAGCACAGAATTAAATGCCATCTTTATGAAGAAAAATAATTCTCACCCCATTAGAGCCTCAACTTAGAAACCAAAAAGTGAAAGGATCTACCACTAGAACTAGAAAATGGGCCACAAAACAATGCTGATAGAAACAAAAAATGTTTGAAAGCTATAATTTGGTGAGGGGGGAGGGTGCAGATGGGGAAGGAGAGAATCTTAAGCAGGTTCCATGTTCAGAGCTGAGCCCTACGTGGGCTGTGATCTCATGACCCTGAGATCATGACCTGAGCCTAAATCATGAGCCAGATGCTTAACTGACTGAATCACCCCTGCACTCCTATAAGATTTTTGAAAGTTTACCTGAAAAGGTACATAAAATGCTATTTCTTATAAAGTAACAATGTACATGAAAAGGGATGTACCTATGTAAAGAGAAACCATTGAAAGCAAATTGCACCCCAGTTAAAACACTCTGTATCTGTTACAGCCCCTTGTAAGGGACAGAGATAAAGTGGGGAACATTATACTCATCAAATTTCCAACAAGAAAATGCTGAGTTGATCCTAAGAGGAAGGAATTTTTTTAAAAAATTGCAATAGGATTCAGAGGTTATGGAAAAAATATAATACTCTTTTCAATTCATTATTGAGTTAAAAGGGAACCACAAACCAAGGTGACAGGCAGCCCCGGCAGCACACTGTCAGACTACGGAGACAGGGCATTAAATATTACTGGGGAAAAAGGAGCCCTGAGCCTTGACGGAGGCAGTGAGCTAAAACTGAGAACAATCAACTAAGCTAGAAGGCTTGAAGATCCCTTATCAGTAAAAGAGTGCAGGGGTGTGTGTGTGTGTGTGTGTGTGTGTAATCTACCCACTTGCACCGGGGAAAACACGGAAGTCTGTCTGTCTCCGCTTAGGCTCCAGGCTAGGAAATAGATAAAAAGTCTCCCTTCTGAGTCATGGCCCCAAGCCTATAAATCACATATAGTTGTGATCTGAAGTTCAACTACCTGCCAAGTCTTGTGAAGTCACAGGAGAATGACCACAAACCATGGTCCCGGGTGTGCGATATCCCCACCCCCTTCCTCCTGCTGCACACTTGCCTGGTACTAGCAAGCAGCGAACCTCTCCGGAAGGCCAGACCTGAGGGAAGCCAAACCAAAGACAAACTCATCACCAAAAGAATAAGGACACACGAGGAACACCACCAGTGAGAACCAGCAGAACAGTCCACAGCAGGATTAGCCCCAAGCATAGCAGATTAAAGATTATCAGAGTATCAGATTTAACATGCATACTTGTCATCCAATCTAAAGGTGATCTCCTTCTCCTGATGCAAGCTTTCCTTCCAATGCCTCTGCTCCCATCCTATGTGTTACTGCCGCTCAGCATTCTACTTCCATTTGTTTTTAAACCTACCTAAAATTACTTGGTATTACTGTTTGTTTTTTTTTTAAGATTTATTGATTTTAGAGAGAGAGCACACAAGCAGGGGGAGGGGAGGAAAGAGGAGAGATAGTCCCAAGCAGACTCCACGCTGACTGTGGAGCCCAATATGGGGTTCCATCTCATGACCCCAAGATCATGACCTGAGCTGAAACCAAGAGTTGATGCTTCACTGACTAAGCCACCCCAGGCACCCCTCCTGTTTTGGTTCTATATTTTCAAAGTCTATTTGGCTATCTTTGTATGAAGCCAACATAACTGTTACAAGAACAAACAAGGAAATTAAGAGCAAAAGAAATTATTAGTCAATATTTTTTAGGAATATAAATAAGAGCTTCTAAATACATTATATATTCCTAATGTATATTAGACATTTATGTATTTATATATTATAGTGATATTAGAACATACATATAATTATATATCATATATAATATACAAATATAATTTTATAATTCAAGAATAAATAGGATTTAATCCAGAATGCAAAGATGAGCTAACATTTAAGTATCTAATAATACAATTCACCACACAAATTCAAGGAAAGAAAAAAAGCCAATGATTATCTCAACAGACATGAGAAGAATATATTTGGCAAACTGCAGTGCCCTTTCATGATAATATGGCAATGTAGAATTAGAAGGAGCTTCTTTAGCTCAATAAAAGACCCATGGCAATTGTCGCTGTTGATGGAAGTATTCCCTTTAAAAACAGAAATGAAACAAATTACCAAATGCTTTTTTAGCATGTATTGGTGGTCATAGCCAAACAGTAAGAACAAAAAACAAAAAGAATTGGAAAAGAAAAACTTATTGTTTTTCAGAAATGAGATAATCAGTTACATAGAAAATGCAAAGATGACTGTATGAATAGGGCTTAGCCAATTAGTTAGATTAAACATCAAGTCACATGAATCAGCTGTGTTCCCACAAACACCAGAAAAGTATTTTTTTCATTATTTTACAAGAACAAAATCTCTAAGGTACCTAAGAATAAGTCTAAATATTCAAAACTTACAAGTAAACCTAAACAGAAAATATTTTATGGCTAGAGAAAGATTTTAAGATGTCAATATTCCCACTATTAATATATTAATTCAGTGCAATAAAATGAAAAATCCCAAAGGGTTCATCATGGTGCTTGACAGTTTCCCTGAACATTGATATGGAGGTATACAAGAATCAGAATACCCATGTAACTTGGAAGACGAGTTGTCCTATAGGATGCACCACATTTTTAGAGTCACAGTAGTTAAGACATCGTCACAGAAAATCATAAATGACCCAATGGAACAGCGAGCCAGAATTTTCACAAGAGACATGCTTTACCCATCAATGGAGAAAACGGTGTAACTTCCTCTATATGAAAAAATAAAATAAATTGATTATACCACATACACAGAAATCAATTTCAGGTAATATAAAGACATGTGTGAAAAATAATAAATCTCTAAAACTTTTAGAAGAAACTAAGACATATGTTTATAATCCATAAACAGATTTTTCCAAACAAGGCCAAAACGTTGACAAAATACGACTAATTAGAAACCCGAGACTTCTATGCTGCAAAGAACTTATAATTAGCGAAAAGAAAAGCTGAAGACTAGAAGAAATTCTGGCAATGTGCACAAAAAAGACTTACGGTGAAATGTAAAACGCAAACAATCCAATAATAGAACAGACAGATCTAAGGAGAGGTAATTCACAGAAGAGGAAACCTTAATGGCCAATAATCACATGAAAAGGTAATCAGTCTTCAAGGAATCAGAGAAAGTCAAATACAAAGTGCAGTCAGATGCAACTTAGGTCCATCAGGCTGGCAAAAATTAACACGTGTGAAAACATCAAGAGTTGTCAGTGGGAGTAAAATTTAGTACAACTGCTTTGAAAAAGTTTGGCAAGAGCCACTCAAGTTGGACATGTTCCTACACATGACTGAGAGATTCTAATCCTAGAAAAATCTCACACATGTGCCTAAGGAGGCATGTGCAAGACTTTTCATTGTTACTCTCTTCCTTAACATTGAAATATCAGGGTGCCTGGGTGGCTCAGTGGGTTAAGTCTCTGCCTTCAGCTCAGGTCGTAATCCCAGGGTCCCGGGATTGAGCCCCGCATCGGGCTCCCTGCTCAACGGGAAGCCTGCTTCTCCCTCTCCCTCTCCCCCGGCTTGTGTTCCCTCTCTTCCCGTCTTCTGTCTCTCGATCTATTAGATAGATAAATAAAATAAACACATTGAACTATCAGAAGCAACATAAGTGTCAAGTGGAGAATGGGTAAGCTACAATCTGGACAGAAAGGTATGCTATGGAGCAGTCAGTATGAACAAAGAGCTTTATGTATGCTGATGACTAAAGCAGTGGGTGCACCACACCATTCTTGGGAAGCATTTCTTGCAGAAATACTAAATATCGTTTGTGTTTTCCCACGTATGTGTATATATCCACCAACACACACAGGGAGATGACAAATCTCCATGTCGGACGTGAGCCAAGAGGGAGGTTAATTAAACTAGCAAAGACTACAAGGGGTTTCAACTTTTATCTGTAATTATTTGTTTCATTCATTCAAGACCCAAAGATTTTGAAGGGATTACACCAAAATGTTAAAATTTTACAAGGCTGGGTAACAGATCTATCTGTTGTAACAGTCTCTACGCTTTTCTGTAGGCTCGACATATTAAAAACAACAGCAACAACAACCCCAAAAACCACACAGGGGTGCCTGGGTGGCTCAGTTGGTTGACTGCCTCCGGTAATAATCCTGGAGTCCCTGGATGGAGTCCCGCCTCAGGCTCCCTGCTCAGTGGGGAGTCTGATTTTTCCCTCTGCCACTCCCCCACTCTCCTGCTCTTTCTCTCATTCTCTTTCAAATAAATAAATAAAATCTTAAAAAAAAAAAACAAACGCACAGCTAAAGGAGTTGGAGTCACAGTAAATGGGTTGCATTGTCAATTAAAGAGGGCGCGGAAGGAAGGAGAGGGAAGGGTGGCAGCAAGCCCAACAGTGTGATTAAAGAATAACACCTGGATATGGGATGATTCTTCACTTTCAATTTCCCATTTCCTGGGAGACAGCAAGGGGAATGGGAGGCGCCACCACAGATTTATAGCCGCTGGGAGCTTAGGTCTTAGACTCAGCGAAACCGGAGTTCAAATGCCAATTATTTAACACTCCCCTCTCAGTACTCTGTTTCCTCAACTGTGAAACTGGGGAGAAAAACACCACCCACTTTGAAAGATAGAGTACTTATTACTCAGTCTCTGTGAGATCCCTTCTCTGGGAACTTTTGAATTCAGTAACCCAGAGAGTTTGACATTCATACATCAATGACCACCTCCAAACACAACGTTCTTGAACTCACAGACGAAAACAATATGTCATTCATCCATGAAGAAAATGAAAAATTATTTTCCATTAGCCCCTCTTTTTCATAGTCTAACAGTAGAATATTTCCTTATTATCTTGTTCCAATTTGTTTTTTTCTTTACAGCGATACGGGTGTGGACTGGTGTCTATTTCTCCCGATGCTTTATCTATCCCCACACAAATACCTCACTGCCTTATTCATTTTAACTTTATTATAAATTCTGGTATCTGGAAAAGCACTTTTTCCCCATCTAGTTTTTCTTCAAGATTTTATCAGGTTTTTTTGACCTTTTTAATTTTTTTTTATTTTTTTAAAGATTTTGTTTATTTATTTGACAGACAGAGATCACAAGTAGGCAGAGAGGCAGGCAGAGAGAGTGATGGGGAAGCAGGCTCCCCGGCGAGCAGAGAGCCCGATGCAGGGCTCGATCCCAGGACCCCGGGATCACGACCCGAGCCAAAGGCAGAGGCTTTAACCCACTGAGCCACCCAGGCGCCCCTGACCTTTTTTATTTTTATACAAGTGTTAGAACTAACTTGTGAGGTTTCCAAAAAAATTTAGGATTTTATTGTGATCACATTCAATCTACAAAATGCATTTGCAGGGAACTGACATCAAATCAATGAGTCTTACAATCTACTGACACAGCACCTATACAAGTCTTCTCGAAGGTCTGTGAAAGTTTGATAAGTAATCCGAAAGAGCTCTTAACATCTATTTTATTATTATTCTTAAGTGCTTAATACTTTTCACATACTTACACGTTGCTTGTCTGGATAATTTTCTCAACTAACAGTGGTTTCTTTTATTATTGAGATATAACTGATAAATAATATTAGTTTCAGGTGCTCAATTTTTAAAAATAAGATTATTTACCCATTTAAGTCTTTGTATTCTACCACCTACACTTATGCACTCTTTTATTCCTACAGAGCTTGTCTGCTTTTTCTGTAATACAGAAAGCGATAAAACGTGCATCCAAAAGCAGCAGCATTCACTACTTTATTGGTTTCTTAATGATTTTAAGGAAAATATGCAAAAAAGTTCTAAGAATAAGTGTATATTCCTGATACATCATCTGAAAAAGCTAAACCTCATGGTGTAACTACAACCACAATCCTCACAGATTCCCCATCGTGCCTCCCTGTTTCTTGCACCTTCTCTTGCTCCACTATCACGGAACTGAATTCCCATCTGCAAGTTCAGTGTCATCCTAGTTTTCTAAGCTCATCCTGAATGAGACAATGGCCAATGAGCAGCTGAGTCTCCACCTTGATGGGTCTCACAGAGGTAGGAAGATCTTTGCCTGACCATGACTGCTGAGTCCTGAGTCCCCACTGGTCACCCACTCAATCCAGCATGTCAGAGGTAAGCCCAGAACACAAGCCATAGGGCTGGGGTTCTTCTGGGTCCTCCCCTCCACTGTTTTTGCCAGATTTCTTTGGTAACCTGATCGACTACAATTAAGGTCATGCTAGACAGAGTTTCGGAGTGTGCAAAGCCCTTAGAGTTGGGGCTCAAAGCTGATTCTGGATGAACAGATCTTCTTTCCAGGCCTCAACTAAGCCTCCAAAACTTACCCATGCTGGCTGGTGAGGGTTCATCTAAGTGCAAATATTGAGACATCAGGAAGCTACCTCGTTCAACCATGTCCTATCCCTCCTTTCTCTGAGACTGGAGGTTCTTGCTTCCAAAGTGGGCCTGAATCATGGAAAGTCACTTTACTTCCAACTTAACCTTTCAAGAACTCAATCTATTCCATGACTCTTCCACAAACTTTTTGTTGGACGCTAAGGTGAAGGTAACAATACACTTCTTTCCCAGCCTGTGCCTGCCTAGGATTACCATTTATGAAGTGGGATAAGTTTAACTGAAGGGCAGTTCTTAAGGGATGTTGTGCAATTATGCAATAGCAGTATCATCACAGACAGGAGATGGAGGCTGATTCTTTAAATGACAGTCTTCTTATAGCAAGGTACGGTTCTCCAAAGACAGAAATCTGGACTCTGTGATTATGCTCTCCTCCACTGGGAAACACAGCAGGGCCCAGCCCCACTTTAGCATCTATTTCTGGAAAAGCTGCAAGGAAAGTTCAAAGAAAAATAGTTGGAGAAGCTAGGCATGCGAAAAGGAAACTAGGCAAACAGCATCAGAATGGGCAGGAAGAGTGAGAAAAACACATCCCTTTTGAAGGCTATAGAGGCATTAAAGACTAATTAGAAAGAAAATATTGGAAAGAAAAAGCAGCAAACACGAAAGGTCTCTGTACCCAGATATCTTCGTTAATATGAATAGAAAAGTCAAAATGTGCCCTCATATAGATGAATGGATAAAGATGATGTGGTGTGTGTATGTAAAGAAGATGTGGTGTGTATGGAATATTACTCGGCCATAAAAAGGAATGAAATTTTGCCATGTGCAACAATGTGGACGGACTCAGAGGGTATTATGCTAAGTGAAATAATTCAGAGAAAGAAATTCCATATGATTTCATTCATATGTGGAATTTAAGAAACAAAACAAATGAGCAAAAGAAAAAAAGACACACAGACACACCAAGAAACAGACTCTTAACTATAGAGAACAAACTGATGGTCACCAGAGGGGAGGCGGGTGGGGGGATGGGGGAAATTGATGATGGGGATGAAGGAGTGTACTTGTCAAGACAAGCACTGAGTAAGGGACACAACTGTTGAATCACTATACTGGACACTATAGTGTACACTATTGTACACTGTATTATACACCTGAAACTAATAAAACACTATATGTTAACTATAATAGAATTAAAGTTCAAAACTTACTAAAATGGGTATAATTGTTAAACATTTCCTAATCACCACTGCCTAGACCCATTCTAAGTAAAATCATGTGGCATGCAACTCTTGGAGTATAAGCCCACACTGGATGTGGACTTTACTTAAAGAAAATAAATAAGTAGGGATGCCTGGGTGGCTCAGCCGGTTAAGTGTCTGCCTTCAGCTCGAGTCAAGATCCTGAGGTCCTGGCATTGAGTCCTGCATTGGGCTCCCTATTCAACAGGGAGCCTGCTTCTCCCTCTGCCTGCTGCTCCCCCTGTTTGTGCTCTCTCTCTCTCACCCTCTCTGGCAAGTAAATGAATAAAATCTTAAAAATAAATAAATAAAAGAGATACATAAAATCTTTTTTTAAAAAATCGCATGATCCTGGGCTCCTGGGTGGCTCAGTGGGTTAAGCCTCTGCCTTCGGCTCAGGTCATGATCCCAGGGTCCTGGAATCGAGCCCCGCATCGGGCTCTCTGCTCAGCAGGGAGCCTGCTTCCCTTCCTCTCTCTCTGCCTGCCTCTCTGCCTATCTGTGATCTCTGTCTGTCAAATAAATAAATAAAAATCTTAAAAAAAAAAAAAAAGAAATCACATGACCTTTTGTCACGTGAGATAATTAACTCCCTATCCCTCTTCCCCCACCTTTATTTTATGTAAGTTGGTTTGGAGTGGGGAAGAAAATGTGCCCTCATATTCTGAAATAAAATATCCTCTCAAGCTTTATCTGAGCTTATAAACACAAAAGAGAGCAGAGATAAATTTAAATTGCAATATAAGAACTAGTTTTAACCCCTAAGAGAAATGTGGCTCAAGACAGAGTAAGTCAGAAATCTAAGTGTTTATCTACGCACACATTTGTTCCTGGCAATACGCTGGAGTTTTCCGTACTGTTTATCTAACTTGGCTTTCCTCTGATGGATCTCTGGCACACTACATAAGCACATCATATACACAGACCATTTCTAGAGGTAACCACCTTCTCCCTGTAAAGAATTCTCAGAATAATTATGTGGGGGAAAGGAAGGAAATAATATAGGTCATGTATCTAACTAAGGGGCTGATAGTGTACTTAACAGATATTTTGCCATTTAAACAGAAAAAGGACTTCACAGATATTTTGCCATTTAAACTTAGGAGCACAGTGCATATCACTTGAAGTTTAGTAAAAGAAATAAAACTAAAAGAGTTACCTATATTAAAACATGTCCTAGCTATGGGATTTGACCTAAAATTCACCTGTATCTCAGCTCAGGAACTCTTTTTTCTCAATTCCATGTTAGATGAAGCCAGACCACACCATGTCTTCACTGTGTGGCACTGGAAATATATTTCAAATTCAACTATTTACATTTTAGTCTAAAAGCCCTATTCAGCTGTCTGTGATCCCTCAGAGACTGAAAATTTAACAATTACAATCATTCTTTTACTTTGGAGCCTTCAGTGTATGTCTCATTTTTTTTTTTAAAGATTTTATTTATTTATTTGACAGAGAGAGAGATCACAAGTAGGCAGAAAGGCAGGCAGAGAGAGAGAGAGAGGGAGGGAAGCAGGCTCCCTGCTGAGCAGAGAGGCCGAGGCGGGGCTCGACCCCAGGACCCTGAGATCATGACCCGAGCTGAAGGCAGAGGCTTAACCCACTGAACCACCCAGGCGCCCCCATTTCATTTTTTCTTATTCTTCAGTGATGAAATATTCTGATTCATTTGTCAATCGACCTCCCACTTAGAGAATAATGGGAGGGAATGGAACTGCCTTTTAAACCTTAAAAAGTGATGAAACAGTCTTAGAGAAAACGGATCAATGTGTTTAAAAGATAACGCGACTGCAAAATCACTTTTGAGAAGAGCAACCGGGGATATCTGAATATGGAGGAGTATTAAAAAAACATTAAGGAGTTGTTTTAAATTTTGTTAAATGTGGTAACGGTACTGTAGTTATAGACGTGAATAATTTTTAGAGATGCACACCGATGTACAAAGGTCGAGGTGAGAGGATACGATGTCAAACCTTTGCTTTACAATGATTCATCTCCCCAAATGAAGAGGAAGTGAAACAAGCACGGTAAAATACTAAGAACTGTTAAATCTATGTAATGGCTCTACTGGGATTTGTTATACTATTCTTTTTTGTTTTTGTGAACGTTTGAAAACTGCCATCATAAAAAGTTCTAAAAACCTAAAAAACTTTAGTTTCAAAACGTTTCTTTCAATGGCAAAAAATGCAACCCACTTAATATGGAATTCAGGTGCTTTTAATCCAAAAGTATCCAGTCTCTAACATCAGAAATGAAACCTCTAGAACATACATTTTGGAAATATGATGGATTTTGTTAGAGGAAACTATTGGGTAATGTTCAAAAACGCCTGTCTTCCAAGAGACAAGTAGAGACCTACTTGTGTCCCATGAGAACACTGGGTATCTACTACTCCCTACCTACCCAAACTCATGTCTTTAAATAAAGCTACAGGAAATCACTCGGAGGGATCAAAATATCTTCGTTTCCCAGGCTTAAAACCAAGATAACCTCTTCACAAATGACAGAATGAAGTACCTTGTAAAATGCGGCTAGAATAGAGTCCTCCCTTACCGGAATCCCAGGGAGCGGGATTGGAATACCATTGAAATTCTCCACAACCGTCCTGGGCTTGAGACAGGCCAAACTGTTCATGCATATACTGAACCACTCAGCCCTTCCAATCAAAAGGAAAATAAAACTTGGAATCCATCCTCTACCCATGGTCATTGGATACAACTCAATTAAAGCAATGCTAACCAGAATTCTAGAAACAGAAACCGGCCATTAAGAGTGGCAAGATTTTTTTATTTCCTACCCCACCCCAAGCTCATATCTGCAGGATATGAAAACATTAATTTAACCTAATGGTGAACGTGTTCCCGTCTGCAAACATTTCCCTAAAGGTTTCCTTGGGCAAGGAACTCTTTATCGGGGCCTAGACTAACACAGGAGTATCTTAGCTACACCCGGACCTCCTGCTGCTACTAGCCCAGTTTCGCTGTAGTATTTATCTCGCTTCGTAAGAACAAGGTGCTTTCTCAACAGGAGAAAACAAAAATCCGCCTCACAGTCTAGTCAGGGGCCAAGCAGGGAATACAAACTTGTCCCACTTGAAAGCACAAGGCCTATCTGTCACTAACTAAACAGCAACCCCAGCCCAAGTGACAAAGGAAGCTTTCTTCCCTATTATTGTTTGAAACAATCACAGGCTATTTGTTCATATTAATTAGCTTATATCTAGTATTAGGCAGCCTTGATTAGAAAAATGCTCTTTGTTACCAAATGAATAGAGGAAAACAAAACCAAAAGCTTTTTTTTTTTTTTTTTTTTTTTGCAATTGTTTTTGCCTTAGAAAAGGATTGTCAGGACTCACACACTCGAAGGTGGGTTTATCTTTACATAGGTCCCTGAATTCAGTCTAAAAGAACATGAGTGGATATGCCAGACGATACCAGGCGAGGCTGATGGAAGGAACTGCTTATTTAGCCTTGTCTGAGGAGAGGGTGTATTTCAATTACTTTCACCTTCTCTGAACCTGGAGAAACCTGGGAGAGTAGACATCCATACAGACTCGTGAGCGAGGGCAAGTCAGCCTGGAACTAAAATCTGACGGCACAAATTACATGTGAAGAACGGATGTACAGATCATCAGAAGGCATGTCATTGACCAGAGGACCTGAGAACAAAGTGACCCAGGGACGTGCAGCTCTCCAGGAGCGTAAGCTCCCTCTCCCTGGGACCTCAGCCCCTAGTTTACTGCTGAATCCTTCCAGGTGGGCTTGGGTTCCTCCAACAATCCAAGGCTGCTTGTTCCCAGCACATGCTAAGAATAATGGGGCTTGCTACTCTCATTGAGATTAATTAATGAACTTGTTCAACAGAACTATCAAAAGTCAGGGCTGGAAGCCAGTCCCATGACTCCAAAGCTACACAGGCTTCAAGACTAGTGTTTAATTCTTCCACGTAGCTTGCGAGGCGCTGCAAGAATCTTCTCCAACCTTGTAACCTAACCCATCTCCCTCCTCCACAACCAGAATTATGCCGATAAATACCTAACAATGGGCCCTTAAGAGTCAGGGACTGTGTTTGCCAATTTCCCTGGTTAAAGACTCCACCCCGGCTGAGTGCAAGCTACAAGCATGAAGTCAGCTGGCTCGCACGGTTCCTGAAAATGTTAACAATCGGATCTCAGGAGCTGGCAGAGCTGGCTTGAGCACATCTGTGCTTACCACCTCACACCCCAGCAGACGGCAGCTATCCTGAATAGACCTCCAAATGCTGGGCTCTCGCTCTCCCCCTGGGACATTCGACACTCACACATGCTCCTTCTCCTCCCTTGTCAGAGTAAGGACACATCAGCTCCCAGCCTGGCGGTCCTCCTTCCAGAAGCCTTCCCTGATCCTGCAGATCTTTCCTGGCTGCTTTACTTTTCTCCTAAAGTCCCCATACTCCTATCCTAGCGGGTGTCACACAGGTCTCTAATATTTTGTTTCCCCGTCTGCACATTTCCCACTACATTTCTAAACCCTGCAGGGCAAAAGCCTTGTTTCTTTTATTTATTCTTGGACTCCCCAGGCCTGCCCACAGTGAGCGTGCTCAACACTATTAACTGAAGTGTACTGAGCACTCGGTGCCAGACTTTGTTCTAAGTTTCAGACATATTATCTCATTTCATCCTTAAAACAACCCTATGAAGTTGGCTCTGTAATTTTTATGTTCATTTTGCATGTAAGGAAACACCTCACAGGGCAGAAACCTTTCTCCCACCCCCACAGGCTCAGGCAGTAAACGCTGAGCCAGGATTTAAACCCCAGGCAGTGGGACTGGAGAGCCCTTGCACATCCAGCCCAGGGTTTGACTTTTTGCCCCCCAGCCCGCCACTGGTAATTCTCAATGAGAAAACTTACTATATTTAAATTCTCCCCAATGAGAGAAACTAAATATTAAGGGACAGGATGTCATCAGGTAGGGTTAAACTTTAGAGGGGCTTTTTCTGTCTCCCAAGACCTAATTTTTTCACTCTGGGGGAAAACATCATCCCCACTGACAATGTATGTTCTAGACTTTTCACTATGCGCTTACATTAATGTATCCTATGGTCGTCCCTAAAAACATACGATCTTGTTTTACAGTTTGAATGATATCTTCCTGAATGCGTTTGCATTTTACTTTCTTTTTCTTCCATCAGGTATCTTAGGGAGACAGAACTGTGTTGAGATATGTACTTACCACTTTTCTAATTGCTTCATGGTACTTAAATCATACCAGCATGCCTGAATTGTCGCTCTGCTATCGTATATTCAGAAAGTTTTGTACTTCTTGGCCTTCAACTAATGCATCAGTGAATAAATACCTTAATGCATGTCTCCTTGGGCTCATCTACAAGTGTTTTTCTAATGCAGTTACTGAGATGGGAAGAGGATATATGGAAAGGGATAGAATTTTAATAGATGCTATCAAATTACTCTCCGGAGTGACTGTACCAATTTACCTTCCCACAGAGGATTTACAAGAGCCCATATTTTCCCCAAGTGTTTGTATTCAATACAACATCTTTCTATGTTGGGTGGTGTTAAACATTTTAATTAAATGAGTCACTGAGAAATACTCCTCTGGCTTGCCAGCTGATAGTAGCTTGTGTAAGAGCAAAGAGGCGGGCGGATAAGATGCTCCTCTGGGAGATGCTGACGGATGCAACAGCGAGATAGAGGGGCTGAAATCCTTGCCCAGAAAACCGAAGCTAGGGCCCACCTCACTTCACCAGAGGCTCAGAATGGCTGCTGCACGGGGACCGCCACAGCGGACTCTGACAGGGCGACCTCGGGTAATGAGTGCTCGGTCTCACCACACACTTACAAGGTCTCTGCAGCACTAAAAACCCTACTGAGGGGAATGGAAACCAAACAGCCCAAGTCAATGAAATGCTGGAAAAGCAAGATCCATTAACCAGAAAGAGAAATACACATGATGGTAGTAACAATCAACTTTCTGGAAAATATCAAATGCTTTAAAATCTTAAATAACAGGAGGACTTTATCCAGATGATAAATTCCAAGGTCTCTTTTTAGAAGAGACAAAAATCACTGATATATACATGAAGTAAAATGCTCACTTCCCCCCACCCCCACCCCCGCCCCTGCCCCCGGCTTCTTGGCTCTTCCCTCCACATATCCCTAACTTGAAATACATACAGAACCCAGTGGCCTGGAAAACGATACAGAACAACAAAAAAAAAAGTGTGGAAAAACATTCTGTATCACCAAGATTTAAACTTCGAACAATATGGTTCTTTTTTCAAAGGTATACTTTTTTCTTAACCTTGGCTTAAAAATGATCATCATGAACGAGATGGGGAAGGCCATACTCTAGAAGAAGGGGCAGAAGACAAAGGAAGAGCAGATGGGACACTAATCGTTGAGCCCCTGCTATGTGCTCTGCACGTATGCTCTCACTCAATCCAGAGAACCATCCCGCAAAGTATGGTGGCATGAGGAGAGGTCAAAGCTGAGCGAGGTCAGCATGACCAAGGTCATCCAACCATCGGGATGTGACTTCTGGCCCAACGCTTGCAAAGGCCGTTTCCCCACTATACCACACTGCCTGCTAAAACGGAGAGGGTCCAATTACTACTCTAATGGATCAGACTGTAAAATAATCTGCAGGCAATGTTCTTGCCATGTGACTGCTGTTCACCGGACAGGAAAAGTAACGCGTGACTACGGTTCACAAGTTTCGGGAGGGGCCTCTTCTTTTCAAAGTTCCTAGAACAGGTCAAGGCAAAACAGTAATTAGAGGAAGCAGACAATGAGACTGCATTCAGAAAACTTCTAAGATGAGATCTGGCCTGAGCTATTTCATTAAAACCCTAAAAAAAAGCCAAGAGAGGGAAAGCAGCAGGATTTATCTTCAACTGTCTTGACCGGGATGCCTCTAGGAACAGACAGACATTCAAAGCACTGAAAACGAAAACCCCTCCGCACGGAGGCTGGTCCTCTGTCATCACTTGCTCATTGTTCCAGCTGCTTCTCTTGAACTCAACAGCACCTCCCCCACGAAAGCACCGTTATCCAAATGCCCACCAAGTGATCATTACAAGGTTTCATACCGTCCCTAGAGTCAGACGCACCTTCTGAAACTCAATTTAAATACCTGGTGCAATTAAGATTAGTGCAAACTTACGCCAGGTTGAGTCACTTACCTGGGGTTGTGAATTTAGAGGGGTGGAAGTGGAGGCAGCAGCCATGGCAGCTCTGCAGTTGCGGGCAGTGACCAGCCCCCAGCACAGCCGTGCCACACACAGGAGTCAGCTCACGTCAGCTGTTGATCAGATCACGGTCATGCTAGGAGGAACTGTGTACCTGGAAAAGGGCGGGAAAATCCACAGTTAGCCTGAAAGGACTAGGGCGTGGGAGTCAAGTACCACTGGCCAGAGGGAGCAGAAATCCCCGCGCCGCATACCAACTCCTAGCTAATGAAAGAACCCAGAAGACAGCATCGCACAACTCAGAGCCAGGACTCCCATACCACTCAGCCAAATCATGTTAGGTTGATGTATTTTCAGAAATCTGAATCCAGCTGTCCTTGCTGGCTAGCTGTTTTGAGGAGGCCGTTTCAGGCTGTAAAGCTGGGGACGGTGTGCCCAAGGGAGACACCATTCCATCATTCAAAAACAAAAGACCCACGACCGATAACTGCCAGTTTAAATACAAAGGGCAAAGAGAATAATACCACTGAGTGTCTTAAAGACCACCCAGTTCAAGTATACCCATTTGCAGATGGAAACCTGAGGTGTGGAGAAGAAACTATTGTCACACATTTCATTAATGACAGAAGCAGGACTGGAGCCACAATCGATCCCCAGTCTCGTATGGATTGTAAGACAGTGAGTATGTTCCATGTTCACATTTCCTCAGGAAACTGAGTTACTGCTAAAATTAAAGAAAGGCAAGACATCCCAAAGTTATAGGAGTCAGTTACAAGAATGAATCAAGAACTCCAACTGCTAGCGGGGGCTTCATTCATCTTGCCCACGAGTGGGGAAGAGTGCATTTCTACAGCCTTCTTGACATCCTTGGAGAGAGGATGCTAGATAGGCACAAAACAGTAACAAAACTTCTGTTGCTAATATGTTCATTAAGGAAACTCAAAAAGATGTTGAATTCTCTGCAGTGAAGTGTGGCCCCAGTTTTGTCTGAAGACCAAAGTGATTGTTTCCACACCATAATTCGATCCGTGGGGAAACTGTTTTTGTTGTAAGAATTTAAGAAAAGTCTTCCTTTCTAAGAAAAGTTCTCATTTTTAGGTTGTTTTCGGACCACCTAACGGTATCCTTTCTTTTATTCAAAAGATATTTATTGAGCATGTACAGTGAACCAGGAGCGTAACGAATCAAACTGAGCCAGACCCTGACCTCAGGGAGCTCTTGTCTGGAAATATCCTTTCTCGTTTCACCAGCATGCAAGATGATACTCAACACTTCTCAACTACTGGAAGATGATACTTTCCATTATAGCAGAAGTAAAGATTTAACTCTTGAGCTGGACATCTAATCCAAGCCTTCTGAGTAACAAATTTTCTGGCACCACTCTGTACCAGTTGGATGATGCCAGGTGAATCACAAAATCTCACAACTGTGTCCTAAGAAATAACCTAGGTTCTTTGAACCTGAAGTTCTGATTTTTATCCCATCTTTGCATATTACCCTTCATCCTAGAGTTTCAATAGCTTTAGGTTTTGTTTAGAACTATGGCTCCTTCCTTCTTTGTCCTCTCTGTTATAGGGATTACAGTTATTAACAGGTAAGGAGTAAAACTGTCAAACTATTTTGGTATAGAACGTTCAACACTAAATTCTTTAGGTGCCCTAATGTTCTCCTTAATCCTAGCTTTAGGGGAGAGGGGGGAAAAAAAGACCATTGTTCATCCTACTGTGAATCTAAGTGAACAGCCTGGGAGAAAGGTGTATGTACAGGGAAGTGGGAGTGCCTTTGGGCTTGAATGCCAAGCCTCCACTGAGAAAATTACAGGACACCCATGGTGCACTGTTTTGTACTGAACTTATTCCCGGCATCATTTTGTGCCCATCCCTACTTTTTTTAAAAATTTTTCCTCTTTCCTTCTCATGTGTTTATAATTCATACCGTCTTACTCTATCATATGTGGGGTGGACCGATGTATATATAACCAAGAAACAAAATAAGCAGACAAGTGAGATTCTATTCTTAAAGACCCACACTGTATGCTCGGGTCCAATATCTAAGCTAACTCATTTAGTGATATGACCTTAAAAGATTTTCAATAGTCAGAGTACAGAGAATTGCCTGAAAGATGACTAGAGAGCAACTAGCCTGTGGTGGGGAAAAGGATATAGAAGTGGATGTGGCAAATATGCCTGGTGGCATCACTGCCAACCAGCAAAGGGGGCAGGCAAGACACTGGGATTTAATGAAAGCCTAGGAGATGCTGAGCACTGAGAAACTCATTCCACATACAGTCTGAGGTACAGAGTGTCACCTCATTTCACGGACAAGAACCCTGAGGCTGTAAAAGTTTGTGTAGCCTATGTAGCCAAAGCCACACAACCCAGACACGAGGGAGCGGACAACCTGTCCAGGTCCCACTCCAGGGCCATGCTCTTTCCACAGACTAGCCCCCCGCCCCCCGACCCATGTGAACACAAATTAAGAACAGAAAGTGCTTAGGGTTTAAGAACAAATTTCAGATGGTCCTGAAGAAAGCAGGATGTGAGCCAGAGGCCCTGCAGGGTAACCAACTTCCCCAAACTCTGAAACAGAGAATCCTGGGCTGCTGCTCTCATCTGTAGAAAACGGTAATGAGGCATTCCTAGTTTTGATTTATGTCACACATCCTTGAGATACGTAAGAGAGAGCCCAGATTCCTAGTTTCCTATCTTCCAGAAGCAAGCAAGGAAATAAGGCAGAAAGTTAACTGCCTTCTCTAATGCATTTCAGACCTATCGAGTTGTGAGGCTTCTGTGGAACCTATTCTGACATGACAGGAGCCCTTTCTGAAATGGCACACGGTTACTTAACTCCAAAAATACAAGGGCTAAGCGATACTACCGCAAAGGGTATAAATCAGCTCTCTTGTGGGAGTGAAGTCCTAAAACTACATTTATAAAACCTATGTACTTCCCAGCTTATTTACCAAACTGCACAGATCATGGGGGAACTAGACAAGGTAAGAGGACATCCTAAATACTAACATTCAGTCCCTATCCAAGTAAGCCACTTCCCTGTGACATGCTAGTCCCCTGCTGTCCCAGAGCCTCGCAACGTCAACCATAGCATCACACCGAATTTCTGAAGAAATTAATCCCTCTCCCGTCCCCCCTCCCCCCAGCAACCCTCAGTCTGTTTCTTGAGATTGAGTCTTTTATGGTTTGTCTCCCTCCCAATCCCATCTTTTCATTTTTTCTTTTCCTACCTCCCCCCAACCCCCCACCGCCTTGAAATGTGTAAACCTGGTGATTCACAGACCTGTACCCCTGGGGATAAAAATACATTATATGTTTATTAAAGTAAAAAATTTAAAAAAAAAAAAAAGAGGTACATGAGCCACATGAGTGGCTCTGTGCCCTTGGGGAGCTTATCTTCTAGGAAAACAAACACATGGAAAGTTAAATAAATATTTATTTAAAATAAAAAAATAAATAAAAAAAAGAAATTAATCCCTCTTTGAAGTCTTCCAAATATCTGGTTGCCTGTCCTGTAGTTCTTCCAACGGGCCACCAATCCAGCTCTCTGCTCTCTTCACTCGGGCTGGAACACAGCTGGAACACCCAGCTGCAGAGAGCCATGGAGTGAAGGGGGTTGGCCCCACTGACCCCAGCTGCCCTTGGGTCATTATTGTTGCTCTTCCCCTCCTTCTCTACTTCACTTAATTCCCCATTCTAGGCATCTCTTCTGATCTCTACCATTCTTCCCCAAACCGCAAACCACTTCTCATGCCCTTCACTTGCAAAAGATCAGCCATCACTTACTTATTTACTGGCCCATTCATCTATTCCTCTATAGTCATTGGGTATAAATTAACTCATTATCCCTCCCTACGATTCAAAACAGATGTACAAAATACAATTCATAAGTAAGAAAGCTACATAGGCTCATTCCTCCGTGCTACGTTACCAGAGAAATCACCAACTGACTCTAAGAACAGGAAATATCCTGAATCAGCCCTAGAAGCCCTGCTACTGCTTGAATTTTCAGAAAAATCTTCTAGAAAGAATCAGTATGAGAGGCTGAGAGGAGGACTAAGGTACAACATTGCCTTCATGTGAAACCACACTGAATGGACAGAAAATAAGCAAATGAGACCCTAACAGATTCATAACGATACGCCTAGCTCAGAGGGATGAGGGGTGGAGGGGATGAAGCCAGGAGACATGGGAGCACCTTTCCAATACACTCACTCCTTAGATGGGGTTTCTGGCTTCAACTGAGCAAGTCATCTCCGGCTGTATTTACTTCTGATTTACATGTGACCATGATGACTGCCCCAGAAAACATGTGGGGAAAAACTCTACCAGCTGGCTTCTGACATGGGCTTGCCAAGTGACAAAGACCTTACTAAGTGCCACCCCAAATACCTAAAAGAAAAGTCTTTGGTTCTGAGGCAAACTCCCTTTTGTTTACTTCTGCAGCTGATACTGGCTCCTTCTCTAGGCCTCATAGGAAGATGAATTTCTAACTGGCAAATTAATGTACTATAAATCTAACCATTTTCCTTTATCTGGACTTGAGTCCAACAGTGACTCATTTCAGCCTCTTGAAAGAACACAGGGCCATACTGGATACTGAATATGCATAGACTTCCCTCCCTATGGATAAGCAACAGAGAAAAATCCAAATCCACCAGGCAAATGAAAAATATTATGGCTCAAGAGAAGGGAAGATTCTAGGATCAGAGCAAGTATTTACTTAAGGAATGGGGGTATTATGTTAAGAAAAAAAACTTTTAGGGGCGCTGGGGTGGCTCAGTGGGTTAAAGCCTCTGCCTTCGGCTCAGGTCATGATCCCAGGGTCCTGGGATTGAGCCCCACATCGGGCTTTCTGCTCGGCAGAGAGCCTGCTTCCCCCTCTCTCTCTGCCTGCCTCTCTGCCTACTTGTGATCTCTGTCTGACTTGTGATCTCTGTCCGTGAAATAAATAAAATCTTTTAAAAAAAGAAAAAAACTTTTAAAATCTTGAGGTCAGAATGAGTCTGCGTTAACCAAAAAGAAAAAAGAAAAAAATCTGAATTATGAACTTGAATGAAGGCAGTCGATAAAGCAGAAAACAAAAAATAAAGTAAAAGACGGTTTTCGAGAAGGAGAAGATAAATCAGAGCTTGGTGGGGGAGGGGCTTACATGGGTAAAGATTTCAAAGCTGCCAGCTCCAAAACATAAAAGATGAATGAAAAGTACCAAAGGGGGGGAAGAAAGAAGTCATCCATGCTACAACCAGAAAAGAACACATTAATGTTTAAAGCTTTAGAAAAGTGTTACATATAAATAAAGCCTTTTAGATGAAGTAGGAAAAAATGCCAGACTTTAAATCTGTGTATCCTTCCACAGCGAACTCTTTAGTCTGGCAGAAACCAAGTAGAAAAAAACACTCCAAACCTCAAACCTGGAGGAACAAGAAGATGTGAGATAGGAAGGTCAGAGCGATAGGTTGTCTTTCTTGGTATTTATTCCCCCTACCAGAGCAAAACAGCATTGATAGCCAGCCGATAGCCAGCCTTATAGCATCAAAGGACTAATGTTCTCTGGATTCTAAGCAGATGAAAACGTAACAATAGTAACACCAGAAAGATAACACTGCACCCACTGAAACAAACACAGGATACTTAACAAATGCTAATTCAAAATGCAGTAGAAAGACTGAAATATCAGGTTAAGAAACTTGCCCAAAATGTAGAGCCAAAAAAGCAAAGGAAAATAGAATGGTAAGAAGGAAAAAGGTAGTGGATCGTCAAGGAGATCCAAGAGCTCAAGAAAAGCAATTCCAGAATGAAAGAAAAAAGGAAATGGGAGGAGGAGGGTCACATAACTCAAAACGTTTCCTAAAACAGAAAAGTCATAAATTTGTGGACTATTAGAGTCCACTGAGTGCCTACCTGCCCAACTCAACTGATTTTAATATGCCCACATTAAGCATATGATCACAAAGAATTTTTAAATGGTAGAGATAGAAGAAAATCCCGTGGCCAATCAGAAATTGGGGGTGGGTGGTGCAGATAAACAAAGAATTAGGGATCAGATAGTCTTTGGACTTCTCAACAGCAACCTGGAAGCCAGAAGACAATGAGGCAAGCCATTTACAACCTACAATTGTATTGGAGGATGTTCTTCAGCAAAACAGGGAGGAAAATAAGAAAATAAAAGGCATGTAATACAGAAACAGGAGTTCAGTACAGAAGAAAAACCAAAGGAATTTCTGGCATCACTGAGAAATGCGATCCCTGGCTGACAGGTAATAGGACTCAAGAAGTAGCTTTGGCAAAATAACTGTCCATCTGGACACATCGGGAGCAGACTTCTAGAACTGACAGAGTTTGAGACTGAATGAGTACACAGAACACAAACATAAAAAGAAGGATTAAAACTTTGGAGGATTTGCAGAAGAGGAGAAGGATTCCTAGAATTCTAGATAGCTCCACTATTAACATTAACAAGGTCACGATGGCATTAACACTCAGGAATGAAGGGCCCTAATCAAAATCATGACCTGTATTAGGACAAAGAGGTACAGGATGGGAATGTGTGTACGACATACCTTCCCCGTGGGACAGCTAGAAATATTCAAAACTGATATACCAAAAAGTACAAGTAAAGATCTTAGAGATCTTAGAGATACAATGAAAATACTGAACAGGGACGCCTGGGTGGCTCAGTGGGTTAAAGCCTCTGCCTTCGGCTCAGGTCATGATCCCAGGGTCCTAGGATTGAGTCCCGCATTAGGCTCTCCGCTCAGCGGGGAGCCTGCTTCCCTTCCTCTCTCTCTGCCTGCCCCTCTGCCTACTTGTGATCTCTGTCTGTCAAATAAATAAATAAAAAATCTTAAAAAAAAAAAATACTGAACAAAGCCACTAAAACGAATGAAAATGCTATTTACAGTGAGGGTAAAATGGTAGGGAAAGAAGAGCTCCTTTTCTTAAGTAAGCCTCATAACAGCTACTTGACAATTAAAGTTACAAACATGCAGCAAAAAATAAAAGCAAAGGGCGCCTGGGTGGCTCAGTGGGTTAAAGCCGCTGCCTTCAGCTCAGGTCATGATCTTGGGGTCCTGGGATCGAGCCCCACATCGGGCTCTCTGCTCAGCGGGGAGCCTGTTTCTTCCTCCTCTCTCTCTGCCTGCCTCTCTGCCTGCTTGTGATTTCTGTCTGTCAAATAAATAAATAAAATATTAGAAAAAAAAAGAGTTCAAAAAATAAATAAATAAATAAATAAAAGCAAAAGAAGAGATTGTCTCACTGCTGACACTAAAAATTAAAAATTACAACAGGCAGAAGTACTACAACAGAAAACCAAGTGGATGCCATGGAAGAGGGGCTTGAGAAAAACTACACATACTTGTAATAATAGAATTTACTAGACTGATTAGACAGTATAGCTATGGAGCACAGAAAGAAGAGAGTCAATATAAGAATAATTGGTAGATCTGAGGACAAACGGCACTTAGTTACTTAAAAATACAAGCAGGGGCTCCTGGGTGGCTCAGTGGTTTAAAGCCTCTGCCTTCGGCTCGGGTCATGATCTCAGGGTCCTGGGATCAAGCCCCGCATCGGGCTCTCTGCTCGGCAGGGAGCCTGCTTCCTCCTCTCTCTCTGCCTGCCTCTCTGCCTACTTGTGATCTCTGTCTGTCAAATAAATAAATAAAATCTTTAAAAAAAAAATACAAGCAAATTTTTCTTAAAAGATGTAGAAGATTTAAAGAACTTACCACAACACAAACAACAATAGAAAAAACACACAAAATGCATTAAATCAAAATTAAGAACTTCTGTGCAAAGGACACAATCAAAAGTAAAAATATAGTCCATGGAATCGAAGAAAATATTTGCAAATCCTAAATCTAAAAAGGAGTTAATATCCAGAATATATAAAGAACTGCTACAACTCAACAATAAAATCAAACACCTAAAAAATGAACAAAAGACTTGAACAAACATTTCTCCATATACAGATGGCCAAAAAGCACCACGACAAGATAGTCAACATCACCAATTGTTAGGGAAATGCACATCGAAACCACAATGAGATAGCACCTCACCCGTTAGAACGGTTGCTATCCAAAAAAGCAGAAAATAAGTACTGGCAGGGATGTGAAGAAATCGGAACCTTTATTTTACTGCTTGTGTACTATGTACTAGTGTGTACACTACGTACTAATACCAGTAGTATTATGTGCTACTGGCAACATGGCTCAGCTCCTATTGAAAACAGGATGGGGTTTCCTCAAAAAGTTAAGAATGGAATCATCATATGACCCAGCAATCCCACTTCTGGATCTATCACCAGAAGAACTGAGAGCAGGGTCTCAAAAGAGATATTTGTATACCCATGTTCCAACCAGCATTATTCACAATAGCCAAAAAGTTAAAACAACTCCAGTGCCCATCAGCAAGTGAATGGAGCAATGATGTGGTAGTAAATACAAGGGAATATCACTCAGCCTGAAAAAGAAGAAAATGCTGACCCATATTACAACATGGATAAACCTTGAGGGCATTATGCTAAGCAAAATAAGCCTGTAACAAAAAGATAAACCCTTGGTGATTCCACTCAAACAAGGTACCTAAAGCAGTCAGATTCACAGAGACAGAAAGCAGAAGGATAGCTGGCAGCGGCTGCGGGGAGGAGGAAATGGGGAGCTGTTGTTTAATGGGTACCGCGTTGCGGTTTGGCCAAATGAAGGGTTCTGGAGATCTGTTGACCAGCAATGGGAACATACATAACACTATCCAAACCCGAAAATGGGTAAGACAGTAAATTTTATCTTAGGTATCTGCTACCACAATTAAAAGGGGGAAAACAGAGGGGCACCTGGGTGGCTCAGTGGGTTAAAGCCTCTGCCTTCGGCTCAGGTCATGATCCCAGGGTCCTGGGATCGAGCCCCGCATCGGGCTCTCTGCTGAGCGGGGAGCCTGCTTTCCCCCTCTCTCTCTGCCTGCCTCTCTGCCTACTTGTGATCTCTGTCTGTCAAATAAATAAGTAAAATCTTTAAAAAAAAAAAAAAGGGGGGGGGACAGAGAGCTCACCACCTTCCAGGGAAACTATGGGGTAAATGACCTACAACTGAAGCACTAAGTTAAGTTAGTGAACCACAAGGGTTAAAAGCATTCCCATTAAAATAAAGATCAAGGGAGGGGGGCGGTGGGTAGGGGCGGTATATAGCCACCATCATCCTGACCACAGCAGATAAGACAGGAACAAATTTCATGGTTATTGTCAGAAATACGTAATGACTCAAAAAGTATATGTTCAGGGCACCTGGGTGGCTCAGTGGGTTAAAGCCTCTGCCTTCAGCTCAGGTCATGGTCCCAGGGTCCTGGGATTGAGCCCCCGAATCAGGCCCTCTGCTCAGCAGGGAGCCTGCTTCCCTTCCTCTCTCTCTGCCTACTTGTGATCTCTGTCTGTCAAATAAATAAAATCTTTTAAAAAAAAATGTATATGTTCACCCCAAACTGTCATCTACTTGCAAGAGCAAGAACAAGGCACTTTTATTAAATATAACTGGGATGTAGTTCTCCCTGAAAAATCCACTCAACGGTATAATGCAACTGGTCATGTGATAAATAAAAATAAGGTGCTGAGGGGAGCCTGAGCACGGGCAGACTTTCAATGTAAACACAGAATACCTGGGATCCTAACGGGACCAAAAAATGCAGTTATTGTAACTATTAAAAGCTATGTAACTGAAATGCCTATAGCTGTAGTGAACTAAGAGAAAAACTCATCGGGGCACCTGGGTGGCTCAGTCAGTTAAGCTTCAGACTCCTGGTGGCGGCTCAGGTCATGATCTCAGGGTTGTAAGATCGAGCCCCGAATCGGGCTCTACACAAGTCTGCTTTCCCTCTCCCTCTGCACCTGCTCTCCTCAGCTCACTCTCTCCAAAATAAATAAATAAATATTTTTTTTTTTTTTAAAAAAGGCCTTCAGAAAATTGCCAGAAAAAGGGAAACATCATCACCTTTTGAGAGTTAATCAATACTCTTTTATTTCTAATGTCAATAAAAGGAGAATTTCAGGCTCAAAGAGCCAAGAAAGGGAGAATAAATGGGTGACTAAAGATCCATGGTGCATTCTTTTAGCTCAATTTCCTAGCCTTACCACTGCTTCACATAAAACCAATGAAGCAAATGGTCCAGCTGGGATGAAGAAAGCTATGATCATTCTCAGGGTCCATTTGCTTCCCATAGAGACTTAGAACAAAGAAATCAGAAAAGCACTTAAGAAACCGAATCGTTTCCTCATGTTTTGTTTTAAAATACCATCTCTACCTGTGGCAGCAGAAACTTTTCCTCTCGTCTTCAAAGTATCAGGCCCAAGACCTTGCTTCAATATATTTACTGAAGACAAAATGTTTCGTGTTCTTAAATCTTTTCTTTTCCTACATATAGGATCAGTTTTTCCATTTGCTTCTCCAGCTTTTCAATCAGACCTTTCACTCTACACTTGGCCTAAAAGTCTATCATTCTTTCCATATGGCACTCAGCGGACGCATTCCAAGGAAGGGATACACGCGGCCAGCAGAAGGAGAACCGAAAGCACCACCATCGCCCATTTTAACATGTATCTTATCTGTTCAGAGTCCAGCATTCTACAGATGTTAGAAACTGGCCCAAAATGATCTAAAGAAACTCACTGTTCTGATTTCAAAGAGTGCACTGACAGGCACACTGTTTTCACTTTTGAACAGTGCTCTTGACTGGGAGAGATACTCTCCTGAAATGTCTCAAAATAACCAGGAATTGTCAGAACACAAGTGGCAGAAAAATCTCAGAACAGCTGTCACCACTAAAGGGAAAGATGTGTTGCCTATCCTCTGTTTATCATCTCAAACTCAAGCTAGTCTCTGTTATATGGCTTAGAAAATGGGGGAGAGGGGTTGTGCTTTAGTAAAAGTAGACCAGGAATGGGCTAGAATTACAGCTTTCAGGGTTAGAAAACAATGAACAAGTGAGTGTACTCCATCACGAAGGGTGAGAGAAGGGATAGGGATGAAGGAAGAAAAGTCAACTAAAAGGACTGAGAGAATCCTCTTGAAAGGTAGAACAAATTTCTCTTTGGATAAGAGACAGATTCGGGGCGCCTGGGTGGCTCAGTTGGTTGAGCAACTGCCTTCGGCTCGGGTCATGATCCTGGAGTCCCAGGATGGAGTCCCACATCGGGCTGCCTGCTCGGCGGGGAGTCTCCTTCTCCTGCTGACCTCTCTCCTTCATGCTGTCTCTCTCTCTCAAATAAATAAATAAAATCTTAAAAAAAAAATTATAAAAAGAGAGAGAGAGAGACTCACTACTGCCCTGTTTCTACTGCCAAGCCCCACAATGTTTAAGCTCTTGGTCTTCTTGGTATCTCATGCCATGACCCTCAGCCATTTGCATAGGGACCCAGAGTAGTGCAAAGACCGATGGGACTTAGGACTTGTGTCTACAGGAAAGAAGAACTACCCTGACGCACAGCATGGATAAATTTTACTGAGGAATGTTTAGGGAGGGAGCCTCTGAGCCATGCTGAAGTATTTGCAGTCCTTCAGTTTCAAGACACGGAGAATGACAACCTCCCTAACCAAGCCTTGGGCCAAGCTAGACTCTGCCAAATGCAGCCACTGGGGGAGATGGAAGGTATTTCCTCCTGAGAGCAAGTGCATATTTCTCAAGTCAGAATTCCTAAATGGCCCACAACTGAAGGAATATGGACATGCATATTCATGTTAATGGAGGTAAGGAGAAGGGAAGAGGGGAAGAAAAGAGAGCAAATGGGAGGGGGGGCAAAGTATCCAAACAGCTGGTCAGAATACAGAAGTCTACAGCTGTGATAAGACCAGTGACTCAGCCCAGAGTAACAGTGTGTAACAGCAAAGGGGCCTGTTAACAAAGGCATCTAGCAATTTATACTGGGTAAAGAATTAATACTAAGCAAAGATTTTGCTACAAGGATGCTTGATGCATTATTGTGTATGACTGGCAAATTTTAGAAACCATCTAAACACCTGATACTACAAGACTTGCCAAACTGAGTTACTAAAGCTGTATACATACAATTTAATTTTATATGATAAAAATTTATACAATTTTTATACAAGGAAAATTAAATTATATTGAAATTGTGTATCTATACACTGCCCGCAATTTGGAAAAACATACAAGGATAATACATACATATTTACTAAGCCCTGAAATGGTACATGGTATCACTCAGAGTATCTTGTTTTGCCAGAAAGACAGCACTCAAAGAATCATGCGGACATGTTAAAAGAACAGGGAAGTTTGCTTCAAGGGCAGCCCCTTGGCCTAAAATAAAAATTTTTAATCTACAAAATAAAGGACAGTAACAGCTTTAAAACCTTTTAAATAGAAATTAAGGAGTTCATTTTAATGCAAATAAATGAATAAAAGTTTGGCAATAAATGGGATATTTACATAGACCCAAAAACTCTCCCACAAAATCCATATACATTACAAAGGGAAATCAGAAGCTTTACAGTAGATAAGTCTGAAAGACACCACCTTAATCAAATCTTTGAAGTAAGTATCACGGGAAATTGGAACAAACAGACTCTGTGTGCCACTGAGAGGATGTGATGAGAAGAACACAGTCTCACTTCTGTGATATTCCTGCCCAAGGTTCAAAATCTGAATTTAACCAAAGGAAACATGAGCCAAACCCAAATTGAGGGACGTTCTGCAAGATAAGTTTCCTATAACCTTTAATTTTAAGTTTTACTTATTGAAGTAAATCTCTACACCCAACGTGGGGCTCGAACTCACGACCCTGAGACCAAGAGTTATGGACTCCTCTGACTGCGCCAGGCGTCCTATAATTTTTAAAAGATCAGGTTATAAAAGAGGGGAAATAACACCGAGAAACTGGTCCCTGTTAAAGAAGACGAGACATGATAAATGAATACAATCCAAGATTCTGGACTGGATCCTTTGCTATAAAGATTATTGAGATAAGTTGGGAAAAGTGCAGGAGGACCCGAAAATTAGACATAATAAAGATGCTCATCTCCTAATGTGGATGGTGGCTTTGTGACTATGTGAAGAACGTCCTTGTATATGGGAAATATATTCTATAGTACTTGAGGGTGTCAACATCATGTCAACAAATCACTTCCTTTTATTTTTTTTTTAAGATTTTTCATTTATTTATTTGACAGACAGAGATCACAAGTAGGCAGAGAGGCAGGTAGAGAGAGAGCAGGGGAAGCATGCTCCCTGCCGAACAGAGAGCCCGGTGTGGGGATCATGACCTGAACCGAAGGCAGAGGCCTTAACCCACTGAGCCACCCAGGTGCCCCTCAACAAGTCACTTCTAATTGACTCAGTGAGTTAAAAGGTCCCTTCGTACTTTCGTACTCTACTTGCAACTTCTCTGTAGGTCATAAAGAGGAGGGAGAGGTGGAGGATGATGAGGGGAGAAGCCGGGGCAGCAGAAGCCCCTCCATCCAAGAGAAAATGTGTTTAATTGGAAAGGAGTGTTCATGTGTCACCGTTTAACATAGGAATACACAGGCCCGAGAATAAATTGAATTTTACAAAATTTAATCTGGTTAGGAGTTACTGTTACAAATTACATGACTACCCCAGACACACATGCGCCTGATTGTAGAGAAGACAGGAAAAGAGGTCTCAGACAAACGGCTGTGTATGAGAGGCGCGTTGCCAAAAGTCAAATAGGTCTTTTGAAAGAGGAGAAGTCTGGACTACAGCACACAATGCAGGCAGCATCACACCATTAAGTTTTGCTTGAGTTTCAAAGCTAAAGAAGTATTATGGCACCAAAGAGATACATTTCCATCAACACAAAACAAAGCAAAAGGCAGATGACCCACCAATGTGGTCTTAAGACGTCTTCAGTTTCCAGGCTATGGGGGAAATGGGACAAGGTACCACGTTCTTTGAAGAGGGTGGATTATGAAACTTCTTCTGCCTACCAGTGAGAATAATCTCTTCCAGATGCTGTTTGGCTCTCAACGTGCTCTTCAGAAATATGAACGTTTTATTTCTTTTCAAAGTTCAAGAGCCAAATAAGAAACCGCGTTTCCTTTACTAATCTCTAATTAAACTGGAGATGGGTTACCTTAAAAAAAAAAAGAAAGAAAGAAAGAAAGAAAGAAAAAAATCCCGTACATCCTAAGTCTAGATCTAGACATCCTGGCCAAACGTTTTGAGGAGGTAAAGAAATAATACCTGTTGAATACAATGGAAACAATGAAGCGCTTAATTTAATTTCCTTTCCTGCTCGCTGTTCCTCAGTGAGGTCCCTCCTGGCGATCTCTCTTTAAAACAGACTTCCTTAGAACAGTAAGTATGGAGGGAAATCTGAAGACCGCTAGGACTGGGGGACAGCATGAATTGTTCCCGGCTGGGCAGAGAATATGTAAATACCATTGGTTCCTGAGAATTCTCGAATATGCTTTTGCCAACTTGAAAGGTCAGTAAGGGAAGGCTGGCCTCGTTCATTAATATAACAATTTCATGAGTAACATTTTACAACATTATCATCCCTGCTGAAGAAATTAGGAATGTGGAGCAGAGGGAATTAGAGGACTTTCCTCAGTGCGCCATGATTTAGTAACTAGGAAAACAAGCAAACAAAAAAGGGGCCCCTCCCGAACTTACGTGAATGGTATTCTAAGTCTTGTTTTCCTCTTATGAAAGGATTTTAAATGTGACAGTGGTTATCTTTTTAAATTATTGTTGAAGCTGTTTATCAGGAAAGGAGCAGAAAATGGGAAGGCGGTGAAGCCTTTTTACAAACTACAGAGATAATAAAACCACCAAGTAGCCGCAGAACCCCTATGCCTGAGACGTGACCTAAAAACCAGCTGGAGACCTAAAAACAGCTGTGAGACACCACTTTAAAGGCTTCTGACCATCTAATCATCAGTCTGAAAAATGCTGTCCTACTTGTCCAGAAAAATCACAGGGGGAAATCCAAATATGTAAAGAATGGAGAGTGTCCTACAGAAAAACATCTCGCCAGTGTGAAAAGATATTATATGGCTAAGCCCAAGAGAAGAGAAAGCATGATAAAATTAAAAAGGGAATTCTGGTAGAAAAGGAATCAGAAAAAGAAAAAAAAAGTTTTATTCAACGGATGTTACCTGAAAAATCTGGAAGGAAAAACCCCCAACCACACTCAGTGGCAGAGTTTCTACCTGAACAAGGGTTTCCTGGGGCTTAAAAAAGGAAGGAGTGTGCTGTAAGGCCAGGGTTCATGTGGTTGCCGTTTTAAGCCAAGTCATGGAGATAAAATAAGCAGGCAACAGATCTATAAATCCTCTGTGTTCCGAGATTTCTTCATTTTGCACTACTATGGCACTGGGTTCCAACGGAAGGTGGTGTGCTCAGTCCACAGCCCAGAAGGGGATCCAGAGGCATCAGGAACCAGTCACCTCTCTGAAGAGCCATCCCTGTCTTAGTGGTGGCTGTGGAGGTGACCAGGATGACAAGGGAAGGCTCTTCTCCTGCTGGGGCCTGATGGTTTCGTTTTGGAGCCTGATCTCAGATCCATGTTACATGAACTCCTCTCAGCTGGAGTTCATAGCACCACACTGATTTCTTTTGGCCCCAATCCTGCATTGCAGCTGTTTGTACTTATTTGAGGTATGGTGTATTTTGAAACAAAATGAACCAGATTTCCCCTACTGCCTAGGTCAGTGCCTGGTAATGGAAAACATTAACTCTTTCATGACCAGGATACTGACAACTGTAGTACGTCCATCATAAATGCAAGAAGACACAAAGGAGACAGGGATCCGCGGCTGGGAGAGGTTCTCCAAATAAGCTTATTTCAAAGCCAAGGGCAGATATTATACCATTTACATAGCTTCTGGGCCCCATCCATCTCTAGTTTCAGGCAGCTTACAGGTTTTAAAAGAACAAGAGTTATGAGTTCGAACAATTATATGCCAACAAACTAGACAATCTAGAAAAAACAGATAAATTCCTAGAAACAAACAACCTACCAAGACTGAATCAGAAAGAAATAGAAGATCTGAACAGCTCAAACACAAATAAGGAGATAGAAACACTAATCAAAAACCTCCCAACCAAAAAAAGGCCAGGCCTAGATAGTTTTGCTGGTGAATTCTACCAAACATGTAAAGAAGAATTAATGCCAATCCTTTCCAAATGCTTCCCAAAACAACTGAAGAGGAAGAAATACTCCCAAATCCATGTTATGAGGCCTACATTAACCTGTTGCAAAAGCCAGATAAAGATACTACAAGAAAACATAAGCCAATATCCCTGATAAACACAGGTGCACAGGGTGCCTGGATGGCTCAGCCGGTTAAGTGTCTGCCTTTGGCTCAGGTCATGATCCCAGAGTCCTAGGATCAAGCCCCATGTTGGGCTCCCTGCTCAGTGGGGAGGATGCTTCTCCCTTTCCCTTTGCCTGCCACTCCTCCTGCTTGTGCTCTCTGTCAAATAAGTAAATAAAATCTTAAAAAAATAAAAGTGCAAAAAGTCTCAAAATTTTAGCAAACCCAAATAGCACATGAAAAGGATCATACACCATGACAAGTGTGATTTAACACTGCAAGTGTGGCTCAACATACACAAATCATTAAGCATGATACAACCACATTAATAAAAGGTTAAAATATTATTATCTTCTCGACAGATGCAGAAAAAGCATTTGGCAAAATTTGACATCTGTTCATAATAAAAACTCTCAACAAATTGGGACTAGAAGGAACATACCTCAAAATAATAAAGGCCACATATGACAAACTCACAACTAACATCATGTTCAACACTGAAAAGTTAAAAGCTTTCCCACTAAGATCAGGAATGAAGCAAAGATGGCCACTCTCACCACTCCCATATTTAGTATTGGAAGTTCTAACCAAAGCAATTAGGCAAAAAATAAATAAATAAATAAAAGGCTTCCAAATCAGAAAGGAAGGAAAGTCTCTCTTTGCAGATGATAGGATTTTTATAAATAGAAAATCTCACCAAAAAAAAAGTTAGAATAAATTCAATAAAGTTGCAGGATATAAAATCAATACACAAAAATCATTTCTTTCTTCACACTAACAATCAACTATTAAAAAGAAAACCATCCCATTTAGAATGCGTCAAAAACAATAAAATGTTTAAGAATAATTATTTGATGAAGGCATAAAAAGCTATATGCTGAAAATTAGTAGACTGATGAAAAAAATAGAAGACACAAATGGAAGATATGTGTTCATGAATAAGAGTATTGTTAAAATGTCCATTCTACCAAAAGCCATCTATCAATTCAAAGCATTTTCTATCAATGTTCCAATGGCATTTTTTATAGCGATAGGAAAAAAAAATCCTAAAATTCTTATGGAACTACAAAAGACCCCAAATAGCCATTGTTCCTGGGAAAGAATAAACCTAGAAGCACCCCAATTCCTGATTTCAAACTTTAGCACAAGCTATAATAATCAAAACAATATGGTATTGACATAAAAACAAACACACAGCACTGGGGGTTATAAGCAACCAATGAATTGTTGAACACTACATCAAAAACTAATGCTACTCAAACACAATTAAGAAAGAAAAAACACAAGCAACTGAAACAGAACTGAGGATTGAGAAATAATACCAACATATATGATCAACTAATATTTGACGAGGAGCTAAGAATACTCAATGGGGGAGAAGACAGTCTTTCCCACCAACGGTGCTGAGAAAACTGGATATCCACACGCAAAAAAGAATGAAACTGTACCCCTTCTTCTTCTACTTACAAAAATTAACTCAAAATGAATTAAAGACAGAAGTATAAAACCAAAACCATAAAACTACTAGAAGAAAACATAACAGTGTCCTTGACAACAATTTTTTTAATGTGACACCAAAAGACAAACAACAAAAGCCAAAATAATTAAATGGGACTATATTCTCTATATTCTCTGCACAGCAAAAGAAATAATCAACAAAATGAAAAGACATCTACAGACTGGGAGAAAAAAAATCACAAACCACCTATCTGATAAGGGATGAATATCTGAAATAGATAATGAATTCATACAACTCAATAGCAAAAAAAAAAAAAAAAAATTTTAAAAAAAATTGTGGATTTTAAAAATGGGCAAGGGTCTTGAATAGACATTTTCCAAAGACATACAAATGGCCAATGGACACATGAAAAGATTCATAACATCACTAATTATCAGGGAAATACAAATCAAAACCACAATGAGATGTCACCTCACACCTGTTAGAACGGCTGTTATCAAAAAGACGAGAGATAACAAGTGTTGCTGAGATGGTGGGCAAAAAGGACTCCTTGTGCCCTCTTGCTGGGAATGCAGATTGGTGCAGCCACTGTGGAAAACAGAATGGAGGTTTACGGACAATCAGAACCACGATACGATCTAGAAATCCCACTTCTGGACTTCATTACTGAAGGAAATAAAGTCATTATCTCAAAGGAATATCTGCATTCCTATTTTTATTGCAACATTAACAATAGAAAAGACATGGAAACAACCTAACTGTCCATGGACAGATAACTGGCTAAAGGAAATGTGGTGTATATATGTACAATGAAATATTATTTAGCCATAAAAAGGGGGGAAATTCTGCCTTTTGTGACATTGATAGACCCTGAGGGCATTATGCTAAGTCAGACAGAGAAAGACAAATATTGTATGCCCTCACTTGTATGTGAAATCTAAAAAGCAAAATCACAGAAATATGGTTGCCAGGGCCTAGGGAGTGGAGGAAATGGGGAGATGTTGGTCAAAGTTTACAAAATTCCAGCGATAAAATGAGTAAGTTCTGGGACTCTGTATAGCATGGTGACTATAACTAACATTCTGTATTATACACTTGAAAGTTATTAAGAGAATAGATCTTAAATGTCATGACCACAAAAAAAAGGTAATTATAAGAGATAATGGTTATGTTAACTAAACTTTTTATAATCATTTTGCAACATATACCTACAAATCATCATGTTGTACATCTTAAACTCAGCGTTATAGATCAATAATATCTCAATAAAGCTGGGGGTAATAAGACTCATGGATAAAAGTGGACAAGGGAAATAGGTATTTCTAAATTGAGTGCAAAATGTTACCAAGCTCTCTGGCAACTAAACCAAAAAGAGAAAATGAAGAGCTGCATATTAACTATCGGGAGAGAAAGAGAGACTATGTTCTACTAAATCTAAGCGAGAGTCATCATGTGGTAAAAACAGAAAGAAATATTAATATGGCCATTTCTTCTCTACCAACCCTCAATGAAAGCAGAAGACAAAAATCCATGGTTCTTAGGATATTTGCAAATGACATATCCAATAAAGGGTTAGTACCCAAAACATATTAAAAAAACTTATACAACTCAACACCAAAAAACCCCAAATAATGTAATTTAAAAATGGGCAGAGGACACAAACAGACATTTTCCAAAGAAGATAAACAGATGGCCCACAGACACATGAAAAGATGCTCAACATCACTGATCATCAGGGAAATGCAAATCCAAACTACGATGAGATTCCACCTCACACCTATCAGAATGGCTAAAATCAAAAACACAAGAAACAAGTGTTGACGAGGATGTGGAGACAAAGGAACCCTCTTGCTCTGCTAGTGGGAATGCAAACTGGTGTAGCCACTGTACAAGACATATGGAGATTCCTCACAAAGTTAAAAATAGAACTACCTGAAAATACAGCAATCACACTACTGAGTATTTACTCCCCAAATACAAAAACAGTAATTCCAAGGGATACATGTACCTCTATGTTTACAGCAGCATTAACCATAATAGCCAAATTATGGAAGTAGCTCAGTGTCCATTAGATAGATGAATGGATAAATAAGGTGTATGTGTGTGTGTTCCACATGTGTACACACACACACACACACAATGGAATATTATTCAGCCATAAAGAAGAGTGAAATCTTGCCATGTCATCATGGATGGAGCTAGACAGTATTATGCTAAGTGAAAAAAGTCCATCAGAGAAACACAAATACCATATGATCTCCCTCATCTGCAGAATTTAAGAAACAAAACAAATGAGGAAAGAAAAAGGGAGAGAGAGATTGACAAACCAAGAAACAGGCTCTTAACTATAGAGAACAAACCGATGGTTACCAGAGGTAGGTAGGGAAGTAGGTAGGGTAAGAAGTAGAAGAAATAGGTGATGGGGTTTAAAGAGTACATTTATCATGATGACCACCAAGTATTATACAGAATTGTCGAATCACTATACTTCACACCTGAAACTAACATAAGACTATATGTTATCTATACTGGAATTAAAATTAAAAACTTAATAAATAAATAAAAAAAAATTTAAACCCACAGTTCTCAGAGGGCTGAGACTCTTAAACCCAGAACACACGCCAGAATGAACAACTCTCCTCACCTCTACCAGAGGCTTTTGCTTTAGCAGAATCCAATCACCTGTAGTTTTAACGCCTTAAGTAAACCTCTATTACAAGCCATGATCTTAAATCAGAGTTCTACAGAGACACCTGTATATGGGCAATGCATTATCTTCCACATATATACAACTGAGTGATCTAACAGGACACAAGGTGAAAGCAGAGGTTGCCAAAGCAGGCTTTGCCACAGAACATTAAAAACACCGATTCCTGGGCCCTACGCGAGGCTCACTGAATCAGACTGTGTGTGGATGTGAACCAGGAATGTGTATTTTAATGAGTGCCCCAAGTGAGCCTAGGTTGAAAGCCAGATGTGTTAACTAGTGCATTAAACTAATGGTTCTCAAACTATAGCCTACGACGCCCAGATTTCATCGGAAGGTTTGTTCAAATACCAGACGGCTGAGTACTGACCGTAGGTCTGCAAGGGAGAGCCATCTTGCACTTAGTAACAAGTTCTCAAGTGATGCCGGTGGAGCTGCACCAGGGACTACACTTTGAGAACCACTCATGAGACTGTTCCTTTAATCTATCAGTTCCCTCAACTGGCCTTTGATACAACTGGAAAGTAGACAACTCAGTCTCTGCTAAGTGCCTGAAGTCTAAGTGTTCAGGGCTGTTGAATAAAAACCAGTCTCATGTGTTTTTGATATGAGAAATAAAAAGCAAATTTGGTCTTTTCTTTAAAAAAAAATGACATTGTACTCCAAACAGAGGGCAATTTTGCCTATTCAACTGTGAGGATTTCCAGAAATTTTCTTAGGAAGGAGCCTTTGCATTATTCAATAAAGACTAATTGGAACTCCGCGGGTCAGTGATGAAAAGATCTGAGTTCACGTGTTGCCCTTTATAAATCTCGGACATGAACTAACACTTAGTGAAGCTAAGAACATGTCATTTTTGAGCAGGACTCAATCCCAGTGTGAGTCCACAGAATAAGAGAGCTGCAAAATGTACCCAGCACACCATTATAGGAATTGACCCACGGAATGAAGGGATTTAATGCTGTCCATCTGAACGGTGAAAGGTATCTGCCAAAACCAACAGTTTTCATGTGGACAGAGTCCACAGCAAGCTCTCCTTTAAGAAAAGGACCAGCCAACACGTCTGAGGCATCTTAAATTCATTTCCTGGTCAGGAGCACAAGATCACACCACGATAAAGGAAATAGCTGGTTCATAGAAAGGTTTGAGTTATTAGTCATAAATTTAAAAGAAGGCAGAGGGATGTGGACACAGATAGGTTTTAGATCACTTGGAAATGGAATTTGATCCATCTAAAAGATAATTCCTATATACTACATGATTCTCAGGGTGGCTATAATAACCCTTTTAAATACTCAAGTCTAAAATCTTTGAGATCAATCAGTTCAACCCAAGAACCATTTCATTAGGATCAAAAGCCTTGGTTAAGTCAATAAATCACGCAAATGGTCATAAACGGACTTCTGAATAAAGATGACATCAGTCCCAACTCCTTGATACATCTCCACCCAATTTCCGGTTAAAAAGACAAGCAAAAAAAAAAAAAGAAAGAAAAAGAAAAAGACAAGCAAAAACCTCAACATGGCCTCAAAACCAAGAATAACGGCCTGCCATTAATGATAATAATAATAGGGGGGCGCCTGGGTGGCTCAGGGGGTTAAAGCCTCTGCCTTCGGCTCAGGTCATGATCTCAGGGTCCTGGGATCGAGCCCCGCAACAGGCTCTCTGCTCAAGCGGGGAGCCTGCTTCCTCCTCTCTCTCTCTCTGCCTGCCTCTCTGCCTACTTGTGATCTCTGTCAAATAAATAAATAAAAATCTTTTAAAAAATAATAATAATAATAGGGGACCCTGGGTGGCTCAGTCATTAGGCATCTGCCTTCGGCCTGGGTCATGATCCCAGAATCCTGGGATCAATCCCTGCGGCTCCCTGCTCAGCGGGGAGGCTGCTTCTCCCTCTCCCACTCCCCCTGCTTTGTTCCCCGTCTCTCTCTGTCAAACAAATAAAATCTTTAAAAATAATAATGATGATGATGATGATGATACCCAGCAGTGATATTAAGTACAATGTATTATCTATGAAGTACAGAAAGGTGGGGCTGAGTTAAAAGCAGTGAATGTCCACTGAACGCTTCGTTTGCTGATAAAGAACAATTAAAAGTGAAAAGGCTCAGGCCTCCTCCACTCTACCTCCTTTTCCATAATAAAGGGTGGGAACCAAAGAGAACAGCGGGGAGCGGCCCTGTATGACGCAGCTCTGCTTTCTGAAATAATCATGTGGTAATCCACTATGTCCCCTTTTCTCCCATCACCCTCGGAAATCCTGCGCAAGGAAGAATTCTAACATGCAGTTTGTCTGTCTGTACACCCAAGGCTCTTAGCACTGATTTGTAACTCAGGAAAGAATGGGGCCAGCTCTAAGTGGGGAGACTTCTTTGGGGCATGAAGCCAGGGTTTTCTCCCGGGTCAGAAGTCAAGGTACAGAGCTTCAGTGGTGGGGGGGGGGGGTCCATCCTTGCCAATGATGCCACTTGCTCACTGCACAAGAGCACGTGGCTAGGTGGGAGGGGCAGGGCTGGAATCCAGCAAGCACCCTCCCACTCACTGTGGATCTGTGCCTGCCCAAAAGAAAAGGCCTTCTGAAACCAGCAAAACTACACAGCTAGTAACAGGGGTTGGTTTTCAGTCCAAAGTCAGGGTCTGCACTGTCCAATACGATGGTCATGCATAATACACGAACAGTGCAAAAATAGAACATTTCCATCACTGCAGAAATTTCTATTGGACAGTGCTGGCATGCTGTCCACAAACACTGTGAAGTGGAAAAAAGCTCTGTTACTTTCTAATTAAAACAGAAGCGGGATAATTCTCTTCTACAAAATGTAGTTTCCAGAGAGTTCTGTCATTTTGGAGTCAGAATGAAATCTAGCTACAACCAAGTAGGCATTAAGGCAGTGATGATAAGATCATAGCCGATTAACGATTTCTGTTCACTGTTTCCCAATTTTTCATACATTAAAGTCAAATACATGGAAACACTGAGCGGTCCTAAATAAATCCCTTAAAAGGAAGAGGGTTCTAATTACATATTCGTCTATATTCCTCTATTATGCTATCCTTGTAAAATTCCCTTGAGCAATCAATTTTTTATCTTACTTTTAGGCCACCCCACACTGCACACGCCACAGTAAATCACTGTAATACTAGAGTATGCATTGTAGCTATTTTAAGACAAACACACTTATTTTTACCAGACAATATTCATTGTGTGTCAACGTTAAACCAGAATATATTTCAGAAAGATCTTTTACAATGGAGAAAAGTGTCACACAATATCAATGGGACAATAGTGAGGATAAATGCAAGTCAATATCCATCAGCTTTCGAGAGCTTAATAGATGGGCATCCTCTTTTTTAAAATTTTTATTTATTTTTTTAAATTTCTTTTCAGTGTTCCAGAATTCATTGTTTATGCACCACACCCAGTGCTCCATGCAGTACATGCCCTCCTTAATACCCACCACCAGGCTCACCCATTCCCCCCACCCCCCTCCCTTCCAAAACCCTCACGTTGTTTCTCAGAGTCCAGTCTCTCATGGTTCGTCTCCCCCTCCGATTTCCCCCAACTCACTTCTCCTCTCCATCTTCTAATGTCCTCCATGCTATTCCTTACGCTCCACAAGTAAGTGAAACCATATGATAATTGATTCTCTCTGCTTGACTTATTTCACTCAGCATAATCTCCTCCAGTCCCGTCCATGTTGATACAAAAGTTGGGTATTCATCCTTTCTGAAGGAGCCATAATACTCCATTGTATATATGGACCACATCTTCCTTATCCATTCATCTGTTCAAGGGCATCTTGATTCTTTCCACAGTTTGGCAACTGTGGCCATTGCTGCTATGAACATTGGGGTACAGATGGCCCTTCTTTTCACTACATCTGTATCTTTGGGGTAAATACCCAATAGTGAAATTGCAGGGTCATAGGGAAGCTCTATTTTTAATTTCTTAAGGAATCTCCACACTGTTTTCCAAAGTGACTGCACCAACCTGCGTTCCCACCAACAGTGTAAGAGGGTTCCCCTTTCTCCACATCCTCTCCAACACACGTTGTTTACTGTCTTGTTAATTTGGCCATTCTAACTGGCGTAAAGTGGTATCTTGATGTAGTTTTTTGTGTTTTTTGTTTGTTTGTTTGTTTTAAAGATTTTATTCATTTATCTGACAGACAGAGATCACAAGTAGGCAGAGAGGCAGGCAGAGAGAGAGAGGGAAGCAGGCTCCCTGCCGAACAGAGAGCCCAACGTGGGGCTCAATCCCAGGACCCTGAGATTACGACCTGAGCCGATGGCAGAGGCTTTAACCCACTGAGCCACTCGGGCGCCCCCTCAATGTGGTTTTTATTTGAATCTCCCCAATAGCTAGTGATGATGAACATTTTTTCATGTGTCTGTTGGCCATTTGTATGTCTTCTTTGGAGAAGTGTCTGTTCATGCCTTCTGCCCATTTTTTGACATGATTATCTGTTTTGTGTGTGTTGAGTTTGAGGAGTTCCTTATAGATCTTGAATATCAGCCCTTTGTTTGGACTGTCATTTGTGAATATTTTCTCCCATTCCGTGGGTTGTCTCTTTGTTTTGTTGACTATTTCCTTTGCTGTACAGAAGCTTTTCATCTTGATGAAGTCCCAAAAGTTCATTTTTGCTTTTGTTTCCTCTGCCTTTGGAGACCTATCTTGAAAGAAGTTGCTGTGGCCAATGTCGAAGAGGTTACTGCCTATATTCTCCTCTAGGATTCTGACAGATTCCTGCCTCATGTTGAAGTCTTTTATCCATTTCGAGTTTATCTTTGTGTATGGTGTAAGAGAAAGGTCAAGTTTCATTCTTCTACACATACCTGCCCAATTTTCCCAGCACCATTAATTGAAGAGACTGTCTTTTTTCCACTATTTTTTCCTGCTTTGTCGAAGGTTATTTGACCATAAAGTTGGGGGTCCATATCTGGGCTCTCTACTCTGTTCCACTGGTCTATGTGTCTGTTTTTGTGCCAGTAGGCAGGCATCCTCTTATCCCTAATTGAAGGTAAATAAACCTGAGGATCTAAAACCATAAATACACATAGGATTTTTCCTGCCAAGGGTAATAGGGCAAAGCAATTCAAACTGTCAGTATAAGAGGAATATAAGGACCAGGCTAATTTGCATGCCTAGATCAGAAACTCTGGAAATCCAAGCTGGTCATCGGGAGCCCATTTTGAAATGGAATCCTTAGTTCCCATGGAATCAATAGGAAAGTATTTAAACCACAGAGATTCATTCTCAAACAGGAGGAGGACAGATGATGGCTGCCCCAATCCCCAAAGTTTAGTGGGCAAAACCAGAATACTCCAAGGTAGAAGAGCATTCACAGATGCACACTCACATCTCAAGTGCTGATTCAGAGAAAGGCTGGCCTAAGCGCAAAAAGCAGGATGGCACACAAATCATCCTAGCGCCCATCCTCCGGGGAAACCTAACATAAAATTTGCTTAGTGGGAAGTGCCTTTGAAAGTGCAGGCATCTCTGAGAATGCCTAGTAGAGTTTCCCTACTTAGAAGGACAAGTTCCTTCTGTTTTCGGGGGATGGAGGAAGGTGAACTATTATTTGGAATTCAGTGACTACAAAGTGGTGGCAGCAATCACAGAATGAGCAGAGTCACCCAGGTTTCTGTACAACATGGTATGATAGGGAGCTTCTTTCCTTCCCAAGAGCACCATCCGTCTGAAGTCATCTGTCTGGGAGCTGGCGAATGAAAACTAAATCAGTCTTTATGGGAGTGAAGGCAAGATGTGAGCCACATATCTTCATTATCTCCCAATACCTCTGATTGTACTTCAGGTTCTCGTGGCTCACAGAAGCAAGAATGTAATGGGAACCAGAATTAGGCTAAGCAATAATCCAAAAGTAACAATTTATTTACATGTACCCGTGAACATTGTGCCAGCTGTGGTTTTTATACAATGTCCTTATATTCTTAGTCGTGTCACAATCTGATTAATGATTCCAATAAACTTTATCCCAACAAGTCAGACTTAGGAGGAAATGGCCAGCTCATCGCTCCATGAAAACATAATCAAGGCTCTATCATACACCCAATAGACAGCTGACACAGTTCTTTGTGCCCATAAACATCTGTAAAGCATATGACTTGAAAACATTCACCATCCAATGATAGTAATAGTCACCAGTTTTGGCCAACACTGACTCTGTAAGACATTTCTCCCCATCCATCCTCGTCCTCAAACGGCCATATCTAGTTTTGAACTATCTTATTCTCTCTTTTGTACCTTCAGCTTTGTTCTCTCCTCCATTCCCAGCCCTCAGAATAAAAACATACTATAATTCCTATTTTTAACAGAAGAATACTCCCTTGACCCCAGCTACTACTTCTTCCTCTCCCCCTCCCCCACTTTGCTCCTTCCCTCCACCACCCTCTCTCTTTAAGGCCAAGAACACTGACGTAACAGACGGCGTTCACTGCCTTTGCATCCTTCAATGATGCACCATGGCTTCTGCCCTCACCAACTCAAAATTTTGAGAAAAGATCACTTTCCTCTAAACAAGGACATTTCTCTGTCTTCATCTTACTTGACCCTTTAGTGGCATTTTACACTGCCAATCACTATCTTTTTAAAGGGGCCCTACTCATGACACCATAGTCCCTTGATTCTTAACCAACTTTCTGACAGCTCTCTCTCAGCCATCTTTGCAAGATCCTCTTCCTCTGATGATGTGGAAATGTTGGTGCACCCCTGAGTTCTCTAGCCCTTTTCTATTCTCCTTCTGCTCCCTCTTCTTAGACCAGCTTATTCATACCAATGGATCCCACAGACTTTTGCAGGCTGATGCTTCTTAACTATACATCCCCATTCTAGAACATTCTCTCACACTCCAACTGGCCTATATATAATTTAAGGACCTCACATTTTAAAATATTCCAAATCCACTTATTATTTTCCTACTTCGAACATGCCACTAAATCCTATTGACAACACTTTCCAATAGATTCTAATCCACTCTCTATCCTCTATTGCCCAGTGTCCCTTACTTAGTTCAGGTCATCTCCCCAGGACAACTGCAGGAAGCTCTATCACTAATCTTACTGCACTTCTCTGCCCCTCTCCAACTTAACCTGCCACAGTAGGTTCAGATCTATCTGAAAAGCCTGTGGAAATCCTTTCAATTGTTAAGAATTGAGACGGAAGAGACAAACTTAGATTCATCTCCATACTCCACAAGACCTCTCATAATCTGGCCTCTGCCTCATGCATGAGCAAGTCTTCCATTATTTACCAACGGAACTACTTGACGTTCCTAGAACACACCATATTATCTCAAGCCTTTTCATATCTATTTTCATGGATTAAAATGCCCTCTTCCACTACCGACATGCAAAGTAAGCTCCTCTCTATCTTTTGTTGCCAAATCCCAGCAGTCTCCAGTCTCCTTCTTAGTCACACACACAGACATATCACTGCCAGCAGAGAGTTGTATATCCTCATATATGTCATCATCTCTGCACCTTGCACACAAGAGATAAGAGCCACCACACTAAACTATTTATGACACAGCTGCTGGACTTTGTGCTCCTTGAGGACATAATCAGCACCATAATTATCTTGTTATACTAATGCCCAGGGCACCTGACACACAGTCCTCAATAAAGGCTTGTGGAACAACAAAAGGAAAAATGAATAAGGACACACAGCCATGAGAAATGAAGAACGAACTAAAGAAGTGATCTACCCCAAAGTGCGAAGTATTTAAATACTACTTAACTGTATGTCCTAGCCAGTGGATCTCATTCATTCATTCATACAACGAACGTTTATTCAGCACCCATGATACACAAAAGGCCACACCACACAAGAAACAAAGTGCCAGTAACAGAGTCTTCTCAGCTTTCTCAAGTCACTGAAAACCCCGACAATACAAGAGCCTTCCTGGTCAATCCCACACATTCCCAATTGTCACTAGGAACACAAAGAAAAAACATACACGAATTGGTAGAAAGATGACCACATGATGGTTAAGCATTATACTTAACCACCTTCTTTAACACATCCCTAACCTCATTCCTTCTTCCTTAACACACTCACCAGCTTTGCTCATCATGAATTTGGAGTTCACCATTGTCCATATGAACATCTACATTACAAATTCCATATTAAGCCAATTCAATTTCTAAAAGTTACAGCCTCAACATGAAAAACATTCCCAAATAATTTGGCTTTATCCAGCCCGTACCTCCAAGCAATAACAAAGACAAATCAACATGAAAAAAAATTTGCAGTGGTCTAAGGTGATAGATCTTTATACCACATAAACAAATACAGTTTCTATGAAAAACAAAGCTTTAATGGACCTAAAAGAAAACATAATAGAACACTTATGTAATTGTAGAGAAAGGGGAGGCTATTTTAGCATAATGCCAAAGCAAAAGCCATACAAGATCGATAGAGGTGACTAAACATTTAAAGCTTCTTTATATTAGAAAAAAAAAGGAAATGCACACTGGAAAGTGTTTTACATCATAAGAACACATTAATATTTTAAAAGTTTTAAAAGAATTATATATGATATACAGTTCAAACAAATAAAAAGACACCTACAAATGACCATCCTAAGAGAAAAACAATTGATAAACATGAACGAAAATTTACGAGAGAAATACAAATGGTCCTCATTGAGGATAAGAAAATTTTATAATTCACCTTTCAAAGAAATGGTCAAAGAACACTCAAGTTTTAATTAAGTATGGCACTTTCAAATACTGTGATCACAAGTTTCAATACGGAACAATCATCCTGATCCTTCAGGAGGACTCTAGCAACGTCTATCAAAAACCAAACAAGCATACTCTTTGACCTAGCAATTCTGCCTCAAGATATTTGTCCTGGGGAAATAATCAGTGGCCTATGCTAAGACAACTATATGAGACATCTATTACAACATCGTAAAAGAGAAACTGAAAGTAACCTTAAGGTTCCAAGGAAGGGGATTATTTAAGTAAAAAATAAATTTGAAGGATGACACGTGTCCTACAATTAAAAAGCCCCACTTTAGACTTCCTTGCCAGGAATACTAAGAACAAATTACCCTCAATACACTCCCAGTACAAAATCATCTAAAACGGCTGAGTATTTGTATACATATGTGTCACATACACACATACACCCACACCTGCCTTCACAAATGCCTAGTCAAGCTGGCCAAAAGAGTAATGAACCTCTTGGAAAGCCAAAATGTGTTAAGAAATCAGTCAATGTGAAAGGACACTGAACCGAGGAACCAGGTACATCCCAATCCTGGGTGACTGCTAATTTTGACTTTCACAGGCAGAAAGCAAGTAAAAAGTGGGAAGTCAAAAACCTCTGCAGAAACCTGGGACATCCCACTCACAACCCTTAAATCCCCTAAATTTAGGGGGAAAGATATACTGACCCGCATCGCATAGGAAGCACGTAAGGAAATAGGACTGGCTCAGACCTGAGTATAAGCAGGAAAGAGTCTCCCCTGAGAATCTGCATCCAGATACATGCCCTTAATATTGGGGAGGCTTGAATTCACACAATCTGTGTAGCTACTCAAAAGATCTCAAGCTGAGGGGCACCTGGGTGGCTCAGTGGGTTAAAGCCTCTGCCTTCAGCTCAGGTCATGATCCCAGGGTCCTGGGATCGAGCCCCGCATCGGGCTCTCTGCTCAGCAGGGAGCCTGCTTCCTCCTCTCTCTCTGCCTGCCTCTTCATCTGCTTGTGATCTCTCTCTGTCAAATAAATAAATAAATAAATAAATAAATATCTCAAGCTGAACATTTAAACTGAAGTGAACAGGACCCCAAAGTGCCTTCAAGGCATCTAGTAGAAGCAAATGTAAGATTTTTCTGAACGGATTCACTCTGAGTTCTCAAAGAATTCCCAAAGAAAAAGTTCCTAGAAATGTGAGATCACATTAAAAAATAATAATAATAAATCGCAAAACACATGAGGAAGTAAGCCAACACATAAAAGAATCATTAAAAACAACAGAGTTGGACCTACAAAATCTACAGATAATGGAATTATTTAATACAGCCTATAAAATAAAAATGTTTATGGGCGCCTGGGTGACTCAGTCAGTTAAGTGTCTGCCTCTCCTTCTGTCCCTCCCCCTTGCTCGTGCACTCTCTCTCTAATAAGTAAAATTAAAAAAAAATTTTTTTTGATATGTTCCTAAGTTTTAAAAAAAGGCAGTATATTATGCTCCAAGGTCTTTTTTTTTAATTTTTTAAAAATTTTATTTATTTATTTGACAGAGATCATAAGTAGGCAGAGAGGCTGGTAGAGAGAGGGGGGAAGCAGGCTCCCCGCTGAGCAGAGAGCCTGATGTGGGGCTCGATCACAGGACCCCAAGATCACAACCTGAGCCGAAGGCAGAGGCTTAACCCGCTGAGCCACCCAGGTGCCCCTCTAGGGTTATTTTTATAAGAAGTGTCAGTTTAGGGGGTGGGAGGTTGGGGGAACCAGGTGGTGGGTATTAGGGAGGGCACAGATTGCATGGAGCACTGGGTGTGGTGAAAAAACAATGAATACTGTTACGCTGAAAATAAATAAAAAATTTAATTAAAAAAAAAAGAAGTGTCAGTTTACAGACACATGTATGTACTTAGAAGAGCTGGTCTTAAAAATTGTTAGTGTATGCTTATTTTAAGTGGAAAAATTTGTCAATTTTTGATTTATGCTTTTTAATCTTTTCCAGGGATTCTGAATTATATATGTATCATTTTTATAACAAGTTACCTAAACTTTTTAAAACAATGCTGAACATATGTATTCGAGTATATGAAAAAACATACGAAAATGTCAACAGCCAATACTTCTAGTTTATAAGAATTTGAATGATTTTTACCTATAGTTTCTAATCCACAATCACACAAGTATAGGTACAAATATAGATAAATTATATGTATAAATACAGAAGGAAACAATTGGTATTTTAAAACATATACAGTGGCTTTACAAGAATGCTATTACTATATGACCTATAATTTTTATATTTTACAAATTTTCATTTGTTTTTTGTTAATATCGTTTACATTTTACACATTTCCATTTGTTGTTTCAAAATTCAGAAAAAAATTAACATGTGCATATGAATATGTAGGTGAGCCAGTTGATCTCAGAATTCTGGGTAGAACTTTGTGCAAGAAAACCCCATTTTAAAATTATCAAAATTGAGAACAAACATGCAGCATATCCACATATTTACATACAATGTTTTCAGAGGGTTATACTGTTATGGGAAAGTGTTGTCTTTAAATGTTAAAATTTTAAAGCCCACAACCAAAATAGGTGCAGATCTCAAAAGCCATCTGCAGGAGGATAACAGGCAGAAATAACAGAATGCTAGCAGTGGCTGTCCCTGGTGGTGCAGTTTCCTTCTTACATTAATATCAGGGGGGAGAGAGAACAAGAGGGCCAGTCAGGGTTTCTCAATGTTGACACACATCTGGCCCCAATTTCTGAGTCCTGGGAATCAGAGCAGTGCAAACAAGAGAACCAGGAAAATAAGACAGGAACTAAAACCACCTATCTTAAAACACATTAAAATTTAGAATTATTGGCACTTAGAGGGGGAAAGTCAACATTGACTAGGGCCTTTCAACATAAGGAGAAAAGACCAATGTGACTAAGGAAAGGGGGCATAGCTAATAATGCGTGGCGGCTGCCACTTCTCTTTAATGCCATCAAAATCCACATCAGATACACGATTTGTGTGCTGGCATAGAGTATCTTTAACCTAAAAACCAGATTTTAATCTCTTATTTATTCAGGAATCAACATTCAACCTACAGGCAACATACTTTCATGAGACTTTAAACATGCATTATTATTAGCAAATGACAGGAAAACCTCACATTGCCTGGTTGAGTTTACACAAAAGGTTATGACTCCCCCTTTCTACAAGCAGATCCCTAACCAAAGGACAGGAATACAAAATTTCAGAACAAAACTTTTAATTTATTCTATCCAGTCTTCATCTGATCTCTAAAGGAGTGATTCTGCTGTGCCTTCCAAATTCACAGCAGACGTGATGTATAAACATTGAATCATCAAAGACAGTTCAAGAGAGCACTCTGCTTCCAGAAATATTACAAGGAAAAACTAAGAGCTTCTACACCTGCAAATAATAAACTTCAAAGACAACCCCAAACTAGCCTGGCATTTATCATTGATGTGCCTAAGTATATGTGTGTATACTCAATCGACCAACTATAGTTTACCTAGTCTTCTTCAGCTCTGAGTTCTTACATAGTGTCCTCAAACTTCTAAGTGTGCTGTTCATAAAATTAATAGCATCTCCTAAATGGAAGGAAATTTCTAGTCCAGTTCTGCCACTTCTCCAATGCTTTAATGGTGCCTACATTCTCCAGTAGCTGCAGGAAACTTTCAATGACGGGAAGCTCACTACCTTCCAAGGCCAGCCATGAAATCCTCAAGCAGGTTGCTTCCTAGAAATTCTCTCTTAGATGTAGTTCAAGTCATTCTAACTGAGAAGCCCAACCACGGGACCCAGCCACTCTTCTGTAGTTAAACTGAATCTCATCCTTCAAACATGTGAATGTGTAGCAGACAGATGAACCCAGCGGTCAGGTCACCTGTTTCTTTCTTTTTGTCATTTCTCAACGATGCGTTTCACACATCTTCAGAGAAATGTCCCACTCTCCACTCAGAGCACAGCTGTTCTCAAAGGGTGATAGCTAAAACACCTGACAGTACAGCACCCTTGCTGGATGGTTCTACCCAAGCCAAGAGATGGGGAAACCAACCTGTCATTTGCACGCGTGTTAATTTTCACATGTGAGGTATACAGAGAACACACTGCAATGAAAGAAAGTCTACATGTTGGTATAACAGCCACTTCAAACGCCTCCGCTTCAGAAACTGCTACTGCTATGAAATGGAGAATTATAAAAATTAAAGTTCTGAAATCCACTGTTTCTTGAAGAAAATGTGGTCCACCAATAGAGTTCGCTTAAAAATGCAAAGTCCTGGCTCCTTCCCAGGTTGCATGAATCAGAATGTCTGTGAGAGGGCCTGGGACTTTGAGTTTTAAAATATAGTCTCTGGTGATTATGACACAGTGTAACGGGTGAGCACCAGCAGCCTACCCCGTGATCGCTACATTGCGGCTGCCTTCACCACACACACATCTCCCTGGCCCTCTCCCTCTATCTCCTGGCAGTCCACAGGCAGAAACAAAATGACCAGGGCCATCGCACCTGCTTTCAACTGATGGCTCAACTGGGATTAGAACCAAGTAATCGTGATCACGTCTTTTAGCTCCAGTCCAGGCTTGTCCCTAAAAAGGAGAACAGCCAGTCTGTGAGGTAGTAGGAGAAGGAGGGGAGGGGCTGAGTATTAGACGGGGCTAAATTTGGGCAAACAGCCTAAAGCAATTATCCACACTTGATCCTTGGAGGTAAGCGGTAAAAAGCTGAGAAACTGTTCAATGTGGAGGAACCTGCCAAAAGACAAGAGAAGGGAGGAAATCCCAAGCAACAGAGAAGGGGAATTCCTGTGACCGTACAGGACACACTAGCTGGCTTCGGCCCATGGCTTGGTGAAAGTTCTGTTGTTTCACTCTTAGAACGTTGTCGAGTTCTCTTGATTTCAAACAAAGCTTTATGCAATTTAGAAAACATTTTTCCCCAGGTAAGCAAACTCAAAATCAAAGTCTGCGTTTGCTGCAACTAGAACCAAAATCCAAAGGTCCCTTTTATATGCAGGGATGAGGATCAAAGTCATTTCCTCAAATATCAAAGAGAAATCCTAACCCTGAACACAAACTGTGCCCATCACAATTCTTTCTGATGTTCTGGGTCCTCGTTTTTCAAACTACACTTCATTCTCCTGCCAAACACAGATGCAAACTGCAGACAAAACATCCTACCACAAAGCTAAATCTGAAAATGCCCGGGACCAACAAATCCACAAGAAAGGGGGCAAAAGTCCAAACCCGAAATGGTAAGTGTAGTAACGATGATCCTTTACCATGTGGTTAAAGATGAATCCAATTAATGTTACCTTAAAAAGAATTTCAATAGCTCCTCTCTTTTCTGTTATAACTGCCCAGGATAGGCCTCAGAAGCCGGCAGTTTGGTGGAGACATTTTCTGACCAATGTACTACTTTACCCTGTGTGGACTCTATGACCCAAGCGGTTAGTGAATTCCATAATCTGTCAAACATTTACAATTACAAGGGGATCAATAAAAATGGAATTGTCCTATGGTTGCTTTCTAGATTGCTCCGATTCCAAAGTAAAAAAGAGAAGGAAAAAAAACAAATAGTGACCCCCCAAAATTACATTCTGTTAAACCATGAGACTGGAAGGGACCTTAAAGATTATCTGTTAAATCCCTCAGCCCTCCATTCCCTCTTCCAAACAATTCAGTCATCAAGCAAGTCATTATCAAGGGCAATTTCAACATATTCAATAGTCTGACCTCTCTGCTTAGCTCCTCATTACTCAGAGTCGCCCGGTGACACTTCCAAATCCCCCTTTCTAACTGGAACTGGACATTCATACAGCTGTTTTCACTCACATACAATATATCTGCCCTTGGATGTCAAGTTCCCAGCTTCCCACCCTGTCCAATCAAAATGCCACGGTCTACCCCCTCAGCTCACCACATACCAGCTTGCTACCTCTCAGGCTCCTTTCTGCCCTTTCGAACCCCAATTCTGATTAAACTCCAAACTGCCTGTTCTGTTCCCGTTCACAGCCTCCAGGGGTCCCATGGAGAAAACAAGATGAAGGTGTCACTGCTAACTGATGTGTTCTAATCTCAGCAGAGCCCACAATAGCGCCGTTAGTGCTGTCACTTCTCTCTGCTCTCTTCCATTTCTCGTGGTATTTCTTCTAAGTCTTTAATCCTTTCAAATTAGCTCCATAACTTTCACATCCATCGTGGAGAAATCAGTAAGCATCAGGCAAGAACCCCCTTTAAGTTCTGTCCTTCCCCTCCTGCTCCCTCCTACTGCCCATCACTTGAATAATCTGGGCCATTATTTTCACATATCTTCTCTGGCTTACACACCACACACAGCCTAGACCACACCTCTCAGTGAAATCTTTTATGAACCTCCTCCCCACCCAGATTAATTGCTACCTGCTCTTTGCTGCCTCTGAAACTTATACATACTTCAGATTACACGGTGACCATTTGGCTGGTGGCACCAACATGAACACCTACAGGACCAGGTATCATAAACCAATGAAGTATCTAGCAAAAATATATCTTAAATGTGCATGAGGATACAGAAACCATGCTTGCACTAGAACCAATCATAAAACACTGCACCAAATAAAATGCAGAGGAAGCCAAGTTCATTTAGTCAAAGGCACACAACGTCAGGGCCTTCGTTTCCCTTCCTTCTAGTTCTTGAGGTGAAAAAGCTAAGGAATACGCCTGTGGGTATTTTCATAGCCTACCTGTGGTTCATAGACTGGTCCACGTTCACTCTACCCTCAATGGGACGGACGCTTAAAGCACACAGATACACACTTCGCCGATTACAAGGAAAGGATGCAGTGTTGAGTTGAACTCACTGTTACTCAATATTTACCAAAAATATTTTGTGAGAAATAACATTCACAGGCAAGATCTTGAAAAGTACTGAGCCCACTGTTCCACAAGGAATGTGGAAGGTCTATGCTTGGACAGAGCCACACCAGCAAAGAGCTACCTGTCTGAATAATCTTGCCTTGACTCCCATAGAACTGCTTTTCTGAGATAAGCTTTGGCATTATGCCCTTGACCCATATTGAGCAACATTATTTTTTTAACCCCACTGTTACATTCATTATAAAGACTGTGTTTGGAGACACTGTTAATTATACTAACATATCTAATGTTTCAAGAACCACAGATAAAACCTTCTCTCCTCCCAGGGCCATGAAGTGTTGGGTCCTCTCTTTAGTCCTGATGCTCACAAGTTGTCCGGATCATAGAGCTGATCGTGTTTCCTCTTCGTGTCAACTACTAGGAAGAAGAGTGAAATGTCAAGTCCTTTCCTAATATGTGGGTAGGACCCCTCAGGGGGACCCTCCGTCTTGGTCTTTGCTTAAATTCACACTCTCTTTTTCTCTCTGCATTTCCTTCCTGTGCATATTAAACTTCTTTTTCTTCAGGAGGGAAACGCACAAATAACCAACACAGTATTTTCAGTTAGTTCCCACCTCTACAGTTTGTCAGTATTTTAAAGACAAGGCCTCCCTTCTCACTCATTTTGTAGCTCTAGAGTCTAGCAATCATTTATTGCCAAATTGAATTACATCACGTGATTACTTCCAGTTATGGCTGAAATGGTAAACTACCTCCTTCTTAAGGAAGGTCATTTAATTTCCTCAGAAGAATAAAAGTGGCCTCTGTCCTTAATACCAATAGCATCTAGAAGGCATTAGGGAGACAACCTTCAGGAAAACACAGTAAACAAGTACGGGTATAAACACTACATAATTTTTAGTTATTTGCTATCCATTTTTAGAATATTTGTTCCATTTGTTAGTAGTTAACCAGTTCTTCTGTAGAAGCCCACTAACCAGGAATATTCCACAATCAGTTAATACAGGGAATGCAGTTAAAACCAAAATATGTTATGGCATATTAAAATCTGTGTATTCGAAGGGTAAAGGACCAAGAGAAACCTCAAGAAAACGTTCTCTGTTAGAATATCTAACTGTGGGGGAGTGAAAATATTACCACAAAGGGAAGAAGTATAGCCACTAGTGAGGGCAGATCAGTTCCACTCAGTGTCATCCAGGACTGATTATTATTAAAGCTTGAGGCTCTGATCATTTTCCAAGTTCTGCAAATCCACATTTATACAAATTTCGATCTTTAAATTTTTCTGAAATTCAGCTGGCAGTACTGTGAAGTGTTATCATTGTTTCTGAAAGCAATTTAATAATTTCTCCTCACTAATCATAAAAATCATCCCTACTTTTTGAGTAAGACCTAACTAGGAATCTACTCTAAAGAAATCATTCAAGGAGTGCCTGGGTGGTGTAGTTGGTTAAGCCTCTGACTCTTAGTTTAAATGCTCAGGTCTGATCTCAGGGTCTTGGGATCAAGCTTTTCATGGGGCTCCACACTCACCATGGAGTCCACTTCTCTCCCTCTTTTCCTCTGTTCCCCTCCCCGTGTGCATGCGTGATCTCGCCTTAAAAAAATAAGTCTTAAAAAAAAAAAATCATCTGAAATGCAGAAAAAGCCATGCATACAAAGGTGTTCACTGAAGTGAGAGGTAGAGCTACTGCTGGAATTAAGGTCACCTCTAATTAGGATATATTATTAAGACAAAGGAAAGGATATTCATTGTACCCAATTAAGATACTGACCCTATAAATCATACCAAGAGATTAGAAGGAAATATCTCATAAAAAGTTGACAATTGCTATCTCCAGGTGGTAACTGTAACTTGTTTTTACCTTCTTTATATTGAGAAATGAGAAAATGAGAAATGAGAAAACTAAATGTCCAAAAACAGGACAATGGTCAAATGAACAATAGTTTAACAACTTAATCCAAATGGATTACTATTAGGCTATTAAAAAATATAATGATTCAGTCCATATGGCCACATCTAACAGTAAACAGAAAATGGTCAGTAAAGGCACAAAAACAGACTTATAGATCAACAGAATAAAAGAGCCCACATATGCTTATATGGTCAATGAATCTACAACAAAGGAGGCAAGAATGTGCAATGGAGAAAGACAATCTCTTCAACAAATGGTATTGGGAAAACTGGACAGCTACATGCAAAAAAATGAAATGGACCACCTTCTTACAGAATACATAAAATAAACTCAAAATATAGACCTAAATGTGAGACCTGAAACCATAAATTTCCTAGAAAGAAACATGGGCAGTAATCTCTTCCAAATCAGTCATAGAAACACTTTTCTAGCCACGTCTCCTGCGGCAAGGGAGACAAGCAAAATTAAACTATCAGACTTAATCAAAATAAAAAAGCTTCTGCATGGAAAATGAAACAATCAACAAAACAAAAAGACAATCTACTGACTGGGAGAAGATATTTACAAATGACATATCTGATAAAGGATTAGTATCCAAACTATATAAAGAACTTCTACAACTCAAACCCCAAAAACCAAGTAATCCAATTTAAAAGTAGGCAGAAGATATGAATAGACATTTTCCCAAAGAATAAAGATGGGCAACAGACACATGAAAAGATGCTCAACATCACTCATCATGAGGGAAACGCAAATCAAAAGTATAATGAAATATTACCTCATACCTGTTTGGATGGCTAAAATTGAGAACACAAGAAATAACAGTGTTGGCAAGGCTCTGGAGAAAAAGGAACCCTCATGCACTGTTGGTGGGAATGCAAATTGGTGGAAAACTGTATGAAGTTCCTCAAAAAATTAAAAACAGAACTACCCTATGATCCAGTAACTCTACTGCGCATTTCCCCGAAGAAAACAAAAACACAAATTCAAAGATACATGCATTCTATGTTCATTGCACCGTAATTTACAATAGCCGCAATACGGAAGCAACTCAAGTGTCCATATCTAGATGAATGAATAAAGATGTGGTATACACACAAACACACCACACACACACACACACACAGAATATCACTCAGCCATAAAAAGAATGCAATCTTGCCATTTGTAACATGTATCGATCTAGAGGGTATAATGCTAAGTGAAATAAGTCAGATGTTCACATGATTTCACTCATATGTGGAATTTAAAAAACAAACAAACAAACAAAGAGACCAAAAACAAAACAAAACAAAACAAAAAACCCAGACTCTTAATAATAGAGAACAGATGGTCACCAGAGGGGAGGTAGGTGGGGGAATGAGTGAAATAGGTGAATCGAATTAAGAGTACACTTATTGTGATGAGCACTGAATCATGCAGAGAATTGTTCAATCATTATATTGTACACCTGAAACTAATATAACACTGTATATTTTACTTGAATTAAAAAAAAATTAACTTTTTTGGGGCGCCTGGGTGGCTCAGTGGGTTAAAGCCTCTGCCTTCGGCTCAGGTCATGATCTCAGGGTCCTGGGATCGAGCCCCACATCGGGCTCTCTGCTCAGCAGGGAGCCTGCTTCCCCATCTCTCTCTGCCTACTTGTGATATCTGTCAAATAAATAAATAAAATCTTAAAAAAAATTAACTTTTTTAAAAAAGAAAATGGTCAGTAGAAACAAAAACACATTTGTTAACTCTAGGTAGAAGTAGGCCATAAAATAGACCACAGTGGAAATAGGCCATAAAATTAACATGATTAAATGAAAAATATACTACATTAGGGAACTGCAAACATGAGTGGGTTTGTTTATTTAAATATTGCCATAATGCAGTGGTTTCATAATGTCTGGTTTCAGAAAATTTTTAAGCATTTTAAGGAATATTCTAATCAGTGTTTTTATATAAAAACTTTTTAAGAAGAGTTGAACAGTTTTGAATACTTTAAGATATGTTTACTGAAAAATTTTTACTAGCTGAATGATTCCACCATCAAAATAGGACGAAAAAGGAAAGGATCCAGGTAAGTAAATGATTAGGTCAGTACATCCTCTCTGTATTAAAATTAGCCCCAAATAGTCCACTAACCTCTGCTGTAACAGCAATGGACACGCTTAAAACTTTTTTCCCAAAATTAATGGAATGCTAAGTATATTTTTTACAGTAACTATTGTAGTTACTGTAAAATAATATATTTAGACATGAAACCTGAGCAGATTCTTGCTCCTAGAGAAGGTGTTCAACAAGGTCCCTAATTCCTGGAGCAGATAAGAATTTGTGATTTGTGGTCTTCCACTTTGAGGTGGCCAAATGCTTGAGGAGTTGCCAAGATTCCATTTCCTAAGGTCATGGTGACAAAGCAGCTCTGCTTGAGGGTTGACATTCCCTTGAACAAGCAGAGACGTTCAAGTGATGCTCCTAATTCTGAAGATAAAATTCCTCCAGGGAGCTTTAGATTTCTGTCTACACAACTTCAATCCTTGAGCTATCCAGAATGCCTTTTCTTAGAACACTAGGCAGTGCATGAGAACACCCTGTGCCTCTTCCTGGCTTTGTCTGCCTTGAACTTAACCTAACTCCATGACTCCAAACCCTTCTGATTCACTTATTTCTAGTACTAGCCTTAAGCAATACCTGTGCCTATTACCTGCCTGGATTTATGCCCAACCTGTATCCCAAACACCACCTACATGACCTGCCCCTGCCTTGTCCCAGATCAGGAGCCCTGAGGTCCTGGCCAGGTTTCCACATAGTTTCAGCTTAAAGAGAAGATAATTCAATAACAAATAAAGGAATATGAGCAGATGAATCAGCACCAAAACCCATTAATTAAAATACCCACAGCTACCCAAACTTCTTGAATAAATATTATGAATGAGGAATGAGATAAAGCTCAAACAGAAAAAGCATGTGTCTTGTCTTTTTTTCCAAGTACATTTTACTCAAAAATAAGAACAAGTGAAATAAAGCACTCCTAAGTAAAATAATGACTTAAAACTTTGAAATTTCAAAAAACTCCACTTTAATCAACTGATTTAATATGCGTGTAAGAAAAATAGAGTCATCAAGTACTTTTCTTCTGTTCCACTAAGACCCATTCTTTATCAAGTATTCTTTAATTAAACTTGGAATAGTCATTACATAGTCATTAAAACTGAATTAGTCTTCTACGTGATTCCTTAGCCCTTTAAATCTCTTTGAAATAACCTCACTCACTGTTCAATGGGTTTTTATAAAATGTGGATTTTTATATATTCATATATATATTTTTATTATTTTTATATTTTATATTTATATTTCTATATATTTACACATTTATATATTTATATATTTTTATTTATATATATTATATATTTTATATATGTTATATATTATATATATTATTTTTATATATTCAATGAGATTTTATAAAATGTGGGTTATATATAACTTAGATACTGCACATTTCCCCCAAAGCAACTACTCAGAAAATAAACTGAAGGAAGATAATGATTTTTCACCTTCATAGACTCTCAAAAGTTAAAAAAAGAAAAATTTAACTTTAGGTATGCATGAACCGCAAACCAGGATGGTAAAGCCGTAAGGATCTGCTCAGGAAAGTCCTAATCTTTGCTCACCTGTCTATGTGGCCGAGAGAAGCACCAGCTGTGTCATCCTATGAGCCTGGCCTTACAATTCAGGTAAGGACGTAAGTACCCGGAGTTCTCCTGCATTTAGCTGGAACCTGTCAGGCTAAATTAGCTTGATGGCAAAGGGTCATCGGGTCTTTGAACATTAAACAGCCAGAGCAAAGTCGAAAATAAAAAGTACAGAGTCACAGAATATGACAAGAATGATTAGTGCAAACCAATTCCAAGTCCTGCAGACAATGTTACATTAGTTTCACGTGTATGACACAGTGATTCAACTCCTCTCTAGGTTCTGCTCTGCTCACAAGGGTAGCTACCAACTGGCACCACACAATGCCATTCCAGTATCACTGACTACATTCCCTATGCTGGACCTTTTATTCCCATGACTTACTCCTTCCTTAACTGGAAGCCCCTATCTCCCACTGCCCCCCCCCGCCCCCACCCCCACCCCCACCCACTGCTTCACTCACTTTGCCCATCCCCCAACCTCCTTCTCTCTGGCAACCACCAGTTTGTTCTCTAAATTTATAGGGCCAATTCTGCTTTTTTTCCATTTGTTTTTTAGATTCTGCTTCTGCATGAAATCATAAAGTACTTGTCTTTCTCAGTCTGACCAAGGCCTCTGTTTAAGACAAGGACGTAAAGGCCTGGAGAGTGTGGGTACAATCAAAGCCCCCACGGACAGTGGTGACAAAACTGGCACTTGACTCCCAATCTCACATCTGTCTCTTTTAGTTTCAAACTTATTAATTTCCAATTTAAAATATTTTTAAAAAACAAAAACAAAAACCTCTTCACACAGATTTAGAAAAGGTGAGGGGAGAACCCTAAAAACCCTACTATGGAGAAAAAAAAAATCTTCACAGCAATAATTCCTAATTCTATTCTTGGAAACAAACAAACAAACAAAAGCCACTGAGAAGCTATGGAACACTCACCCAGTCACCTGGTCCTCACTTACTGAAACTTAACTTCAGTGTTTAACTTTCTTCCAAATTATGCATAGCTACTAAATTGGTAATAATACTATACAAGTATTTTTTTAATCCAACCAAAACTACACCTATGTATCCAGGCTGGGCTTTATACAGTTCCTAACACAGAGCAAGCCTTCAATAAATACCAACTGTTTTTAGCAATACACAAAATTGCTATAACATATACTAACACTTATTTCCCCAAAACAGCCTTTCTATTCCTACCTGAATTTCGTTACATGGGGGAAGAAAAGTCACAAATAGGAAGGCCCACTAAGTATCACAAAAAATTGCCAACTCATCAGACCAAAAGGCCCGCCTTCCATCCGTCATTCACTTCTAGTACTCTATTTCGCTTCTATTACTCAATTCTTCCATGACTCTACAGTCCCATGTGCACACAACCCACCACAGCCCTGCAGAGTTAACCCCTTCTCACCCTGCAGATCTAATCAAATGTCACTTCCCCAGGGAAATCCTGATTCCCCCCAAAGTCAGATAAGATTCCCCATTTAATCTCTTTTGAAACTCCCTGTTCTTTTTCCCTTCTAATACTCACCATATTTTGTAAGCATATATTTGAGTGATCATTTGGTCAACAGCCCCCTTCCCACTAGACTCCGTGCTTCATGCCTCCAGTGATAATGACTGCTTTATGCACCACTTCATTCCCAGCTACCAGCACAGGAACTGGTATTGCACATAATAAAGACATGTTGAATAGTGAATGGCCCTAATTCCACATAGAACAGCAAAAGACCAGATCATGGTTTTCAAAATTTCTGAGTTATGACCAGCACTTTTTAATGAAAATGAACAAACCATAATAGAAAATATAGGAACAAAAAGTGTTAACAGTTTTTAGTTAAGCTGCATGAAACTTGTTTTATTCACATATATAACCATTGCTAACCTTGGGATATGGTTAAAAAAAAAAGTTGAAAGCCACTAAACCAGATATCCCAATAAGCTCCTCCCAATTCCCATTAAAATGCTCAAGAAGGTACACAAAATGGCAAAAATCAGCAACAGTACTAGAACAAGGAGGGGAAGCCAAAAATCAAGCCATTATTTCCACTATACTCTTTGAAAGATGGATATGCAGCCCATGCTTAGACCACATAAATCTGAAGGATACACGCTGCATCTTTCGAACTTCAACAAGACAGATGCTCTGGTGAATATAGGAAAAATCCTGAGTCTAACTCAGGAATGCAGAAGGTGCCATTGGCCTTTCGCGACACCTTTCGAGCCAGCTAAAGCAAGGGGCCTAATGGTCCCGAGAGCTAACGAGGGTCAAAACAGGCAGATACAAAATACAGTGGCAGATTTTATTACAGAATAGAAGACAAAAATCTGAAGTCTATTCTTACAATTTAGGAAGTAAAACATATATAAATTTACACATAAATGTATAATGGAAATTGGAAAGGGGAAAGAAGGCAAGAATAATTAAGGCATACTAAATTCTTTGTTGTGCAGAGGAGTGGGATCAACATAATTTAGTTCTTTGACTTTGAGAACCAGAGAAACCCAGGTTTAGGAATGTACCCGAAAAAGAGAGGCAATCAGTTGTAAAACTGGAAACTAGACTTAGCCACTTCAGATACTATGGATGTACTGAACCAACAATGCACAGAAAGAGAAAATGAAGGAAGAAAGCATAATATTAGATTGAACCACACAAAACCTGCCATTTTTGTAGGTCAGGAGCAACCAACTATCAACAATTTCACACGACAACCTATCAACAATGAAAATGGTAAAAGCGAACACATTCAGTGTGCCAAACATTTTTAAACTATTAATGCAGGATTTGTGTGTGTGTTTGTGTGTTGTTTCTTTACAAATAGAAATCTGTAGGCTTAAAGACATTATATAATTTATGTAAGCCCAAATGACCAAATATTGGTGGGGAAAGGCAAGCTAGTACTTCGTACTCAAGCCATGGTATCTTTCATAACAAAGAGAAAAAAAGTTAAGGGTAAGAATTAGGTTCAAACATGTTCTTTGTAACAATAACATAAAAACCATACATTTCCTATAAGAGGTATGTTAAAACAAAATCCAACTAAATGTTCATAGGCAAAAATATAGTAAATAAAATGACACTGAAAGTTTAAAATCAGAAAGGATTAGTGAAGTCTTTTCAGACAAAGACAAAAAGCAGATTGGTAATATATTAATATAAAATAATCCCCTGTGTATTTGGAAAAAAGTAGTAGTTCCAAATGCACAGAGGATTATTTTTTATTAATAAACACTTCATAAAGGCCCAATAGGAATCTTTATTTAATATTATGCTAACACACAGAAAGTGCTATAAAGAAATAGACAAAAGCCCATTTGTAGAGACTAAAGGCCCATTAACAGTCTATGACAGCTCCAGTACAGAACCAGGGCATAGAAAACGTGAATAATATTATAATGGCTGAATTAATAAACCTATCTGTACTTGTCACATAGAGAAAATCCTGCATTTTCCAAGCATCACAAAACCCTAAACTGACCAGAAAGACAAACTGTACAAAACTCATTTAGTTACATGATAAAAGACATTTATGCCAAAGTTTACATGTATACAATAAAGCAATAATTGGCCACACCATATTGAGCCACCAGTAGCATTCCTGATGAAGTCAGGTATTAGCAAGAATGTTTACTGCACCTGTATTGTTATACATTTTCACAGTGTTTTTCTGAGCACAAAACAGAATTTAAGCTAGGTCTGTTAAAAATATTGCTACTTTCAGACTAAAAATTCCTCCTCCCTCAATGACAGGCAAAATTAGCAAAAATACTGCTGATAATGCAAAATTACTGCAAATGAAGTACTATATGTCAAAAAAGGCAAAGCTTTTTTCCCTACCCTTATACAATTTCATCATTTAAAACAAATGACCTAATTTCAACTCAAGAAGTGAGGCTCAGACTTTTTGCTTATTTTCCTAATTTTTTCCAATCAAATCACCCCTTCCTTTTCTCTACTAAAGTCTCTTCTCCTCTTCACATCCTCACCTCTCAGTTTCACTTAACTCACCCTTCCAGCCTCAGTATAAACACCACTTTCTCCAAGAAACTCTTCCCACCCTCCCAAAGTTGGTCTCCCTGCTATACTCTTCCAGGACACCCTGCTTTTCTCAATCATTCCAATCACACTGTGAGTTACTTGTTCAAGGCTGCCTCCTTCCCTAGACTATAAATCCCAAGCACTCAAAACCATAGGTTATGGACTATATAACATGCTCAGTATATTAATTTTTAATTTAAAAAATGTCCATTCAAAAGACTTTCTTCAGAAAATCTGAGTTCTACTATGTGCCAGGTACTGTACTAAGCATTGGGAACAAAGCAGTAAGAAAGAAAATTTTTAAAAAACTACTTTCCCTCACTTAAGAAGTCAAAAGACAATACAGTGGAGGAAAAAAAATATCAGGCATGTCGATAAATGGGAAAGGTCATACAATTTTAAATAAAATCATTAGGGCAGGCTGCACTAAGAAGGTGGCATTTGAGTCAAGACCTGAAAATGGAAAGAGCAAGCATACAGATACCAGGGAACAGACAGCTGCCGGCAGAAGCCACAGTCCACTGTGTAGTTAAGCTCGCCCACCGAGACGACTGAGAAGAAGGCTGGGGCTCTGGGAACACCAGCACCTGAAGATGGCCGAGAAGCCAAGCAAGCAGAGATGGGAAATAACGAAACATGTTACATATTAAACATTGTGACTACCAGGTTGTCACTGGTAATTAAACATGATTTTAATGGCATGTACTTAGGACACAACACGGGATGCTACCGACTATTCGGGAAGATCAAATATTCGAAAAACTGCAAGAAATGATCCCAAAATGGAAGGCGGGAGTTATTCTTGAGGGACAGCACTATGGCTGAGTCTCCTGTACTTTTCAGATTCTAAAAGCAGCACGTACTGTTTTTACTATCAAATGGAAAGGAGTGTAATTTTAAAGATTTATTTATTTATTTATTTGATGGACAGAGATCACAAGTAGGCAGAGAGGCAGGCGGCGGGGGGTGGGGTGGGGTGGGGGGGAAGCAGGCTCCCCGCCAAGCAGAGAGCCTGATGTGGGGCTCGATCCCAGGACCCTGGGATCACGACCCGAGCCGAAGGCAGAGGCTGTAACCCACTGAGCCACCCGGGCACCCCAGGAGTGTAATTTTAAAGAATCATAACAGCCTAGACAGAAGAATGACTAAGAACAGATTTGTCCTTGTCCTAGCTCACATGCAGGAAGCCATGCCAATATAATTACACAAGATGGAAATACACTATTAGAAAAGTTTTTTTTTTCTTAACCAAGTAAACAGCAAAGTTGTACTGTATCCTATTTTTACCTTAATCAGCCAATGGAAGCTTATGTGTACTAGACCAGATTTTATAAATCCCCACAACAAACCTGGCTTCTACATCTGTCTAGGGGGAGTTTCCAGAGTTTCGCTGAGTTTCTCAGCTTGTCTTTTATTGTAGCAATGACTGTAATAGCACTTTCACTGCTGTGAGTTCCGCAGTAAATTAAAACTATATTTTGCAATTCCTCTCAGCCCCCCAAACCATCACTGGTGTTCTGATTAGTTTCAGAGTTGTCTTTTCCTTTGCCAAAATAAATTGTTTCGGGAACTTTCATGCACCCAAAGGGACATCGAGCTGGGACTTCTTCCTCTGTATGATCCCAGGACTGCCTCATCAAGAGAAGCCATCGTGAGTGCCCAGGGAATGTGTGATATAGCCTGTAAGACTATTTCAATCGCCTGCTAGAAAGAAAAACAGCCTGAAGAATCAAAATACATCTTGTCCTTGTTAAGACACCAAATATGGGGCGCCTGAGTGGCTCAGTGGGTTAAGCCTCTGCCTTCAGCTCAGGTCATGATCCCAGGGTCTAAGATCGAGCCCAGCATCGGCTCCCTGCTCAGCAGGGAGCCTGTTTCTCCCTCTCCCTCTGCCTGCTGCTCTGCCTACTTCTACTCTCTCTTGCTCTGTCAAATAAATAAATAAAAATATTTTTTTAAAAAACCACCAAGAATATTGAGGGTGAGGGTCCTTTCACAATGTGTGTGTACATCCAATCATCACATTGTACACTTTGAATATCTTAACATTTTCTGTCAATTATACCTCAATAAAGCTGGGGGAAGGCATTTTGTATACTGAAAAAAACATGAGTATATATACCACTCTTCTCTCTAAAAGTGCTCTTCAGCTTACCCCATAAATTTCACTGGCATTTACTCTGACATATGACTTCTCGGCCAAGCTTCAACTCAAATTCCAGCTACCAGCTGAAAATCTTTGCCTAAAACCGACATGCCTCACTGGAAGAATTCTTATACTGTCACGTCCCCTCTGCTAATGGCTTCGACAAGCCTTTTTTTTTTTTGGCCCCCAGTGACTTTGCCCCCTTCTGTTGGCACTGCAAGATTGACGCAAAGCAAACCATCATTCTGCCACAAACCCTAACCAGTCACTCACACGCAGTCCCTGGGCCTTCTACCATTCCGTGTGGAATGAGCTGCTCAGCCTGTGCACAGAGGCCAGAATTCTGCTGCAAATCCTTCCTCTCCTCCAAGGCAGAGTTCTTCTCTCTATCCTCAGACACTCAGGCAGCAGCACTCGGTTTAAACCTCAGTTTCAAGTATTCCTCATTGTCTGCCTGATCTTGGGCATTTGCTTCCATGGTTCTCCATCTTTATGAGCTACTTGAGAGCAGGGACCATACTTCCTGGGTGTATTTATTATTATTATTATCATCACCATCATTTTTTACTTTAGTGTCCTGAGCCAAGCATGAGGACTTAACCACGGAAGTGCTCCAGGACCAGGATTTCGGCCGCATGAAGCTGAATTGACTAGGTCTCAGAAAAAGTGACAAGGGAACCAGATTCTGTTGAATTTGGAAGTCAGTTATCCTGCCCTAGCCTTTGAACTTTTAGGTCTCTGTGTCGACGCCAAGGACAGCAAGCAGTTCTGTATGGAACTACAATATAATACTGAATACAGAATGAATGCCTCATTTTCTTGACGGGACAATAACCCCTCTTCCAACAAATCACAGCCCAAGATGGCAAAGCAGCTCCTTCACAAAAGGCAATTCTGTTTCAGCTAGGAGTCTCCCTTAGCAAGAGCCCACCACCCTCACCGTCTGATTACTGACTTCAAAGAGGGTCCTAGCTTCATACCGGCACCATGAAACCTGCCTCGGTTAAGGAGCTCCACCTATCTTCTCTGGGGGCATGCTCGCTGGGCCTACCGCAAACGTCTTGTTTTCCACCTAACAAAAGGTTCGCAGATGCCAGAGTCCTGCTCCCCAAGGCCCCTCCTCCCCTCACCGGGCACCCAGATGAAGCAGAGTCTTGTGAGAATAACATTCTTTGCAATGCTATTTGTTGTCTCGGTTGTCACGCAGCTGGAAATAGTTTTCTTGCTCCCTGTTCCTAACAGCCAGACGCCCATCTCTGATAGAAGCCTCATGGAGTAACACCGGACTGTGTTGGCTCAGGAAAGCCTCACATGCTCCTGGAACTTCAAGCATCTGAGCCTCCGTGGCAGCCTTCATGACAAACAGAGGCAGGGGCGAGCATGTGCACACACAGACACACAGGTACTTGGGTATCTATAAACAGACCTGCATGCACACATAGAAATATCTACACACACGACAAGTTTGTAGAGCTGTACGAGCAGAAGCACAAGTGTAGAAGACCGTGTGACCAACTGTTGACAAAGAAGGTACATCACATGCTTAAGGTTAAAGGGGCTGAGGGAGGTTATTCCGTTTACTTTAGACACATCTATACTGTTTGGATCATTACAAAATCCATATCTTTTTATAAATGGATGCAGCTACCTTCTTCTGGTTGGAACACTTTCTACTGTGTTCACTCCCTCTGGGACCAAAACCCATGAAATGCATTAAGAGCAAAGTTCGGAGATAGTGTGGCCTCAAAAGAACTCAGACTCTCCAGTGAACACTAGATTTGGATTATTCTAGTAAAGCATAAATTGAATATAGAAATTTAAACACACATTGGGTCAAAACTGATATCTAAAATGAGAGCGCCTGGGTGGCTCAGTGGGTTAAGCCTCTGCCTTTGGCTCAGGTCACAGTCTCAGGGTCCTGAGATCGAGCCCCATATCGCCCCATATCGGGCTCTCTGCTCAGCGTGGAAGTCTGCTTCTCCCTCTGCCCTCCCTCTTGCTCATGCTTGCGTTCCTTCTCTCTCTCAAATAAATAAAATCTTTAAAACAATAAAATAAAAATATCCAAAATGGGATGGAAGCAAGTCAAGGTTACGGGTAAGACACCGCTGCATCTGGCTCTACAACTGACACAAACAGGTAAATCTCAGCAAAACATCTCAAGTTTATAAGTTGACAATGAGAATACCAGGCTCTGTGTCCTCCTGTTTATGAGGGAAAGGCTAACTTACCTAGAGCCACCGCGACTCAAATGGAAGAATAATTCCACAATCACGCTCCATATCTGAAGTATTTCAAAAGAACTTCCATTAAAATAGTAGGGCAGAATGAGAACTCCCTGAAAAGGAACCTTACACATCTTGTTTTCTACTGTTTCCCATTATATGGCAGGTGTGCAACCAATATCCACTGACTATGGAACAAATAAATGAACAAATAAAGATTAAGGAACAAGTAAATGAAAACTAGAATTAGCAAGCAGATAATGTCAGGTCATATTCCCATTTTACAGATGTAAAAAGAGAGAAACATTGACTTAATGCAATAATAGCAAATCTATTTGCTACAAATACGAAGCCTTTTGATTTCCTCTATCTTGATCCCTTTTTTCTCTTTTAGGTCCCTTGATTTCTCTCCTAGGGTCTTTCCAAATCCTGATCCTTCAGCGGCCTTCACTGACCCTGACCACCACCACTACCACCACGCCCTTGAAGGTCAGGTGTCCCTGCTTGGTGCTCCCATACTGCCCGGCACTCATCTCCCTCCTCACATGTGCTGCACTGAATCACTTGTTACACGGAATCTGTTAACATGTCTGTACCTCCTGGAGGACTCCCAGCACCGACCACCTAGCACAATGCTTATTACACAGCAGGCAGTCACTTCAGTGCTGCTAAGAGTTGGGGAGAACTGGTCTCCTCTGCCCCTGGATCATTTCTCCTTCCAAAGAGCCAGGAATATCCTTCTCTTAGGGCAGAATTTCAGGATGAAGGCAGTTTACAGGCTGGTCAAGGACAACCACTTAAACACAGACAAAGAAAACCGAGGATGACAGATTTACATGAAACCAAATCTAGTCCATTGTTTTGATATTTAAGGAAATGGATAAAGGGAAACTTGCTACAAAGAAGTGGTTCACAGGAGCACCCTCGTAAGCATAGGCACCTATGATGGCTGTAATGAACAAAATTCCCTTCAACGGTTTCAACCTGGGAAATCCCACCCCCAGAGAGACCCATGACCAGGTGTTATGGGTCAAACTTTCTTTTTCTCTTTTAGAGAAACAGGCTGGTTTTGAAATTCTTTTCCCTTATCTCCATATTAAATACAACAAACACAGCCTGCTCTAGCTCATTCAGGCTTATACATGTTTGTTTTAGCACTAAAGTTAAGAGTCTGCCCTGTCATTCTAGCACTTTTTCAAAAACAGTACTACAAAAATAAAAAAAATTATAACCCAGATCCATGCACACAATACAACAGTCCTCTTTCATATCTGAAAGAAATTTGAATTTTACATGAACTTCAAGGTTCATGTTTCTATAGCGGCAATCAGGTGACAGGAGCTAACATCAAAGTGGTAGGACAATCTTCTTTGCCCCATCTCCGTAAGTCAGTAACAACAATGCTACGGTGAAATCACACTAACCCGCAGGAAAAAATGTCAGGGCATTTAAATAAAATCACAATCACCACCACCCTCTCTTACTTCCCTCCCTAAAAACTGAAGAAACAAAGTATCCTCCTAAGAAACAGAGTATACTAACCCTGGGCTCCTTCAAGTTAACTAATTAAACACACCAAAGCCTGGTTCCCTTGTAAAAGATAAAGCTGGTGGGAGGATCCTTTATTCAAATTGTTTCCAGAAGACAGTAAAAAGCAGCTGACCTAATCTCCTTTTATTAAGGCTCTTGGGTACCCCAGCATCTCCAGATTCAAGGCATTAGAAGACTTAGCCAGACCAGCTCCGCCTGTGACATATAGCTGAAAAGCCACCCACTCCTACCTGTGACATGGAGGCACTGTGGGAGGAGAAGAAACAGGCTGGCCCCAAAGAGATTCTTCCTATCTGAGAGGTTATGAACTAGACACCGTAGCTCTGGAGATTTAGGGAGGAAAAAAAAACAGGAGGGAAAAAAATGATTGGAAAGGAGATTCTTAAAGAAGTATTAATCTATACCCTGAAGATACTTCTATTGGAATTACGTTTAAAGGATTTTCAGGGTTGGGTCAGCCCTCACTGCAGTCCCCAAAGTATTGCTCTCTCCCACCTCCTCCCTGGATCCTTTCCTCCTCCCCTTTACAACGCCAGTAGCCCCATTTCAGAACTAATAATAATTCTTTCTCTTTTGCATGATAAATATTCAACCGCTGTGGTTAAACACTATGTATAAGATAAACAGGGTCAAGAATGCTGGTTGCCATCAGAGTCATGTTTAAATTAGCATTAACTAGCAGGCCCTTTCCTAAACAAAACAAAATGCTTTCTTGGTCAGCTCTGGGCCTGGAGAGTGATTTTAACTCACATGCTCAAAAGGCCTCGCAAGCATCATTAATTTCTGCTCAATGAAATTTCTCAAAAGACCACTATCAGTTTGGGAGGACTGTGGAGGAAGAAATTACATATCATTTACTCTACCATTTTTACATAATCTGGATGAGCTGGCAGCAGTGCCCAAAAATTCACTAGCCATGAGTTACAATGAAAAGTAAAGGAATCAAAGCTCAGTCCTTTCACACATTACACCTCTCACGATGCCCCAATAGGCGTCACCGTTGTCTTTTGGCATTTTGGGGGTTAATGCTAGTCCTTCCCAACCCCACATAGCACAACTTCTTAAAATAATATCCAAGGTCCCCCCTAATTTACCGCCTGGTCCCTTTCCAGCCTTCAATACCCCAGACTCCAACTATATCTTCATTCTCCACCATTCATCTTTTCAGAGATGCATCCATTTAAGGATCCTTCAAGGCCCTTCTGTGAAGTCTTCCCCAGAGTAAGAAGTTCATTTTCCATTCCCCAGCATGCCAAGGGTTCTTGGGTTCTACAGCTGCCACCTAGTTACGCAAGCCAGCTACTATGTTAGCTGCATGTTTCCCCTCTGCACTGCCGCTCCTTCTAAAGCCTCCTTTTTAGCATCTTTGTGTCTCTCTCTGTAGGAGGAATTCAGTAACTGCTTATTCAATTACAATCTTCTCCTTTTTTCCCAACCTTCTAAGACATCCACAATAGTTCCCCACATGATATTTTAAGTAATAACACAAAAGGGATGGAGGGAGGGGGCAGGATATGTAAAAACAAGAAACCAAATAGTATGATGCTGAGTTAACAAGGCCAGAGCAAACTTTGAGACTTTAAACCAAGAGCTTATGTTCCCAGTTTTATTACATCACACTTCACTTTTAAAATAAATCATGTTCCTCAAGTGTGTATGCATATGGGTACAAAAAAAAAGAACCGCTAAAAAAAGACCAGCCACACATTAGCACAGACATTAAAATCTCGACCTTAAACTAAATTTTAAGAGTTATTTGTTGAACACTTGGAGCTTCCCACTGAAAATGATACAGTGTATTCTGCACAGAATGCAACTTTCCTTACTAAGCATTTGAAATAAGATTCTTGGCCCTAAAAATCACAAACTTAAAGACTGAATGTCATTATGTAGCAAAAAGACTTAGCAAGTGAGAGCTTCACTTTCTTTGAATTTCCCAGTCTAACAGAGCAGATTCAATAAGGCCTTGAAAAATCTATGGTATAATTTTTTTTTAAATGAAATTTCTGTTTGGTAAATATTAGCTTCAAACAAAAATAGAAGTTTCCAAACACAAGTTGTTGAAAGAGCTGCCCTTCCCATCTCTGTATTTTTCCCCGTCTTTCACAGGGATACTGAGATCCTCTGAGTTGAGTGTCCACGGCAGTGGGCAGCTGCGAGCCTGAGCCACTGGGGCAAATGGGAAGCTGGTCAGCTCCCACGACAGAGACTACCCTCCCATCACTCACTTTTAAGGCTGAACAAGTTCACTCACTGTAAGAGAATAATGGAAGACTGAGGGGGTTGGGGGGGGGGGAGTATTACTGATGCCCTTGTAGAGGAGGAAAGAAAAAAACAGAGGAAAATCAACCCCCAGGTCAAGGTTCTACCCCTCCCCACCCCTCCAGGCATCTCTTACTGCAGGGTTTTTTTTCTACCTTTCATCCTGTTGCTCTCTCACTTCCCCTCTGGAATAACCCATTCATACTTTACTCTTTTCCTACTGTTCTAGCAAAGGATAACCAGCCACCAGGTTCTACTTACTTGGCGGAGCTGGAAAGAACAGCGAAGATCATTAAATCCATCCATTTTCCAGATGAGTACCAGGAGGTGCAGGAAAAGCTGACCTGACTGGCTGAGGAGGCGCCGCTAGGGGGCGTGGTGAGCAGACAGGCTCAGATTAGGACAACCCACTCTTCCCGCCTGTCCCTGCATTGGGCCGGTGCCTTCCCCCTACACACTACCTCTTTCCCTTGTTATTCAGCTTCTTTATCCCCAAATTAAACAGTGTGAAGTAAAACACAGACTTAACACACTTAACAGTGCTAATCGTTATTCACAGTTTTGCATTCGAGGCAAATTTGCTCACTCCTACTAGATTTAGAGAACCAAGGACAGAAACAACTACATGGTACAGTGTGTGTGAGAGACAGACAGACAGAATGCAATTTAGCTCAGTCCAAACCATCAGAACGTCAGTATGCACCCTTTTCCTTCGGGCCTACTCTTCTATTTGATAAGGGAATCGCTTCTTAGAATTTAAAAGGTTCCCCGTGCAGTCTCCCTTTAACCAGAATCGCAGGCTTTGAATCACAGACCTCTGGCTTCACAGTTATGCTTACGCTGGGCAAACAACACTTATGCAAATAAGTGAAAAACACGGACTGTTAGAGCCTGAAGGAATAGAGGATTTTATCCTAATAACGGCAGTTACAAGTTTCCGATATTCGGGTTTGCAAGTGTGCACCTATGCGAATGGGAATCGGTGAAACTTTAACAAGCGAGCACTCTCGGAAAACCCACATTTACGAAAAATCCAGAGATTTCAACAAACAAGGAAAGAAAGAGAAGTAGCGACAGACAGCAACAATCTCAGGCCCCAGACGGAAGGCAGCAACAAGTCCTGGATGCCGTCATGCCTCACACACCAAAGGCCAAATGGCAGCAAAGAAAAAAACAAGAATAAAATTTAAATCCATTCATAACAAACTAGTCCTACACAAACCAAACGAGCCTGTCGGTTTCAAAACCACCAACTCTAAGCCAGGTCCCTCCCTTGCCTTCAATTTCCCAGTTACTTGCTGAGCGTGTTTGTTAGGCGGCTGCACGGAAACCAAGTTGAAAGTCCGCAGCTGGGGAGAGACTAAGGAGTCGCCCGAGAGAAGCAAGTGGTGCGGGAGCTCCGCGCTGCGGGGCGCGGGGTATCCCGGCGATCCACGTCCACCCGGACTCGGCTTTGGGGTAATTCCGAGCCCTCCACCCCCTGCAAGCCTTCTCGCGCTCCCACCCAGACCCAGGTAACCCGAGGCCACCTACGTGTCACTTGGGCGGGTCCGAGCTGCAAACGCGGCACCAAGCGCGGGCCCCGGAGCGCACGGACCTGGCCGGGGGCGGGGGGCACGAAAGGGCCGGTGGCCCGGGCGGCTGCGGCAACTTCCCTCCCGGGGCTCGGTCAACTGGTTGGCGGCGGAGGCCAGGAGAGCCTCGCCTCCCTCAGGCCAGCTCGCAAGCGCGCACGCCCACCCACAGCCGAACCAGGCGAGCGCGCGCGCGCACACACAAACTTACACTCGCTCGCACACTCGCACGCACAGCCACAAAGCCTGTCTGCCCCGGGACAGTGCGAGCCGGGCGCGCCGTGCGGCGGCGCAGGCGACGCGGCGGCCACTGGCTCCGCGCCCTGTCCCCCGCCCCGCGCCGCGCCCGCCCCTTTACCTGCGCCCGCCGCTGGCCCCCGGGCTGCCCCCCAGCGGCGCGCTCGCTCCCCGCGGCCGGCGGCCGGCCCTCCGCCCGCCCCCTCGGCGGTCGCCCGGAACGGGGCCGCCCCCTGCGCCCACCCCGCGGGGGAAGCCGGGGAGGGCTCCGCGGCGCCAGCGCCCAGGCCGCCCAAGATCCGGGCAGCGCTCCGCAGGGGACGGAGGAGTCGCACCCCGGGGAGCGCCAGCCGCCGCTGGGGCCGCCTGCTCGCGCTTTGGCGCGCGGGCCGGGGCGGCGGGGGAGGGGGCGCCGAGGGAGAGCCGGGGCCGCGGCGCCGACGCCAGCCTCCTTTCTTCCTCCGCCTTCTTTCTTTTCTGCCGGCTCCACGTAGCACCAGTCAGCAACTCCCGCACCCCCGACTCCCTCCCTCTGGCCCGCTCCGTCACCTGGCGTGACGCCCCCCGGAGCCCCGACCCTCGGCGCGCCCCCTCCCCCATCACGGCGACCTCCGGAACCCGGCCGCTGGGCGGGGGCGGAGGGGCGCCGAAGCCTCCCGTCACGGTCTCACCCCCGCCCCCTCCGCAGCCCCCCGTGACCCACGGTCGGGGAGACCCGCGGCCGCCGGCTCGGATGCTCGCCCCTCCCGCGCTCACCTCAGCGCCCGCCAGCTTGCTGGGCCGGGGGGGCTCCCTCGCACCGTGCGTTTTCATTTTGTCGCTCTCCTCTTCCCCCTCGAAAAACTCTGGAAAACATCGCGGGCCCGCAAAACCCCTGAAGTCTGGGCCTCTCTCGCAGTTCAGCTTCTCAACTTTGCAGAAGACACAAAGTTTCTCCCGGCACAGCCTGTAACCCGAGGCTGCGAAGAGCCGAGAGTCGACTTTTCGGCTAGAAAGGTGCACGCGTTTCTGTGTCTGAGTTTTCCGCTGACTCGATCTGCAGACCAAAGCAAGTGGCACTGTGCTCCCCTAGATCTCCGGAGCCGGGATTACACGTTTCTCTTCCGCTTTCCCAGTCAAACTTTCAGTGCAAACTACCACTTGCAGGAGAGTGATTAAGGGCGGGGAATGCACACCTGGAGGTGTGGGCGGGAGCGGCGCCGGACGGAGGCCTGGGGATCGAGCTCTGGAAGGTGGCAGCCACAGGGGATCGCCCTGGTCCTGGATCAACACCCGGTCCCTCGGGGGCTTGCCAGCCGCACCACCTCCCACCCACCTCCCGCTTCCCACCCTTAGCTTCCCAGGATTTCCGCAGTTGGGGCACTTCTCTGCCTCTCGCTCCGCTGCCCAAGCCGCCACGCCTCAAAAAGTAGCCGTTTAGGAGTAAAAGCTGAGGGCTCTCTCGCCTGAAAGGACACAGAAGAGACCGGGACAACGGTGTGGCAGGGGGACGCGCTCGGCGGGACGGTAACTGCGTCGGAGGAAGAAACGCAGAACGGAGATGGGGGGCTGCACTGGTGGGAGTCGCCCGGTCATCTCCGGCTTTCCGAAAGGAGAGGCCCCTTTAAACCGCAGTGGGCGGGGAGGGGAAGACTTCTCTGAAGGGAAGGAAACTTTTCTAGATATAAGTGAGGTATGCTTCTACTAGGACCTGACCAGCTCCTGCCCGCGACTGCTTAGAACTTGACCGTGTTGGCCTGTGGTTTTCACAGGATGCGCAGGGCTAAGTAAGACCAGTCCGCGAGTCAATTACTACCTACAGCGGTTTCTTTTAAAAAAAATAATCTTTCAGGGGCGCCTGGGTGGTTCAGTGGATTAAAGCCTCTGCCTTCGGCTCAGGTCATGATCCCAGGGTCCGGGGATCGAGCCCCGCATCGGGCTCTCTGCTCAACAGGGAGCCTGCTTCCTCCTCTCTCTCTGCCTGCCTCTCTGCCTATTTGTGATCTCTGTCAAATAAATAAATAAAATATTTTTTAAAAAATAAAAAATAATCTTTCAAATCCTCCTCCTTTAAAAATATATATGTGTATACATATATGTGTGTGTATATGTGTGTATATACATATATGTGTATATGTGTGTATATATGTATACATATGTATACACACATTTATATACATATACATATGTATATATGTGTATACACATGTATATATGTATGTGTGTATTTATTTATTTATTTATTTATTTTAAAGAACTCTCTACACCCCATTTGAGGCTTGAACCTACAACCCGGAGGTGGAGACCCAGGCTATACAGACTGAGCCAGCCAAGCGCCCCTTTCTAAGAACACCATACATTCCACTTTCTCTCTTTTCCTACCAGTTTACGGTTTATTTTACAATAATCCACTTAGAATTTGAAAAATTAGAAATGGTAATCATGCACGGTGCCAATATGTTCATTACAGTATAGAAACATATGTACACACTCTTGTTTCAAATGATGAGAGGCATTGATCTTACACTCAAAAAATATATTGGACAAATAGAACCATATCCACTATAAAGTCTAAGTATGATACAATGTATATATTGCTAAGAAGAGAAGAATATATGCTGAAAGGGTTTTGTTTTCAACCATAGCTCTACACAACTCAGAAAATCACTTAGCTAATTTTCTTTTTTTTCCCAAAGATTTTATTTATTTATTTATTTGACAGAGGTCACAAGTAGGCAGAGAGGCAGGCAGAGAAAGAGAGGAGGAAGCAGGCTCCCCGCCGAGCAGAGAGCCCGATTCGGGACTGGATCCCAGGATCCTGAGATCATGACCTGAGCCGAAGGCAGAGGCTTTACCCAATGAGCCACCTAGGCACCCCACACTTAGCTAATTTTCATGTCTCCTGATTACACACTCCTTATTTACCGCTAGGTTTCTCAATGCCAAAACTTTACTATCTAGTGAAAAGAATATTCTACATTTTATTTAAAATAATAAAAGTATGATATTAATTTTATCAATAAGCATTAAGATTATTTAATTTAAACAAGTATTTCAATGTTTAGCCCCTCCTCATAAGTCAAAGTGTAAATGAGTTTCTTGCTTACCACTGCCCTTGAATATTTTTGAATATACTGATTCTCCCTTACCATCTTAAGGAATATTGCTGCTTGTGTTTTAATTGTATATTAACCGCCTTAATATATAACTGCCTACTCTGTTGTCCTAACATCCAATGGGGAGTTCTATCCTCATAAGACATATAAGTATTCAAGAGTTTAAGTTATTTGCTGTACAACACTTTATTTCCTCTGTATTTGGTCTACTGTGGCCTAAAATGAAATGGAGGGCAAAATTCAAGGTCAGCCTGGACAGACTTGTCTTTCCGACAAGTGTAGACCTGTCTGAGTAAGACTGCTCTGCAACCAGCTTTAGGACAGTAACTTTCAAATCAAACGTAAGCTGTATGCCCAATGTAAAAGGGAGTGAGAAAATGAAATCCAAAACAGAATTCAGCTCAGCACAGAGATTAATTCATCAAAACTAGTACTGTGTTCCAAATAAGCCAGTTTTCTCCTCTGTAAAATGGGATAATAATACCAGCATAGTCTATTTTACTGGATTCTGAGTTGTCTTTATCAAAGTAAGGTAATATATTCGAACAGTCTTCTTAAAACATTGAAACAGATGATGTTTCAATCGAGATGAAGGATACTGTGATACACTTTCTTCAGTGCTTTTACCTGCCTGTGGCCCTCTTGCCTCTCAGGCCATTCCCTCTCCGGGACAGTCATCCAAACGCTTTCTGCTCTAACCTTCTCTCTTATCCTCTGCCAAGCAGTGTTTCTCTAGATCTGTTTCTTCGAATGCCTTCAGCAGAGCCGAAGTCTCAAAGACAGCTGGTGCTGTCAAATGTGAGAAAAAAATATTTTCAGCAAAATGAAGAGAATTTTAATGAGGAGTATTTCAAGTAAAGTTTACACTATTATCTCAAAGGATACTACAGACTTTGTTGGATTAGTAATGTTATCTAGCTAGGGGTCCAAGAGTTATAACTAACGAAGCATTTAGGATGGAAAAATTGGCTGTCACTGAGTTAGGCTCTATCATCTGTTCAGAAAGGGACTGCTGGTCGTGCCGGTTCCTGGCCTCCCCATGTTCCCTTTCATCTGGCAAAAAATCTTTGAAATTTTCTACGAGAGTAATCAAAACTATCAACAGAAAGATCTGTTGGAAACTTTCTCTCTGGTCTGTTAATGTAGAGACTGGTGCAAAAAATATATTTCGGTGAAACAATACCCTGAGAGAACACAGCCTGCTGGGAAAGTTCTTCAGGTGCCTCTGGGGCATAGGTTTCTTCCTTCTTTAAATGGGGCATTTGTGCCGCTCTGGTGTTTTTCCTTTGGCTAGAAAGAAATCATTCTCCTTAGGAAACCTTTCTATTTTAAAAGGCCAGCGGCAGAGGTGGGTGAGGCAGCCCAATTTAGTTTTTGGTTTTTGGTTTTTGTTTTTTTCTAAAAATGCTCTTGAGGGTAGAAGTAGCATAGGGAGACTCCAGGAATGGGGAGGAGAGGTTGGGGTTGTGTGCACAGCAGCCATGTGGGAGGGCAATGAAATGGAAACCCTCAATGGCGTGCCTCTGTGCTCACCTGCTTCTCATCACACATTTCTAGCCAAAAAATCTAGCTCGTCTGCAGCAAATCAAGGACTAGCAATTCCCTTTCTATCATCTTCCCTAGCCAAGTGAAAAGGGTTTGATAGAAAACAAACGGAGGGAAAAAAAAAAAAAAGAAAATGAAGACCAAAAAACATGTGTCACATGTATAATTCTAGGGTTAACAAGACACCTATATACAAAGGAACCACAAAAAGGGTCATAAAACAAAAATCAAACAAAAATGGCTAAATTGCTAGTAAAATGAATAGTGGAGAAAAAAAGACTATGAATGAGATTATAGTTATAGTTTCAGTAGAATTTTTTAATACTAAGAGTAGTAGAGTCATATACCCCTTCTGAACATTAAAAACTTAGCTAAAGTAAATACTTCTTAGCAAAATATAAATTTACAAAACCAGTTGATTCAAAAAACTTATAACATGAATGTATCTATAACCATTAAACAAATTGAATTTGCATTTCTAAATTTACCTGCAAAAAAGCTCAAGGATTTAGTGGGAGAGATTTATGAAATCTTTGTAGACGATCTCTATTCAAATGGATTAGAAAAAGATGGAAAGCATCTTGATGATTTTATGAACTAATAAAATCTTGATACCAAAATCAGAAAGGAAAAAAAAAGGATTATTATTATTATTATTATATTATTATTTAAATCTATATTTAAAAATATAGATTTTTATAGATTAATCATCAGATTAATATCATAATGTAACAATGACTTAATATTAGAAAATATAAAGTAATTTGTCATTCTTTTTTTTTATCTTAGCAAACTAGGAAAGGAAGGAATTTCATGAACACAATAAAGAGTTGCTACCAACAACCTAATTCTAGAAACATTATTCTTAATTTTAATTCATTAAACATTTTTCTATTAAAGTCAGCAACACAAGGACAGATTTACCATTTTACCATTTCTACTCAACATTGTACTGAAGCCCCTTGCCTATAACATACACATACACAGAAATGAGAAGCTATAAAGGTCAGAAAATGAGAAAATATGATTTATAGATGATGTGGTTGTCTGCTAAGAAATTCAAGCAAATCTAATAAAGTAATAGAACAAATAAGAGAGTTTAACAACATTGTTGGATAAAAGGTCAATATACAAAGAAACTACAGCCCATTAGAGATGATAAATTCTTAAAGGTTGTACTCATAATAGAAACCAATCTTTATTATAACTTGAATAAAAATTCATAGAAAGGTAGCGTATCTGTGGAAAAAATTATAAAGCTTTATTGAAATACAGAGAAAGGCCTAAATAAATGTAGAGATAAATCATGTTCAGAGATTAGAAGACTCCATGACCACAAACCAGTCTACTCCAAACTGTAATACAAGGTCTTCCGTAGACTTTGACAAAATGATTCCAGAATTCATGTAGAATTGGAAGAGGCCAAGTTTGACCAAGACAATTCTGAAGAAGCGTAGGGAAGAAAAACTTTCCCTTCAGATATCAAAAGCTTCATATTGTAATAACGTGGTGTTGGTGCAGTGATTGGTAAATAAACTAATGAACAAGAAAAGCAGGTTCAGAAACAGAACCACAAGGACCTGCAGGGTCTATTATGTCACTCAATAATCTAATGAGAGAGAATAGCAGGTTCAGAAACAACCATTCATATAAATGACGGATAAGTCAACACAAATTAGTAAATCAAAGATGATCTGTTTAGTTAATGATGCTGAGATAATTAGCACTCTCTTCATATATTTTTTAAGATGGGACCCCTACCTCACACTGTAAACAAAAGTAAGTTCTTAATGATTTTAAAAAGAAGGCAACACCTCCAGATTTTTAGAAGATCTTCATCATTTCAGGGTACAGAAGAATTTCTTACACAAGGTACAAAAAGCACAAACCATAAAAAGAGTCTTCTCTTTAAAAAAAAAAAAGACTGATTCTAATATGCTGGATTCTTTGAGTTCTGGTAGTTGATATGATGTCTGCTTCAAGCCCTGCAATGATTATTCCAAGGGATATGAACAGCACTGTGTCACCCTGGGAAAAAGTGGGGCACAAGGTTTTCCTAAGTCATGTGTATTTTGTCATCTGTTGTTTTGCTTTCATAGTCTACTATATATTATATTTATATGTATATAATATATAGTATATATATATATAGCATATAATATATACTATATATTCTAGTGCAAAGTGAAAACAGCAGTACAAGAGGCTCAAACATATTTGGATATAGACCCCTTTCAGAATCTAATCAAAGCTGTGAAACTTCTTTACAGATGAATGTAGAGTATATATCTTGTAGCAGAGGCCTCTGACTACAATAATATCCTTCCTTGACTTCTTGGGTACCAGCTAGACTAGATTTCCCAGCTTCTCTTATAGATATTTGAGGCCACATAGCTGAGTTCTCTCCAGTAGAATGTGAGCATAAGTGATTTCTGCCTAGTCTAGCAATACCTATGAAATTCTCCCACATGTGCTTCCTTATGGTCCTTGTCCCTTTGGGTTGACTGGGATGGTGATGCCCATACCAACCTTGGAGCCATGGGTTGAAGACAGTGGGCAGCCATAAGTCCTGAGGCCTTAGTGTCCATATGAGCGAGAGCCTATCTACTGATGTGGGCACTCTCTCTGGACTTTTGCCTGAGAAAGACATCTATTGTTCTTTGAACCAGTAAATTTTGGGATCTACTGGTTAACTTGGCTTAACTAATGTATATACTTACACGCATTTTGACTGCAATCTCAGCAGGTCAATGACACCCGTGGATTGATCTGAGAAAAAGAGAAATTCTGATGTACTGCCTTCTGGAGTGGGCACTCACCAAAAGTGGGCAAGTTAGAGATGGTACACCTTTGCACAAACTCTGCTTGACTAAGCACTGATTACATTTAACTGAATGGCTCCACAACGTATATTCTGCCAAAAACAGAGACAGGATAAATTCCAAAGGTTTAAAAAAAAAATGCACATGAATGGAAGAACCCACTCATGTGAACCTCATTCTACCTTAATTACCTCTTTAAAGGCCCTATCTCCAAATACAGTAATATCCTGTGGGTTAGTACTTCAAAAAAAATTTTGGGGGAGATACAATTCAGTACATAACACCGATTAAGGTTGGAGTTCTTATCCATGATTGCTAAGAACACTTGGCCAACTCATGTGGGCGCCTTGGAAAGATTACAAACCTTATATACAACGTGACCACAACCTTGGGAGGATTACTATGCAGACAAGAAGTAACTTCGCAGAAGTCACTGCTAATTTGCACCATAGAGATGGACTATAAGGAGTTTGAAACAGTAACACAAAACACTTTAAAACTCCTGGGATGATGTAGTATGATCAGAAGGAAGGAAGTAATAGCAAATGAGCCTTGACAGAATGTGCTGATGAGGTTAGCTTATCTTTAATTTCCAAGGAAAGATCTAGAACATCTATGAAAAGTTATTTGTAAAACCCATTTCTGGGACTTTAAGTTTCTGAAAAGTTAACAACAATAACCATAACTTCCCAGAGCAAGATTGGCACTGACTTATAGAAGTTTAGACCTAGAGAACCTGGACTTGACCCATTTGGCATAGGTTTTGGCAAGTGTAAATTATATTCAGTATCATAATCTATTCCAAGATGAAGTTGAATGAACATGATCCTCCCCATTCCATAATTCTTCTGACTGGTAAAAGAGAGGGAAGAGGTGGAACTTCTACACTTCTCCACAAGTAGGAATGCTGACCCAGCCTTTGTCAACAGCACAATGGACACATGAATGAAGTGGCCACCATGGCAGAGAGGAAGGCTATAGACTCCCACTTACCAAAGCTGACCTCTCAGATGCTCCTTCTAAATATCCAAACTGCCAGCTACAGAGACCTACTCAAAGCCCAAGTATGGACGTAAGCATGGACCGACTCTGAGCAACTAGTACAGACCATTTCTTGAGAAGACCAACTGGCAACTTAGTGGCAAGTTGACTGTGGTTCATTTCCACAGGAATAAACATCTATTCTGCATATGGTGTTGCTGTTCCTGGCGTCAGGGTCTCAGTCAGCATCACTATCCAGATCTTATGGAATGCCTGATCCACAGGCATGGACTCACATGCAACATTCAACCAAGGCATTTAGTTTACAGTGAAGAAGATACATCGTGTGGTCTTATCACATAAAGCCCCACCCAGAAGCTTCTGTGGAGGGATGGAGAAGCTGCTAAAAAACACAGCTAAAGTACCAACTTGGAGGCAGGACCTTTCAAGGATGGGGAACTCCTTTCAGAATGCAATATATGCATTGGATCAGAGACCTATTAAGGTGATACTTTATCATCAACAGGAAAAATGCACAGGTCCCTGAAATTAGAGGGCATAAGAAGGAACCCCTACCATCACTGTCCATGACCCATTGTGGGACTTTGGTCTTCTCTCCCTATAATTCTGGGATCTACAAGGTGGATGTCTGTACTCTTACCAGGGCTAAAAGTCTCACAGCAAAAGTCCCAGTGAACTACAAGCTGTGGTTTCTGCTTGGGCAGTGTGTGGTCCTGGGGTGTCAAGACCAGAAGACAAGGTGTTGTGGCTGTGAACAGAAGAACACAGCAACTGAAAAAGAACATGGTTACCCAGGACACAGAGCCCAGAGGAATAAGGGTTTAAGTCCCACCATGAGATGTTTTACCAAGACTGGCAGACTGTTACCTGAGGGTGAGGAGATTTAGAAAGTGTAAGGGGTGGGGCGCCTGGGTGGCTCAGTGGGTTAAAGCCTCTGCCTTCGGCTCAGGTCATGATCCCAGGGTCCTGGGATCGAGCCCCGCATCGGGCTTTCTGCTCAGCGGGGAGCCTGCTTCCCTCTCTCTCTCTCTCTGCCTGCCTCTCTGCCTACTTGTGATCTCTGTCTGTCAAATAAATAAATAAAATCTTTAAAAAAAAAAAAAAAAGAAAGTGTAAGGGGCAAGGGATGGCAGAGTGGGAGAGCAGCTAAGTACCAGCTGTGGCCCTGAGACAAACTGCAGTGATAAAGATTACAGTTGGTCCCTCCTTCTTCTAAGTTTATCTTCAGGAAGAGAGGCCCACCTGATCCCTGGAGGCGCTACTACCTCTACAAGCCTCCGGAAGTGGATCCACGTAGAGCAAGTACACACATGTGAAGACGTGCCATTCAGATCTACTTCAAGAAAGAACTCACTGATCAGCTGCAAAGATAATCCATGGCTTTTAGCAATTTCAGGGTCCTCTGTGGCTTCTGAGGTGAGACCACATTCTTCCTAGGACATCCTTTCAGCCAACAAAGGAGGGAAGTGATAGCCAAGAGTAGGCTCATCTCCTGGTGGGCCATGGCCAATGACTGTCCCAGTGTGGGACTTCTCTAATGGACTATCTTGGTTCCCAAGATCCTATCAGGCCTGCAAAAACTTTGTTGGTTCTGTGTCATGGCCTGATGGCTCCCCTTGCCTTATCCTGCTTCTCCAGCTTTTCCTTTCATAGATGTTACTCCCCAATAAATTCTTTGCACTCCCAACTCAGCCACAGCATCTACTTCCCAGAGAACTCAACCTGTAACAAGTATACTCCACAGTCACCACCTTTTTAGAATTGGATTATACTTATCTTTAAGTAATGGTCATGTAATAGTCACTGTGTTGAGATTTTGAAATTGCTTGAACTGGAATTGTTAGGGGGTTTATCCCTTTGTTTATCCTAGTACTGTAAACTAATATTTTTTTATTTATATATATACAATTATATAAAATATATAAAAATTATATAAAATTTATATTTTAATGATTCACTTTGCTAAAGTTTTTTTTTAATTTTTCACAAAAAAAATAGATCTAGGATCTATTTATCAGCACTATTCATTTTCTGCTGAGTATCTCATTAACTTTTTGTTTACAGTGAAATCCTTCCTATTGACTTCTTTGGGTTTATTCTGTAATTCTCTTTAGTTTCTGGTGCTAAATGCTTCATTAATTTATTTTTTTTCTTTTCTTTTAATAGTAGTTTTTAAATGCTCTCAACTTGGTATATAGCTCAGTCACTTAGACTAATTTTTACACTTCTCAACAAGGCTTTATGGGAGGTATGTGTTGTAGTCTGCATATCTCTGAATGTTTTCTGTTCTCTCTGAAAAATAGAACTACATTGTAACATAGAAACCTCTTCAAATTTACAAAAATGGTCTTTATGTAATAAGTTTACAAATAGGTTTGCAAACCTTGATAAAATAGGCTCAGGAGAGTTCTCTTCTACTACATAGTTAATTGTGCCTTTGCTTCCTTTTTTTTTTTTTTTTTTTTTTTTTGTCTCCTTCAGGAACAGCCCTAACCATACCCATACACTGGTTCTTTGTTCTCTATTCTCCATTCACTTACTCTCTTCTCATTTTTATCTCTTTGCTTTTTCTCCCTGGGAGAGCTTATAACATGTGAAATCCACTTTATTGATCTTATGATCCATAGCATTTTTCTCTTTGTTTTATTTCTTTTAAGATTATATTTCTTTATTTGACAGAGAGAGACAGAGAGAGGGAACACAAGCAGGGGCAGCGGGAGAGGGAGAAGCAGCCTTCCCACTGAGCAGGGAGCCCAATGCAGGGCTCAATCCCAGGACCCTAGGATCGTGACCTGAGCCAAAGGCAGATGCTTAACGACTGAGCCACCCAGGGGCCCCGTATTTTTTTTCTTTAATCACTCTAATATAAATTTTATTTACATTGAATTTTAAATTTTCTTGCACATCTTCTTGTCTTCCTTCTTCTTTTTCATCTTATCCAATTATCTTAAAAAAAAAAAAAACTCTTGCTGTTAACATTTCATATCAACCTGCCCTTCTGCTTACTCACCTGTTCTCATTTCTTAAAAACTTGTCTTTTTATGCTCTATTACATATGTACGCCTAACTCAGTATCTAGAGCTTAGTAAATAGTTGTTGGATTCATTAAGTTTAAGTAAATGAACAAACCTTTGACTATAGGTCAAGTCCAAAGCAAAGTGGAAAATAATATGCTAACAAAATTGGCAGTTCATTTGAGTAAAAATGAAATGTCATTAATGTTTCCAGTTTTATTCAAAATCGGTTTTTAAGGTATAGTAAGAGAATTATCCAATATTTAATTTCAGTTTGTTTAGAAGAAATAACCGATTATCAAGACTGAATCCAGCCTAGGTAACTTGGCACCTCTTTTTTTAAGAATTGCCTTGAAGAAAAATTTATTTCTGAGATGTTGAAATCTGCTCACCGTCGTGTGCTCTGCATTTATATTTGCGGCTCTTTCTTTTTGTGTTCTCTCAAGAAAAAGAAAAAAAAAGTCTGAATTTGAAACATTAACAGTGGAACAGTTGGAAAAAAAAAACAAAAAAACAAAAACCTATTCTGGTAATATTAACCAGCCACAAATGGCCAGGGTAAACTTCCTTCATGAAAGCTTCTTGCCTAGAAGTGGGATTGGGTCATTATGTCTGCACAGTAACCACCCCTGCAAACAACATATGAATGCCAGATGGTTGGAACTGTTCCATTAAGAAACTGATGTTTTCATTGTTTGGAATTTGATTTTGTAGCTTTCTCCATATAGTGATTTGATTGTAGCATTTAGAAGCCTTGAGAGCTTTCCCATAAATTATTCCACCCCTTGAATATGAAACTAGGGGAGGCTTATTAGCCTGTTTTTCCATTAGTATGTCATTCCCACTTTCTTACTCAGATGTGGATAATTTAGGCAGGATTCTTAAAAAGAAAATGTGGGTTTTGTGCTTTGGTTGTTCTCGTCAAGGAACGTGCTACTGAATAATGCTTCCCTCACTTTGTCCCTCGAATAGGTATATGTGAATTTCATTAAAAAAATTAAATAATGCTAGCAAACAAACTCTTACTATATACTTGCATGGTTCATATATTACTTGTTCAGTTTTAACTATTCTATACATTTTATCATGTTAACTTGTATGAGCACCGCATCAACTCTGCGAAGTCAATGCTGTTATTATCTCCACTTTATAGATGAAGAAACTAGGGGAAAGTCAAGTGAAGTAACTTTCCCAAGGTCAAAAAGGCGGTGGTAGATGTAGAATGTCAACCTCGGGGGGAGGGGGGGGTGGAAAATGTCTGAGTCCGTGTTCTTAACCACCTCACCCCACATTACATTGTTTAAATCGCAGCTAATCTAATTTGTTCCAAGAGAACAGTGACAAAACTAGATTCCCTGCTCCTTATTTCGTCCTCATTAATGTAAACAGGGTCTTGCTATGATTGTGGCAATTGTCTTATCTATTGCAAACCTTAGAGTATATGCCAGCGTGTATAACCATCTATCAATAGGTTCAGTCAAAACTGTATCTCGGTGAGATCTATTATTCTGTTTAAAAAAATAAAGGCAGTTTGGGGTGCCTGGGTGACTCAGTCAGTTAAGCCTCTGCCTTCAGGTCAGGTCATGATCCCAGGGTCCCAGATAGAGTCCCATATCAGGCTCTCTGCTCAACAGGGTGTCTGCTTCTCCCCCTCTCTCTGCTCCTCCCCCTGTTCCTGCTCTCTCACTCACTCTCTGTCAAATAAATAATCTTTTAAAAGAAAGAAGAAAGAAAGAAAGGGTTTTTTCCCCCCCAGAAATCCTTTACAAATTACTCTTGCTATGAATGCTCTAGGCTTGACATCCTTCAATATGTTACGGTGGGTCATTATTAAAAAAAAAAAAAGCCACTCCTTTGCATTAGAACTAATGTGCAGCTTGAAGTTACAGAAAATGGAAGTGGGCTATAAAATCAAAACTACAAGGAGTTACAATTGCAAAATAGCAATTACTGTGATAGGACGTATGATCAGTAGGTCCTAGTGAGAAAGCACATGCCTGCGGTCAAGGTGAAAGGACATGGGGACATGATAATGACAAACATTTGGAATATGGCCCTGCAAGAGGATGACTCAGAGAAACCAAGTAGTTCAAAGGGCTTTAGAAAAAATCTTTACTCACAGGCAAGTATGTAGAAGTCATCCTAAGACTAGTTCTGATCTGTCAAGTCCATAGGCAAACGGATGGCGTAGAGAACATGCATCTGTTGTCCTCCTTCCATGCTCGCTTCTGCTGACAACATCCTGATAGTCCTTTCTACTATTTCATGTTGGCTTAACCTTTTCCTCTCATGTGGTCCTGGCCATTGAAAGCATTCAATTCCACAGTCCCATTGATCAGTTCAAAGAGGAGACAGTGATCCTATCAGAGCCAATGATGTACAACCTTGGATACTTTTGCTTGAGCTGAGAAAGGAGTATATTCTCTTTTCCTGCTACAATTGGAGCGGTGAAACTGAATACCTAAAATGTCAGAGGCCACCATGAATGAGAACTTCCAAAGGCGTAAGCCAACACTCAGAAAAGTAGCATACAGAGACATAGAGGGAGTGAGATAATATCCTGAAGACATCACTTGAACCCCTGCATCAAGGTGTACCTATGGTCTGTCCCTTGAACTTTTAACTTACATAAGCCAATAAATTCCAATCTGTATTTAAGCTCTTTGAGCTACCCAAGGAGTTCAGACGCGGGGAAAGAACTAAGAGTCTCTGGCCCCTTCGGAGAGAATTTGCTTTGTGTTCGTTCCTTTGTGAGGGGAAACAATAGAGCACTTGAAGGCGGCTCCGGAGAAAAACAAAAAGATTGGGATTTAAGGATATCCCTGAGCAGAGCTAATCTTTCAGGGCATGAAAAGAGAGAGTCTAGATTGCCCTTCATAGAAAGGCAAAGAAAACTTTCTGTACCTTTACACAGAATCCTTGGGGATAAAGCTGAAAAGAAAACAATTTCAACAGGTAGCAACTAAAAGGTTTCATTTGTGTTACTGTGACAGATTTCAGAGACTTGCCTTTTAGCTAGTAACCCACAAGGGTGCTTTGTGCCTTAGGAAAAGGCATTGACCTGAGTTTCCATACTTTCCATGAAATGTGTTCCCTGTATAGGGATTAGTATGGTGTGGCACACTGCTGGTGGCGACCAGAAACCCTTACTTTTCTTATCCCCTACGAGTGGAATTTTAGCTGGGTTTATGGATGGTCAGCTAGAGTCCCCACTTCCAAGCCAACTTTGTAGCCAGTTATGATCATGTGATTAGTTCGCACTAATGGAAATGGAAGAGTATGAGTGGGAGAAAAGTGTGCAATTTCTACATCATTTGCTTAAAAGGAGATTGCTTGTCTTCCATCATCTAACTTGATTCAATTTCAAACAATTAGCAAGGATAACACCCTAGAGACCAGAGAAGCAACAAGATGAAAGAAACAATGTCTTGGAATGATTAAGTGAAGACAGGAGAGCTATACCACCAACCAGGACCACTCACCACTAGACTGTTTCTATTATTAATTAATTTTCTATTATTTAAACTCCTGTATTTTGGACCTCTCTTTTGTGTGTGTGTGTGTGTGTGTGTGTGTGTGTGTGTGTGTGTGTGTGTGTGTGTAAAGTATGTATGTACATACACACACACATATATATGTACTTACACACACACACACACACACACACACACAGCAGCTTAGCCCCTATTCTAATATTCCTATTTTCTGAATCTTTCACCATTTCCTCCTCGAATTTTTCATAACAGGTAATTTCCATTTCATACTGTCTCCTAAATCACACTCCATCTGGCCAGGGTCTCTCAGTGTCTCCTCAGTCTTTACAAACTATTGCAGCCATCACCATACTGCTTTGTCCTCTAACAACAAAGCTGAAACTTTTATCAAATAATACGGAGAAAAACAACTCTGCTTAAATATGAAGAAGGAAATCCCTCAGCTATGAGAACTTCGTTTTGATTCATTTCTAGATGTGACTGCTTTGATTTTGATAGGGGATCTATCTGTGTCATTCTCAATCATCAGGAGGACGACGCTCACTCTGCTGATGATTCTCCCCAATATTTCAGATCAAAATACCGTAACTTGCCCTATCATTTTAAGTGCATCAGAGAGAGCGAGGGGGTGGGATTGAGAAAAAATTTTCCCGTAAAATATCTGATACTTTTCTATTTTCTCACCTTTGGAAGTGTGTGTGGCTTGATGATTAAGAACCCGGTCATCTTCCCTCAAAAGTCGGAGAGTATGATTGGCCCAGCCATACCTCAGTCCAACTACACTCTGCGGCTGTGAGAGGTCTCCCGGAGACGGAGCTGGATCTCTGAGAGCAGCAGGTTGTAGATTCTTTAAAGCACACCTTTAACGTGACTCAGTTTTTGTCTCAGTCTCTGTTCCTGCCTCTATCATCCTGCTTCTCCTACTCCCAACTGCATTCATCACTCTCAATGGTAAGTCTTTTATTTACATTTTAGTTTTCAGCTTCCTTATAACTTTAAGTTGACGATGCTCCCCGAAGCACCCCAACACTTCTCTCCCTACACCCTTTTTTTCCTTCTGTTCTTCTTGCCACTGCCTGATTCTCACTCTGTTTCATTTGAATTCTTGAGAGTGAGAATCCCATTGGCCCCGCTTATCCCTAGCTGGACAAACTTTTTGTTCCAGACTTTCTTATAAGACTGGCTACCTTTAGGTTAGAGAGCCTCTGACCTCCCTGACAACTGCAATGTAGTGGGGTAGAGGGGAGGCTATACTGTAAAACATACCTGCCTATTCCCTTCATGTGTGGGCATAATATAGGACAGAACAGTTTTTCTCAGACATGGCTATGGGAATGGTAAGCACTACGATTAGCCATTGTACCACAGTAGTGAATATAAAGTTCACTAAACTTGAGCCGCTCATACAGAGTGGGCAAATCTGGTGTGTATTTCCAGATTTTGTTTGGTGAGGACAGCTCAAATAAATAAAATGGACAATTCTGTGTGGCAGGCCTCTTAAAGCGGAGCAGGGTCAAAAGTTCTGCTAAATGAAAAGACAACCTACTGAATGGGAGAAGATATTTGCAAAAGACATAGCCAATAAAGTGTTAGTAACTAAAATATACAAAGAACCTATACAACTCAACACACACAAAAAAACAATAATCCAATTAACGATGGGCACAGACATGAACAGATATTTCTCCAAAGAAGACATACAGGTGGTCGACAGACACATAAAAGTTGCTCAACACCACTCATCATCGGGGAAATGCACATCAAAGCCACAGTGGGATATCACCTCACACCTGTCAGAATAGCTAAATTCAAAACCTCAAGAAATACCAAGTGTTGGTGAAGACGTGGAGAAAAAGAGGGACCCTCTTGCACTGTTGGTGGGAATGCAAACCCGTACAGCCACTGTGGAAAACAGTATGGAGGTTTCCCCCAAAATTAAAAATAGAACTACCCTATGATCTAGTAATCACACTACTAGGTATTTACCCAAAGAATACAAAAACACTAATATGAAGAGATATATGCACCTCTATGTTTATTGCAGCATTCTTTAAAATACCAAATTTGGAAGCAGTCTAAGTGTTCTTTGATAAATGAGTGGATAAAGATATGGTTTTAGGGGCGCCTGGGTGGCTCAGTGGGTTAAGCCTCTGCCTTCAGCTCAGGTCATGATCTCAGGGTCCTGGGATCAAGCCCCACATCGGGCTCTCTGCTCAGTGGGGAGCCTGCTTCCTCCTCCCTCTCTGCCTGCCTCTCTGCCTACTTGTGATCTCTGTCTGTCAAATAAATAAATAGAATCTTAAAAAAATAAAATAAAATAAAATAAAATGCTAATGGTATCAAATATTTTTAAAAAAGATATGGTTTTATACACACACACACACACATATATACATACATATACATATATATACATATATATAGGAATATTACTCAGCCATAAAAAAGAATGAAATCTTGTCATTTACAACAACATGAATGGAGCTGCCAAGTATAATGCTAAGCAAAATAAGTCAGTCAGAGAAAGACAAATACGATGATTTCACTCATATGTAGAATTTAAGAAATAAAACAAAGTAAAAGAAAGAAAGACAACCAAAACACAGACTCTTAACTATAGAGAACTGATGGTTACCAGAGGAGAGCTGGGTGGGGGGATGAGTGAAATAGGTGAAGGGGATTAAGAGTATACTTATCTTGATAAGCACTGGGCCATGTACGGAAATGATGAATTGCTATATTCTACACCTTAAACTAATATAATACTGTACGTTAACTACGCCAGAATTTTTTTTAAAAATTAAATTCTGCTAAATAAAGTTTCTACCACAAAACTACAAAAGGGTGAGGGGGAATAGCTCAGTATATCAGTAAAACCCCACTCGTGCTCTGTCACCATGGTAACCTCTTCCTGCCTCCCAGCAGCAACTACATTTCTAACCAGATGTCAATGTCCCTGGGATCCCATGAGCAAAGGCTGTGCGGATAGGCAAGCTGAGACCAGTCAGTGACCAGACAGCAAACCACAGGATGTCGAAAGCATACCCGGAATACCCCATGTCCCTCATTTAACCTGAACTTCACTTGGGGCAAGTAGTAGGGTAAACGATGTGGAGCTCTGGCACTCAAGAAGTCACTAGAAGGGCAGTTCTGAGGCTGCTCTTCAGGTCTGCTTGTATCTTGAAAAGAAGAAACTTTTCTGGCCCAGCCAACTCACTTCATTCAGGATTCTTACATTTACCTACCCTACCCAAGGAGGGAAGGGGAGGGAAGAGAACTACCAAGGGATAGTAAACACGACCCAACAAGACCATTAAGAAAACCCATGATGGCTAATGTTCATTACTCTAACCCTCTTCATCATGAGTGGACAGTGAAAAATAACCAGATAAAAGGAAAGAATCTGCCACCCAAGAGAAGAGTGGTTCTCTTTTGAAAAATCAGGGAAAAAATGGCCTCAGTTAAGAGTAGTAATGGTGAAAACTAAACAGAACTTTTAAGAAACATTCTAATTGACATTTCTCAATGAGATTTAAAGGATAATGCACAGATGAAATGAAAACAGGCTACTGTTTGTTGTACTAGAAAGTAGTAAGTGAAGAGCAGGAATGAATTCTTATAGATTTAAAAATATAATTGCCAAAAGTAAATAAATTAAAGCAAAACCAACAAGTGACAGAATGGACATTCCTGGAAATCACATTAATGGGTTAGATCCACTGTTGGACTCTCCTAGAACAGCGTGTAACCATAAGGTAGTGTTTTGATGGGATCATGGACTTCACCATTAGGGGACCCTTGTGAGTTCAATCCATAGCTCTACTACTTTTATAGTTATTTTGTCTTGTGCTGTTTTAGTTAACTTTTCTAGGCATTTATTCCTCATCTATCACTTTGAGGTAATAAGAATGTCTTTTTATTGGAGCCATGAAGATCCAACCAGGTAATTTATGCAAACTCTAAATGCCTGATACATAAAATACTTAAATGTTAGTTATCATTATTAATACCCAGCAAAAAGCAAAGAAGTGGACTTCTTAATAGAGAAGATAAAGAACATGGAAGAGAAATACAGGAGACTGGATGCTATATGTATCCAACAGTGTTGAGTAAAACTTTTCCAATTTTACAAAAATGGTAACTCTGAGGGCGGCTGGGTGGCTCAGTCAGTTAAGTGTCTGACTCTTGATTTCAGCTCAGGTCATGATCTCAGGGTCCTAGGACTGAACCCTGCATCAGGTTCGGTGCTCAGTGGCGAGCCTGCCTGAAATTCTCTCTCTCCCTCTCGCTCTGCCCCTCCCCCAGCTCAGACAGTCTCTCTCTCTAAAATAAATAAATAAATCTTTAAAAATATATATGTATACATATATTTTTAAAATGGTAACTCATGTTGACAACTAAAAATAAAGAAACTCCTATGCACACTTCCTAAGGACAGACACTAACAGGTAGGGACAGACTTACATGGTATAATAAAAGATGTCACAATGGCCCTTAGCCATTACCAGCACCCTTTTCCCCAGCCCCAGGATATAAGAGAAGGGCGAGGATTTTCAGAGAGTTTACATAAATCACTATATGTGATTCTCACTGATAATACATAGTATCTAGTGAAACTGCTATTAGCAATGAACATAGCAGAAGCAGCAGGGACAGAGAACCTGTGGCACCTGACTCAGTCCAGTATATTAAAGAAACCTGAGAAATGTCTAGTAAGTAGGAGGTAATCAGTGAAGAATACCATTCATTGTCAAGTCCATAGGCTCTCTCTTGACAGCTTGAGGAAGTTTTAGTTGGGGGAATTGATTATAAGATACAATAGTAAGGGCACCTGGGTGGTCTGCTGAGTACCTGCCTTCAGCTCAGATCATGGTCCGACATCCTGGGATTGAGGCCCCTGCTCAGCAGGGAGTCTGCTTCTCCCTCTCCCTCTGCCCCTCCCTCCACTCATGCTCTCCCTCTTGCTTTCTCTCCTGTTCTCTCTCTCCCTCTCAAATAAATAAATAAAATCTTTTTATAAAGATATAGTAGTAAGAAAAAAAAACACGGGTAGAGGTACAACTCTAGACTTAACAGAACTTAAGAGTCATACTGACTATTTGGCATATGAACCTTAGTTGGATTCTGACTCAAACAAATACATTTTGTTTTAAAAATAACACAATTGGGAAATTTGTACTGTGATTGGGTATTGAGATATTAAGGAATTATTTTTAATTTTTAGGTGTGATCAAAGTATTGTGGTATGTTTCAAAGGGTTATTTTCTTTTATAACACGCTGAAGTATTCAAATATAAACTAATACCAATGTCTGAGAATTTTTTCTAAATTATCAGGAAACACATATGGGTATAGTTATTGATGAAAAAAATTTTAGAATTTTTTTTAAGGTTGAGTGTTTGAATAAAACAACCATTATCTGCTGTTTAAAATAAGCAGACCTAGGGGCACCTGGGTGGCTCAGTGGGTTAAAGCCTCTGCCTTCGGCTCAGGTCATGATCCCAGGGTCCTGGGATCGAGCCCCGCATCGGGCTCTCTGCCCCGCATCGGGCTCTCTGCCCGGCAGAGGGCCTGCTTCCTTTCCTCTCTCTCTGTCTGCCTCTCTGCCTACTTGTGATCTCTGTCTGTCAAATAAATAAATAAAATCTTTAAAAAAAAAATAAATAAAATAAAATAAGCAGACCTAAAACAAAAAGAAAATATAAGTTTGGAAATAAGCAAAATGAGAAAATGCTATGCAAATCATAGTTTAAAACTATTAACTTTATTAAGGTCAGAATAAGTAATATTCAAAGAAAAAAATTAAGTGAGATTAAGATGGACAGTTCATCTGAACAGACAGTCTAATTTATCGAGAGATGTAGCAATGAAACTTTGTGTTCAAACAATAGTGCATTAACTATCCAAAGCAAAAATTATTAGACACAGGGGAGATTTCAGTATGGTAAAAGAAAGTACCATCAATTGTACTTATAGATGAAAATATTCTATTAGAAGACAGATGGCAATAGTGTAAGATTCCAAAATAACTACATAAAGTTACTTCTAGGAGTTTAAAAATGGTTTATAATTTCATTCATAAGTCATCCCCAAATGAGGTCAGGGCAGAAAAAAAATGCATCTTAATAAATGCAGTAAAGTCCCGTGTTAGGCCTTGGGGACCGAAGGGTGAACAAAAGAGAGCTCTCCCTCAAGGAGCTGACATTCCAGTGGGAGGAGACAGAAAAAATCAACCAATAAACAAACTACCCAACAGGTAGCAATCAGAGCCCTAGAGAAGATGAGAGAAAAGTGACTGCAGAGCTCTTAGGGGAGCACTTAGTTGACACAGAATGGTCAGGAAAGACCTTTTGTAAAGATGGCATTTGAACAGAGACCTGAGGAACTACAGACAAGGCAGGGAGGAAGGGGTGGGAGTCAGGGCTCCATGTAGAAGGGCAGATAAGCCCAACCAGCCCAAGATGGCACTTTGCTCCCCTTATTCGATAAGGGGGTTACATACCAATTTAAGAAGCCTCCAAAGAAAAACAAGCCAACACTTAAAAAAATGATAAACTGGGTAAAAACGTGTGAAATATGGAAAGTATTTTAATATGGTTTTCCTTTTTTGAACATCCATCCCATTTGGATGACAGTCAGTGGTAATGAGCACTGTTAACAGCAGGAATGCAAGAGAAACAAGACTCAGTGTTCAGCTTCTGACTGTCAAATGGTTTTGCGCAGGAAGAAAAGGATTTTCTAAATTCTCTGAGCTCTCACTTACTGGATTGCTAAGTTGATCACAGAGTTCCGCTACCAGGATCACACAGAGAGGACTCAGGAAGCAAAGGCCGGGCCAACAGAGGAAGGAGTGAAAGTACATCCTTTCCTTTTGCAGTGGAGTTTGGAGAGAAAGAAGAGGTGGGATGAAGTTAGGCGCCAGTGATTTCACTTTTGTCCTCCTAGTGTAGAGGTCAGTGAGAAACACAGAGGAAAGATATCGTGGAAGCTGAGGGCCTGAAGCCGGTGGACGGCTTCCCTAGGTGCTCAGTCAATGTCCAACAAGGTGTGAGAGCTATCACACAGCACTGGTGCAGGGAGGTGGCTAGGAAGATGGCTTCCCACACCTGGATGTGTCCCGTAGGGGAACCGGATGTTCCCATGGGCCTTCACGTGTATGACCCAAGGCCACTGAGTGGATTCAACAGTGAGCGTCTGCTGTTGAAACCAAGAGTCTGTGGTGGTGGGGACTTGGCACTTTGCTTCATTTCAGGTGGGAGCATGTCCACAGGGTATGCCAAGGTCTGTGTAGTCCACTGAGTCCCCTCCAGAATGCAGGTAAGAGTTTATCATCTTCTTTCCGACTCATGTTTTCACTTTCTCGGGGTTTTATAGATATTTTAGTGAGGTCCCATGTGAGTGGGCTTTGGGGAGTAGTAGCCTTGTTATTGGCACACCAAAAAAGAGACTGGGATGGCTTTAGCCACCCCACCCCACCACCAGTAATCTCTATCCCCTCTTTATTCTTTGAGATGAACATTGACTTTCTCAAACTTACGTAAAGTGCTATGCAAACCCAACTCTGGGCTTTCATTCAACACTATAAATGCCTCCAACTCCTTCATACACAGAAATTTTGTAATCATCGGTGGCAAACACAAACACCATCTTGAACTCTCAACCCTTGAATTGGGCACTTGAAATCTAAAGTTTCGAAGCTGGAGTTTCTGAGGCGGGGACTAACAGGCTGTCATCTTTCTATCGGCAATTTTAGATCCTAGCCCTTCTGGATCAGGTTTCCTTTGAGTTACTTTATTTTTTTCTATTAAAGATTTTATTTATTTATTTGACAGAGATCACAGGTAGGCAGAGAGGCAGGCAGAGAGAGAGAGGGAAACAGGCTCCCTGCTGAGCAAAAGCCCTATGCGGAGCTCGATCCCAGGACCCTGAGACCATGACCTGAGCTGAAGGCAGAGGCTTAACCCACTGAGCCACCCAGGCGCCCCTCCTTTGAGTTACTTTAAAATTCCATCCTCCTCTCTCACAAAAGGCAGGCACCTCAGCAGAGCTTCTGGGAATAAGGGCCATAAATTCAAACAGTCGTTTACTCCTGACAGTACTTTCTTAAGATTTCCTTCTTGTGCGATAAGTATCTCAAAGAGAAATGTTGGAACATAATGACTGATCGAGGAATCGAGGAACTCCGCCGCAAGTTTTGGCTAATTTAACTGGTGCAACTTGGTCCTCTTCTATTTCTTCTCCTTTTCCTATCCTGTGTTTCATCTAAAGAGAGGCAAATCTGGACGTCATAAGTGAAAAAGAATCTAGAATCTCTGTAGCTACTCACCCCAGCTTTGAAGCCCTCTCTGGCATCTCATTAGTGTCACTGCTGTTTGACCCATTATTCCCTTCCCTGCCCATGTTCCCCCCACCCCCACCCCCACCCCCGTTCCCTCTGAAATGTTCGTTCTTTCTGCTTCTGTGCTTTCATGGTCCTCACAGCCCATCTTCCAGCGACAGCTACAGGCCCACTGACACCTGAGAGGAACGGCCCTTCGCCATTTTTGCTATTATTCAACATTATGGCTATTAAGGTGTATCTTGTTATGATGTGGATTCCTGGGCCTCTGGCAAATCAGAAACTGTCAGCCAGTCTTGGGATTCTTCATTTTACAAGCTTTCTGGGTGATTATGATGCATACTAAACCTTAGGAAGTTAAAAAAAAAAAATCCTTTTCTCCTTCTTTGGAACTTATTAATACAATACAGTGCACTTGTTTTCTGGTTTTCAGTCTCCCCACTTCCCTTCCACTCTTTCTTCACCCCTTCTTACTCATCCTCTCTCTGTCCTTCTGTTTCTCTCTCCTATCCTGCCCTGCTTTGCTCTGGCATTTAAGTGTATCCTGGCAGTATGTTGAGCGTTACAAGTATCTGATACCCTTTACCAAAAAGAGGGAAGGGGACGGGAAGGGAAGGGAAGGGAAGGGATGGGAGGGGAGGGGTGAGGGGAGGGGAGAAGAGGAAACCAAGCTGGGCAAGAGCTGCTGGGCTGAAATCTCCCTTGAGCTTTGGACACGTAGGCTACAAACTACAGAATGGTAAAGAGCCAGGAAACTCGAAAGTAAGCACAGCTGGGATTCATAAAGTCCCCTCCCTCTTTGATTTGGGGAGAGACATTTAAACAGCTGACCTACGGCTCCAGTGTTTCTTCTCCATCGTATGGAATGTGTGATAAACAGATATTTAAGAGCCTACAGTGTCCTGCCCTCCTTTATCCTTTACCAGAATTTCACTAATTATTTTTCAAGAGAGTTTCCATCTGATGGGCCTTATAGAAAAAGGCTTAACTCTTCCATATGCTTTTACAGTTCTGTGTTAGTCGAATAGGAAAAAATTCTCTTCAAAACCTGTTGCCTGCAGAAGTGAGTAATACAAACCTTCTGGGGTTGTTGTTTTATTAAACACAAAAAGCTAAAAGAAAACTGGTTAGAAATTTACTGGGTTTTATTGCAGTCAGGGTTACTGAAGAATTGCATGTTAATTAAATTATGGCTAATAAAAGTGTGTTTAAGCTATATGTATTCCCAGACTCTGTAATTCAAAGGAATTTTATAGTAATCTTTTTGTCAAATAATGACTTCTTTTTGTTACGCAAATATTCATCTTATTTGGCACATTAATGTTGATTAAAAATCCTTTTTCCTTAAAGTGGAGGCATATTCTGACTCACTGAGTGTTTTGCTTTAAATGTTGGGAGAAGCAGGAATTCTATACCCGTGTTTACCTTGCATAAGAAATGCTAATTTTATGTAAGTTAACTGGTTAGTAGAATTGTCTCAGATGAGTAGGCTTTGTGTCCAGGAATGAGAAAAGTTCTCTCGCTTCAAAAAAAGATCCATTTTATCATCCTCAGTAGGTTTTTAAAACAAATTCTATTTTAGCTGCAAAAGTTCACAAAGAGATCTATTTGATTTGCTGAATTTAAATCACTTAGAGACAGCTTTCCTAGAGATAGGAAGGGGAGGGGGGGGTCACAGCAGCAGCTCACCGAGAATTATCTTCCAAACACCGCCTCTCAGTCTGGATTTCACATCAAGATCTGGCCAACACAGTCCTGAAATTATCAGCTTTCTATAAAATCACAGCCTGCCGTCACTCAGAGGCTTTGCTGTCGGATTAATGCACATTCTCCTTTTCACAGCACTCTCCCTTTAATTCTTATTCTTCTCGCTTAACTTTTATAATAACTTGATTGACACCTATACCCCCCTCTGTTGTACAGATTCACAACGGAAACTCTCAGTCAAGGGACCCAGGCTGGGGGAGGCAGGGGGGAGAAAAGTATGTGTATAAGAAAGTGAAGTGATGGAGAGAAAGTGCCGACCCCACCCCCCGCCATGGCTTCAGTATGCCCATCCCAAGTCTGATAAACATCTCTTTCATATTAAATATTGGCTGGAAGTACTTTTACATAAAGGAAAAAGTAGACCTTTTTTTATGGCTCTGGAAGGTGAGCACAAGATCAAAGGAGCCAGGATCGGAGTTTCTTGACTGGAATTCCGCTAACACAGATGGAAAACCCATTTAAAAAAAAAAAAAAGAAAGAAAGTCAAATCTATTCACAAATAAAAACAAGCCACCAGGTTTTAAGAGCTCTGGCCAGTGCTCTGTGGAACATTAGGAACCAATTAAATTGCTCTTCCCTTCTTGTTGAGCCTAAATTGTGCGGTCTTTTCCCCTTTTCTGCTTATACCAGCTTCACGTCCCTGTGATAGGAGTCCCCTCTTCATTGTCATTAAACCTCTGTCTCCAGAGCATGTCAGAGTTGGTAAAAAGCCTGCATTTTATCATGCTGGGGCTGGGGGTGTGGGGATAGCTAAGCATCGACCGTATATCCTGTAGTATTTCCTTTTGCTCCCAAAGACAGTGGACAGTTGCTTAAGGGCTGGGTGCATTTGTATGTTGAATCACAATGTCCAACCATTGACAATGATTCTGTTTTTCATTTGCTTAAACTTTTCACCTCCCTCTTAAGCTTATCATGGAACATATTCTTCATGTTCTGCCTTTAGTTTTCCTTTTTTAGGCGTGCGCACATGGTGCAGCTCTGAGAGGATAGAGAGGTAGGCTTAGTGCCTTATTGTGAAATATGGACTGTAACATGACATCAGTCCTTCCAGTTACCGTCTGAGAACACACCACTCAGCGGGTCTGCTTCCCGTCTGCCCACCAAGACCACAGCCCCAACAGACAGGATGATGTCTCACCTCCGCACATCAACAAATCTACATATCTGCTCCCGGGGCATATTCCTAGGAACAGGGTGGGTATTACACATTGGAAAGAGCTACCAGTTAAGTTCAGCAAACCACAAGTCACATGGCTTTCCGCCTGTACAATACGCAGACGTGATCATCCTTGCACATTTTGCCATAGAAAACAAACAGGGAAAGAGAAGGAGCTTGGACCGGCAGCTTATTAAATCTCTCCAGAATGACTAAGACCACTCTGGAGCCTCAGAGCACTTTAGGTAGGAACGGACGATGACCTCACAGGACTTTTTGGAGCTTCTGCTCCCTGCGAATCCCAATCAGTGTGTTCAAAGTTCAGTCATGCATCTTGTTAATGGCAGATAATTATGCCAGGAAATGACAGAAGAAATATTATCTCGAAGTTGAAAAATGGTTTTCATCTTCTACCCACCATAACCCAAAAGCTTAGCTTCACGATCCTAGTGGTTCATCAAGAAACACTTCTTCCTTAAGAAACGCTTACACTGGGGCGCTTGGGTGGCTCAGTGGGTTAAAGCCTCTGCCTTCGGCTCAGGTCATGATCCCAGGGTCCTGGGATCGAGCCCCACATTGGGCTCTCTGCTCAATGGGGAGCCTGCTTCCTCCTCTCTCTCTCTGCCTGCCTCTCTGCCTACTTGTGATCTCTGTCAAATAAATAAATTAAATCTTTGGGGAAAAAAAAAAAAGAAGCGCTTGCACTGTTCCACTCGGACCCGCCGCACAGGACCTCACCGACCTCACCGTTCCTTTCGAAGTCAGCCGCAGGATGAAATTATGCACCTTCAGGGACAGTTGACTGGCCATCCGCCTTGCTGTCTGCACAACAGTGCGGCTTTTTATGCTTTTCTAGGAAACAGAAAGGAATAGCTGCCTTCCTAGAAACTGCCTGGTGACCTGGCACTACCAGATACATCCAGGTTGCCTAGTAGAGGTCATTCACATTTGAGTGGTGACAAAGCGTAATGGGAGGGAAAAATCAGACCAGGGAAAAGGAAACCTGGTTTTGGCCAAACCTCCTTATCAAAGGCGGCACCCAATCTCCAAGCCTCAATGTTCTCGACTGTTAAAGGAATAGCAGAAAATTGACATTCACAGGCGTTTGGCAGAACCTGTAAATTTTTATTCACACAAAACCTTCCAAAGGCAGACCTTCTGTCCCCGTCTTTTACATGAGGAAATTGGAGCTCTGAAAGGTTAATTAATTTGCCCAGGGTCGCAAAGTAAAAAAGTGGTAGAGCCCAGATTTGACTCTTATGTCTAACTAGCTTCGAGGCTATCGCCGTCCCTGAAACCACACGTATGAGACCATTATGCTTGGCTCATGGCTAGTGTTCCGCTCCCTTCCAAAGTCCATTCTAGCTTAAAAAAAAAATACAGATCCTATTATAGATTCCAAGCTTCGGGCCTATTCATCTATGCAACTCACATAACTCAGTCCACCCCGAGTCTGGCACCATCTGCTTAATTCCCCCTTTTTAACTCTGACCAGGCTACTCTCTCAAAGTATCTTCACATCTTTCAGACCAAACTTCTGGCTACCCTCTTATTCCAATGTCCCCATGTCCCCATCTTTGATGCCAATCAGTTTATGTTCCACTGTCCAGTACCATTTGTGAAGTTCTGACCCTTTTCTGTGTGTTAAGAGCTCCTCAAATCTTGGCCTTCTTTCGAGGTCTCTTCAGAAAAAGTTAGAATAAGCATTGTAATTCCCTGAGCCCTCACAGACTTAGTTGACAATTGATCTGCATTAAACAAATAGTACTCTACATGTGGAATATACTATATATTTCATATGTATTAATATAAACCATGTATAACAATATATATGACATACCCAATATAAAATAATATATAAAATACATAATACATACTATACCATGTATATACAGCCTATGGATAACTGTGAGAACACACACACACACACACACTTCATAAGAATTACAAATAATTTTCAATAACAGTGCAGTCCAAAAAAAAAAAAGCAGTATTTTAGAAAAGCAGTATTTTCCTAAAGGAAATAAAATCTGCAAAGATCCAACTCTGCCCACAGTGAAGTCAACCTTTTATAGGAATAGCAGAGGACTTTAGTTCCTGGCAACCGCATGTTCTCCCTGCGTTCCAACCCAAAATAAGGTATTTGCGGTGGTCTTCCCAAAACAAAAGAATGACTCCCCTGATCCCGACCCTTACTTACCTACATAAAACAAAGAACTGTCAGAACTTTGAGATAACAGTATTTTAGTTAGGAATTAAGCTCAGAAAGTATGGAATCCCCTTCCCTCAACAGCCGTTCAGCAAGAAATAATTTCAGTCAAGCACTTGGCCTGAGGAGGAGAGGAGAGGAGGAAGCAGATGCCTTCCCTCTCCTCAGGTAGGGAATCCTGGAGGTCACCACCTTTGCTCCCTGTTTAAATTTATTCTCACACCAAGACATCAAGTTCTCCACAATTTTTACCCTTCTATTTTTTTCCAGAACGACACAATGTGTGAGAAAGATAACTTTCTCAAATTTGACCTGAGTTATGTGGCCGTGCTATTTTTGGTTTTGTGTTTGAACAATTTTACTTTGAAGTGCACCACGTATTAGACTGTGGGTTAAAAGAATCGGCAGGTGCAGGAGAAGGCAGTAAAGAAATACTTCAGGAAGGAAGAACAAGAAATTCTACAACTCTTCTCTGCACTTTCCACAAATTAAAATTTTCCAAAAGATGTCTACTTTCCGTTATTTTTCCCTCCTGTTAAGGATTCCGCATCTGTTGCCCTGTGGTACCCACACGGGTAGACTCCTAAGATTATTATTGTTCCCCTCCCACCCTGAGCCCAAGAAAGGAAAACAAAGGCGATCTGGGACCTGTCACTCTTTCTTTCTCTCTCCTCATCAGCTGTTTCTCTCACTCACTTCCTCTTCTTGCTCACCAGGGACCTCAGTCCAAACCCTGCCCTGCCCACAGGGACTGGTCATTGCCTAAAAGAAACCACCTCAGCACTGTGCACGTCAGCTCCATACTAGAGTCTCATTAAATTTTTGGAGTGACTTACAAAAGCCAAACATTATTTTTAGCGTTAGGCCTCCTATTTCCTGGGGGAAAAAACTGCTCCGTCAGACATGAGAATGAACCTAGTCCTAGACAGATCCTCAACATGCTTCCCCCAACCTCCCTGGCTGCAGGGAATCAGATCCCAACTTTCTCATCCCCACCTCGGTTCTCTCAAAGGCCGATCCTGGGGGAAAGACAAGTCCAAAGTAGAAAATCAGAACACATCAAAATCCTACTGGTAGAAGACTTTCATGGGGCGGCTGATTCTCTGGATACTTCCCATGTTCAGATGAGTTAGGTATCAGGGAAAAAGTTATTCGGGAATGTGACCAAGAACATCCTACTAGAGGAGAGCTACTGCGTTCTTTCTATCCCATACGTCCCCCTGAACCAACACCCTGGTAGAGGGGGGCATTAACATCACGAATGCCTTGCTCCAGGGACAAAGGAAGAAGCAAGAAGAACTTCCAGGAACCCCTGAGCTCTCAATCACAGGAAAACCCTCTTTGGGCGGGCTGGTAGAAAGCAGTTACCAAGAAAAGGTGTCGTTCACCCAGAAAAAATGGTGTGACTGTGGAACCCGCCTCAGAGGGAAATCTTTAAGAGAACAGTTATAGTGACTGGTCGGTTTAAGCATTTATGAAAAGACATAGAAAAGCTAAAGCAACAGCTAATTTAAGTAGAAGGTGGTTCTGGACACTGACCCAGACAAAGGGCCAGTGCTACAGAAATGGAAAATACAAACTTAGTTGTAGGGGCTGGGTAGCTTTCAAAAGAGCTGATGGTATATTACTCATAGCCTGTAGGAAAGTAAAGAAGTAAAGTTGATGTCATCGATAAGAATTTTGTGAGATCAGGGGTGCCTGGGTGGCTCAGTGGGTTAACCGTCTGCCTTCAGCCCAGGTTGTCATCTTGGGCTTCTGAGATCCTGACCCTCATCAGGCTCCCTGTTCAGTGGGGAGTCCACTTCTTCCTCTCCCTCTGTCCCTCCCCACCCCTCTCATGCTCTCTCTCTCTCTCAAATAAATAAAATCTTTAATTAAAAAAAAAAAAGAATTTTGTGAGATCCGATGAAAAATGTCTACCCACGAGGGTCTCCAGAGATCCTCAGAAGGATCCATATGAGCTCTTTTCAGAGGGTCATGACTTGGAGGCCTGAATTCTGCTTTTAGGAGAATATTCTGCTGGCCTCAAGCCAAATCTGAGGTCGCTTTGTCTGACCAGTGTTTAGAGAAGGAACCAGTTAAAAGGAAAGTCTTCGGGGTAGAAGATTCCCCCCCCCCCCCACTTTTCTAGAGCATATGGAGGCGGAGAACCTGAAAACCCTGGCCCAGATCTCTCTCATTAGACTGGATTTGTTGAGGTGGGAGTTGATTCCAAGGTAAGCCAAGCACCTGGATGGATTTTACAGGTTGGTAAATACCCTTCCTCTGTTCTCGGCTGAAGGGAAGAGACTGAGCTCCCAGAGGCCACCATATGTGACCAGCAGGAACTCCTTGAGGTTCGGTGGAAAACTGTGCGGAGTGCTTACTCAACTACATGGTTTCCTTAAGAGTTCTAAAAAACTCCTTAAACCCAGATTCCTAAGAATCCAGCTGCGGTAGGGAGTGCTCTCATGCTGGGGGCAAAGGGAAGGGATGAGGTATAAATTCTACATTACAAACTAGTTTAATGCATGGGGTAATCGTTTGAATAATAAAAAAAAAATCTAGATCATTTCCAAGTTGGCATTTGCAGTGCAAAGGATTCCTAGCTTATCAGTAATTACTCTCGTTATAGCAAATTTACTTTCTCTATTTCTCTTCGTCAGCGGGATGTAGTCTCTTACTGAGCTGATGCTTACCACCTCGTCTACCGAAGTTTTGCTTATATAAATCTGCTGCCATCTCCAGTGGAATTATCCCACAGGTTTTACAGAAAGGAAGGGAACTGTGTGAAACTGAATGATACAGGATGGTTGGTTCGAACGCTGACGGGTCACGTGACCTGGGAAACTGACTAGAACTAGAGTGGATTTGACAACAGTACCTGCCCCACACAGTCGCTGTGAGGATTAACTGCCGTGACAAGTCTCTGACACTAAGTGGCCTACAAGAGCTGTTCATTGAATGGCGCTTCCTTCCCAGATGTCTGGGTAGTGGACCCTTTTGAGACTCCTCTGTTTCCCACTCGGCATCACCATTGGGCTGCCACTGGATGGATGTGTTATCTGATCTCAAGTACCTTTACCCACTTCTCCACTCTCAAACCTAGAAATACGCTGTGATTCCTCCCCTGAAGCCTCGAGTTCTTCTCACAGTTTCTTCAAAGCTTTGCTTCACACCTTTGCACTGAACGCTATTTCCGCAAGTTCTTTCTGGCCTCCACTCCGTATCTCTCACCTTCCTCTGCCGGCTGCATTTTCTAACTCAGTCATTTCTGCCACCCTCTTTAAGGGTTCACAGCCTCTGGTCAGAAACGGTCTGCCCTGCATAACATTTACCTGCTACACCTTCAGTAGCCTTCTCCACAGTCCAGCTTCCAGGGATAGTCCAGCTCTTGAGAGATTTAAAAATAAAATACATAAAGATAAAAGAAAAAGAGAAAAAGATAGTATAGGCATTCAAGAAAAGCTAATAAATAGTTCCACGTGGCTGGGAAAGCCTACATACTGAGAATTAAATGCAGAGTTCATGGAGAACCAAGAAATTATCTTCATTCTCTACCTCAGGTTCTTATCCAATTTGAACAATATAAAACAGCACTTTTTGAGTTGTTAGTAGGTGTCAGTCATAGAATGTTTTATATAGGTTATCTCATTTCATCTTTAAAGATTTTATCAGTAGGTAATCTCTACACCCAATGTGGGACTTGAACTCACAACCCCAAGATCAAGAGTTACGTGCATGCTTTACCGACTGAGCCAGCCAGGTGCCCCCTACCTCATTTTGTTTTATTTACATGTAAGTGGACACATTCATTATCATAATCCTCATTTTATGGATGTTGAAATTGAAGCATAGAAAGATGTTCAAGGTCACAAAGCCAGGGAACAACTCAGAGATCCTGGGCCACTGCTCTACACGAAGGGGTTTTCAGGCTAAGAGAAAGTAACCATTTCAGTCCAACTTGTTTTTTCTAAGACTTTGGACCCTGATTCTCTTCCTGATATACTGATAAGCCTGGAAGAAAGGATATGACAAAGATAAAAATGTTAATGCACTACCCTTGAAGCACCAGAATTTTCTGTAATTCTCTATTCTGTAGTAATAATAATAGATGCCATTCACCATGTGATGGTGCTACATAGGAACCTTCCTTATTTCATTTAATTCTGAAAATGACCCTTCTAATTACTTATTAATATCCCCACTTTATAGCTGAGAAAACTGAGGCTTACAATAGTTAAATGACTAAGTAGTGAGGCAGGATTTAGTTCAGGTCTCCCAGATTCCAAAGCCCTTATTCTTTCCAAGATACTGTCTTCCACTTGTTTTCTCTACTTTTAGAAAAAGCATGTACAGTGATCTTCTCGCCTGTAGTCGCTGACCTATGACCATCTTTAATTCTGCATGAAAAGATTAAAATGATAAAGAGATTAAAATGATTCAAGTAATCAATTTCTGGTTATCTCAAGTTGCCAAACAAAGCGAACTTATCCCATGAGCCAAAGCCTTTCACCAAGAAAAGGAATAAAACAAACACATTATTTTATCTTTCTTTATGTGGTTTGTGACTCCCAGTGAAAGGAACTCGGCTGTAAAATTAAGAAACGAAAACCAAATGGTTCTCAGGGAAGTTCTGGAATCTATTCTCTTTAACAGGTAAGGGAAATGGAAAAAAATAAAAAACTAGGCTAAATTACTAAATGAATATTGGAATGATCATATTCCATGGAAAGAATACGAGGGTGTGGGTTGAATCCCAGTTCTGCACAAGCCATGCATTTTTTAATCACTTTATTTCTTTGAGATACAGTTTCCTCATCTGTAAAATGGGGCCAATACCTGTCTTGCCTAACCCAATAGCTTGATGGAAGAATTAAAGTAAGAGAAGGTACACTGGCATTGTATAATTAATAAAATCTATTTAATTACATTGCTCTGTCATCCTGTTGCCTTTCGAGTCAAATGGGTCAGGGTGTACGTAAGTCCTAATTCAGTCCCTGACTAAACCTGGATTTCAGATCAGGTTACCTACCTTCTCTGTCCTTCCACTTACCATTTATAAAATGGATGTAGTGAATATTTGCTAATTGCCTACCCCAGAATCCACACCTCTGCCACCCTAACATTATCCATAGTTTTCATTCATGAGTATACCCCTGACTCATGGATTTCAAATAATCTAGAGGTCACCTGATTCCACTTCCAGTTTCAAGGGTGAATCTTGATTGGATTAAGGAAATCAAGGAGTAAGACCGCCTTGCCCTAGTGATTGATTTTCAATGATCATACTCTGATAACCAAGGAGACTGGTTCAGAAACAAGCAAATTCATTACTTCACTATGACTAATGAGAGGCATTGGAGGTTTGCATCTGAGCTGAGCTTTGGGAAAGAAGCTTCCTAGCTCTTATGAGATAATACCTTAAAAAAAAAAATTATAGGTCTACTTTTGGCCAGAGGAACTACTTGGACAGAGTAACTGATATCCCAGACTAGCCTTCCTACAGTAAACAATCGGGAAACTGGACAAAATGTATAAAACAACTATTTCTAGACAACATACAATTGGCACAGGATTGTGACACCTAACAGAAGAAAAACAAATGAGTTGAATCTTATGATGACCCCAGCTTTCTGTACGGAGGCATTTAACAGACACTGATAGGAGGAAGAATCCAGGCAGAGCACAGGGGTCTTAATAAGCTGAGAATACAGACACCAGAGTTCAGGGAGGCAAAACTAGCTAGAATTTTTTTTTTCAACTGGCTAGAATTTTTATGGAGCACCAGAAAGGAAGGAGTTGCATTAATAAATTGCTCCATAAATCTGCATGGGGATCACCTTGAATGTCTGACCAAATAATAAACTGTGTATTTAAACCATGAGACTACACAAGAGTAACTGGTAGGCAAGGAGTATTTATGTGCAACTGTAAGCTGAACAACTACCAGAACCTTCACAGAATTAAGAAACACTTCAATCTGACCAACCAAAATGGAGAAACCTCACTGAACACTCAAGGCATCATTAGAATCTGCAGAAGGCTACACGTTAAGAACAGAGCTTAGCCCTGGAGCAAAGGCTACTTTAGACATGTTCTAACAGAGCTTTAGAAATGCCTTGAAAGGACAAACAATATCTAGAAGTAAGTTGCCTTCCAGAATAAAATCCAGCACAGATTAAAGGAAGGCGACAAACACAAGACACTCAACAAGGCAATCATCACAATGTCTGGAATCCAATAAAAATTATATGTGCTCAATATAATTAGGAATGAGGTAGATGCAAATCAAAACTTCAGTGAGATACTACTTCACACCCACTGGAATGGCCCCAATACAACAGTATGGAAAATAACAAGGGCAACGATATTGAGAAATTCCGATATCGCCAATGGATATAGAAAGTGCTACAGCTGCTGCAGGAAAACAGTTTGGTGGTTTTTCAATGAATTAAACATAGAATTACTATAGTACCTAGAAATCCCACTCTGGGATATATACAAAAGAAGGCAGATAGTCAAACAAAACTTGTACATGAAGGCTCATAACAACACTAGTCACAGTGGAAACAACCCAAATGTCCATCAACCAATATGTGGATAAACAAATGTGGTATGTCCATTCAATGGGATATTATTCAGCCATAAAAACAAATGAGATACTGATGTAGGCATGCTATGATGTGAAAACTTAGAAACACTGTATTAAGCCAGACACAAAAGATCACATATTGTATGATTCCATTTATATGAAATATTCAGAATAAGCAAATCCATAGAGACAGAAAGCAGATTAGTGGTGGCCAGGGGGGTTGGGAAAAGAGGAAATCAGGAATGACTGCTTAATGTGTATATAGGTATACCCCATTAAGGTATATATACCTTATATACCTTATATACCTATATACCCCATGGGTATATGTTCTCTTTTGGGGTGAAAAAATTGTTCTGACACTAGATAGAGGTGAGGTTTGCATAATACTGTGAATATACTTAATACTACTGAATTGTATACCTTAAAATAGTTAGAATGGTAAATTTCATGTTATATATGCTTTACCACAATTTTAAAAAATTGTATGTGGCAAAAAGCAGGAAAATTCTTGTTTTTTCCCCCCCATTTGGAAATTTTATTATGAAACAGGGAGAAAAATCAGACAATAGAAACAAATCCATGGATGAAAGACTTGATGGAATGAGCAGAAAAGGACATCATTATTATTTTTTAAAAGTAGACTCCATACCCAGCATGGAACCCAACATGGGTCTTGAACTCACAACCCAGAGATTAAGACTTGAGCTGAGACCAAGAGTCAGATGCTTAACCGACTGAGTAACCCAGTTGCCTCTAAAAAAGGACTTCAAAGCTGTGATTATAATTACATTAAAGTATCATATTAGTTATGTGTTGCTGTGTAACAAATTATCCCAAAATTTAGCAGTGTAAAATAGCAAACACTTATTATCTCATATTTTCCAGGAACCAGAAATTCAAGAGTACATTAGTTGTGCCTCTAACTGAGAACCTAATGATTCCTTATGCAATTAATAGGATTAATTTGGTAATAAATATAAAAGACAACAAAATATAAAGGGCAGTAAAACTAAAGATGGTCAATACAGAAGGAAAATGGCAAATGTGGCAATAAATATGAAAAGACCTTCTCTGCTTTTTTAATTTCTTTAAAAGGTAATTGGAAGATTTCTTCTGGTTGTGACAGAGTAAATGCGCAGAAAACAACTATCCCAGGACAAAACCCCAGAAGACTCAGAGAAAGCAGAAAGCTTGTGTGTCACCTCCTACAGGAGATACAAAGTCACGAGGTAAGTCTTCCGTGGTTATGTCACCTGCTGGAATAATCTTGGGAGAAAAGCAATAGGTTCACATAAAGAACTTAGATGGGACTCATCTTAGCACACCCTGAGGGAAAAAATGAAGGTCAAACGGAAGAGTGTTGAGACATGCATTTATTTTTAGACTTGTCTGCAGATCAAAAATCCGCTATTAGATCACCGAGGAAAAAGTGAAATATCTGTCCCTATGGAATTGAACATGGAGCGAAACTCTAAAATTCTCCATTTAGCAGCTCTTCCATGGCATCAAACTGATCCCTTCCAGCCAGTTGGGATGCTCCCAGCAACTGATAACCAGGAGCCATTTGAGAGCTGCGGGAAGTCTCTACAGACAACGTTCTTAGAGGATGTCACTAAGCTTCTTGTTTACATGAGCACCAAACTATTTGTTTAAAAAGATTTCCTATGACCTCGCGTTTTTAAATTGGGGGTTTGTCGTGTCTTATTTAGAAAGTCAGCACAGCCCATGTCTGAGCAAAGTAACGGGATACCACAGAATAACGGGGTGTGGAGCTCCCACCCCTCCACCCCGGTCATGCTGGGGACCAGGAAATGGCAGAAGCACGAGCTCACCGTGAGGGCGGAACAAGGGAGGTGCGTGGAGGTGAGTGTGGGAATCTTAAGAGAGAATAATGTTCCCATAAACCAAGTGAAACAAATTGAAATTTAAAAATTCAGTGGTGCTAGATTGTGACAACATCAATTAAGGGTTAAATCTCTTCTGCTCCTTGGGGCTCAATGTGGTTAAAACCTCCTGCCTTCTTTGGGAGTTCAATGTATCTGCTAGAGCTCTCCAGCACTGGTTCCCCGCCCTTGCTATACAATGGCATCACCTGGGAAGCTTCAGAAACTACTCATTCCTGGGACTCATTCCCAGAAACTGTGACTTCATTGATCTAGAGTGAGCCCCGGCATCAGCTCATTGTAACGTCCCCTGCTGATTCTCAAGTGCCGCAGAGTTTGAGAACGGGGTCTCTACCGCTTGGTGACATAAAGTGTGGTCTGAGGAGCTCGTTAGAAATGCAAATCTCAAGCAACATCTGGATTCCACAGAATCAGAATCTCCACTTTTTTTTTTTTAAGATTTTATTTATTTATTTGACAGAGAGAGAGATCACAAATAGGCAGAGAGTCAGGCAGAGAGAGGGGGGAAGCAGGCTCCCTGCTGAGCAGAGAGACCAACGCAGGACTCGATCCCAGGACCCTGAGATCACGACCTGAGCCGAAGGCAGAGGCTTTAACCCACTGAGCCACCCAGGTGCCCCAGAATCTCCACTTTACTAAAACCTCTACGTGCCTCAAAGGCAAACTCAGTGTGAGACATTGCTTGATTTTCCTGACCCCCTCCTACAATCTTCAGAGCAGTGGTTCTCACCCTGGGCTTTGTATTAGAATGGTCTGGAAAGTTTTTTAAAAAACAGTGATGCATGGACCCTCCCTCCAACGATTCTGATAGAGTGTGGCCTGGGCATGGCTTTTTGTTTTTTAATTTTCATTAAAAAACAACAACTTTCCCAGGGATTTTAATATAAATTCAAGGCTGAGAACCATTGCTATAGAGATTCTTTTTCTTCTTTTACTTTAACAGCCTTCAGTATAACGACAATTTCTGTCAAAAATTTAGGCTCCCTGGAAAAGGTAATACTTTAGCTATTTTCCAACATAGGCTATGAAACGTTAATGTGCAAAGGCAACCACCATGTCGCTTCTTAAAAATGTGGATTCCCTGTGCCTCAATTTCAGAGAGTTTCCTTTGGTAAGTCGGGAATGGGTTCCGGAATCTGCAGTTTTTACAAGCCCCGGCTGGAACTTGGACATGTGTGCTCTTTGCGTCATAGTTTGAAAATCACTGCTCTAGTGTGACAGAAGAATCAGAGAGTAGACTTTGATGGGGATAAGGAGAGAGAGGGGAGCCTGTAAGTGCCCAGAGTTCAGGGTGAGGGAGCAGAAAGAAGTTATTCAGTCAAAGAAAACGACGGAGCCCCAAAGGTCACTAAGAGAAAGATGGCACTGGATGGCACGATTCCCAAGAACGAGCTGTGAAGATCAAGGCTGTCTGTACATGCTACTTCCTATCCGAGCAACTCCATGTTGCCCAAGGAACCACAGCATGTCTGATCACAGTGAGCGCCATCTTGGAAGCCTCAAGAGAGGAAGAACTTTTAGGGTTTTAATTGCTACTTCCCAGGGCCCTGAGGTTTTCCCTTTCTCACCAGATTAAGAAACAGAAGAAACAGAAGCGCTCAACCTGAAAGAACAGTGTTCAAAACCCCAAATCCATCAGTGTACCTCACCTTATAGAAGCAAAGTGTATGAACAACTGTATGTTGAATTCTTACAAATCAAATGATAGTTTGAATCCCTATGCAACATCACTAATGATCAGAAAACTGCCAATCAAAATCACAATCAGATATCAACTGACACCTTTGAGGATATCTATTATCAGATTTTTAAAATTTTTTAAGTAATCTCTACATCCATTGTGGGGCTCAAACTCACAATCCCAAGATGAGTCATGTGCTCTACCACCTGAGCCAGCCAGGTACCCCCAGACATCTATTATCAAAAAGACAATAGACTGGGTGGTTCAGTGTGTTAAAGCCTCTGCCTTTGGCTCAGGTCATGATCCCGGGGTCCTGGGATCAAGCCCCGCATCGGGCTCTCTGCTCAGCAGGGAGCCTGCATCCTCCTGTCTCTCTGCCTGACTCTCTGCCTACTTGTGATCTCTGTCTGTCAAATAAATAAATAAATACATACATACATACATAATCTAAAAAAAAAAAAGACAATGGACAAATGTTGGTGAGAACGTAGAAAAGGAGAACCCTTGTATACTGCTAGTGGAAATGTAAATTAGTACAGCCTTTATAGAAACTACTATGGAGCTTCCTTAACTAATTAAAAAAGAACTATCACATGATCCAGCAATCCTACTTCTGAGTATATATCCCAAGGAAATGAAATATGTATCTCAAAGAGATGTCTGCACTCCCATGTTCATTGCAGCATTATTCACAGTGACCAAAATACAGATGCAACCTAAATGCCTAGCAATGAATAAATGGATAAAGAAAATGGAATATTATACAGCCATAAAAGGAAATCTTGTCATTTGCAACCACATGGATGAACCTGGGCGACATTATGCTAAGTGCAATAACCCAGACACAGAAAGACAGACACTCTAGAATTTCACTTATATGTGGAATCTAAAAAAGTCAACTCACAGAAACAGAGACCAGACAAGACCGCCAGGGATTAGGTAGGAATGGGGAAGATGGGGAGATGCTGGTCAAAGGTAATAAACTCCCAGTTATAAGATGAATGAGATCCGGGGATCTAATGTACAGTATGGGGACTATAGATAATAATACTGTATTCTATTCTAGAAAGTTGCTAAGAGAGTAAATCTTAAGCGTTTTCACCACCACCACCCCCACACAAAGGTGACTATTTAAGGTGATGGATGTGTTAATAAGCTTGAGTGTGGCAATCGTTTCACAATATGTATGTATATCATATTACCATATTGTATACCTTAAATACACATAATTTTTGTCAACTATACCTCAGTAAAGCTGGTGGGAAAAATCACTGTGGCAGGGGGAATGGGCTTGCAATTTTAAAGACTCCCCTGATGAATTCTGCTTATCTGATCTTCTTAATGAAGGACATACATTTACTCTTGACAGTTCAAACATTATGACGTTCCCTGGGATACAGAAATTAAAAAAACAGGGAGAGATTATTTTTACTATGATGGTGGAATCTGTCTAATCTATACCTCAGAAGACTTATCTCAGGGGTCATGACCAGTGCTAGGAGGCTTAGAGAGATTTACGTCTATCACGCAAGAGCTTGCAGACAGGAACACAATCAGGCAAAACCACAATTTGTCAATGATTGACCAAATGATAACTCCTTAGAGACGGTGTAAGTGAGAACAACAGTGATTCATTTTCCCTAACAAATCCATTCATAAACCATTTAGTCTCATTCAACAAGAGCTTACTACGAAAACACATGGGTTTAAATCTCATTAAATCCCTAATTGTTATTAGTTCCACTTCCCTTATGGGAAACTCTGGAAAGAGACAAAGCAATGGCTAAGATCTGGGTCTGTCTCCCTGGACCCGACTGCAACTACTCTATACCTTCCTGTTCGCTGACTAATCGTCCCAACAAATGTTCACTTTGCTACGCTATCAGAACAAGCACGGACAAGTCGCTTGGGAAGCGATGCTCAGCCACGCTGAAATCAGGCCTCTATCCCCTGAAACAATTTCAGATTACAGACCTCTTTTTCTAAAAAGTCAGGTTCTAAGCAAGACGTTGGGAAGATACCAGCTCTTCATTCAGGAGCTCAAGAGATCTCTCAGTGTCGCTGAGCCTGGTGTAGCTCTTTGTTTATGGAGTGACGTTCTTCACGATGCATGGGGATGGCAGGCAGAGCTAGAAGATCGTACCCACTGGAGGAGTCCATCAACAGACTGAGACCCTGTCTTCACATCTACCTGTCTTCCTCCACCCTTAGCCCCTGACTCGGCAGAACCCCCCCCCAACCCCATGCTTCTTCCACGAAGGGCCACAGTGTGATGACCTGATGTATGTTCTCTCTGTCAAATGGTTGCCACCATCAAACTAATTAACACATCTACCACCTCACACAATAGTTACGTCTTTCTGTGTACACGAGTCTGGCTGAGAACATCTAAGATGTATTTTCTTAGCACCTTTCAAGGACAGAATACGGTATTAACTCAAGTCACCCTGCCATACACAAGATCCTCAGAATGTAATCATCTTGTAACTGGCAGTTTAGACCCTTTGACCAGCATCTCCTCATTTTCCCCAGCCCAGCCTCCAGCTCCCAGCATTCTAGTCTCTGCTTCTGTGAGCTCGCTTTTTTTTTTTTCTTAAGATTTTTATTTATTTATTTGACAGATCACAAGTAGGCAGAGAGGCAGGCAAAGAGAGAGGAGGAAGCAGGCTCCCTGCTGAGGAGAGAGTCTGATGTGGGGCTCGATTGCAGGACCCTGGGATCATGACCTGAGCTGAAGGCAGAGGCTTTAACCCACTGAGCCACCCAGGAGCCCCAAAGAGCTCACTTTTTTAGATTCCATAAGTAAATGAGATCACACAGTCCCTCCCTTCATTCTCAGTCATGGTGCCCTATCTGTATTTGCCGCATCCCAGATCTGAGGTTGGAAGCCCTATTACCCTCCCTGTCCTTGTGGGGTGTTCTCAAATACGGGAGGCTGACATTTGGTGGGGATTTGCACCCAGAGGAGGACCACAAAATGACATCTGCTGGGCCAGGTGAACCAGCCTCTGAGTGGAGCACTTAAGGAAATGAAAGCCCAGCGGGATTCTGATTTTCCTTCTTAATTAGCTTCCTCCATTCCCTTAGGCATTTGTTCCCTTAGCAAGATCCTACCCCATAAACTTTCCTTTGTCTTGGCTCAGGGGTGTTAAGTAAATACCTGGGAGCAAGATCGCCTGTGGCTGGAGCCAGCTTTTTGCAGCCCGCAGCAGGCTCCCGGGCCAGACAGCTTCTGCTAATGCTAATTGGATGGCTGTGTCACACTTTCTGTCCTGGGAGACCTGCTGCTCTACCTGCCTGAGCTCCTGCCAAAGGAGCCCTAGAGTTCCTGCTCAAAGAACTGCTATAAAACGCGCATTGATTCCCAGCCAGTCTCCCGAGGGGTCAACAGGTGTTTATCTTAGCCACATTAAAGAAACTGTTTTCCCATGACCTCTGGGTGTTCTGAAATGGAAAGGTCAAAGGACAAACAGAATATACCCAAAACTATAAATAATATCAATCCCATTTTTAAAAGGCAGATTAAGGCAACTCAGATTATTGATCAAATGGAACCGATGTTAATTCTAGAAGTAAATGTCGTAAATCTCATCACCAGGTTAAAGTTAAAATCGCACATAATAAGCTAAGAACACTGAAATCTAGGGATCCTTGGAATCTCTCTGTTTCTATCTCAATAGCTTCTCCCTCTCTTGATCCCTGATGGCTCCACGGCTCTGTCAGGCTTTATCGCTATGCTAATTTTTTAAAGAAGAAATGGGGAAAGCTTAGAGACAGGAGAAGAGAAGTGAGGAGGGAAGAGGTATCTTTCCACTTTTTCTATATTAGGGAATCTGAATCTATTTCTTTGGCTGAATTATGCTTCCAGGCAAAACACTACAGTTGAAACGTTTATCTTTGTTTTCCTCGTGTTGGATGAAGCTGGGAATTCATTCATCCATCCATTCATTCGTTCACCAATATGTATACTGGGGTTATGATGAACATATACCTATGATTTATTATCCAAATGGGGATAGTCTAGAGAATGAAAGGGATGCTTAATTGTTTCTACCAAGACAGAAGGACATACCAGGACTGTTCTGAACAAAATGGGAGGTGTGGTCACCTTTATAACGGAACACTTCCTCTGTACCGGGTGTAAAACCAGAAAATGTCAATGGGGTGGGTGAAGAGGCTCTTCTTCATTCCTAGATTCAAAAATCAGTACTAACTTCCACCTTTTCTCAAAATACCAAAAGGTTCCGGTTCTTTCAGGTAAAATAAATATATTGCTCAGGTCTTTCACCCACAAATTTTTTTCTAGCTTGAACAACTCTCTCAACCCAAACAGGACCCAATTTTTCTTCTGTGATTTCTGAGAACAGGTTCAATGTTGATACATAATTCTAATTTAATTACACTGATTGATGACGAGCATCTCACTGAGACCCAATGTTACCCAAAAAACCTACTGTTCTCCCTCAAAAATGAGGAAATTACTATGTCACCATTCAAGGGAAAGTAGTCAAGACAAAGTACAAAAACATATATGTATGTTTTTGTGTACATATATGTATACACACATACAAATACAAATATATACATCCAGTTTTGGAAAGATTTGAGCATAGCTGGTATTAGTTCATAGTTTATGTTTTCACAGAATGATATTTATAGTTTATAAATGAAATTTGCCCACCTTACCATAGTTGATTCTCACAACTGGCTGGCTTAGACACGATCACTATCCCCAGCTTACAATTGAGGAAATTAACTACTATAGGCTAACACAGGACAGGCACTCGAAACTCCTAACCCTGATTTTATCACTCTTCTTACAATAATACAATAACTCATGACAGATGTTTAAGTGACAATGTTGTCAAAAATTCCTTCTACTTCCATCACATTTAAAACTTTTCAAAGCATTTTCACATTGACTCCGTATACTTAAGGGGACTGCCATGTGTCATGCACTGACTGGATACCAGAGGCACAAAGGGGGATAAAACTGTCCCTGAGTAGAAGGAACTGGAACTCTGATACATAAGACAGATAAGGAAAAGAGTCCAGTTCAGTTGATAAAGTAAAATGAAGGAGCTGCAAACTATGCCAAGAGCCACACAGAAAAGAGTGCCAAGGCCAGGCTGAGGGGACCACACAGGGCATCCCAAGGATGTAGTGCTTGCAAGAGAAATGGCAGTTTGCCAGAAGGACAAACTGCACATGCGCTCATGACCTTAAGTCAGGGAACATCAGGTTATGTGAAAGCAACAGTAAGTTGTTTATAAATAGTTGTAGCAAAGGTTGTATTTCAGGATAGGAGGCTGGATCATTGGCGAGGCCCAGGATGGGAGCCTATAGTGTTTGGCTAAGGACGTTGAAATTCATTTTATAGGCTTAGGGTGCCAAAGAAAGGAGAAGGAAGTGATGGGGAGACAGTGAGACACCCAGGGAAGCAAATGCACGAGGCTTGGTTGGGATCTAAATTTAAGAGAATGAAGAGGAAAGCATTGCCAGGAAACAAATGTATTGAGGACAAAAGTTGGTAGGACTTGGGGTCTGGATGCAGAAGATGAGGGGTGAGAAGAAAGCAAATGTACCTCTAAGTTCTTTGAGGCACTGGGTGATTTCGTGAACCAAGACAGGGCACATAGAGGGATGAGCAGATTTCTGAGGGACACTAAGGAGTTCAGTTTTGTATCTATTGAGTGTATATACTGAGTGTAAGGCCCATAGAGCTGTCAAGTGGTGAGAAAACTCGAGGAAACTGGCAATAGACTCGTGAAACTCCAGAGAAAATTCTAGACAGTAGTTTTAGCTTTGAAGGTCACAGGTGGGGTAAATACAGAAGGCCATTCACTGAAGAAGGAAGCGGAAGAATCTTTCCAATAGGCGGGAGTAGTTTAAACAATAGGTTATTATAGTGTTTTGTTTTATTTGAAGCCAATTAGTTGAAAATGGATTTTTTTAAAAGATTTTATTTATTTATTTGACAGAGAGAGAGATCACAAGTAGGCAGAGAGGCAGGCAGAGAGAGAGGAGGAAGCAGGCTCCCCACTGAGCAGAGAGCCCGATGCGGGGCTCGATCCTAAGAGCCTGGGATCACAACCTGAGCCGAAGGCAGAGGCCTCAACCCACTGAGCCACCTAGGCCTCCCAAAAATAGATGTTTTAATTAAAATGTAGCAAAACACTTGCCCCTTCTTTGTTTTCTTAAGAGATCTATACATACCTCCACAAGAGTTCCCCTAAAAAATGGACTTTGCCCCTCATATATGGAAAAACAAGGTTGAAGGAAATCTCTCTTCCACGATGTCAAATTGATGAATGTGTGATGACCTTTCAGAGGGAGAGATGCACTAGGGGAACAAGGGGCATATTTCTAGAGCCCCATAGGACTGACCTTCAAAGTTTCTTGACAGTTCCAAGACACCCTCTGAGATCACAACATTTCGTTCAGCTTCTCCATGTACTTGTATCTAAACAAATGGTTGCAATGTCCACCACCCATGTTCTCATCCCTTTCAAAGATCAGATGTAGATTTCCCCATGGCCAGCAAGAAAGCCAAAGAATGACTGAAACCCCTAGCTAGCCCTGGGAAACAGGCCACACAGTGAGGAAGAGGGAGGTTATTTCCCTAAGCATTCTGTAGTGAAGTCACTTTTGGCTCCCTTCTGGTTGTACAGACGGCCTGTGAGATTGGATCCCATCATACAGTGTGAATATGGTTCTGCCCTTGGGCCAGATTAGGTCCGCTGCCACCCCCCACCCCCAAATTCATATGTTGAAGTTTTAACCCCCAGTACCTCAGAATGTAATTGTGTTAGGAGACAAGGTCTTTAAAGAGGTAGTTAAGTTAAAATAAGGTCTTTAGGCTGGACAGTAATCCAGTATGACTGATGTCTTTATCAGAGGAGATTTGGACACAGATATGCACAAAAAAAAGACCGTGGAAGACCACAACAGGAAGGCGGCCACCTTCAAGATAAGGAAAGGGGCCTCAGAAGAAACCAGACCTGCCCACATTCACTCTGGACTCCTAGCCCCCACAACTGTGAGCAAATAAATTTCTGTTCTTTAAGCCACCTAACCTGTGATACTTTATTATGCGTGCCTGGAAACCAACACAGGCAATGACAAATGTGGTGTCAAACATGTGCCAAGGATTTCCCAAGATGAAGTGATGTAGGGAAAAAAAAATCAGGCTTATTTTCCAATTAAGGGTATTGATGATACACAACTGCATTGTGTAAAAATGTTAATTGATTTACAGGCTCTGGAGAAGTCTAACCATCCAGGAGAGAAGCTAGCATGTGGGCACTTGAGTTTTCTATCATCACTGCTATAGAAGTCACTGACAGAGTTTCGTAGGATTCCATCATGTCTGGGGCTCAGGTGGGATTTGGGGTCTATTGTACCCTGAGATGGAGTGAACTGCTTTAGGCAGCTTATACTGCGTTGATTCTGCAACACTCCTAATATTTGAAACACAAAATCCTGAATATAATATGACATTGCAAAAGCAGAAAGAAAAAAAATTGTGGCTAATGTCTCTGCTTGTGTGACAAGTCACTTTTCCCCCCCTCTCCTTTCTCCAATTTGTCACCAAGTCCTATAGACACAACTTTTGAAATTGACCTCACCTCTGTTTTCCCACCCATACTGACTGCGACTGCCTTCATCCAAACTTGTATAATTTCTGGCCCATTCGACTGTTCGGAGGGAATGCAACAGTGTGTAAAGGTTAAGGGGCACAGTCTCTTGAGTTAACGTCCCAGCTCTGCCCTTTATAAATTGTGTGACCTCCCTCAAATCTAAGCCTAAAATTTTCATGATTCAAACAGAAGTAATAACAGTTCTCTCTTTATAAGGCTGTTGGAGAATTAGTGAAATAAGAAATAAAAAGCATCTGGGGTAGTACATAGTAGGAGAGTCAGAAAATAATAGGCGTGCTATTACTAACCTTTAAAAATCCATTGCCTTGCAACATTGTTTCACGCTGTCTTCTGCATAATTCCACGAGCCAAGATTTTCTTGTGCTTGGCTTTCTGGTCAATGATATTATGAAAACAACAGACACACCGAATTTTCTGTTTCATATATCACTAGTTTCTCCCATCCGAGTCACCTCAGTGAAGGGGCCCAAGCTCCCCATGTGAAAACCCCATCCTCGCTGACATTTTCCAAGTCCCTGCTGTAACCCATTCTCCCTGCAACAGCAAGCTCCGGAGCTCTTTTTCCAAAGCGCAGAACTCATCTTTCCAATCCTTCAGGGGTCTGTTCAAGGTCATGAGCTGAAGCCCAGATACTTCCACGGGCACCACAGTGCCTTCGTCAAGCTGCCTGCGCCTCCGCAGTCTCCCCTCCAGCCCTGAGGACCGTGCAGGGCCCAAGGAACAGCAGGTGACGGGCCAGTGAGAGGAGTGCCTGAGAACCACACGAGCTCCGAGGCTTGTTTCTTCTCCACCAGCATTAGCCTGTTGTAGAAGCTTCCTACAGCTGCCATCACAGACTACCATGAATTTCGAGGCTTCCAACAACAGAGAGTTATTGTCTCACAGATCTGAAGACCCAAAGTCTGAGCTCAAAGCGCTGGCAGGGCAGCGCTCCCTCTCAGACCTTCAGGGGAGACTCCGTCCTTATCTCCTCCAGCTTCTGAAGTCCCCGGGTGCTCCCTGGTTTGTGGCTGTGTCCCTTCTTCCCTGTGTCTCTGCGTCTCAATTTCCCTCTTTTCTCCTATAAGGACACCAGTCAGTAGACTCAGGACTCACCCTAAAACCAGGACGACCTCCTCTTGAGATGCTTAACTTCCCAATATATGCAAAGTTCCTACTTCTTAATAAAGTCTCATACACAAGTACCTGGGGTTAAGACTTGGACATATTTTTTTGGGAAACACAACTACAAACAACCATGGTCAAGGGTAAGAGAGGTCAAGGAGGGAGGCGTGATTAGAAAACGGAGAGCTCTGACCATGCCCTGGAAGGAAATGGGATTTTCATCTGCGGTTCTGAGACCAGAGCTGTCTGGGCGCTGAGCGTGCCATCTGGCGAGAGCCCTCGAGTGAGCCCAGAGCAGCCGGGGGACAGTGTTTTCTGCTCTCTGGTTTCAGATCCACTTGTTAATGGTTTTTGTTTTTGTCCTATGAAAGATTATTAACTAATAAGGCAAATTTGAGAAAAGGAAAAAAAATTACATGAATCCCATCACTCTTACATCTTTTTTTTCCCCATGTTTAGGATTTGGTTTGGGTTTTGTTATTTTTTTTAATGAATAAGCTTATACTAGACATACAATTTGAACCCTGCTTTTGTCTTATAACAAAATTATTAAAATCAAAATTATTTCCATTAATATACTCTCTATAAATATTCTTCTTGATGTATTTTAAACTTTAGTTTCATATTTTTCAAAATTATACCTGCACAGAACTTTATAAGGTTTGTTACAAAGATAAAAATGAATCACAAACAAACAAAAACAGCAATCCTCCGTATCGTAGATCCCTCCCATGTCCCGCTGCCCAAAAACAAACACTTTAAAGAATTCTCAGCTGATTCTTTACTTTCATATATCTCAATAGCATGCTTCTAGTACTTCTTGATTTCTCAGTTTTAGATGTTATTTATTGTCTGGTTGGCACCTCTGCGTCTCTTCCCATTTCCACTATCACTACTATCGCTAACACACACACACAATCACACGTATCTTATCTCTCTGTACTCGCGATATGTTTATGTATTAATTGCACTTAGATCAGCAGACAGTGTTGACACTACCTGCAATTAAGCCAGGAAGTGGAGTTATAATTACTTATTTCATTCTTAAACAACTTTTACCCGCCACAGTATTAATAATTGCATTTTTTTGTTTTGTTTGCTGTATAGGTATCACGAAGACATTTTCAAATTTTTCTCCATGGTCTCAATCTCCTTTTGAGACTCCATGAATCTCGTCTACACTTGGTCTTAGCCAAAAGGCCGGGAAGTGATCTATTAATTTCTTCTTTTGGAGCCTTATCTCCTGGAGCTAGCTGACGTGTTTCCATGAGCTCAATGGCTCCCTAGACCAGCTACACAGCTGCGGTCCTGGGATCTCCCGTAGACCTTCCCTTGAGAAGTCCCTTTACCTCCATGTTCCTTTACCTTTCCTAGATCCCATGTCTTCCTTTTTATTATTTACTCTCTCACTGTGGTGGAACATCTCCTTCAGTAAGGCCCTAGGAAATGATGTTTTGTTGGTAAATCCCCAGAGACCCCGTACATCTGAAAACATCTTCAGTCTATATCATAGTTAACCGATAGTCTCCTGGGTATAGAATCCATGTCGGAAAAAATTTTCATTCAGAGTCTGTAAGAAAAGCCTCCGTGAATCTCTGGCTTCCTCTGGTTGCTGTTAAGAAAACCAAAATCATTCACTGCCAACATCTTCACCCAACACGTCCCCTCCTCTATCTCTAAGCTTACAGGATTTTCTCCTTGTCGCCAGAGTTCTGTAATTTCATGATTATGAGGGTATCCGCCAAGGGCAGGAAACTCACCATCCTCCCAGAAGACACTTTTTTAAAGACTTTTTAATAAAGGAAGTGGTGAAAGGAGCCCAGGGTCTTGGAGGCACTTCAGAACTAGCAAGCGCAGAGGGCTAAGAGCACGATTTGACGTGAAGGAGCCGGGCAAAGAAAGACATGCCTGTCTCAGATTCGGCTTGCATGCTGCAGCTCTGGACAAAGGGTTGCACAACAGGAACTGTAGCAGCAACAAGAGTCGTCGCTGCTAGGACTGTGCATGACCTTGCCATAGTCTGGGTCATCTGGTTGTGATAAACAAAACCGCATTTCTGTCCTCACTCACACGGTCTCCCGGTGAGTGCTTGGTGCTGGCCAGCTGTGTCTTGGTCTCTGGCTGATCAGATACTCCTTCCTACGTTCACAAAGAAAAAAAAATACCTTCCTTTTGCTGAGTACAAGGGTATGCGTTAGATGTGGATATAGGAAGATTAATTGGTAGAACTTAGCTGTTGCAACTTAGCTGGTGGAGAAGGAAGAAAGTCCAGCTGTCCAGCTGGGAGGAAGTACAGCTTTTGGCCTACTCCTCCAGGGCCCTGTTCCTTTGGGCAAGAAGAACACAAACAATTGGATTTGTCTCTGGAAGGCCTTACAGATAGCCTTTCCAAGTAAAACATACATGAACAGGTCACGAAGGAAAAACATCATCCAAAGGACCCAGGATGGGCCAATGTGGGTCCCCATAGGGCCACTAGCCTCTCTAAAAGTATCTTTGTATGAGCTAGAGAAAGACAACACTTCTGTGGGGACATCAGAAAAAGATGCCCACTTGGGGCAGATTCAGCCCTGCGGGAGCACAGCTCAATGAACAGAGCTGGGCTAGAGGCCAACCGCCGTTTACTCCTGGGTTAGGCGCCTTTGTCTGTCAAATGGACAAACTTTACAACTATTTAAAGTGGCCCCAGGTACTCATTTACAGAATACAACAAATTTGTCAGGGTATGGACCATGACCAATAGAGTATCCTAACACCAGATAAAGGGGTCTATTGTCACTCTCCCAGAGCTGACTCAGAGTAAAACAATAACACAGATTTGGGGAAGCTAAAAAATGCAGGAAGACGAATAGTAAACAAGTTAGCAGACCCAAAAAAGGTGAATCCTAAGCCATCAAGTCAAGACACCATCGGAATTACACCACAAAAGAGACCCTCAACACAAACAGAACTTCCAATATGCTACCAGAAGTCCCATTCCAAAGGGGATCAGACCTGGCTTCTCCCGTTTCCCTCATGTGTCCTTTGCTTTGAAGCAAATTTTGCCTACAATCATAAGAGTGTTGTTCTTCAAGGGAGGCCACTAGGAGCCTGGGAGGGACCCTGCTAGCCATCTGCAGCAGTAGCCCAGGACCGACAGCAAGAGCATAGGAAGCCCACCCAGCACTTAGCTCCTGCTGATACCGTGAACTCAGGTGGGATGGAGGAAGAGTTGCTCTGTAGGACTAACAAATGGATGGGTTTGTAATCGCCAAATGGGGCTACAGAGAGCTACAGAGTCTTTGATGGAAGAGTTCCAAGGCAAAGTAACCTCTGACATCCCTTGTCCTCTGGGTTTTCAGAAGTGTCGGAACAACATGGCCCATTCTGCTGCGGGGACTTTGCCAAACCACATACCTCTTGCAGCTCCTACCTCATCCTCCCAGGCCCTGAAAAAAAGGTTTTATCAGGAGCTCACTTTCCCATTCCTGGCAAGTTAGCTCAGCTAGGAATAAAGAATACTCATAACAGTAGATGGTAAGTCTAAGTTCTCTGGGTAGCCTTCATTGTGGTATTGCATCTAATATCTCGTTGCTGCTCTGTGTCAGCACTGGGGAGATTTCCAGGAACATGGAAGTTTTTGTCTTCCCCAATATTTCAGCATTAGAGTCCCTGAGACCTTTTCAGGAGATCCAGAGGTCAAAACTACTTTTATAATACTAAGATATCATGTGCTTTTCATTACATTCCTATTTGGACTGATGGGACGAAAGCAATGGTGGGTAAAACTGTTGGCACAAGTCAAGGCAGGGACACCAAACATGTACTCGTGGGCCAGCAGTCACTCTACTCTCTACTGCCACACATTCAAAAGGGGGAAAGCCAGTTTCACTTTAAAATGTCTTTGATGAAGCAGTAAAGAGGATAACTTTCGTTAACTGGATTCTTTTTCATATTCTGTCTGATGAATTTGGCGGTATGCATGAAGTTAATGCATAACAAAGTAACATGTTTGTCTCAGAGAAAAACACTTGTGCAATTTTGAATTTCAAGCTAAACTAGGTACTTTTTTTTTTTTTCATGAAGCATGATTTTTCCTTGAAAGGAAGCTGAAAGACAAATACTCATATATAGATTTGGGTGTTTGACAGAAAATTTAAAAGCGAATCCATCCCTTGACTCTATCATATGGACAGTATTTGTTGCCAATTACAAAATTTGAGCTTTTTTTTTTTTTTAAAGATTTTATTTATTTATTTGACAGACAGAGATCACAAGTAGGCAGAGAGACAGGCAGAGAGAGAGAGAGGAGGAAACAGGCTCCCCATGGAGCAGAGAGCCCGATGTGGGGCTCGATCCCAGGACCCTGGGATCACGGCCTGAGCCGAAGGCAGAGGCATTAACCCACTGAGCCACCCAGGCGCCCCAAAATTTGAGCTTTTGAGCAAAAATCACAATTTTGGAAAATTTGTACCTGTATCATGAAACTGACAGCTTTCCAGTACTTAGGGATGTTCTTATCTTTAAGTTGCTTAAATTATTTTTCTGAGACCAGTGCTGAAATAAACGGTTGGGATGTTTATAAAATATGTCAACATTTTAAAGATCTCTATAACTTAGTGAACCAATAGTGTCATGTCATGAGTGGGCAAAAAATCCATTCAAAACACCAAATAGACCAACTGACTTTTCCTGAAACTGAGTATGAAAGTTCCTTGATACAGTTTCAGATTTCACAATGCAACTAATCTTTAAGAAACTACCACTTGCTGGGGCTCCTGGGTGGCTCTGTTGGTTGGGCATCTGTCTCTTGATTTTGGCTCAGGTCATGATGTCAGGATCACGAGGTCCATCCCGGTGTCAGGTTCCGTGCTCAGTGCAGATTCTGCTTGCGATTCTCTCCCTCTGCCCCTCCCCGACTGAGCTCGCCCACTCTCAAATAAATAAAGCCTTAAAAAAAAAAAAAAAAAAGAAGGAAAAGAAACTACCACTTGTCAAGGGGTAATTCCTGTACTAATGGCTGTGCTCCAGAGCATAGGTGGATAGACTGCCTTTAGGGTCGTAGACAATCCATTGCAACAGAAAGGAAGGTGGCACATATGGAGACAGAGGCAAGCTGGTAAACTTGGAAGAAGCCCAAGGATATGGAAGCTCTGTCCTGACTGCAATGGTCTCAGGGAAATGAGAGGCAAGAGCTCCAAAGAAGGGAGAGGGAACTGAGTGGGGAATGGAGGAGGATTGCTAGGCAGCCCCCCAGGGCCCACTTCAGGTTTACGGTCATAAATTTAAAGTGAAACTAGCCAGCACGTTTATGTGGAGTACGATATTAAGAGTTTTCTGTTGAAATAATCTTTTTTTATTGATTTCTAAGAAAGAAAGGGAAACTACCACTTTTCATTTGGTGCAATGTCAAAGGAGAATAAAATTTTCTGAAATGGCTGCTAAAGCACTCCCTTTTCCAACTACTAATCCACACGTGGCTAGCTTTTCCTCATATATGTTCACCAAAAGAACATATCACAACAGAATGACTGCAGCAATGTATGCGAGAATCCAGCTGTCTTCTATTAAGCCAGCCACTAAAAGATCTGCAAAAATGTAAAATAATCACCCTCCATTTACTAAATGTTTTGTCTTTAAAAATTTAGTTTTTAATTAAAATATTCCTTAGAGTAACACATACGAGATATAATTATTTTAAGTGAATTAATACATACTAGAAATTTTTACTGTAGAGTACATTGTTTTCATAAAAATACACTATTTATGTGAATCTGTAATAGGTTTATTACCATTACTTTTAAGTGACTTAATAAACAGTTAATATTATTGTCTTAGTTCTACTTTCTAAATGTGGTAAATTCACCCATAGAACCAAATGCTATTTGGGCTCCTAAATAATTTTTAAAAGTTTGAGAAGGTTGTGGGATCCACACAATTGAGAGTTCGCACTCTAGAATGTGATACAAGTCAACGTGGTTGAAGCTAGCTCACTGGGCAGGTCCTTGGGAAGAGGATGAAGCAGGATTCAGGCTCCCACGATCTACCAGGGCCCATGTTACGTTGTTAATAGCATTGAGGGAACAGGAATGGAGAGAGGATCGCACCAGAGATTTCAATTTGTCTACCACCAAAAAGACTAGCTGCTTCGGAGAACTCTGGGCCTGATAAAGGACAGCTGCCATCTCTGTGAGCAAAGTCTTCCTCTCTTATTTGCTCTGGAATGACCTATAAGCCGCCTGTTGGACCAGCCACCAGACAGCCCCTGTGGAAAGTGGGCACAGGTGGCTTCCCCTGAGCCTAGTGCACGGTAGGTGGGACCCGTCGTGTGAGGCTGAGCGCCCAGCCTGTACGGCTCACACAGGACAGCTGACGGCCAACCTCAGCAGCTCATCTCAGCAGATTCCCAGCTCAAGTCACACATATCACTTCATTTCTTTTCATCTTCATCTTTTGGTCTTTAAAATGAAGAATAAACAATGTGTTCATCCCAGGGTTGCTGAGAAAATCAAGTAAGATTTATGCTGCAAAACACTATGTATCAAAAAGTTGGAACAGTCAGTTAACATGACCGTTACCTCCACCTGACACAGTCGAGAGATCTTTAGGTCACCTATGATTTCTTGGGTTCATACGTCCTCTTCCCTACACTCACATTGTTGTGTAATCAATCTCCAGAATTTTTCACCTTGGAAACCTGAAACTCTACTGATTAAATAACCACTCCCCATTCCTCAAAATTGATTTTGAAGTCATCCTTCCTCTCAAGCTTCCAGAGCCACGATCACCTAAGCTGATGGGCCACACAGAGGGCCCCAGGAATTTTCTTCACCTGCCCATTAGCTACTCATCAAGCATGGATTCTACTGAGGGCACCATATGACAGGTTCTTTGCAATGCTTTGAGGCTAAAAAAAATTTTTTTTCTCAAAAATCTCACAGTATATTTTACAAGTGTGGCAGTAACTGACTCTGTTCATAACATTAAGATCTGTACACATGTGGAGGTAGCCTGGAAGAAGCAGTCATCCCCCAAACTGAGAGAGGGGTGCAAAGGAAGCATGTGGGGGTATTACTAAAGGCTTCATGGAGAAGGTCCTCAAGTTGGGATTTGAAGAACAAGGAGGCAAGAATTCAGTACAAGAGAACAGCGGAAAATTCCGAAACAATGGATTCAGTCTAATGCGAGGTAGTTTTAGTCTAATGTTTTCTCATCAATTCTCTAATTCACCAAAGAGGTTTCAAGTTATAAGGATACCAGGCAAGAACTTAAGCAGAGCCGGGGAGGGTGGTTATGACCATGACAGACCAATGAAGGAGATGATTTTTGCAGAGATTTGGAAATCCTGCCTGTGCAGATAACACCTCTCACTAATATGCACGTATCCTTCTAGGGACAAATATTCAGGATAAAAAGAAAAATTATTCTACGTACAATGGAATATGACATAGCCATTTAAAAGGATGAGGTCATTCCATTTATGACAACATGGGTGGACATACGCTAACTGAAATAAGTCAGACTGAGAAAGACAAATGCCGTATGATTTCACTCATACGTGGAGTCAAAAAAGCTCAAATGAACAAACAAAAAGCAGAATGAGACCAACAGAGAAAAAAACTGATGGTTGCCAGAGGAAAGTGGGTAGGGGGATGGGCAAAATGGGTGAAGGGGAGTGGGAGGTACAGGTTCCAGTTATGGAATGAATCCGCCACAGGAATAAAAGGCCATAAGGAATACAGTCCATGATACTGTAATTGCCTCCTGCGGTGACAGATCATGGCTCCACTGTGGTGAGCACAGCACAGCCTACAGATTCCTGGAAACACTATGTTACACACCTGAAACTAACGTAAATCTCTTTCTGATGTATTTTTAGTTTTTTTTTTTTTGTTTGATTTCAAAGCTTGAGTTCTGTTTACATTGTTAAAAAGCCTACTGATTGTGCAGGGAGGTTTTTCTTTTGAAGTCTGTTCTTTTACTTGTTCAAAACCATTTTTAAAAATCGATCTCTTTGGAAACTATTCCTAAAGCCATATTTACCAACAGCAATCTCAAACATATCTGTTGGACATATTCCAAGTTAAATATTGATTAAGTGTTTAACAACTGATTTACTTTCCTTTTTGCCTAAGTATTCTAAAATGATGGTAGGATTGTTCTACAGCATTCCAAACTTTATACTTATATTAATATAAATACTTAGTTGAAACTCAGTGCTTTATAGCTTCAGTATAGAAGAGTTATTCCTACTACAAATTCTACGGATGTTTTTAATAAACAATCAAAATATTTACAGACCCGTAAATTTTAAGATCCTTTCTATCCTGCAACTGTAGCAATTGCTTCCACCTTGCTTCAAAAGAAGGGCCCGACAAGCTAAAAGGTAAGAGGAAGTCGGGACTGGGACCCATCATGGAGAATTAAATAGTCCCAGGGCTCTAGAAAGTGTTCCCTTGGATACAGAAGTCTAACAGCTTGGGGATGTCTTAACTTCCAAGGCAGAACTCACCTGAGTTCCTTCCTAACTTTCCTGACTCCTAGGAGCTATCATCCAGAGGCTGCGTGCCACGGAAGAATCCTAAAACCAAGTGAAATAACCCTGAAATACCATTGTCTTGGCATAGACGTGAAGCCAGGGTAAACATATGGCCCAGGTAAAAACCTACAAGAATTGCCAGCAAGCTTAAACTGTGCTCCCCTTCCCCTTGATTTTATGTCGCTATGTCGATGGCATCATTTAGCAACAAATTAAATTCAACAAAAAATTGAATAAGGGCAGATGCCTGGGTGGCTCACTGGGTTAAGCGGCTGCCTTCGGCTCAGGTCATGATCCCAGGGTTCTGGGATGGAGCCCCACATCAGGCTCTCTGCTCAGCGGGGAGTCTGCTTCTCCCTTTCCCTCTGCCTGCCACTCTGCAGGCTTGCGTTCTCTCTCTGTCTCTCTGTCAAATAAATAAATAAATAAAATCTTTAAAAAAAAATGTTGAATAAGGGAAAATTTTAAAATCTACCTGGGAGACCACAGTGATATTTGCTTTTTTGTGTGTATATATATTTGGGGGGCGGGGGACAAAAAAGATGGATGTTTCCCAGATGTTGTGGGCCAGAGGCAAACATCCAGGTGCTTTCAATTACTCAAGAAGCAGGAGAGTCTGTTTGGACAGAGCAACTCCATGTATAATTTAAATTCCATGATTTAGGAAGTTTAATAAGACAAAGGAGAAATGCCCTGTGCTAATTTGTTTCATCAGCAAGCTCTCCAATTATGGAGCCTTTAACTAACATGCCAGGAAATCTTACGGTCCGCAGGATGCAAAGGGTATAAAAGCCTCATTGGGTTTCTTTTTATTCCATTTCCTCCTTTAGTATCAATTTTTCCATACTTGATTAGTTTTAACCAAAGTAACTATTTTAACATCTCTCTGTCCTGAAATATAAAGTAACACAAATTTTTTTGCAGTGACCATTTTTCCTTTTTCACCCCGTGATTTAAAAATATTCTTTTCTTTGAATCAGTTCAGATACTAGCGCATCTGTTTTAAATATAATGCATTTTTGGGTAGATCTTTTTCCTCCCACATTTTTGTTAAGTGATACATCGGCTTTATTGGTTCATCTTGAAATGATGTCTGCTTCTTTTAAATATGAAAACATCTATGAGAAATTGAGTACATTATTCATAATTAAATACTATATTTACGGATATGCGTTTGTGGTAAAAGATTTCAAACCTGCGTGAGAACTTCAAGGTACTAACTAGCTCCCAGGAGGGAGGGAGAAGAAAAGATGGGGCTTCCGCTGTATTGGTAACGTTTTATTTCACAGAAAAAAAATTATGTGAAGCAACTATGACATATAATGAGCCTCTATTAACTCTCTCAGTGGGGGATAGAGGTCATTTGCTGTTGCCACGGGAACCTTTGGGAATAAAGCTACTGCTGAATTCATATGGACTGTCGAGGTAAAAAACATGAGAAGAACGAATATCATCAGATAGAATGTATCATGGTTCTATGGGGAAAAACCTGGCTTTGAATCCCAGCTCTGTACTTTGTAGATACAACCTAGGATAAGCTATTGAATCCCTCTGAGCCATAATCTCTCCAAATGTAAAAAGAGTACTGTGATATTGACTTTGTGGGTTTTGAAGAATATTATGTAGCTACACATGCAGAGTATAAAACCATGATCACACCTTTCCATAATCCATACAGAGTGAAGATCCATTTATCAATGAAGTCTGAAATTCACTTCCACATTGATTTCTAGACTTATTGAACTTTTTATAAATTTCTGACAAATAAATTTCAACATTCCTCACTGAAACACTTTATTTATAAAGTAATCTAAGCAGCGGGGTGCTAGTGTGAATGTGGGTAATGTAATAAATTATCTGAGTACACAGAACAATTAAAGTAGGATATGGAAAAATGAAACCTTGAGATGGCGCTACTGCGAAAAACTGTCCCTTTAAAAATTTTTCATTTTTGTGGAAACAAAAAAAGAGGACATCTGTGGAACTATCTACACAGAGGGAACAGAGAAGGAAAATTCATCATTGCTTTCACATGTCACATTTACTACTCTTACCCCAGGTTACACAGCTAGTGAGTGGGAGAACTAGGCTTCAAAACTAGGTTTGGTTTCATTCTCAGAGCCACACTTTTCATTATTCTACAAAAGTATTCCCTTTCTGGAAGCTAATTCTGACCAACACAGAGGAATCTGTTGGCTAAGGGGAGGTGATTATTCTATAGGACTTCATGGGGAGAAGAGCCTATTGCTAAAAATCTCTAAACCACTTCATCTTTGATTTCTGGAAAATATAAATGTGAGAAAAAATGTAATTCTAGGGGCGCTTGGGTGGCTCAGTGGGTTAAGGCCCCTGCCTTCGGCTCAGGTCGTGATCTCAGGGTTCTGGGATCGAGCCCCACATCGGGCTCTCTGCTCAGTGGGGAGCCTACTTCCTCTCTCTCTCTCTCTCTCCCTGCCTCTCTGCCTACTTGTGATCTCTGTCTGTCAAATAAATAAATAAAATCTTTTCAAAAAATGTAATTCTAATACATTCCTACACTGAGGAATTTTATTATTGACCCTTATCAAGAGGGCGATTGAAAAACAAACCAGGGATTACTACAACCATTATAGTCACATAAAATGAATTGTGGTAAATGAACCTCACTTCTCTTTTAACAGATTTACAATAGGCTGATCAGGAAGGAAAAAGGCAGTAGAAAACAGTTATCTGTGCTTTAGCAGGGCTCTGGACAAAATCTCCCATTCAATCACTCAGTACACAATTACCTATACCTGGCGGACACCTGCGCTGACATCTAAACAGTCCATCCCATCCATGCTTCCTAAGGCACACTTGTCACAATCTGTTCACGTGTTTCCAATGGTGCCCATCAGGGCATTTCCACCATCTGCTCCTTGGATTAACTGACTCCTGCTCATCCTTTGAGATTCAGGAATCACTGCCTCCAGGAAGCCTTCCCCAATAACCTTTCCCCTGAAGCAGTCCCTCACACACTGCAGTGCTGTGTACAACCAAAGTTTCTTGTGCACAAATTTATCCAAGCACCTATCCCATTTATTTGCAACTGTTGGCTTACTTGCTCATCTAACTCTCTGGATTTTAATTATCCTACCAGCAGGAACTCCTCTGTTGCCAGCATAAAGTAAGTGTCTGATAAATACTGTTTGGAAGAAAAATGTATTCAGCAGTATTGGAAGTGGTACCAGAATTGACACATTAAATATGCATAAGCCTTCTTCCCTTTTAGTGGTCAATTTCTACATTTATTCAAGAGAGTTTCTTTTGTGCTTGTCCTGATGTGACTATCAGATAGCTGCTCACTTTTGGGTGTTCCCCTCTAGGTCACCTTACCCATGTAAGTTACAGACAAACTTCTTTCCTCTTCAGGTTGCCCAAAAATTAACTGTGGAATCAGAACAGACTCAGACAGAAAGCAGCTGTGTGTATTTCCATAAAACAAACAAATAGCAAAGTCTAAATCCATAGGAAGCAATTTCCTAATTGTTTCCATGATTAGGTAAGAACAACTGTACATGCTTTACCTCTTTACACTGACCTTTGTATTAATCAACACCAGCCATTTCGTTTCAGAGATGAGAAAATAGAGGTGACGGGAGAAGACGTGAATGGCTATATGCAGTATTTAAGGGAGTATTTAAGTATTTATCTGGAGCCCAAGGCTCTTCTCCCAGGCCAGGCAGGTTACATTTGACACATTTAATTTTTCAAATTCATAACTTGGTGCCTCTGAGTCACAGTTTCTTCCCTAAGGCAGCATCCAAGCAGGGTTCCAGAAGGATCCCTATCACCTTCAGGTTATATCAGGCTGTTTGAAATGTCAAAACATTTTCAAGTATAAAGGGGGGGATAGGGTTTGGATCTTCACCTACACATATTATATGCCCTGCATGTCCGTTAGCACAACTCGTCTGCTCAAATGCACAAGGTAAGATAGCCTGGAGGGTTGAGGTAGCTTTTGATTTGATTTGATCTGATTGCTTTCTTTCACTAGAAGAGTTATCTTCTCTGAGTCATTGATGATTGGTAGCGACTGCTCTAGCTGAATCACTCAAAACCTGGCTCCCCTGGTCAGCAGACTCCCATCCAATGGACAGCATTTCAAATCTCAGAAGAACCACAACTACTCCGAGATACTCAGCACCCAGGCCCGGTGAAGACTTGGATTCTAAAACCACTGACCTGCGACTGGGATGCCGACCTACCTGAAATTCCTTGTGGCAACTGACTCAAGAGGACCAAGATACAAGGCTTTAACAAGGGCAACAGGAATTAGGGAAATTATATAAAAGGCAGATTTTTTTTTTGTCTATTTCTATTCTCTGTTTCTAGCTGATTATTCAATGTTGCAAAGGGAGTTTGAGTCTCCTCCTATGGGAGTTCAGCGCCCCAATCTTCACATTTGAAACTGGCATCTCCTTAATGAAAGAAGTACAAGCCATGGGACAGCCAAGACAGTAGAAGAACACCAGCATCACTGGCTGGCCAGTAACATCCACTTACAAGGAGTCATGGCGGACCCGGGACAGTTAGGAGTTCAAAATAACTGAACCTTGCCTGATTTTTAAAAGGTCTATAAAATACTTCCGGCTTACAAATGACATCTGGCCAGCAGTTCCCCATTTAGCTTATCTGCTTCTTACTAGAAAGGCACTGGGGAAAATGTAGAAACCGATCAGAACCAAAACTAAATCAAGGAAGTACCTTCGCATTTAGATTCCTTCTTTCATCTGCCTAGAAACGCACAGGATTTTTGTCCTCCATTTTTATCATCAGAAGTGTTTCCAGATTGTGTTTGACGTTACGCTTCTCAGTGAATTTCGCTCAGGAACAGGTTTCTATCTTGCAGTTGAATTGTTCCCGCTGTTTCATTTGTCTGGGGCTCTTCTGCAGGATCACAGGCTTTACCTGTGAGAAATCTCTGGTTCTGTCTTCCACAGATCTCATTTTCTTTCTCGTCGTCATCCTTTTCTTGTACCGCAGGAACGTGTCCGTTGTGTATTGTACTTTATTGATGAGATTTTCCATGGTCCCAATCCTCCCCCTTTCTCCTTATTTGTAGGATTTAAGATGTTTTTAGATTCTTTGTGGTCATTCTTTATCTTATCTGATAACTTCACATATGCCCACTGCCCACAAAAATGCCAGAAGACACTCAGTGATTACATCCAAATGATGATAACCAAATTGCCTATCATGAGTGAAGGCAAGAAATTCCTATTTCCAAATACATAAATAATTAGAAAGCATACCATCCAGGTGCAGTTTTTAGAAAAATTCAGATTAATATCTACCTCCATGTGATTTCTGTACAAAGAGCTAACACAAGGGAGAAAAAGAAGTAAAATACCGGGAGGGGGCACACTGTTTCATGCTCAACTCTCTGATAATCAGAGTACAGGATAAAAAATTTCAAGACAATCACTCACGATATTCCAAAGCATTGCAAAGTTAAAAGCAAAGAAAACATAGTCCATAGAGCAAAAGATAGAAAATGAAGGGAAAAAGACAAATGGGAAAGTACAGAGAATGCCAGAAATAAGAGAAAGTAAACTAACTATAATAAATGTAAATCAAATCACTTTCCCTAGGAAATAAAAAGCCTCTCAGATGTGTCAGAAAATGAAGTTCCACTATATTCCATTTCTACAAAATAAATTCAAAGCAAAAATAATACAAAAATGGCTTTAGAGGAGTTCAAAATAACGAAACCTTGCCTGATTTTTAAAAGGTCTATAAGATATAAAGATATAAAGTCAAAGATATAAAGCTAATATCTGACAAAAATAAAGCAATGGTCACAATTTAATATCAGATAAATTTTAATTAAAGGCAAAAAACATGAATTGGGTCTAAGAAGGCAATTCATATTAATAAGAGATTTATTTAAAATGAGTAAATAGGGGTGCCTGGGTGGCTCAGTGGATTAAAGCCTCTGCCTTCAGCTCAGGTCAGGATCCCAGAGTCCTGGGATGGGGCCCCGCATTGGGCTCTCTGCTCAGTGGGGAGCCTGCTTCCTCCCCTCTCTCTGCCTGCCTTTCTGCCTACTTGTGATCTCTGCCTGTCAAATAAATAAATAAATAAATCTTTAAAATGAGTAAATAATATTCATGACTGTTTTTATACATTTCAATAAAACATTAAAAAACTAACAGTAGAATAACAGTATTGAAAAATGTTAGCACTATTTTGGTCATTCTACTAAAAACTTTTAACAGACTGTTATTATTGATTGTGATCAATATATGGAACTTGAGGTATCAGGTCATGATTTTTTAGTCTACATGAATAAAAGTTCCTGAAGAATCCTCGAATCAACTGAGGGGATAGCCTTGAAAAAGCTCAGTGCCACGGGTCTGAGAGAAACAGTGATCAGATGGTTTAAGAGCCTAAAGAATTATGTGATCAAATATTCATGCTGATCTAAAGTATATGCTGTATCCCATAGGATAATTTCCCAATCAGGCAGGATTTTGTCTCCCAACTCCCTTCATTAGGTCATTCACTGCTTCTAGGATGAGGTACATAGTAATACTAGTGAATTGCTTGGGCACATATCTTTGAAGCTTCTTACACTATTCCTGGCCAGATGAAATGTTGTTTGGAATACCATGACAATGGACAGGCCAGTTTGTAAATCCACAGAGCAGTGCTGTCAGGGCAAGGCACATCCCTGTCTGGAATATGCATGTATCTCTTTAAAACTAAGTTGCTGTATCCTCCATAATGGTGATGGCAGGTCGTGTTGGAAATGGTGCCATATCAGGGTTTCAGCACTGATCTCCTTCATTGATAAGGTAGACCATCATCAGGGTAACCACCAAATAAATCTTGGTAAGAGGAAATCTACATTTCTGAGTCCAAGCATAACCTCCTTCCTTGCCAGTATGGTCACTTTGTGCAAAAGCCCACCAAATAAGCCATTTGGGGGAAAGAAACTATCTGATATTCAAAGGATGGGTCATCTTGTCCACCTGATTGTTGAGATATTCCTCTATAGCGGGTGCCACCTGATGAGATACAAATATCTCCACACTCTTTGGCCATTCTGTGAGGTCCACCCACGTATTTCATATTACCAATCCTCTTCTTTCTAAGTCCCAGAACTGCTGGCTGAACAGAGTTTATTTCCCACCGTCTAGCAGGCATATATCTCACTAAACACCACGGAATGTGTTAATTTTCTTCAACAGAAACATCACATTTGCAATAGCAGCTGCAATCAGAGATACCACTGATGGTGAGTTCCATAATCCACGTTAGTAATGCCACTACGTACAGCATCTTACCATTTTCTTATTGCCCAGTACACTCAAGCTGAGAAGTTATTTTCCTTAAGTAAGACAGCAATCTTGCTCAAGAATTCCCATGCTGAAGGTTTGACTCTGGGGCTAGTTTGTGTGCCAAATACCCAAGTCCCAACAGTAAACAGAATTCTCCCCAGTAGCTCAAATTAGGAGACTTTAATGAAAACGCCATTACAAATATATGGGCAGTATTAATGAATGTCGAGATACCTTGAAATTAACACCACTCGGCTTGAGAGACAAGGGAAGGAAACAGTGTTACTGGATCCCAGTGAGCAGAGAGTCACCAGTAGAGAGCTGTACTCATGGACAGTCACAGCTACTGCCAAAGATGTAGCACTGAAGCAGGAAGAATCCAGGAATAAATATTCTGATATCTCTCACATACCACCACTGATCTCCATCAGCTTAATCTGGTTGTAAGTCAGATAACGAACCCTGGGTGATATACTGGGAAGAGATCAGGCTTCTGGGGTAAACAAGAATGCAGAGAGGGTAGATAATGGGTATGGGAGTGGGGAGACAGAATCATCAGTACAGAAATGTATGAACAAAAAAAGCTTATGTGACCATGCGTTCAGATAACAAGAACTAAACTAATGATCTACTTAGAATATGTAGCATTTATTGCATGAAGATATGTCTACACATTATTTTTATAATGATTTATAGTCAACATATATATATACTATAAATATAAATACAAATTTACACACACACACACACACACACACACTCTGTTCGGACAGCCCAACCTATAGCTTTTCTAAGAATTCCCCCCTCCTTTTTTACCAGTCCATCTATGTGGTCTGAAGCGCTGAGTAAGCCAGTAAAGGTAATTCAAGAATAATGCAGATGTATAGTGAAAACATGGGAGAAAATGGAGAAAGAAGATGGATAAAGCACCTCTTTACCAGTCTATTCCTGAAACACAGTATCATATTGCCCTTGAATCCTATACAATTCCCTAGAATCCTTCAAACAAATCTACCTACAGTTGACCCATGAACAACATGGGTTTGAATAGCACAGGTCTACTCACATGTGAATTTTTTTCAATAAATACAGTAAAGTATGGTAAATATTTTCTCTTCCTTATGATTTTCTTAATAACTTTTTTTTCTCCAACATACTTTACTGTAAGACTATAGTACATACTATATACAACATACAAAATATGTATTGATTGGCTCTTTGTGTTATCAGTAGGTTTCCAGTCAACAGCAGGCTATTAGTACTTACGTGTTAAAGGAATCAAGTTATCACAGATTTTTGACTGCATGGGGGGCGCAGCAGGGGTCACCACACCTAACTCCTACGTTATTCAAGGATCAACTGCATTTTGCTTAAGTTAGAGTTTGGTTTCCATTACTTAGAATCCTAACTAATAGACCATCGTTATGAATGCAAGGCTAGATATAACACAACTTTAAACATTAAATTATCGTGTCAATTTGAGCTTATAGCAATGTTTCCTTCTCAATCTCAGGTGATTCTTTTTGAAAAATATGAGAAATTAATGAAAAGAAAAAGAAATATTACATGTATTGATTGAATGGAAAAGAATCAAAGAAAAGAAATGGGGAATGAGTGTGTCCCAGTTTTTCTACTACAAAAGCAGAAAACCCATTAAATCTATGTAAGCAATTCTAGAAATGTATTACTGCGATCGCACATGAACTTTGGTGTAGAACATAGATAATCTTTGAATTATCTGCATTCCTAAATTGCAGAGTGTTTGACTCACAACCAGTTTGATTTCACTTTGTCAATGTACCCATATTTCAGAAATTACCAGAGACCTTTTCTGTTCTCAAACCCCACGAACACCAGCAGCTTCTGAAAGTCTATATACTCCCCACTGGGGGAACACAAATAAAATAGATATTCTTTTTTTTTTTATCTTTTTTTTTTAAAGATTTTTAATTTACTTATTTGACAGAGAGATAGAGCACAAGTAGGTAGATAGGCAGGCAGAGGGAGAAGGAAAAGCATGTTCTCCGCAGAGCAGGGAGCACTACGTGGGGCTCCATCCCAGAACCCAGGGATCATGACCCAAGCCAAAGGAAGCCACTTAACTGACTGAGCCACCCAGGCGCCCTGAAGAAGCAGGCTTCCCGGGAGCAGGGAGCCCGACATGGGGCTCGATCCCAGGACCCTGGGATCATGATCTGAGCCAAAGGCAGACGCTTAACGGACTGAGCCACACAGGTACCCTTAGATATTCTTGAGGGAAAGAAGTTTTCGAGAAAATGACTTTTCAATGCAGTATGAATCCATAAGCTTCCTCTGCTAAAATTCCCCATCTCAAATTTCTATATCAAGGTCTTAGCTTAAAACACTTATCAAAAAAATAAATATCCTCAAGAAAATAACATCATCCTAATGTTCTCTCCTAAATCAGCTTACTTCAGGAAAAGAAACTTAATGTCAGAATTAGCCGTAGAAAATTCGGTCTGGGTATATGTTGAAAACATCATTAGACTCTAATCCTGACCCAAGAAAGGTTAAAATGGTTTTGCTTGGTTGGTTGTGTTTAGTTAGTAGAGGAATGTTTGTTCTCCCTCTGTATTGCTATCATAAAACACATTGATCATTGTCTGTAGCCATTTGGTTTTACTGTTTATATTTGAGAGATGTTGCAATATTGAGCAGGGAAGTCTCTGTCATAGGAGGGAAATGATTTGGACCATAAATGGTTGTTTACAAATAAAGCCAGCTTATTCATCTGTTTTCCGTTTATGTTGCTAATTATCAGACCTAAATGAGTGTTTTCATTTAGACATTTCCTGATTCTCGAAGTCTCCTTCAGGCAGATTTTGAATCCCAGGGGATTTATTTTTCACCAACCATCACAAGCGAATATTTAGCCTAATTTCCCCAAACTTATTATTGCATTGTGATTCCTGCCTGCCTTATCTTTCCCTAATCTCATGGAATGAACATAAAAATAAGGACATTTTAAATCCACCGGAACAAACACTGGATATTTTCATGTGCTAAACCTGAGCTAGTCATTCAGAGTGCAAAGAAATGAATACAATCCCTGGTCTATCTGGAGAGGAAAGGAAAACAGAAGATACACAAGTGTTGGCTTCTATTCTCCATTAAGTCAAGGCAGTTGTTAAGAGTAGAGGGCAATGGGGAAGAAAGGAAGATTCAAGGGAAAGGACATAAAGAGAGGAGCAAAATTTGGGATTTGCCATTAAAACAAGGGCAAGCATTAACTGAGTATTCTGTGCCAGGCCAGGGATACATTGCTTCAATACACATTGTTATTTTAATCCTTAAAATAATCTTTCGATGTAGATACCACTGTTCTCATTTTAGAGACTAAGTAATGGAAAATCAGAGAGGTTAAATGACTTACCCACGGTCATACAGACTAGTAACTTGTAGAATCAGGACACAACCTGCTATCTATAAACGGAATTGACTATAAAGAAGCAAAGAATTGCTGAATGGCAGTAAGTGCCATGTTCGATTTAACATCTATGGACTTAGAGTAATACAAACTTGATTTTTTTTTTTTTTCCAGCAAGGCTTGGCAACTCAAGAAAAAGAATGCAGAAGGCTAATTGTTGAAGTCATCTAGGATTGGCTGAGAGTTGACCTGGTTGTGGGGGGTAAACCACAGTTGTGGCAAAGGAACTGAATATGCTGAAGAGTCCTGTGGAAATGAATATTAGGTTAAAAAGGGGAGAGGTGCCTGGCTAACTCAGTAATAGAACAGATGACTCTTGATCTCTGGGTCGTGAGTACAAGCCCTACACTGAGTGCAGAGATTACATTTTTTTTTTAGGTATAGTGTTAATGACATTAATATTTTTTCCTCTTTTCTTTTTTTTGCAGGGTGCAGAGAGAGAAAGAAATTTCAAGCAGGCTCCATGCCCAGCACAGGGCCCAACACAGGGCTCAGTCCTACAACCCTGAGATCATGACCTGAGCCAAAATCAAGAGTTGGATGCCCAACTGACTAAGCCACTTGGAAAAACATTTTTAAAAAGAAGTTCAAGATTTGATCATTGGAAATTATAGCGTATTACTGAAATAAGTTAAGACCTAAATGAAAGGGAAGACATCCCATATTCATGGATTGGAAGATTTAAAATTGTTAGAGAGAAATTCTCTACCAATTGATCTATAGGGTCAATGAAATCCCTAACATAATCCCAGCTGCCTTTTATTTTTGCAGAAATTAGTAAGATGATCATGTGAAAATTCTAAGAATTCAGAATAACCAAAACATTATAAAAGAAGTACAACATTGGTGGACCCACACTTCCCAATTTTAAAACTTACTACAAAGCCATAGTAATCAAAACTGTATGGCACTTGCATTGGAATAGACATACAGATCAACAGAATAGAGAGTCTAGAAATAAATCTATACATTTCCAGCCAATTTATTTTTGATGAGTGCCATGACAGTTCAATGTAAAAGAATAAACTTTTCAGTAAATCTTGCTAAAAGAATTATCTATTCACACACAAAAGAATGAATTTAGACCACTACTCCACATCACATCAAAAATAACTCAAAGCAGATCGCAGACCTCTATGTCAGAGCTAAAACTATAAAACTCTTAGGAGAAAAGATAGTATAGGTCTTTAGATTAGGCAATGATTTCTTAGCTACAACACTAAAAGCTCAAACAACAAAAGAAAAAGTAAATTATACTTCATAAAAGTTTAAGACATACGTGCTTCAAAAGACACTAGCAAGAAAGTGAAAAAATCCACAGAATGGGAGAAAACATTTGTGAATCACATACCTGATAAGGGATTTATATCCAGGATATATAAAGCACTCTCATAACTCCACAAATAACCCAAATGAAAAATGGACAAAGGATTTGAACAGACATTTCTCCAAAGATAACAAATAGGCCAAAAGCACATGGAAATATGCTCAATGTCATTAGCCATCAGGAAATGCAAATAAAAACCATAAGAAGATACCAGTTCACATCCAATAGGATGGCTATAATAAAAAAACATACACAATAACAAGTGAAGATACAGAAAAATTAGAACCCTTGCATATTGCTGGTGGGATTGTAAAATGGTGTAGCCACTTTAGAAAAGAATGTGGCAGTTCTTTGAGAATTTAATCACATGACCTGGCAATTCTACTCCTAGGTATATGACAAGAAAAGTTAAAATACACAAAAAACTTTAGCATATAATATTTATAGCAGAATTATTCATAATAGCTCAAAGGTATAAATCATCCAAAGTCCATCAACTGACAAATGGATAAACAAAATGTGGTTTTACACACAATAGACGATTATTTGGCCATAAAAAGAGACAAAGGACTAGTACATGCCTCAACATGGATGAACCTTGAGAACATTATGCTCAGTGAGAGAGAGAGCATCTTTTAGGGAAATGAAAATGCTTTAGAATTAATGGTGATGTTTGTATAACTCTCTGAGTATATTAAAATCCACTGAATTATACATAATTTATTGCAGGTAAATTAAATGGTATTTGAATCATATCTCAATTTTATAATTGAAGAACTCTGTGGAAAGATGAAATATAAAAGTCATTTTATTTGGAACAGGAAAACTCCCTAAATTAACCCATAAATTCCATACAGATCCAATCAAAATCTTAATGGAACTTTTTTCACCTGACAAAATGATTATAAATTTCTTGAAAAAATTAACATGAAAGAATTCAACTTTAGAAATCTGTAAAATAGTGTAAAACGTAAGCCAGTTGACATTGACTTGGTGCTCCTAGATATTATTTCTAAGTGCTAAAATACTACAATGCCTAAAAGCATATGCAGTGAGAAAATTTCAATTTTTAATTATTAAAATAATGCAAATATATTACTTTTATAATAATAAAACAAAAAATTAAGCAAAAAAGGCAAATTAAAAAATAAATAATCTATGCATCTCCTTCTCCAGTGTTAGTTTATTCTATTTTAGGCTAAAAATCCCTCTTTGATATATCTTCATATGCTTGATTTTAAGTTGCTTTTTCAGCCTTGTTGATTTTCTCTGAATATAGATTAATTTATGAATAACCTCCCTAGAGTTTGGCACCTAACCCGAATACATTTAATGTGGACTGATTAGCACACAATAAATGTTTATTTTCTCGGTTATTCTGGTTACTTCATTTACATGAATGTATCCTAAAATCGTATTAGCCCTTTGGGGCAGCTAATGCATAAAGCTTACTGATAACTGAGTCAAAGACAAGTGCCTAAAGCTCCGAGACTCGTTCATAATCAGTGCTGCTAAGTCAAAACTATCTTTATCATCTTGTCTCTTATGCAGTGGTATTGGAACAAAGCATATGACGTTACCTTAATTCCATCAAACTTCATCTTGATCTATTGTTCCAGTTCTTTGTATTTGATGCAATTTTTTAAGGTATTTATGAACTCCACCAGCTCTGTGATATCTGAAAATTTGTAGAGAACAACCCTTAGGTCATCATCCAAGTCACCAATGAAAAGAATTATCAGGACATCTTGGGACACAGAGATTACACATAATGTGAAAACCTCCTTAAGCATTAATTAATTCCCATGATGTTTCTAGCATCTAGCCCACAGGTGCTCAGACCTTAGTGTACCTAAGAGTCATCTGGGTAGCTTACAAATTCTCTGGACTCACCTGCAGGGATTCTGATTCAATAGGTCTAATATCCACAGAACTACTTTTAGATTTACCGAAGACTGCATTTCTCTTTTCTGATTACTAGCATTTTGGAGAGGTCATGTCATACATGTTGCTGAAGGCAAGATGCAGTGACCTCACCCTCCAGCCTGGCTCCATGTTAAAGAAGAGAATGAAGTTAAGGTACAAGAAAGTCCATGTTGCTTTCTTGTGAACAATCCTGCCTATGTGTTCACAAAGCCTTTTCTAATAATCAGTCCTAAAGGTTTACTTTCATACATATTCATTCAATTACCAAATATCTGGAGGGAGGCTAATATACACCAAATATTATGCTATCTATACTCCCACTGGTGGTAAGAGCTTTTCATTGTATTCATGTTCACACTATATATATATATATATATATATATATATATATATATATATGACAAGATAACTCAAGATAAAGATAAGATAAACTAAATATATTTGCGTTATTTTATGTTTTTATTATCTTCAATAATGAAGGTGAAGACTCTTTTGTATTTTTCTTAGCCATTACAAATATTCCATTGATTTCCATGTATCATTGCCATGTTTATGTTTTCTAATAAACTTATAGGTTATCACTCTTATTTTTAATCCGTTATATGAGTTCCAAATAGTTTTCTCCTTTTCTTTGTCTCTCTGTTCCCATTTTTTGTTGTCCTTTAGCCTTTTTTATGATTTTTCTCTTTTATAGCAAATATGTTTTTATGTCTTATAGAAAGCCAATACTCTTTTCATTGTGATTTCTGTCATTGTTTGAAGCCATGCTTTAAAAATCTTCCTCCAAGATTATGTAAATATTCAATTATATTATCTTAGAATATAATCTTTCATATTTTTATAGATTTAAATTTTAGATATCTTTTTGTAAGTTATATATTCCCATTGATTTTTTAAAATACCATCCTTCAAAAATCTGATAAGGATATTATAGCAGTATTGCTTAAATACTAAAAGTTGAGGAACTGCCTAAATGTATTAGAAGATGAGATCAGTTGATTACGTAGAACATCCATAAGATAGAACCTTGTGCCAAGTGAGATTTTGGTCGAAAAGGATATTTTCTGATACGACAATATTCATAATTTCATGTTAAGCAAAACAAAGCAGGACTAAACATAGACACACATACACATTTATGAAGTCTGGAGCTAAAACTATACACTAAGTTGAAATCTAATAACTTTGAGCTAAATAGGAAAATATGGTAAAGTATAAACTATTTGGTTTTAGATGACCTGCAAAATATTTGGAAGTTATTTAGAAATTTTTGTTTTCAAATACAACTCTGCTGTCATTGAGAATCACTGACACTCAAACCAAGTCAGCAATAAACTTTCTGTAAATGAGCATAAATTTAACTAGTTCTATATGGTCATACACTAATATAAACATACTGTCACATTTTACTGATATGGAGTCCGCATGCTTCTCCACTTAAGTTCATTCCCACACTTAAATGATTTTTTTGAAAAAATTTTTTTATTAGAGAGAAAGAACATGAGCAAAGGGAAGGGTAGAAGGAGAGAGAGAGAGAAAATCTCAAGTAGGCTTCCTGCTGTGCTTGGAACTAGACTAGAGGCTTGATCCCAGGACCCTGAGATCATGACCTGAGCCAAAACCAAGAGTCAGATGGACACTTAACTGACTGACCCACCACCCAGGCACCCCTAAATGATGTCTTGATGTCAATTAAAAACACGATTCTGGCATAAAAGTTTCAACATGTGTCAGGGGTCCCCAAGACCACCCCCAGCTTTGATGATCTGCTGGGAGGATTCCAAGACTCAAGAGAAAGCCATACTCATGGCTGTGATTTATTACAGCAAAAATATCAAAGCAAAATCAAAGCAAAGGCCAGCGGAAATCATGAAAGCTTCCAAGAGGGTTCTCCCAGTGGAGTCACAGAGGAAGCACTTAATTCCCCAGCAACGCACTGTGACAACACATGCATAATGTTGTCTACCAAACCAAGTTCATTAGAAACTCAGCCCCCAGGGTTTTTGCTGGGGGCTGGTCACACAGGCACCCTCTGCCTAGCATGTTCCAAAATTCCAGATTCCCAAAAGGAAACCACACAGAAACCACACTGTGCAAAAGGTCTAGGCACAGTGAGCCACTCTTATAGTTCTGCAAATGACAGAAACCTTCCAGAAATCCAGGTTTCCAGATGCCAGTCAAGGGCCGCCTTGCAAATGGGCATTTCCAAGGATAGCAGTTTCTAGTCTGCTGCATAACTCTTTTCTGCACACACGTTACAAGTTCTCAAGTCAGCAGATGTGGCAATCACATACACACACGTGTTAGTCTCATCCATGTCCAAATAAAGTTAAAGAAAAGTGAATGAAGTTTACCTAAAATTCACTTTTACTGGGTCCACAAATAAATTATTTCAGAAGCAACCAATTCGGAGGGATCAGAAATTAAAATATTACAATGTTTTCTTCTCGAGTTGTAAAATTAATGCACATTTGTTACAGAAAATGTGGAACACTCAGAAAAATATGAAAGAAGTAAGATTCATGGAAGCCCTCAAATGTAGATTTTACCATTGCTAACTTTTTCTATTCATGGATATCTATTAACCTATGAACCTATTAACTATTAAATTTTAACTTTAGTTACCTTCATTTTGTATGCCATTAAAAATTCCCAATGAACATTTTTCATAATGAAAAGTATTTTATTCCTGGTAGTAATATAATTTTTAAAGTCTTCTCCTTTCAGTTGGATAGATAGGTTGTTTCCTGTCATTAATATTTCTTTAAGCCCTCATAAAACTTTTCAGTGGCTTCCAATTGCTCTTGGAATAAAGGTCAAAATCTTTAATACGGTCAACAAGGCCCCACGTGACCCGGGGCTTCCTTCCCTCTGTGGCTCCAGTTCATTCTTTCTGATTCTCTCTCTGCCCTCAATCACTATGACCTTCCTGAAATTCCTCAAATGTGCCACTGTCTCCCACTTCATGGTTTACCCATGTGTAGGTCGCCTGTACCTTATATACTGCAATTAGCACAGTTTTAATTAGTCATGTCATTAAGTATGCACATTTTTAAAATATAAATCTTCCATAACAGGCAGTAATTTCCTTGGAGGTGGAGGATATATCTATCTTGTTCACTGATGTATTCCCTCCCAGGGCTAGATGTGATCCCTGGAACATAGACATGCAAAACAACTGTAGAACTAGAGGAGATGCATTCATTACCAGATTCTATCTTCAAGCCAACCAGTTACCCAGCACTGTGAGTAGAGTTTCGTTTAAATGTTGCAGTCCGATCTCAGCTAACTCTGCATACTAATCGATGGGCCTATGTCCCCATTTGGGTTACAGCTCTATAGGGTGAGCTGCAGTGGCCTTAGAAAGCCAGTTTGGAAATAATAAGAAGTTATTATCCAAAGATCAGAGATGCAGGCCAGAGGGAGGTCACTGGCCCAAGGGTGCAGTGAAATCTAGGACTGATGTGGGAAATACTTGGTATTCTCGAGGGAGTCTCAGAGTCCTTGGGAGGGGAAAGTGGGAAAAGCCTAACTTTGCTGTGGTCCAGCATAATGAGAGCTCAGATCCTTTCATTCAGAATCAGAGGGAAGCGCTAGTTCTGACAACCTTGGAGGTCAGCAACCCCTGGGTTACAAACCAATAAATTCACTTAATAGGCGGTCAATGAGACAGGAACTGCTTTTCCAGATGCTTCTGTGTCTTCCTGCTACACAGCACTGTGCTTACTGTTTAGGTTTTATTTCAAAATACACAATATTAATTTTGGGTTTTGTAGCTGAACGTAAAATAAATGTGGCACCTTTGTATTTGGCACATGAAAAACTTATTTGTGTAATTAGACCCAGAAATTCAACTTAATGAAGACACCTTAAAATAATAAATCAGAAATATGAGGGAAGGCACAAAAAGGTGTTAAAAAACAAAATGAACTTCTGGTTTATAAAAATGCCTTAAAACCTTGGGATGAAAAACAAAAAGTCTTGATTCATTAATAGAACACTGATTAATAATGATAAGGAGACAGATATATTATTGATATCACCACCAAGGGTATAAAAATTTTGGAATCACATATAAAATTAGATAAGTAAAATAGGCAGCAGCCTGAGCGCAAAATGGCAAATAATAGGTTAAGCAATGCAAAGATTTTCAATATTTAAAATATGGAGTTGCAAAAGGACAGCGGTGTATCCACTGCAAAATTGGGTCCCTGTCTTCAACTCCTGGTAGAATGGAGAAGTAGCCAGCCCTAGCACAGGCCGCAGAGCCCATCAGACGATCTTCACTAGCTAACTTGTTTTCTTTACCCTTCACTATCTGTGCTTACATACATTGAGGGGAAGGTATGCATGTTCCTAAGCAAACAGTAATAGCCTTTAGTAGTAACCTCCATTCATACTTGTACATAACTGTCAATGCATGGAGATAATATGTACACAAAAGCATCCAGGGGCACGTGGGTGGTTCAGTTGGTTAAACGTCTGCCTCTGGGTCAGGTCCTGATCTCAGGGTCCTGAGATGGCCCCATGTGGGGCTCCCTGCTCAGCGGGAAATCTGCTTCTCCTTCTGCCCCTCCCCCTGCTCATGCTTTCACTTTCTCTCTCTCTCAAATAAATAAAACCTTAAAAAAAAAAAAAAAGACATCCGTCACAGTGTTATTTATACCAGTAAAAAATGGACACAACCTAAAATGACTAAGAATTAGAAAATCATTAAACATCCCATCATAAGTGAGCTCACTGAAATACTCTGGAACCCTCCGAAAATAATTTTCTAATTAAATTTTAAGTTCATTTTAAGAGATGCACACTGGGAAATTTCTTACAATTGAATAATAAAGGTAAAAATAATATAAAATATACAAATATATAGAATCTACATCCTGTTTATAAAACATAACAAAATGCTAATAGCAATTACTAAGGTGACAAGTTAAAAACTTCTTTTCCACTTTTTTTGGAACAGTGAAATTAATTTTATTTATTTTTTTAAAGATTTTATTTATTTACTTGACAGAGAGAGATTACAAGTAGGCAGAAAGGCAGGCAGAGAGAGAGAGAGGAGGAAGCAGGCTCTCCGCCGAGCAGAAATCCTGATGCGGGACTCGATCCCAGGACCCTGAGATCATGACCTGAGCTGAAGGCAGAGGCTTAACCCACTGAGCCACCCAGGTGCCCCTAATTTTAGAAGAAAAATTATATGTGAAAATACATGTGATGTCTGTTGACATCCATAGTTTTTGGCCCATAACCAAAAAACTTCCAAGGTAAGTGGGGCTCTGTGGTAGCCAGCCAGCCAGCCATTCCCATTTTCAGCCCTGGTTCCAGTGGGTTCCCCCAAAGGGTCAGAATCCCTGGCCTGCATACCATCTTGAGTCAGCCATTTAAGTTTTTAAGGTGGGGATGTTCTTATAGCACAGATGAATGACAAACCTCCAGAAGAAAAAGAATATATATTTGAAGTGTACAACTTGATTTGATATTGTGATTTGACATCGTGAATTGATTACCAAAACTAAGATAATTAACACACATATCTCCTCACACAGTTAACGTGTGTGTGCGCATGTGTGCACGCGTGTCTACTTTCAGCAGATTTCAAGTGTACAGTACCACACGATTATGTAAGGTCACCATGCTGTACATTCGCTCCTCAGAACGTTATCTTTTTTTTTTTTTTTAAGATTTTATTTATTCATTTGACAGAGAGAGAGAGCACAAGCAGGCGGAGAGGCAGGCGGAGGTGGGGGAGGAAGCAGGTTCCCTGCTGAGCAGACAGCCTGATGCGGGGCTCAATCCCAGGACCCCGAGATCATGACCTGAGCCGAAGGCAGAGGCTTAACCCGCTGAGCCACCCAGGCGCCCCCTCAGAACGTTATCTAATAGTTGAAAGTTTATATGTTTTGATTTACATCTCCTCATTTTCACCTACCCACAGCCCCTAGCAACCACTCTATTGTTTGTTTCTATGAAATTGCCTTTTTTTTTTTTTAGTTGCCACGTATGAGTGATACTATATAGTTTTGTCTTTCTCTATGCGGCTTACTTCACTTAGCATAACATCCTTCAGGTTCATCCATGTTGTCATGAATGGCAGGATTATCCTGATGAATAATACTCCATTATACATATACACAACATTTTCTTTCTCTGTCTCCTGAAGGACACATAGGCTGTTTCCATATCGCAACGATGCTGAATAATGCTATAATGAATATGAGGGTGCAGATATCTCTCCAAGATAGTGATTTTGTTTCCTTCAGATATATAGCCAGGAGTGGGATGGCTGGTCATATGGTAGATCATGTGGTAGAATGGAAGTTCTATTTTTAACTTTTTGTGGAACCTCTACAGTGTTTTCCATAATGACTATAACCAATTTCCATTCTCACCAATAGCATATAAGGATTTCCTTTTCTCCACATCTTAGCCAACATTTGTTATCTCTTGGCCTTTTCATAATAACCATCCTAACTGATGTGTGGTGATAGCTCCTGGAAACACATACATCTTTATTTCCAGGTGAATATAACCCTTTGAGAGAATTAAGGAGCCTGCCTGTCCCTGTGAGGTCAAGCTTAATATTGAATTAGGCTAAGCGATCAGATCATCCCCTCTGCCGATGGCAGGAAATAGTAGAAAAGTAGAGAGACTACATCTGGAGTTTCACCAACTCATGACAACCACAGACCATTAGGAAGCCTACTGTAGGAAAAAAAGAGTAGAGTTTATTCTGCCCTCCCCAGACTCCACTCCATCCCTGCCACTGTCCAGAGCCTACCATCCATGAGTTTAAAACTCTACATTTTGTTCCTCCCTTTTCAGTCTTTTCAGTCAAGTATTCTGTAGCAAATGCACAAGAGTTAAAATCTCATGTGTGTCTCCTAGCTAGTAATTAACGCGACATAAACAGAACTGCCATACGTTTATTCAGCACGTATTTAATTTCATTTCAGGCCTAGAGGCATCTGAGGACTCATACAGATAATTTCACACTACAGGTCGCTAACCATCTGTACGCCTCCAAACAGATGTTATTTAGGGATGTGTGAGTCCTTTACTTAAAGGAGAAACTGACTGAATCGTGGTTGGGAGGACCCGAGGCCCCTCTGCGCTGTCCTAGAAACAGAATCTCACTGGCTGTGACTAGAGCTTGCTTTCTAGAAAGCCAATTCCTCCCACCCCAAGAGTCTACCTAGGTAAAACACTCTTCAACCACCTAGAAAGCTCTCCCCGAGAGTAGCTGTGCTAAATACAATTTTCTCCATATAGTCACATCTCCAGTAATGTTTTGGTAGCCCTATGACGAGAGACTCAGACGTCATATAGACTCATGATGAGAGACTCTTGTTGGCTCACCTGTTTCCCAAAATAAGAAATCAGCTCCATGATGAAAAATCAGAGTAGCAGATGTTGGGGAGAGGGAGGGGAGGTGCGGAGCAGGGGCAGGGATTATCTAGGAAGAAGGACAAGGGAACTTTCTAAGATGAAGGAAATAGGAGTTTGGGCCACGCAAGTATATGCATTTGTGAAAACTCAAAAAATTAATACCCAAGACTTGTGCATTTTACAGTGTGTCAGTTTTACATTAAAAAGTGTAAATTAGGGGCGCCTGGGTGGCTCAGTGGGTTAAAGCCTCTGCTTTCAGCTCAGGTCATGAATCCAGGGTCCTGGGATTGAGCCCCACATCGGGCTCTCTGCTCAGCAGGGAGCCTGCTTCCTCCTCTCTCTCTCCCTCTGCCTGCCTCTCTGCCTACTTGTGATCTTTGTCTGTTGAATAAATAAATAAAATCTTTAAAAAAAAAAGTGTAAATTAGGGGCACCTGGGTGGCTCAGTAGGCTAAAGCTTCTCCCTTCGACTCAGGTCATGATCCCAGGGTCCCACATGGGGCTCTCTGCTCAGCAGGGAGCCTGCTTCCTCCTCTCTCTCTGCCTGCCTCTCTGCCTACTTGTGATCTCTTGTCTGTCAAATAAATAAATAAATAATCTTTTTTAAAGAGTGTAAATTAATAGTTTTAATGACACACATAATACAATATACAGATATCAGTATACTGAAGTCTACAATTTACCTTGAATTATACCATCAAAAATAATATGGATTAGAGGCACCTGGGTGGCTCAGATTATTAAGCATCTACCTTTGGCTCAGGTCATAATCCCGGGGTCCTGAGATCAAACCCGGTGTTGGGCTCCCTGCTCAACAGGGAGTCTGCTTCTCCCTCTCCCTTTGCCCTCCCCCAACTTGTGCCATTCTTTTCTCTTTCTCTCTCTTTCTCTCCCTCTCTCTCAAATAATAAAAATCTTAAAAAAAATAAGATGGGTTAACAGATGTTTAGAGGAATGGTCAGATAGATATATGACAAAGCAAGTAAAGTAAAATTTTCATTGTAGAATGTAGATAGTGGACATAGGGTTGTTCACTGTAAAGTTTGTTCAACTTGGCTGTATGTTTAAAATTTTTCATAATAAAATGGTGGAGGGAAAAAAAATCAATTCACATTCTCCATCCCTGCTCTAAATAAAATACGAAGTAAGTCTATTACTTTGTTGTATTTGCCTTCGATAACCCCCTTTGCTCATGATCGTTCTGGGAATGTTTTGGGATTATGGCTCCATTCTTCTCTCAAAAATAGACTTGCCTATATTGCTTCAGTATAGTGCTAGTACTGTGAACATCACAAGCCTCAACCTGAATTACTTTACCTCACCTGGAATATTCGAGGATCAGTATTAGATCACATTGGTTGTGATCACCATATGCTGACTAACTTAAACAGGGAATTTATTGGAAGGATACAGGGAAGCTCACAGGATGGATGGAAGGCTTGGAAACCAGGCATGGAACATGCAGAAACCAGACTGCTCCGAAGAGTTTAGGTAACAGCAAGTGCACCATTGCCCCCCAGGAACTGGTGCCATAAGGAATTAATTCCAATAACTAACAGCCTTTCATCATTCTGCTCCTAATTCAAACTTCAGGCAGAGAACTTCCAACTAGCCTTCCCTGACCATCAGACTGTCTTTAAAGGCAAATTTTAAAGAAAATCCAGGTCCTGTTTCCAAAAGAAACTGGAACAGATGCTGAATAACCAAAAAACAAGACCAAAAAAGCTAAACAAAACAAAGATTAAAGTGTACCTACATTCCTCTGTCACCCTTACCAGACACTGACACTGGATCATTTACTCAAACACCACTGCTTTTCACTTCCATCTTTCTCTTGTTTGGTCACTCCAACTCTGGGGCCATCTTGTTATCTCCACCAAAATTCCCTAGGTTCTATTTTTGCTCCCCTTCTCAGCCCAGATTCCATAATTTCATAAAGAAGCATCATCTCTCTATACTCATCACTTCCAGGGCTGGCTAAGGATTTAACACTGCTCCGGGTCCCAGTAGCATATCTAAACCTAGATGAGCTTGTATATGCGGGTCTACTTCGTGATTAGGAAGCTCTTCTCCAGATATTTGAGAAGATGGGAATTTGGTCCAACTTGCTCATCCAACACAATACACTGGAACTTAAGGAAGCTCAAGGAACTAACTGGACCTGCCTGAGTCCCACTCTTTCTAGAACAGGAATGCTCTGAGTTGACTGCTTCTTAGGAGAACTACTACCTAGACACAGGAGAGTAATGAAAGTCTGCAGAGCGGACTAAGCCATTTTAAGCAACTGGATTTGAAATAACTAACAATTTCAGCAAAAATCTGTGAGTGGGGAATGGAGACTTGGCCCCGGAGCTGCACATTTGGGCTGTGTTTATGTGAGTCAGGAGAAAATCTGGCTCTGAAGCTGACACACTAGCACGGTTGTGGCTGGTGTCTCACAGAGTAATTTGGAGTGCATCCAGCCAGGACTGGCCCTCCAGTGTGGGAGGCGGGAGGCCAGCTGGAATTATTTTCCAAGGGTACCACACCCCTGGATTTTCAGGGTGTCCTCACACCACTGGCTGCATTGTGAAAGAGCACACCCAATGTCAGATAGCAACCTGGGGGGTTCCCATCACCACTTGATTTTCCAAGTTCTGACTTCATTTTCTCCAAGGCATTTTCTCCTCATTTTTCTGGTTACAAGGGACTGCAGCTGCTTTATTTGGCTATGCTTGTCCTTAAAAATGGAATATTAACTGATTTAAGAGTTCATAGCCACCTATTCATATTCAGAAAATTTTAATTCTAATTCTGGCTTCATAAGTTATTGATTGTCTGAGTTTGGAAAAACCACTCCCGCTTCTCTAAATTGTAGTTAGTTTGTCTAAAAAAACAAAAAACAAAAAACAAAAAACTGTCCTAGGTACTTTAGATTATTATGAGGATGAAGTGTCATAACTTTTTACCATTTCACAATGGGTTTCCTAGGTGTGTCTGATAAAACTAACATAGGTTTTTTATATATTAAATATATGAATCATATAGCAAATTTTCAAGTCTGGTATTTGCCTTTAATTGTCTTTAGGTTGCTTTTAAAACACAAAATAAAATCAAGCACAATGATTATGAAAAGAATAGTGTTATAGTTTTTAAATAGACACTCAAAAAAATTTAAAAATTACTCATAGCTTCACTCACCAATGTGCATTTTGGAATATATACATACATCTTGACTATGCATATATTTGTATTTGCAGGCATTTGTGAAGACAAACTTATTTTTTTTTAAGATTTTATTTATTTATTTACTTGACAGAGAGAGAGAGAGATTACAAGTAGGCAGAGAGACAGGCAGAGAGAGGGAGAAGCAGGCTCCTCACTGAGCAGAGAGCCCGATTCCGGGCTTGATCCCAGGACCCTGGGATCATGACCTGAGCTGAAGGCATAGGCTTAACCCACTGACCCAACCAGGTGCCCCAAGACATACATATTTTGTAACAAAATCAGGATCAGAGATATACAGTTTGGTAAATTCCATTTTTATTTCACAATATATTGCATATATGGATATGTGAGATGATTTCCAAAATACAAATTTGCAAACACTCCTCATCACTGTCATTATAATAATTTGTACTACTAACCCACCAAAACTTATTTTTTTCCAGGATAATGATTAATTTTAAGATTTTATTTCTGCGGCACCTGGGTGACTCAGTTAAGATAGTGACTCTAGATTTCAGCTCAGGTCATAATGTCAGGGTCCTGGAATCCAGCCCCACATCAGGCTCCATGTTCAGCAGGGAGTCTGCTTGAGATCTCTCTCTCCCTTTCCCCCTGCTCCTCCCCGCCCCCCCCAGCTCATTCTCTCTATCTCTTTCAAATAAATAAGTCTTTAAAAAAAATACTGAGGATGTTACAGCTTCCATGGTTTAATTTAGGGGTATAACCTATCATTTGACTGTCACAAAACTGTCTTCCCCCTTTACCTGGGTAGAAAATTAAACCATTAAAATTTTTCCTAGTATTAGCAGAAAAATGGAAATACATGATGAGAGATTTCACAAAAGAGAGAGTATAATAATCCTTGTTTCCAATAATAATAAATGTTCAACCTTCCTATTAATTAAGGATATGGTTACAGCAATAATACATAAACATTTTCACCAATTATGTTATTTAAAAAAACAAACAAACACAAGAGACTATTGATGGCAGCTGTCCATTAAAATAAGCAATACTGGTGGAGAAAGTGCTACAGCTTTTAGAAAGTAACATAGTATGTCATAGGATAATTTAAAAACTGATAGTAATTTACCAATAGTCACAGTTCTAGAATTCCCTTCTGACAAAAAAGTTGATTACAGTAGGCTCTTTATCACAGATTTGGCTGTTACACTTTTATCTATGTTAGTGAAAAATAATAATACAAATATCTGAGAATAGGAGACTAAGAGACTCTTAGTACACCCATTCAGTGTAATACAAGGCCACTGGAATATGATTAAACTAACTTCCTAGTAACATTTGTAAATACTTGTGTTATACTAGCATGACAAATTCAAAGTTAAGAACACTTCATAGGCTGGGGCACCTGGGTAGCTCAGTGGGTTAAGCCTCTGCCTTCAGCTCAGGTCATGATCTCAGGGTCCTGGGATCGAGTCCCGCATTGGGCTCTCTGCTCAGCGGAGAGTCTGCTTCCTCCTCTCTCTCTCTCTGCCTGCCTCTCTGCCTACTTATGATCTCTGTCAAATAAATAAATAAAATCTTTGAAAAAAAAAAAAAAGAACACTTCATAGGCTGAATGTTATTTTTTGTTTTTCATGCTTTTGGAGACATCTATTCCAATCTTGTTTTTGTCTTTCACCAGCATAAGTGGATTCTCTTCCCTCTTCCTCCTCTTAATTTGCCTCCTGACTGGATCACCTCAGACCCACCGAGGTACTCCACCTTCTCACATAGCTCCAGGCCTCTGGCCAATAGGAGGACACCGGATCCAGCCTCAAGTTTTATACTACTCAGGTATATTACCCTGAAAGCTTTCCTAGCGGCCTCCACATTCTTTTCATTTCTTCCCTGACCTATAACCTCTCCGTTGAAGTCAACACACATCTTGGAAAATAACACATCCTTTTTCTCCTTTCCTTTAGTTTGTACAATGGTCAGGTTGCTGCCATGAGTGAAAAAAAGAGGACAGTGGATGGGGGCTAGGAATCTGAGAAAGAGAGAGACGCCTCCTTGGTCGCTTTACCAAAAAATTCAGGGAAACTTCCATCTCTCAGAGGTAAGGCCAGAGAGCGGGAGTGAGTTCAAATCTCCTTCTTTATTTTCCTACCTGCCATGCACTGTGGCGTCAGTAGGGGAGCGTAATAGTCATGGTCTTTTAGTTTCAACACAGCTTCTCTGTCACAGCAGCAGATGGAATTTCCTTCTGTACTCTAGAATGTGGTCTCCTAGTATCTCTGTTTTCTAGGGCCTTTATTCATTTAGTTTTATTTGGTTTTAGGGTCTTTAGTTGTGTAGTTTTATATACCAGTCATAGCCTAATGGATCAATGGGAAAGAGTATATCATACACTGAGCTTTAAAACCAAATTTGGTAGCACAAAATCTAAGTAGGGATTGTTAAAAAGTTGTCATTACCAAGAGTGTTTAAAATACCTTGATCACAGATTACTGTTTTAAATTAGTTAGCTTAGAATATCTAGTTGTAGATTTTTTATATTTCTATATTCATACAATGCCATAAATAACTTATTTACATATATTTTAATAAAAACTTATTTGGGGTTCTGCTGCCCTCACATCCATTTCAAAATTTGTCTTCCTTTCCCTAGATAATGATCCTAAGGAAAACGTTTAATTGAGATGATCTGAGAAACAGATAAGGTTAAAAAGAGAAAAATAATTTTGTTTTATTTATGGATTTTTAAAAAATTTTTTTAAAGCTTTTTTTCTTTACTTTAGAAAGAGTGCGTGAGCGAGGGATGGGGCAGAGGGAGAGAGAGAGAGAGAAGCAGACTCCCCACTGAGCATGGAGCTTGACATGGGGTTGACCTCAGACCATGCCCTGAGACCTCAGACCATGCCCTGAGACCATGCCCTCAGACCCGACCTGAGACCATGCCCCAAGTCAGAATCAAGAGTCAGATGCTCAACCGACTAAGCCACCCAGGTGCCTCTATTAATGGACTTCGAAAAATTATAGCATCAGGGGTGCCTGGATGGTTCAGTCGTTAAGTGTCTACCTTCAGCTCAGGTCATGATCCCAGGGTCCTGGGATGGAGCCCCACATCAGGCTCCCTGCAGGGAGCCTGCTTCTTCCTCTCCCTCTATCTCCCACTCTGCCTACATGTGCTCTCTATCTCTCTGTCAAATAAATAAATAAAATCTTTTTTAAAAAATGATGGCGTCAAATGACTTTTATTACACTGCTTCAGGAACAAAATGTCTATTGAAAATATCAGACTCATCATCCCCTGGATGGAGAGAAATGTAAATGTCAGCCAACAATACATTAATGAGATTTTAGGTCTATTTACTTACAGAAAGTCTAGGAGTTAGCACTGCATGCAAATCTTCAAGCCACAAAAACACTGCAGAAAGATGAAACGACGAAAGTGGCGTGCCAAAAGGTTTCAATTAAATGGAAAGCCATGAACGCAATTTAATTGGGATCTCCTTCCAGGGCCAGAAATGCGGCCTCCTGCTCTGTCAGGACCGCGCCTTGCTGTGGCTTCTGTGTGAACAACTACATGCTGAGGGTCTTGCAGTCACTCCTTACATCAAAGCTGTAAGTCAAGCTTCTCCAGTGACTTTAAAGCAAGTTAAATAAACACACATCAGGGAAAAGAGTAAAAGCTGTGGTTGAGAAAAACAGAGAGAATTCAAAACAGCAAGAAGCAGCAGATATTACAGAGAACCACTTTGTTTCCCCTTCCCCATTTGGCAGGGCCAAGGATATGACCTCCCCAAGTTTCTCAGAACTGTAATGAACACAGCAATACACTGTCCAGGTCCCTCTTCAAGAATGAATTCACTGCCCGGCTAAGAGGAGTGTGGTCAGCCGCGAGCCTCCAGCTGACAGAAACTTCAGGGTCAGTCTCCTCTACCTAGGACTGCTTCCCCCATGGCCATACCCACCTCAGGGCAGCCTGTATCCCATGACCTAGCAACCTGTGGGGGTGTAAAGGTTCAGGAATTAATGTATGTAGTGTGATTCCAGGCGGCTCTGATGTATTAGAACCACAATAAAATACATAGAAAAAGAGGGTGAAGTTGAGAATAAAATAATACCAGGTGACAGAATTAGTATACAAAGCACATTCTATAAAGACCTATTCTCTTGCTAGTGATGGGCTGCAAATTTGAGTTAAATAAGAAATGTGCCCCCTGGGGCACCTGGGTGGCTCAGTCAGTTAAGTGTCCAACTCTTAATTTCAGTTCAGGTCACAGTTTCAGGGTCATGAGATCAAGCCCCACATGGGGCTCCATGCTGGGTGTGGAGTCTGCGTAAGATATTCTTTCTCCGCCCACTTTTGTCCCTCACCCCTGTCCTCTGCTCATACTCTCTCAGAAAGGAAGAAAGGGAGTGATGGAAGGAGGGACGGAGGAAAGAAGAAATGTGTCCTCTTGTTCCAGGGAAAATGGCAGAATAGGAGAACCCTGAGCTCACCTCCTCCCATGGATACAACTAGATAACACTTATATCTGTGTAAATAACCCAGAAAATGACCCAAAGACTGGAAGAACAAGCTCCACAACTAAATGCAGAGAAGAGACCACACCAGATTGGGTAGGAAGGGCAGAGACTCTGTGGGGAACTAAATAGACACGTGGAACTGTCTGCAGGAGGTGGGGAGACACTGGTTTGGAGAAGGGAGAGGAAAAGACTATCACACTGGGGAGCCTACAAAGAGAAGATGAATCCCCATAATATTTGGAAAAATCTAAAGGGACCAAATTTCATGAGTTCTTACACCCAATGAGACTTAAAGCCTGGAACTTTAACAATCAGCAGGCTCAACTCTGGGAGAGAGAGTGTGATAGGAAGCCAAGTCCCCACCCTTAAGGAGACAGCACAACAAACAGCCTACAGAAATTCAGCATGGACGTACCAGTTTGAAAAACGCCTGGAGCACATGGGAGGGAGAATTATTTACCTTCCCAGAAGGACGGAGATCACTGGGAGACTCCTCCAGAAACAAAAGAGTTGGCAGGTGTCATTTCCATCTCCACCCTCCCCCACCCCCCAGCAAAAACACATGGCCACCTGCAGGGTGGAAACAGCAGGGCACCAGCATTCACATCTAACTTGCTTATGCAGTGTCCCACCCCCTCTGGCCAGCCAACCTCAATCCCAGCTTAGCGGGTCCCCTCCCTTAGAAAGACCTGAACAAACCTTGCCAACACCAAGTCTCCCAACCACATACTTTCCAGGACCTCAGTCCTGGTGGCTGCCACCAGTCACCTCCCACAGAGTATGTAAGAACTTTGTTAAAATGGCACACCTGTCCCCACACATTTTGTGGATGGGCCTGACCAGTCCAAGTCTCAGTGGCGGCTGCAAGTCCCCTGTGGAAGAGGTAGTCCTCTTTGTGGTAGTATCTCCTTTGTGAGGTAGAGCTCACAAAACTTGCAGGCACTGCATGCCCCACCCACACATGCTTTGCAGATGGGTCTCCACTGCAATGTCTTGGCAGCAGCAGCATATCACCTCTAGCAGAGGACCACTACCACCCATTAAAAGTTCATGCTCCACCCACTACTTTCAAGAACAGGAGACTTAGATGACTTTCCTAACACAGAAACAAAGACAGAAGAGTCAGACAAAATGATGAGACAGAAGAACACATACCAAATGAAACAGGACAAAATTATAGCAAGAGACCTAAGCAAAAATGGAGATAAGTAATATGCCTGATAGAGAATTTAAAGTAATGATCATAAAGATCTATAAAGGAATCCTCAAACTCAACATACACAAAACAGATAATCACATCAAAAAAATGGGCAGAAGACATGAACAGACACATCTCCAAAGAAGACATACAAATGGCTAACAGACATGAAAAAATGTTCATCATCATCAGCCATCAGGGAGATTCAAACCAAAACCATGTTGAGATATCACCTTACACCAGCTACAGTGGTCAAAATTAACAAGACAGGAAACAACAAGTGTTGGAGAAGATGTGGAGAAAGGGGAACCCTCTTACAGTGTTGGTGGGAATGCAAGTTGGTGCAGCCACTTTGGAAAACAGTGTGGAGATTCCTTAAGAGATTAAAAACAGAGCTTCCCTATGACCCTGCAATTGTACTATTGGGTATTTACCCCAAAATGTAGTGAATGTACAGATGTAGTGAAAAGAAGGGCCATCTGTACCCCAATGTTCATAGCAGCAATGGCCACAGTCACCAAACTGTGGAAAGAACCAAGATGCCCTTCAATGGATGAATGGATAAAGAAGATATGGTCCATATATACAATGGAGTATTATGCCTCCACCAGAAAGAATGAATACCCAACTTTTGTATCAACATGGACAGGACTAGAAGAGATTATGCTGAGTGAAATAAGTCAAGCAGAGAGAGTCAATTATCATATGGTTTCACTTACTTGTGGAGCGTAAGAAATAACACAGAGGACATTGGGAGATGGAGAGGAGAAGTGAGTTGGGGGAAATCAGAGGGGGAGATGAACCATGAGAGACTGTGGACTCTGAGAAACAAACTGAGGGCTTTGGAGGGGAGAGGGTGAGGGGTTGGGTGAGCCTGGTGGTGGGTATTATGGAGGGCACGTATTGCATAGAGCACTGGGTATGGTGCATAAACAATGAATTTTGGAACATTAAAAAAAATTAAATTAAATTAAAAAAAATAAAGTAATGATCATAAAGATACTCAATGGACTTGAGAAAAGAGTGGAGGACATTAGTGAGACCCTTTACAAAGAGATAAAAAAGAACCAATCAGAGATGAAGAGCACAATAATTGAAATTAAAAATACATTAAATGGAATAAATAGCAGGCTAGAGGAAGGAGAAGAACAAATCAGCAAACTAAAGGATAGAATAATGGAAAGTAATCAAACTGAGCACATGAGAGAAAAAAAGAATTATGTAAAATGAGGGCAGACTTAGAGAACTCAGTGACTCCATCAACTGAAATAACATTCATAGTATAGGGGTCGCGGAAGAAGAAGAGAAAAGGGGGCAGAAAATTTCTTTGAAGAAATAATAGCTGAAAGTTTTCCTAATCTGGGGAAGGAAACAAAAATTCAGATCCAGGAGGCACAGAGATAACCCAACAAAATTAACTCAAGAACACCCACAAAAAGACATATAATAATTAAAATGGCAAAAAGTAGTGATAAAGAGAGAATTCTAAAAGCAGCACAGGAAAAGAAAGCACTTACATACAAAGGAAACCCCATAAGGCTATTAGCAGACTTTTTAGCAGAAACATTACAGGCGAGAAGGGAGTGTCATGAAATATTCGAAGTGCTGAAAGGAAAAAAATCTGCAGCCAAGAACACTCTAGCAAGGCTATCATTCAGAATTGAAGGAAAGATAACAAGTTTCCCAGACAAATGAAAATTAAAAGACTTCATGACCATTAAACCAGCCCTATAAGAAATGTTAAAGGAGACTCTTTGAGTGGAAAAGAAAGACCACAAGTAAAAGTAAGGAAAGTAGGAAGCACAAAAGTAGTAAAAATAAGTTTCTATAAAAATCAGTCAAGAGACTCCCAAGATAAAAGGATGTAAAGTATAACACCATATACCTAAAATGTGGGGTGAAGAGAAAAGAATGGGTTCAAATTTAGGTGACGATCAACTTAATATATAGACTGTTATAGGCCTAAGATGTTCTATACAAACCAAATGGTAACCACAAATCAAAACCAGTAATAGATATGCAAAAAATAAAGAGAAAGGAATATAAGCATATCACTAAAGAAAGCCAATTTATAGCGGGAGAAGGGAGAAAAAGAAGAAAGGAACAGAGAAGATCTACAAAAACAACCACGAAACAAATAACAAAATGGCAAAAAAGATACATACTTATCAATAATTACTTTGAATTTAAATGGACTAAGTGCTCCAATCAAAAGACATAGGGTGACAGAATGGATTAAAAAAAAAGAAGAAGAAAAGAAAACAAGACCCACCTATATGCTGCCTATAAGAGACTCATTTCAGACTTAAAGATACGTGCAGATTGAAAAACGAGGGGATGGAGAAATATTTACCATGCAAATGGATGTGAAAAGAAAGTCAGAACAGCAATATTTATATCAGGCAAAATAGACTTTAAAACAAAGAGTGTAATGAGAGACAAAGAAGGACGTTATATAATCAGTAAGAGGACATTCCAAAAAAAGACATAGCAATTGTAAATATTTATGCACCCAACATGGAAGTACCCAAATACGTAAGACAGTTAATAACAAATATAAAGGAACTAATCTATAAAAATATAATAATAATAGGGGACTTTAACACTCCACTTAGAACAATGGACAGGTCATCCAAACAGAAAATTGACAAGGAAACAGTGGCTTTGAATGACACACTGGACCACAGAGATTTAACATATTCCAAACATTCCATCCTAAAACAACAGAATACACATTCTTTTCAAGTGCGCAGAATAGATCACATATTAGCCTACAAAACAAGTCTCAACAAATTCAAAAAGATCAAAGTCATGCCATGCACCTTTTGTGAATATAACACAATGAAACTAGAACTCAATTACAAGAAAAACTTTTGAAAGACCACAGATACATGGGGGTTAAATAACATGCTACTAAACAATTAATGGGCCAACCAAGAAATCAAAGTGGAAATAAATACATGGAGACAAATGAAAAAGAGAACACAATGCTACAAAATCTTTGGGATGCTGCAAAAGCAGTTGTAAAAGTTTATAGCAATACAGGCCTAATTCAAGAAGCAAGAAAAATCTCAAAGAAATAACTAACCTTATACCTACAGGAGCTAGAAAGAGAACAAAAAAAATGTAAACCAACAGAAAAAAGGAAATTACAAAGATTAGAACAGAAATAAAACATATAAAATAAAAACTTTAATTTTTATTTATTTATTTGACAGAGAGAGATCACAAGTAGGCAGAGAGGCAGGCAGAGAGAGAGAGGGAGAAGCAGGCTCCCTGCTGAGCAGAGAACCTGAGGCGGGGCTTGATCCCAGGACCCTGGGATCATGACCTGAGCTGAAGGCAGAGGCTTAACCCACTGAGCCACTCAGGTGCCCCAAAATAAAAACTTTAAAAAAGTAGAACAAATCAATGAAACCAGGAGCTGGTTCTTTGAAAAGATCAATGAAATTGATAAATATATAGTCTGACTCATCAAAGAGAGAGAAGACATAAATAAGCTAAATTAGAAATGAAAGGGGAGAAATAACCAACACCTCAAAAATGCAAAGGATCTTAATAGAATACTATGAAAAAATTATGCCAACAAATTGGACAACCTAGAAGAAATAGATAAATTCCTAAAAACATATAACCTACCAAAACTGAAGCAGAAAGAAATAGAAAATTTGAACAGACCAGTTACCAGCAAGGAAACTGAATCAGTAACCAAAAAATTCCCAACAAACAAAAGTCCAGGACCAGATGGCTTCACAGGTGAATTCTACTGAACATTTAAAAAATTGTTAACACCTATTCTTCTCAAAATTTTCCATGAAACAGAAGAGGAAAGAAAGCTTCCCAATTCATTCTATGAAGCCAGCATTACTCTAATTCCAAAACCAGATAATCGTCCCACAAAAAAGAGAACCACAGGCCAATATCTCTGATGAACATAGATTTAAAAAAAAAAAAATCCTCAACAAAATACTAGCAAATGGAATTCAAAATTACATTAAAAAAAAAAAAAATCAGGGGTGCCTGGGTGGCTCAGTGGGTTAAGCCTCTGCCTTCAGCTCAGGTCATGATCTCAGAGTCTTGGGATCAAGCCCCGCGCATTGGGCTCTCTGCTCAGCAGGAAGCCTGCTTCCCCCTCTCTCTTTGCCTGCTGCTCTGCCACTTGTGATCTCTCTTTTTGTCAAATAAATTAATAAAATCTTTAAAAAAAATCATTCACTACAATCAAGTGGGATTTATTCCAGTGAGGCAAGGGTGGTTCAATATTCTCAAATCAATCAACATGATAAGTGACATCAGTTGAGAAAAAGGATAAAAATCATATGATCATTTCAATAGATTTAGAAAAAGCATTTGATAAAGTACAAATTCCATTCATGACAGAAACCATCACCAAAATTAGAGAGAACATACCTCAACATAATAAAGGCCTTATATGGAAAAACCCACAGCGAACATCATACACAATGGGAAAAACTAAGACCTTTTCTCCTAAGGTCAAGAACAAGACAAGGATTTCTACTCTCACCACTTTTATTCAGCATAGTATTGAAAGTCCTAGCCACGGTAATCAGACAAGAAAAAGGAAGAAAAGGTATTCAAATTAGTAAGAAAGAAGGAAAACTTCCACTATTCAGGATGACATGATACTATATATAGAAACCCCAAGTCATTCCACCAAAAAACTACTAGAACTGATAAAGGAATTCAGGAAGGTTATAGGATACAAAATCAATGTATAGAAATCTCTTGCATTTCTATACACTGCCAATGAAGCAGCAGAAAGAGAAGAAAACAATCTCACTTATAATTGCACCAAAAATAATTAAATACCTAGAAATAAACTTAACCAAGGAGGTGAAAGGCCTGTACTCTGAAAACTATAAAACACCGATAAAAGAAATTGAAGACGACATAAACAACTGGAAACAAAAAAATTAAAAAAGACTGAAGTCATGCCATGCATCTTTTCTATGCTCATGGATCAGAAGAACAAATACTGTTAAAATGTCCATATTTACCCAAAGCAATCTACAGATTTAATGCAAACCCTATCAAAATACCACCAGCATTTTTTACAGGATGAGTACAAACAATCCTAAGATTTGAATGGAACCACAAAAGACCCCAAATAGCCAAAGCAATCTCAAAAAAGAGAAGAAACACTGGAGGGATCACAATGCCAGATTTCAAGATATCTTACAAAGCTGTAGGAATCAAAACAGCACGGTATTGGCACAAAAACAGACACATGGATCAATAGAATGGAATAGAAAGCCCAGGAATAAATTCATGACTGTATGGTCAATTAATCTTCAAGAAAGGAGGAAAGAATATGCTATGGGAAAAAGACAGCCTCTTCAACAAATGGTGTTGGGAAAACTGGACAGCGACACGCCAAACAATGAAAATGGACCATTTCCTTACACCAGACACAAAAATAAACTCAAAATGGATTAAGGTCCTAAATGTTAGACCTGAAACATAAAAATCCTAGAAGAGAGCTCAGGCAGTAATTTCTCTCATATTGGCCATAACAACATCTTTCTAGATATGTCTCCTGAGGCAAGGGGAACAAAAGCAAAAATAAACTATCAGGACTACGTCAAAACAGGAAGCTTCTGCACAGGGAAGGAGACAACCAACAAAACTTGAAGACAACCTACTGAGTGGGAAAACATATTTTCAAATGACATATTCAATAAAGTATTAGGACCCAAGATATATAAAGAACTTAAACAATTCAAACACCAAAAAATCAAATAATCCAATTAAACAATGGGCAGAAGACGTGAACAGACGTTTCTCCAAAGAAGACGTACAGATGGCCAATAGACACATGAAAAGATGCTCAACATCACTCATCATCAGGGAAACGCAGATTAAAAACTGCAACAAAACATTATTTCGCACGTGTCAGAATGGCTAAAATCAAAAACACAAGTGTTGGCGAGGATGTGGGAAAAAAGGAACCCTTGTGCACTACTGGGGGGAATGCAAACAGGTGTAATCACTGTGGAAGATGGTATGAAGGTTCCTCAAAACATTAAAAATAGAATTAACATATGACATAGAAATCACACTACTGGTTATTTACCCAAAGAATATGAAAATCCTAAGTTGAAGGGTATATGCACCCCAATGTTTATTGCAACATTATTTACAACAGTCAAATTACAGAAGCAGCCCACGTATCTACCAATAGATGAATGGATAAGAAGATGTGATGTATACACACACACACACACACACACACACACACACACACTAGAATATTATTCAGTCATTAAAAAGAATGAAATCCTGCCATTTCCAGCAATATGGATGGATGTAGACAGTAGCATACTAAGTGAAATAAGTCAGAGAAAGAAAAATAGCAGACTTCACTTACTTGTGGAACTTAAGAAATAAAGTGAATGAACAAAAGGGGGGGAAAGAGAGAGAGACAAACCAAAACCAAAACCAAAACCAAAGCCAAAACAAATAAAAAAAACAACCCCAGACTTAACTATGGAGACAAACTGATGGTTACCAGAGAGAAGATGGAAAGGGGCAGGGGTGAAACAGGCTAAGAGAATTAAGAGGACACTTATCATGAGGAACACTGAGTCATGTAGAGACTTGTTGAATCACTATATTGTATACCTGAAGCTAGTGTAACTGTTTGTTAACTATGCTGGAATTTAAAAAAAAAAAAAGAAAGAAAGAAAGAAAGAAAGAAATGTGCCCTCTCAATTAGTAATGAACAAATGAGTGAATGAAGGGTTAAATTTAAAAAATGTAAAGACTATAATAATGACTAAGGAATGTAAAAGGAATTGAAAATATGAAAAGACAAATCATGAATTAGGTTGTAAAGAAAACCACGCAAATATTCTTCCCAAAATAACTCATAACTTTAATGGAATCCTAATGAAATTCCAAAGGGTTTAGGACACTGACAGAAAGGGGCACCTGGGTGGCTCAGTTGGTTAAGTGTCTGCCTTTGGCTCAGCTCATGATCCCAGGGTCCTGGGATGGAGCCCCTTGTCTGGCTCCTTGCTCAGCGGGGAGCCTGCTTCTCCTTCTGACCCTCCCCCCATCCATGCTCACTCTCGCTCGCTCTCTTTCTTTCTCTCTCTCTCTCTCTCTCTTAAATAAATAAAGACGATCTTTAAGAAACAAAAAGGGAATTGACAACAATTTTCTGAAGTTCACCTGAATGAAAAAACAAGACGGGAATTTTTTTAAAAATCCAGAATAAAAGGGGGGGAATTGCACTACTAAAGGAAAAATATAATGGAGTAATACTAACAGCAATGTGAGAGATGGGCAGAAAAAACCCCAGATGATAACAATCCCACAAACAGTAAGAGACAGAAACAGACCCAACTATAACATTAGAATTTGGTACAAAAATCCATTTGTTGCTTCTCATGATTCTGAAATCGTGGTACGCTCCGAGTAGACAGCGCATTTCCACCTCTCATTGTGTGAACTAAGACAGCTCAGCTTGGGCTATAAGTTCCAAGATGGTTTTCACCATGTGTCTGGGGCTTCAGCTGGGGTGGCAGGACTGACAGAGACTGGCTGGACCTTCTCTCCTCTCCTCCTCCCTGTCCCTCCCTTCCTCTCTCTTCTCTCTCTCCCTCCCCGTCACACACCTCTCTCCCTCCCCCACCATCAATCACTCTCTCTACACCTGGACTCTTTATCTGCCAGTAATCTTGTGTGAGTTCCTTTACACAGCGGCTGATAAGGCAAGAGCGCAAGAACCCAAGCTCCCTGGTCTTTCAAGGACGACGGCTAGCACAACATCAGCACAGTTGCTTCCATGAGCCAAAGCAAGGAACACCAGCCCAGGTTCAAAAAAGGGTAAACAGACTCTAACTCTTGACTGGAGGATTTTCGTGTGCATACAACGTCCCATTGCTCAAGTCTACCTCTGTAGACAACCTACCGGAATAGATTTGTTACTATTACAAAATACATACACACACACGCACCCACCGTTGGGCCCATTTGGTTTCGCAGACTGATTCTATAAACACTCTCTTCCAAAAGATTAAAAAAAAAAAAGAAGAAAAGAAATGTTCCCCAGCTCACTTTACATTGCTTTTGTAATCTTGATTCCAAAGCCTACTGAAGTACCATTGCAAGGAGAATGAGCCGGTCTTATTTAAAAATATAAATCAAAAAGTACCTAGATAAAATAATATTAAATCAAACCCAGTAGTGTATAAAATAAACTACATGGTGTCCAAACACAGCTCACATCTGAAAACCTAATTAGTATAACCCAACGACTTTAACAAAATGCACTAGTGGATGAGGGAATGATTTTTTAATTCATGACTTTACAGAACTCTTAGCAAATAAAAATAAAAGTGAACTTCCTTAACCTGATAAACAGAATCTACTGAAAGCTTACAACAATCCCCCTGAATAGTGAGAAGTCATAGCATTCCTTTTGAACATGATAAGGATACCCACAATCAATACTTCCCATTCAACATTGTACCAGACGCCCTAGCCAGAGGGCTAAGGAAAGAAAAGATAAGTGGCATATAGGTTGGAGAGAAAGAAACAAAACTATTCTTTCCTGACAATATTTGTTAACATTTAGAAACTCTAAGAAACCCTTAGAACGAACTACCAGAGCAAACAACACAGTTTAGCTGAGTCATTGTATAAAATGTCAATATATAAAATCAATGTATTCTCCTACATTAATAATCCAAACCAAAAAATGACACTAAAATAAACTATTATAAATTTAAAACAAAACACATCTTAATCCCAAAGAAACTCTTATGCATTAATGTTATTTTTTTTTTAAAGATTTTATTTATTTGTCAGAGAGAGTGAGCACAGGCAGACAGAGTGGCTGGCAGAGGTAGAGGGAGAAGCAGGCTCCCTGCTGAGCCAGGAGCCCAATGTGGGACTCGATTCCAAGACGCTGGGATCATGACCTCAGCCGAAGGCAGCCGCTTAACCAACTGAGCCACCCAGGCGTCCCAATGTTATTTTTTTTTTTAATGAAACTATTAGACTATCAGAAAATATAGATGAATGTCTAAGCAAATGGAAAGAGTTTTTGCAAGTGTAAAGGCCATGGAAAGACTCATAAAGCAAAAAACTGATAAATTAAACTCCATAAAGTATGTTAAATGATATTAAAAATATCATAACACAGTAAGTGAGGAACTGGAAAAATAGCCACAAATAAGGCAAAAATTTGATACCCTTAATATACAAAGCATACTTCTAAGTCTTCAGATCCAATGGAAAAACACTACTACTCCCATTAAAAATAGTAGCAAAGAAAATTCATGCAAGAAAATATCACTTATAATCACGTAAATAAAAGGTTAGCCTTACCATAATAAAATAATTGCTTATTAAAATAACAGTGATGTCTTACTTTTTAACCAGCAAATGGAAAATAACACCAAGAAAACATAATTTGTGTGCTATGAGACAGGTCTTTTCCCACGTTGTTGTTAGGAGTTGAAGGCACACAAGCAGACCCCAGGCTGTATTTAGTTATGGCACATGAGACAACGCTCTGTGCCTAACCCACCACCTAGGCCCAGATCTTTTCATGTCCCAGAGAAATAACTATATATTTATATTTATATTTATATTTATATTTATATTTATATTATATATATATGCACCTATTTTACACACAATCGTATTTGATATGTTGTATTTATATTTTATATTTACATGTGAATCTATGTCTGCATGTACAAAATGGTCCATGCTATGACTTAAACTATGGAAAAACTGTATATGCAACAAATAATGTGGTTAAATAAATCATGGCTCACCAGTAATTGATTTCAAACTTAGATATGCTTGGGAACCCTTCTTCAAGGAGAATTTTGTACGGAAGCCCAATATATAGATGAGTTAAGTGTGCAGCTGCTATTTGAAAATCACAAGGGGCGCCTTGAGCCCAACTGATTCAGTGGCTTCCCTCCCAGTTCTTGCTTCTCCCAAGCCCTGCGGTGGCCCTCAAGCACTTCAGTGAATCCCCAAGACTACATGGAAAACTGAAAAAAACACCTCTGTACAATAGTATAAGACTACTGAATTTATACTTTGAAAAATCTGTAATGATGAGAGCAAAGGCTCAAGATATAATAGCACATAAAAATTAATACATAGAAAACTGCATCCTGTATGATCCCAACTAAATGCATGTGTATAAATACCCAGCGATTCTTTCTACTTTCTTCTTTACAGTTATCTGTAATTTTCAGCTTTCTTACCGAGACCATGAATTCCTTTCACAATTATGGGGAAATGGAAAAATTATTAACAAACATGTGTAGTTTGCATTCGGGCCCACTAGTTCATGCTAGAATTATTATATGCATCTGTAGGGAAAAAAAAATCTTGGAATTTTTAAGAAAGTTTTATTAGAAACAGCTAAAGAGCTCTCCAATAATCTACCTCTGGGACATTTATCTTCAGTGTTATTCAGAGCACATCTGAAATCAATTACAGCCCCCCAACCGGTTTCAGGGGCCTCTGTGTGCCTCCAGCCATCTCCACAGCAAATTGCCTCAGCCGTGGTCAAAGTCAAAATTTCTCAGTTGCCTTGGTTGACCTAGAAATGTTTTATGTAATTTGCCATTATCTGGAAGGGAAACAGTTGTTAGAAAATAAATCATTTTTGGCTTGTCTTGTTAAAGGGGTGCCAAGAAATATTCTTCATCGTTCAGACATACCAGAAGAAAAATAAGAAATATTCAGTAAAATAAATGGAATCTCCAAAGCAAATCCAAAGAAAAATCGCTGTTAGTCTATCTCTAGAGACACAAAGTGTAGTGATTTGTTTTTTAGTCTTTGAATGTCAGAAATAGGGCATCTCTAAGGACTGAACATGGAAATAAGAGGCAGAATTTTTATTTTACGTTCCTTCCTCCATTCATTACAGATTTGCCCCAAAATCTCTAATAAGAAGATAATGTACCAGTGGTTGGGAAGAGAAATTCATACACAGTGGAGGAGAGAGTGGAGGAAGAAACGTAAAGAAACTATTGCAGTTTATTGAAGAGTGCTGGAAGAAAGGTATGTGTGAGCGGTTTGGGAAGGGCAGAGGAGAACCCACTCATTACTTGCCTAGGGAAAAAAAATTGTGAAGGGGGATGTGGAGGGGAGGATGGAGGCAGAGATATCCGAGTACTTCCAATAACTCTTGCAGCTTTACGTTGATGATCAGTAACCTCAAATGGTCCCAGAGAGCCTCTGCGCCACTCAACTGTGTTTCAGTAGCTCATTCACCCGCCTACTCCCCATGACTGGTTTGTACCCTTTTCTGTCTCCTCAAACTTCCAACACTTCCTCCCCTTCTTCTGTCTCAGAGGCTGAGACTGCTTGATTTCTCACTGAGAAAACAGAAGCAGTGGGAAAAGGTTTTGACATACCCCCACCACCACGTCTCCTGACATATCGGTACGTGTGCCCTTACTCTCCACCATCCCTGCTGTGGCTATGGATAAACTCGTGGCCTCTGAGCGGAGGCCAAGCCCTCCACTTGTGTGGTAGGTCTCATCCTTCTTGCCAACTCAAGAACACTACTTCAACAATTGTTTCCTCTCTCCCCTGCATCTTCAATTTCCCTCTGTCTACTGAGTCATTCACATCAGCGCACAAAAATGCTAGATCTTAAAATAAAACCCTCACTTGACCCCACATTCCCTCCCTGCTACCACAACGCATCTCTGCCTCCCTCTACTGCGAGCATTCTATGAAAGGTCGACCTACAGATAGCGTCTCACATCCTGCTCTTCCCGTTCTCTCTCGGATATATTCCTGTCAGGCTCTCTCCCCAAATGCTCCACGGAAAGAGCTTTCGTAAACAACATCCCGAAACCTGTCTCCCTCACTCACCCTCCATCCTTCATGTCATCATTTGATATACCGTATATTTACTTGCTTGTTTGTTGCCTATCTCCCCCAACCAGTCTGTAGCCTCCAGGATCTCTACCCCAGGGGCCCAGAACATCGCCTGGCACAAGTAGACAATAAATTTGTGTTACGTGGATAAGTGAGATAAATAAATCACCATGCTGAAGATTATGCAACTAGCCAGGTGGGGAGCAGAGATCTAAACCCAGCTGTACCTGACTTTCACCTCGTGCACCCCAGTGCTTCATGGTATAACCCGGGCCTCTGGTGAGGTGACTGAAATAGATGGCAGTATCATTAGTGACGTAGGGTCTATAACAGGAGGAAGATTTGCCATGGAGAGTTGTGAAATCATTTAATAGTTTGCAAAATAAGCATAACATTAGAGAAATTGCCTACTTACTCAGAGGTGAGTAATCTGGCAATCTCCTAGACCTACTACACAATCCAGAATGAGAAATGGAAGAACCACAGCCTCTAAATGACCTAAGCAGATGTCACAAAGCCCAAGCTTACACAGGAGGACCTTGGTGGGTTCTCTTAGGGCCCCAAGTTTAGGGATAGGTATTCTTTTTTTTAAGACTAACAAACAGAGATCACAAGTAGGCAGAGAGAGAGAAAGGGAAGCAGGCTCCCTGCTGAGCAGAGAGCCCGATGTGGGGCTCAATCCCAGCACCCTGGGATCATAACCCGAACGGAAGGCAAAGGCTTTAACCCACTGAGCCACCACGGCGCCTCTAGAGATAGGTATTCTAAAAGCAACCGACTACGAGGTACTAGAGGGAGCACACCAGCACACATACATACACACACACACACACACACACACACACACACACACACACACCCCCCACACACAATTTCCAGAAGCTTGGGCAAGAACTTAAATGACCTAGTGTGGTTTCATGCAGGCTTACCACAGCACTTCACACCTCACAAGCCCTTTATACCTCAGCAGTGGTTCCCCTGCAAGACAGCAGAATGCAGAGAAGCACAAGATAACAATTGTTTAGAACAATGATCTGAGGTTATGAGGATAAGACTGAGTTGTATTCAGTTATCTTCTGTTTTATTATTATTTTTAAAATTTATTTAAATTCAATTAATTAACGTAGCTTCTATTTTAAAAAGGCAGATAGGGAACTCATACATTTTAGAGTTATCCATAGAATCTGGTTGCAAGGTTTTAAAGCCTGCAGTTGAAGAGGTAACATTTCGGGGGGGGGGGGGTCTATTTAATAGAAGAGCCCAACCCTCAATCATGCTAAATAAATGGGACATTAGTGTACCGCTTCAAAGGGTAAAAAAAGAATCAAAGTGGATTTAAGTGGATAAGTGGATTTAATTTTTATTTTTAATTTGTGTTTAAGTCATGCCAAAGGTATTTGAGAGGTGATAAATATAACACAACTTGCATCATGGAAATAACATCTGATATCAGCAATTCTACACAAGTTGGTACTCACTGGTCCAGGGAATGTGAGGTTGCTGATGTTAGTAGGTCTACAGTCTTCCACAGAGAGATGACAGTCTTATTTGTGGTTAACTAAGTATAATTTTTCCAAGTTAAGGGAGTGGTTTTTCGAAGATTAGCAGTATAATGTTCTTAAGACTGAAAATAAATAAGCAGTACCAAAGAAAACTCCAGTAATCAGGCTGTTAACTCTACAAACCAAAAGGAGAGAGAAATAAGAGCATAATATCAAAATTTTCAAATTTTTTCCACCCTCATTAGCAGTTCTGGTCTCAGATTTCACTGCTGGCATTACCGATGGCGTATGGAAGCTTGTTTTTGTCACATATGTGACGATTTATTTAACTTGAAAGCCCTCCCTAGTTCATGCAGATTGAAACCATAACTAAACACCTTGTCACATGTTTCCTATTGTGAATAGGCATACATAGCTTTCCAAAGAATAATTAATATTCCAGGGTGCAGATTTTGCCCAGACTTTCAAAAGGCACATTATACATCTTGAGAAACTAAAAAACTTATTTATGATTTTTAACCAGGAAAAGACTGTTCAAAAGACTGTTCAAAATAAGACATGGAAAACAACTCATTCTCTGGAAAACAGGGAAATAAAGCTTTGGAAAATCAATTTCCCCTTTTCTTTGAGCCAGATTCTAAAATCTGTGGTAAAAAGATATTACATGAGGGGAAAAAAAAAATCTTTTTTTTTTCTGTATCCAGTAGTCCAAATATCATTATGAGATACTTCAAAGATAGAATTTTTGCTTTTGGGGGGAATGGAATGGCTTCCTAAATGTCATTTAAGATCATCACTCTGCCTTGTGGCCAAATCTTTCTAAAGTCACTACAATCTGATACCTTAACACATAAAATTCAAGACAATATAACAAAGGAATTAAGACTATAGGCTCTCAAATCAGATTTGAGTTTGAATTCTCCATTTTATTTACTATCCTAACTATCCTTGAGCTATTAACTTCTATGAGCCTCGTTTTTCTCATCTACAAAATGGGATAAAATACGGCCTGTTCCATGCTTTCAGAGTTACTGAAAGAATTAATGAAATAATACATGGAAACCACCTACCACAGAGTACACACTCAAGCACTGTTATTACTGATTTCGGTTATGAATGGGATTGTCATCATGGTAAGTAGCATAGATGATGATGAGTGAGTCTGGTTTCCCTTTAACCCCACTTGCCTGCCTGGCACATGGTCACATAATACTTCCTTCTTAAATATTTCCTAACAGACTGATGGAAGGATGAGTTTTAACCTGGATCCACGCTCTTAAAAGTCAAGAAATGTGATGACTCTTCTCTGTTCCATTTGACGCACCCTCATTGTTCCTCCATCTTTCTTCCCTACTTCCAGAAACCAGAGAAGGAAAGAATGAGAAGACTTGGTGACAAAGAGGAGAATGTTTTTGAGGCTCTGGACACTGGAGAACACAAGGTTTACTCCTGAGAGACTTGAAATGGGGTAACATAAAATGAAATATGAAGGACAGCCAGCCCGAGTGAGAAGAAAACAAATCCTGAGATATGGTTGTGTCCATCACTGGTATGACCAGTCTAGCAGCTACTTTTTTGCCTCCAAAATTCCATAATTGTACCTTGAGCCTTTTCCATCTCTTTAAGACCCACTTCCTTGGTGTGGTAGCTATATTTAAAAAGTACAAAAAGTGAACAAAAAGTTTAATTAACCCAGTGAATTACAAACCAAGAAATGATGACAATAAAGAAGGTACCAGCAACGCTACTGGAAGACTGACAAGGGTTGTTCAGGGAAGTTCAGTGGACCTTGAACGACTCTGTAGTCTTCACCCAAATCCGATCCAAAAAGCAAAGTTCAGTCCCTTCTGTTTTCACACAGGGCTCGATGAGCATGTTTTATCAATTATTATCAATGCCTGACCATGACATTAGAAAATGTTATCTCTTCAAACTGAAAAGAACCTGGCATGGACCCTTCTCTGTTGTGCTTCCCCATCCCCCACGTAACTATGCCCCTTCATCTCTGTTTTTTTTCTTCTTCTTCTTTCTTCTTCTTCTTCTTCTTTTACTTCAGGATTTATAAAATCCTTTGAAACATGCTGTTTCCAGATGTAGGTCCCAAGTGCCCTGTCATTTACTTCCTGTCCAAGCACAGAGCAGATGGAATTACACAAGTTTGGCCATATGATTCCACCCTCCAATGCCTTCATTAAACTTCAGGATTTTAAAAGTCTGCCCAGTTCCTGGCAGGGACCTTTCCATACTTCCACCCCCAAAGCTGTAAATTACTACCTCATTAAACTCAATTGTAAATGATTAGGTGTCTGGTATGTACTTTCCTTTCCCTACAGCCTCCTTGGAGTAATTACTGCATCCCAGGCCTCCCTCCTTAACTTAGCACATTATTCAAGCAGTACAGTGTTTGAGTAGCTCATTGAGGGAGGAGGTTTTATTTCTCTGAAGGTATTAGAACTCTATCTTTTGGTTCCAAAAGTGGGAGATTTGTGATCTCTCAGGTCCCATGAGCAATCGCTCTTTTAACGAGAGAAAGCTGTAATCAACTGACTTTTTTCAAGAATTCATTTTTCTTTCTACCACACAGGTAGTTGGAACTACAGAACTTTTTGTTTTTTTCTGAGGATCCGTGAGATAATTTAACATTTTTAAAAGGCTGCTGTTGCTACCATTAATTTCCATAGGTAAAGATCACCTGGGTATTTAAAGGTGGGGGGGGGTGTTGGTTTTGGGGGGTTTTTGTTTTGTTTTTTGAGACAAAGGGAAACAAAGTTTACTCAGGTAACCAATGCCTAGTCACTTAAGTCTGATTCTTTGATGACGTTTGTTTTACACAACCTCAGAGACAGGAAAGGTCATGGGTAAAGGGTAGGAGGCGGAGATAGAGGAGGAAGGACTGTCACATTGAATAAATAATCTATCCCAAATTCCCAGCCTGGTTGCCATCACGTTAACAGCAAAGGTAAAACTAATATTCCCTGAGGGGCAAAAGCTTAGAAGGTCAGTCCTCTTTCTTATGGAGATTTTGCCTCTTTAGTTGATTCATTGGTTTGAGTCTTAAAATTTTTCACTGTGCCTGTCTTGGGCTTCTCTCCCACATGTTTCACTACAGTCAATCAGTTACACTTCACTGCGTCACCAGAATATAGGTAAAGATAGTGACTTGCCACACAGAGGGAAGGAAATGAGGGCCATTGAGCAAAAGGCTTTCTTTTTTTTTTTTTTTTTTAAAGATTTTATTTTTTTTTATTTATTTGACAGACAGAAATCACAAGTAGGCAGAGAGGCAGGCAGAGAGAGAGGAGGAAGCAGGCTCCCTGCTGAGCAGAGAGGCCGAGGTGGGGCTCGATCCCAGGACCCTGGGATCATGACCTGAGCTGAAGGCAGAGGCTTTAACCCGCTGAGCCACCCAGGCACCCCAAGCAAAAGGCTTTCGCTGAGGCCAAACAAGTACTAGCAATACAATCCCTGCTGAAGTAGAGTTTCCACCAGAAGTGAAGGGAAATGCAAAAATTGATAATGGAATGGATCATCATTCACCTCTAACTCAGCCTACGAACGTGTTCTTGGGTATTATAGCTGATCCTAAAGGAGACTCATTCAGATGTGGACATGACACACAAGGGGTAGATCAGGTAGTTTAGATGTTCATTTGTCTGTGTTCATTTGTGTGTGTAGAAAGTTCAAATGAACTTTTCTTGGGAGACCACTCTTTTTTTTTTTTTTTAAGATTTTATATATTTGTCAGAGAGACAGAGAAAAGGAGAGAGAAAGAGAGTGCACACAAGCAGGGGGGAGCAGCTGGCAGAGGGAGAAGCTGGCTCCCGCCAAGCAAGGAACCCAACTTGATCCCAGGACCCTGGGATCATGACCTGAGATGAAGGCAGATGCTTCACTGACTGAGCCACTCAGGCATCCCAACAGACCACTCTTTAATTGGGGTAGAATAAAAGGGTATACTTGGTCTTGGTTCCTAGCCTAGCACCTTGGAGTAGACAGCAGGAAAGAGGTCAAGGAGCTATTTCCCCAAGGAAGAAAAAGAAGCATAATGTTACCCAGGTGACAAAGAGCAACATATAGTCAGAAAGGGTGCAGGCTCCTCCCTTCCGCCCACGCATAGCACAGCTTTGGTTTGGTGAGGACTAAAGGAACTACAGTGTCCCTCAGGCACCCCAAGGGCCCGAGAATTTCCATCTTTTGGCAACGTCACCAAGGTTGTCATGGGGACACCAGCAGCAGTGATGAGATGCTGAGTTACAACTTTCTGGAATTTTCATGAACATCAGATATTCAAAAGGGTGCACAGGGTGGAAAAAACATGAGCTAAAGTAAGACACCACAGAAATAACCAAGTTAAACTTGAAAAGACTGCACATCCTTTGTCAGTCTTACACAAGTGCAAATAGAATTTATTACTACAATCGTCCCATCCAGACCTATGGTTTGGTGAGTTCTGGGAACATCAATTTACACAAAGGAACACTATTTAAATTAGTGCCACAAAATGGGCACAGAAAAAGTTAGCTAGTGAAGTAGACTGAATGGAAGCAAAGGCGGTTTGTAAAATACTTTATGTTAACTATGTTTAGGCAAGTCACTCTCTGATTATTTTTTTTATTCCTTTTTAAATTATCATTTAAAAGCCTGTTCCAATTTTAAGGTTATTTTTCCCCTAAAGGAGAAGAAACAAAAAAATGATACAGGCCCAAAACCCTACTATAGGGCTGGATTTTTATGCAATTCAATACCAGGTAAAACTAACCTATGATGACAGATACCACAGTGTAATTACTTCTGGGTTGGGGCTTTCTAGGGATGTGAAAATGTTCTATATCTAGTGTAGTGGTCATAAGGGGTATACACATTTGTAAAAATTCATTTAACTGTAAAATCAAAAGTTGTACATTTTACTGTATTAATAATATACCTCACTGAAAACAGTGTTAAAAAATGTTTATTGCATACGTATTGCTTATTCTTGATTTCATATACTTACACAAAGAAAAAAATTGATAGATCCAAAATACCCATGTTGGTGTTTTGCTTAGAGTCATATTATTTTCTCTTGAGTGAGAGAGTGCACAGGGGGAGGGGAGAGGGAGAGCAAAGGGAGAGAGAGAATCTTAAACAGCCCCCATGCCCAGCGTGGAGCCCAACACGGGGCTTGATCTCACAACCCTGAAATCATGACCTGAGCAGAAAACAAGAGTCAGAAGCTTACATGACTGAGCCACCCAGGCGCCCCTGGGTCATATTAAATATATAAGTTAACCTAAGAGGAACTGATAACATAGTGGGTCAACCTATCAGAAACACATTATATATCCATTTATTCATTTTTATTTGAATATGCTCTCAACATATTAAGTTTTTTCCTTAATTTAAAAATTACTTTTGTAGAAATTTTAATTATATATTTTTCCATCATACTCACCAGTGAGTTTTTTCTCCTATATAGGAAAATAATAGTATAGTTATTTTAACTAACTTCCTTATTTCCATTATTTTCTCTCTAGAATTTGTTATTTTGGCTTGTTTTCATTGATCATATCACTAAAAAATAATGACAGTATTGCCTTGTTCTTGGCTTGAACTACCAAAAAGCTATTTTTAAAAAGTGATGGAAAATTTTATACAGTGCTACATATCAATTATATATCAGTAAAAATTAAAGGAAAAATGATAAAAGCTAGTATTCTTGTCCTCTTTTTAATCTTGATAAAATGCCTTTAAATATTTACCACTAGTAGGATATTGACATTAGATTAAGAGAAAGATTCACTCTCATATTAAGATATTATCATCTATCCTTGGTTTTCTTTGAATTTTGTCATAGATGAGTATAGAATTTTGCATCTCCAGGTACAGAAAATTCATCTCAACAACTTATCAGAATGTTCAAATGGTTTCCTTCCTTTGATCTACTAATGCCATGATATGTTAACAGAGTTTCTTTTTTTTTTTAAGACTTTATATATTTATTTGACAGACAGAGATCACAAGCAGGCAGAGAGGCAGGCAGAGAGAGAGGGGGAAGCAGGCTCCCTGCTGAGCAGAGAGCCTGATGTGGCTTGATCCCAGGACCCTGAGATCATGACCCGAGCCAAAAGCAGAGGCTTAACCCACTGAGCCACCCAGGAGCCCCTAACAGAGTTTCTAATAACAAATTATTCCAGATTCCTAGATACCATATTCCTTTCAATGTAGTTCTACATTTGGTTTGTCAAGAATTTAGGTAGTTTTTTCCCTCTTGAGTTGTAAATATATAGCTTTATTTTTTTCATAAGCAATGTAGGTCCATTTTTTGCCTCTGTAATTGTAAGTGGAGAACTTTTTTTCCTGTGGTAAGCATTTCAGGAAGTTTGGCCTCAGTGACCATAATTGTCAGATTTTGGTATCAGTGTTTAGCCAGTATTGAACAATGAATTGGGGACTTTTCCTTCCTTTTATAGAATCTAGAATAGTTCGTGTACTACAGCAATTACCAGTTATTAGAAGGTTTGAAAAAACTCACACATAAAAATGACTCAGGTCTTTATCCATCTCAGAGAAAATTCTTTTTGAAGGTTATTGGTATATTCAATTTTTCTGTATCCTGACTCATTTTGAGCAATATATATTTTCCTACAAATTGCCAGTTTACCTATTTGTTAATATTAAATACCATATTCTCTTATAAAATTTTTATAACTCCATTACTTAAAGTTAGATCCCATTTTAATTAATAACACTGTGTGTTTTGTACATGGCAAGCTAACTTCGTTTGGCGGTTTCTCTCTTTTATCTGTCTTGATTAATTTCTGCCTTTACCTTTAATCCTTTTCCCTTGCTTGCCTCAGATTAATTTAATTGCTTTCCAACTCTTTGATGATGATAGCTTATTTTCATCCTTTCTGGTTTAATAAGATGCACTGTAAGAACACATTCTGGATATACTTAGCTTCCATTATGTAAGATCTTATATTCAGTGTTCTCATCATGTTCAATAACCTCAGCTTCAAATTTTTTTCCTACTCAACTCAAGAAAAGAGATGTATTCGGTAGAAATCAGGTTTGGCTGCTGTGAGAGGCCCTGACAGTGGCTGAAATCAGGGAAATATCCATGTAGGAGCCCAGGGCTGAGGGCAGCTCAGTCTTTTCTCTATCTGGTTAAGATATATACCACCAATGCCCATAGTGTGCAGTTTCCATATCATGACTTCAGATCACTGAAGTGGTCCTTAACCTCACAGCTACATTCCCACCCACAGAAGGAGCAGAAGAGGAAAGGAAAGGATTTACAAAGTGTACACTGCATATATCACTGCCATCCGCATTAGAATTCAGTCACGTGGCCACATCTAGAATCAAGGGATCCTGAGACGCGTATTCTTCCCCTGTTCAGCCAGGTGCTCGGTTAAAAACTCTATTACTATGTAAAATGGGAGAACAGATAAACGGGGAAAAAGAATCACTATCTGCCAGAGAGTTTTAAAGATGTTTCCAGTAAACTGATTTATTTTAATTTTTAATTTCTAAGTTTGTTTCAGTGGGCCAAGCAATGGGATATGATTTATTCCTAGCTGTTACATTTATTGACAGTTGTTTTAACTGAAGGATATTTGACACGCTGTGTTACATTAGTTTCAGGTGTACAGCACAGTGACTGGGCAAGGCTGTATGTTACACTGTACACACCACAAGTGTAGCTACTATCAGTCATCATACAACGCTATCACAATACCATTGACTATATTCCCTATGTTCTACCTTTTATTCTTGTGGTTTATTTATTCCATAATTATAGCCCTGTGTCTCCCACATCCCTACACCCATTTTGCCCACCCTCCCACCCACCTCTCCTCTGGTAACCATCAGTTTGTTCTCTGTATATATGGGTCTGTTTCTGCTTTTTGTTTATTGGTTTGTTTTGCTTTTTATTTTTTTTTAAGATTTTATTTATTTATTTAGACAGACAGACGGAGATCACAAGTAGGCAGAGAGGCAGGCAGAGAGAGAGGAGGAAGCAGGCTCCCCACTGAGCAGAGAGCCTGATGTGGGGCTCAATCCCAGAACTCTGAGATCATGACCTGAGGTGAAGGCAGTGGTGTAACCCACTGAGCCACCCAGGCACCCCCATCTGTATGTCTTCTTTGGAAAAATGTCTATTCAGGTCTTCTGCCTATTTTAATCAGATTTTTTTTTTTTTTTTTGGTGTTGAGTCACATAAGTTCTTTATATATTTGGATATTAACCTATTATTGGATATATCGTTTGCAAATATCTTCTCCCATGTGGTAGGCTGCCTTTTCATGTTATTGATGGTTTCCTTTGGTGTGCAAAAGCTTTTCATCTTGGTGTAGTCTCAGTAGTTTATTTTTGCTTTTGTGTTCCTTGCCTGAGGAGACCTATCTAGAAAAGTGTTGCAACTGCTAATATCAAAGAGATTATTGCCTATGTTTTCTTCTGGGAGTTTTACGGTTTCAGGTCTCACTTTTAGGTCCTTAACCCATTTGGAGCTTATTGTTGTGTATGGTATTAAAAAAAAATGGTTGAGTTTCATTCTTTTGCATGTAGTGGTCCAATTTTCCCAGCAACATTTATTGAAGACTATCTTTACCCCATTGTATATTCTTCCCTCCTCTGTTGGAGATGAATTAACCATACAAGTGTGGGCTTATTATAGGGCTCTCTATTCCGTTCCATTGATCTATGTGTCTACTTTTGTGCCAGTTCCATATTATTTTGATTACTACAGCTTTGTGGTATATCTTGAAATAGTGTGATGCCTCAGGCTTTGTTCTTCTTTTTCAAGATTGCTTTGGCTATTCAGGATCTTCTGTGGCTCCATACATATTGATATTTTTTAATACCTTAATAGATGATCATATATTTTTATTTATTTTTTTTAAAGATTTTATTTATTTATTTGACAGATAGAGATCACAAGTAGGCAGAGAGGCAGGCAGAGAGGGAGAGAGGAGGAAGCAGACTCCCCGCTGAGCAGAGAGCCCAATGCGGGGCTCGATCCCAGGACCCTGAGATTATGACCTGAGCCGAAGGCAGAGGCTTTAAACCACTGAGCCACCCAGGCGCCCCAGATGATCATTTTTAAAAACCCATAGATAGTGAAAAAGGATGTGTTTTCTCTGTAGGGTACAACATTTTTTTTTATTTATAAATCAACTCTCCCATCTTGTTTCTTTCTATTTTTACCTAAAGCGGTTTACCTGCCAGTTACATTCCTCCCACAACCAATACTTCTGCTAGTTTCCTTTTTACTTGTTTTCCTGTCTTCTCGAGCTTCTCTGAATTGCTGCTTAGATAAGGCACAGTAGAGGTAGATGACAGCTTCGTATAGCCCACTGTCTTAATTCTGTAAAATGTAATTTATTTTAGAAATGGCTAATGTGCTACTTTTCACTAATATTATCAAGTATCTTGAACAAATATGCTTCTTTAATAAAGTATTAGGTACTACATTTACTCAAATAATAATTTGGGCTATCTTTCAAGTTATAGTTTCACTATAAATCCTTATTCTTAAAAAGAATTTTTAACTAATTTCAATAATAAAATTTGGGGTTTTTTTTAATTAAAATTTTAGTGTACCTTGTACCCAAAAACCTTATATAGCCTTTCTATATTTTCCAGTGTTGATAATAAACATTTTTCCATTATTATGGCATATTTCCACTATTTTAAGTTTTTTTAAATTTATATCAGTACTTTATAAACTTTATAAATTATGTTATAATTTCAAACACCGCCTAAGAAGCTATGTAATGTTTTCTAACAAATCCTAAGTTTTTCATTTTATAAAATATAGCCTCTTGTAAGTAGGGCAAAACTGGAAAGTTAGAAAGGAGATGTAGGTCTGCAGCTGGTGAAGAAACATGCTAAAAACTCCGTAGAGTTAAAAATTATAGAGGCTGAATTCTTGGCCAGAAGATGTTTTCCCAATGTCAGGTTAATAATTTGGTGGGTCTGGCACCGTGGTTCAACTGTGAAAACAATAGAACTCCAACAAAATGGGATTGTTGTGGGGGAGGGGGGAGAAGAAAGCCAAGAAGGGTGAGGAGGATATGATTTTAACATCTGAAACTCAACTTTATAATGAGAAACAGAGGAGACATGATGTCATACTGTAGAAGGTAACTCCACTGTATTTCTTTTTTTTTCAAGCTGGCTTGACCTGGGGTTTTCAACAAAGTCCAGATGGAAAGAAGGGAGAAATCCATCTACTCCAAGTTTGAAACAAAGACTTAAAACAGGGGGTTTCTCCCTCATGAATTTAACATGCTTGCATTTAAGGCAGACCAAGTAGAGCCACCTCATTATTCCCTCCTCCTGGCCTCCTTACGCCAAATCTGCTAACCTCACTCTGAATCTGCAGGATGCTGGCTGGCCTGGGTAGTCACCTAACCACTAACCGAGGGAGGAGGTTCCTTCTTTCCCACTGACGGAAAAGTCATCTATTGCCTTTCATCAACTCTAAAGACTCAGGTTTGGTTTATTGTGTTTAGTGTTTGTTCTTGTTTTGCTTGGTTTTCGTATTTTGCCGCCTCTGCAATCAGGATGGATCTTACCATCTACGATGCTTTGGGGTCTGACTGGCAAAGATGTTTCGTTGTTGTTTGCCTGGCTGCTTGCTGCTGTATTTGCTAACATTGTCTTAGAATTTATAAAATATAATTACTCTGATGCGGTGACTGATGAGGCACAAGGGCTTTATCTGCTTTGTTTTCTTGGCTTTGCTTTTATTCTGGGGGGACATCCTTTTGTTTTTAAAGTTTATGTATTTGAGAGAGAGAGAGAGCTTGTGAGGGAGAGGAGCAGAGAGTGAGGGAGAGAGAGAACACCAAGCAGACTGCTTGCTGAGTGTGGAGCCCTACATGGGGCTCGAGCTCACCACCCTGAGATCAGGACCCAAGCCAAAACCAAGAGTTGGATGCTTAACTCACTGAGCCATCCAGGCGCCCCCTGGGGTGACCTCTTGATTGAAGAAGACACCCAGAAAGGAGCTCCCTAGGAGCTGGTCTGTGTTTGGTGAAAATTCACTTCTGTGGCTGCCCTCGAGTATGCGGCATAAAGCCAGCAGTCATTGCTCACCTGGGGGAAGGCTGCCCATCTTCCCTGAAAGCTCTAGGGAAGAAGTGTATCAACTTGCATAAGAAGCCCAGAATCTACAAGGTGGAAAGGAAGGAGACTGCAGCGCCTGTCCCGCTAAAAATCCAAGGCCAGGGAAACGTGGGAAGGACCAAGGTTTTACTGAACAAGAGATACTGGAAGAAAGTGACAAGGACATAAAAGGAGAAAACGTTGAGAGAAAACCAAAAAAGGCTCTTTTTTCTTAAGTAGGTGGTGCAGCCTTCAGTTAAGCCTAGGTTTTAGTGAGGAAAGCCCCGGGTGGCTAGGACAACACGCCCTGCAGCCTCAGCCACTCTAGTGCTGTGCCGAGCTGTTTGGAGAATAGTGACCAAGCCCAGAACGCAGCAGGGCAGCCAGGAACCGCCCAGTACTGGCAGGAAGCCAGACCTTTACGAGCATTTCCTCAGCTGCAGACAGGCACCCATCAGGCTGAGCAGAACTGGTCTTGTAACATCAACAACGCATGGCAGAAGCCAAAGCAACGGCACCAATAAACCAAATCAACTTGCCAGTCCCCCTTCTCCACCTGGCGTTAGGAGGTAAGACTGACACCCTCTGGATCGGGTATGGCTCTGCGTTTTTTCATGAAAAATTAATAGGAAAATAAGATACTTGTCAATCTATGTATCCCAGCTACTAGAGCAGACCCTTTGCCTAACAAGTAACTTAGTACCTGGTACAAATCAGGTACCATAGAAGAAACTTAAAATGTTCCCAGTGATCAGGCACAAGTTGGAATTATTCTGAGGAAACAAAGTCACAAAGGTTTAGAAAAAAAACATTGTCCAAAGACAGAAAGCTAGTAAGCAGTGGATTAAAAATTCAAATGAAGTCCAACCTGATTCGATAAGTCATATTCTTTTTATAGCTTCATCCTGGCCATGTCTGGAAAGACAATGGTCTTTCCACAGGGTCAAGTTCTTCAGAGACCATCCATAATGCTTAACTGATTGTTTTACTCTGGATTAGAAAATATAATCCGGGTTTGGAATATGAAGAGGAAACAGTTGGGCCTAGAACCAGCCATCCATTCCAGTGATCCAGAAGTCTCCAGTCCAATTTTCTTGGTTTCACTGTGAACTGACTGATATGAAGCTTGACAAATTTGGGAGTTCCCAAAAGTCTCTAATGAGAGGTTTTCTGAAAAATAAAGGAGACCTTGACTCTGCTTCCTCAGCTCACACAAGATACTATAGAGAAGTCCTAAAACACCTGTCTTGCAGAATCTCGTTTCATGGGTCAGTAAGGGAAGGTAGAGGGGTTTGTCACTAATCTAAAATCCACCTGCTTGGTTGCCTGAGGGGAGGGGGAGTGGGAGAACAGGGGAACCCGTGAAGGGGAGTGGGAAGTACAGGCTTCCACTTATGGAATGAATAAGTCGGGAAAATAAAAGGCACAGCACAGGGAATATAATCAATAATATTGCCGCAGCTCTGTATGGTGACAGATGGCAACTACACTTGCGGTGAGCGGATCATAAGAGAAATCAAATAACTTTGTTATATACCTGAAACTAATGTAACATTGTATGTCAGATATATTTTTAAAAATTTTTAAGAAGTATAAATAAAATCCATCTACTAAAGGAAGGATGAGGCACTTCTGGAACTTTCTGGACATTGAACTTCTTAAAGAAAAAGAGACCACTAACATTTTTGCATTATTTTTACATCCTCTTTCGGATGATAAAATGTGACATGACTTTATGTGAATGGTGGATTAAAATCAATTTCCACAAATAAAAGGCAAGAGAGTATTTGATCCATAATCTCCCCACGAAGTGATAAGGAAAGTTACCAGTTCAAGTTACTGTTTCCAGTCATAGCTAGTAAAAAAATCATAATTAGTACCACACATGGAAATAGTTGTATATCCTTCTTCTGCTTAACATTACATCATGCGTTTTCCCTGAGCCATTACAAATTTCCAGAATGTGCCAAGCTTGTAATTTTGGGTATGGGCCATCAAGGATTCTAATCATGGAACAGAGACTAAAAGAACACAGTGCCTGCCTGCTAATATGTTCATAGGAAAAGGCAACCAAAGTCAACAAGATGAGGGCATGCTTGAGAGGCAATGGAAACTTGAAGTATTATTTCCAAAGGCATGAGTAGGAAACAACAACAACAAAATCAGAAAACATCTGCTCCAAACACTAGGGAACATGGGTTAAACTAGTTAGGGATTTAAAACTCTATAGAGATTTACTGCAATAATGACCCCCAGAGGGAGGGAATCTTTTATAAACAGGGTGATTACATAATTTATCATTCAATCTGGAACACTGTTGATAATTGCATTGGGACAACAATGGTAAACCAGGACATTCCTAGGGAAACTGAATAAATAGTTGCCTTATTTATAGTTCTTTTATAGCCAATCAAAAAGATACGAAGGTGAAGAGTTCTTACGAGCTCCCAGACTGCTTGGATATTAGCGCATTGGCAATGTATACTAACAGGGGCATCAGCAATTCTGATTCTGTTTCACTGTTTAGGCTATGCTACTCAAAGCTGGAAGCAATGCTTCAATATCATAAACATACACACACACACACAAATGGTCCAGTGGGATTCATGAGGCAGAAACTAGAAACTTCCCTAGGGGGTGATGGTACACAAGGGTCCATTATGTAATGATTTCTCAGCGGACACAGGACATTACATAAGAAACATTCATTACACAGTATTCTAAGGTCTGCACGGTTGTGTCAATCCCCACATTCATCCCAGAGCATCATCATCATGATTCCAGGATTTCCCTAGGTCCTTTTCCCATTCTCCATCACAGGAACACTAAACAGAGAATGAGATTTTGGTGGGATGAATGAATGAGAATTAGTGAAAGATGGGGTGGATTTGTGTGGGAAAAGACCTGGATTCCAAAGGTTGTGGTGTTGGCGTCTCCCACCACGAGTCCTTAGAGAGAAGCAGGTAGCACGCAACCATTTGCCTGCAGGAGATGCTAATGTGGAGGCAGAGAGATGGACTTCCCAGGGTCTGAATTAAGTGATAAAAGGTTTATTAAAACTGCTGGGAAGTTTTTTTCCTAGCAGAATGAGGACAGGCTGAGAAACCCACCACCAGCTAAGGTCACATCAAAGGATCAGTCTGGCACACGGCTGCTGCCGCCACCAAAAAAGGTTATGCAATCTGCCCAAGATCCCACAGCTGAGAATGGTAGAGCAGGGACTTAAACCTGGCTGGTCTGATTCCAGAATCTTCACTACCCAATTCAGATATGTAGAATCTGTAAAATCTACTGTACTGGGGGATATGTATGATATCTTTGTGGTAGAGGGAATGACTGCTTCAAACGCTCTTGCTGGCATTTTTTAATGACCTTGTGTTTAATCTGAAAGCTTTCTGAACTACTGGTTCTCTAGGGTGTCTTGTCACTCTCAGGGCACAATGAAGACATGGGCCAGAACAATCTTCTACCACATCTTGACTAATGTGTATAATAATACAAACAAAAGAGAGAGTGCACGCATATGCAGCAGTATTCACTGGCAGTAGAAACTGATGAGAAATCTAGGGCACAAGGGGCGCCCGGGTGGCTCAATTGTTAAGTGTCTGCCTTCAGCTCAGGTCATGATCCCAAGGGTCCTGAGATCGAGCCCCACATCAGGCTTCCTGCTCAACAGAGAGCCTGCTTCTCCCTCCCCCGCCCCCCTGCTTGTGCTCTCTTTCTCTCTCTCTCTCTCTCTCTCTCTGTCAAATAAATAAATAAATAAAATCTTAAAAAAAAATCTAGGGCACAAGATGGCAAAATGGTATATTTGTCATCAAAATAAAGGAGACAAATAATTTAAATGACTTGGTAATCAATTTAATTAGGCAATCAGATATTATTGTCTTAAATCAACTACACTCTACAATTATCCTTCTCTAAGTAGTATTTTGTGTCGACAATCTCTCTCTCTCTCTCTTTCCCTCTGCATTACTTCAAAGTAAAATAGATGGTCCTTTATTTCTATGCCATGTTTCCTGTTCCTTAATAACTCAGCTTTTTGGATGGAGTCAATGTATAGCATAAATTCTATTTTGTCTCGCCAGAGTAAAATTCCAGTGGTCTACCACCTTTTTTTCTGCGACCAAGATTTCTGGCTGAGCATTAACAACCTTCTTTATAAAAGACAGAGACCAGGAGCATGAAGAAGATCCAAGCTAAACAATGAGCACACAGTTATTAAGCATGAGAACCCAAATTTGTTTGACAGAAAAGATGTCCTCCATGTGTTACATACATGACCCTGAAGCATCGACTTCTCAAAGAATTTTCACTGAGATTTGTAACAGTTACACCGACTTTCACAAGACCAATCTGTTATTTGGGGATGCCAGGTTAAATATTTATAAAAGTAGAAGAAATTATTCACTAGCCTTATTTTCTTTTTAGGACAGAGAGAGTGCCTAATGGTGTATGGAGCACAAACATTTTAAGAAATAATCTATATCCTTTCACATTCTTGAGTAATTCTGGAGAAAGATTATTTTACACAGAGAACTGTCTGGAAATTTCCCTCAGTCTTGAAAAAGCTCTTTGAGTGATTATACTTCTGAGAATGTGGACATAGTAAGATCTCACAGCAACTATGGCAGCACCCAAAATGTTTGCAGTTGAGCACAATTCTTATATTCTGCAGATTATAGAAGAGAGCTAGCCTCTTTGTCATTAGAGCAGGACTATTTGGTAATGCTGAGGCAGGATGACATGATGATAAAATAGAGAACGTGGAGATAGGTCAGGGTTGAAAAACAGTCGAGAATGCCAGTATGTCCATCTCTAAGCCCCTGACAACCCTTCGTCTACAGGGATAGAAGCACTTCCTTCCTCAGGGATACTATCTCAGAATGAGTGAAGAGTCTGCAAATGGCTAGGATCGGCTAGGTGCAGTGTAAACATAAAACTATTACTTCTTCTATGGGTCACAGTTCATTCATTCTTGACTGTGGGATAAATATGATAGTGTTTACCTAGGATCCTGAGTGGACAATGAGCCTAATAATATACTGGAAGGGTGCAGTGTTTGCAACCTGGCTTGGAAATTCTGGGTATTATTACTTTTTGAAGTTATATATTATTTTAGTCTCGGCAATCTGGCTACTTTTGTTAAAGTAAAAACTCATTTCATGTATTCATTTATTATTGCTGTTCCTCCAAATTCCAAAAAGGATTTTAAGAGACTGAAAAAGAAATGAAAGACTAACAGAGACATTGTAAGAAGTGGTAGAATAAGTAATTATGTGAGAAAACTATATTGAGGAAAAAAAATTTTTTTAAGTAGGCTTCATACCTAGCATGGAGCCCAATGTGGGGCTTGAATTCACGACCGTGAGATCCTGAGATCAAGACCTGAGCTGAAATCAAGAGTGGGATACTTAACTGACTGAAACACCCAGGTGCCCCGAAGAAAAGTATTTCAATTGAACACATGACTTAGATATTTTCACCAGATAAAAAAAAAATGTAAGACTTTGGTATAAAATGGCATCTAGAGACACCTGGGTGGCTCAGTTGGTTAAGCGGCTGCCTTTGGCTCAGGTCATGATCCCAGGTTCCTGGATCGAGTCCCACATCAGGCTCCTTGCTCAGCAGGGAGCCTGCTTCTCTCTCTGCCTTGGCCTGCTGCTCTGCCTGCTTGTGTTCTCCCTCTCTCTCTCTCTCTCTGACAAAGAAATAAATAAATAAAATCTTTTTTAAAAAAAATTAAATCGGCATCTACTTTGCAACTTCTGTAGCAATTTTTCCTGAAAACATTGTCACACTGTGGTGAAGATTCAGGAAACTATGAAAGCAGCAGTCAGATTAATAGACACTATAGTGGAAATATGTGGAAGGAAAGGAATTCCCATTGACTAAAATGTCAATGGAGCTGGATTGAGAAAAAATAATCCAGAGCTTCTCAAGCCTCATCAAGTGAAAGAGAGGGCTCGGCTTAGTTGAAAAATGACCATACAGACACTTCATCCTTCTTCTGCTCTCTTTCTCTGGTCCCACACAAGGAGAGCTGTATCACAAAGGCAAAAATTTCACAAGAATGTATAATGCCAGCTCTGATGTTTCACATGCTCCTTGGCTCACAGAGTGGAAATGAGGGAAAAGCACACCTTGTTCCAGCAGAACGCATGGACCACGGTGCCATTTCGGTTAAGAGTCACCCAATAAGATCATGCCAAGATTCAAGAAGAATCCACTCATCTTGACTGATGAGATAAACACCAGGTTTGAGTAAGTCTTGCCATTGATTAAAAAGAATAAGAAGGGGCACACAGGTGGCTCAGTCAGTTAAGCACCTGCCTTTGGCTCAGGTCATGATCCTGGGCTCCTGAGGTCATGATCCCGGGGTCCTCATGTCCTTAGGCTCCGTGCTTAGCAGAGAGCCTGCTTCTTTCTCTCCCTCTCTCTCTCCCTCTGACCCTCCCTGCACTGCTCATGCTCTCTCTCTCTCTCAAATAAATAAATCTTTAAAAAAAAGAAAATGTTTAATGTCAATTTTTTAAGATAGTTTAAAAATATAAAGAAAATATTTTAATTTAGATGTTTAATTAAAATTGTTTTAAATTTAAAATTTTTATTTTAAATTTTTGAAAAAATTTATAGCTTCAAATTTCTTCCAAAACAGAAAAAGAACAAGAAAAGGTAAACAGGCCCTGTAGAAAAAAATAATGTATCACAAGGAAAGCATAATATCAATCTGATGATCTAAAAGAAACTTTCCTATCTTTGAAAAAGATATTTGGTGGGAAGCAAAGGATAATTTCATAAAACTTGGCATCTTCAATAGGGTGCAAGACAACAGAGCAATTATGAAAGAAGGACAATAGGAAGAGGTAAAATAATGCAACAAATTGAGAAGCCCAGATAGTAATTAGAGATGAGCAAGGGTTGGAGTGAGAGAGAGAAGAACAAAAAAGAAACTGGTAAAAAAAGAAAAAAAAAGAAACCAGCAGAGTTAAGATCTGCACAGAGAGGAAATGACCTGGCAAAGAAAGCAAATGTGGAAATCAACTTGAAGAATCTTCCAAAAACAGAGCTGTAAAGGACAATTACAGGAAGGAAGTTATATTGAGGACTTCTATGATAGTCTAACCAAGGAATTAATGATGGTCATACCTACAGAACCAGAACAATTTTAAGTCACACAACTTTTTTGAGCTTAAAAACACAAAGATTAGAATATTTCATATCAAGGGCGCCTGGGTGGCTCAGTGGGTTAAGCTTCTGCCTTCGGCTCAGGTCATGATCTCAGGGTCCTGGGATCGAGGCCCGCATCGGGCTCTCTGCCCAGCAGGGAGCCTGCTTCTCCCTCTCTCTGCCTGCCTCTCTGCCTACTTGTGATCTCTCTGTCAAATTAAAAAAAAAAAAAAAAAAAAAAAAAAAAATATATATATATATATATATATATATACATACATGGCACCTGGGCGGCTCAGTGGGTTAAAGCCTTTGCCTTCGGCTCAGGTCATGATCCCAGGGTCCTGGGATCGAGTCCCGAATCGGGCTCTCTGCTCAGCAGGGAGCTTGTTTCCCCCTCTCTCTCTGCCTGCCTCTCTGCCTACTTGTGATCTCTGTCTGTCAAATAAATAAATAAAATCTTTAAAAAAAAAATATATATATATATATATCTTTTAAGCTTTATATATATACACCTCCTTTAAGCTTTCAGGGGCACGAAGGAAATTTAAAAGACAACAGCAACAATAAGAAAGAAAGGAAGAAAGAAAGAAAGAAAGGAAGGAAGGAAGGAAGGAAGGAAGGAAGGAAGGAAGGAAGACCGGCCCTGACATTATGCTGGCCTCAAAATTCTCTCCAATAAAAAATGCCAAAACAAAATAGAAAAGTCTCTAGGATTTTCTGGAGGTAAAGTCCTAAAACAAGAATATTATTTACACATTGATAGTTGTTCCTGTGTGAAAGAAAAAAAAAATTTCATCTTTCCAGATATACAAAAATCCAGAAAAATAGAAAATCCAAGCGCCTTTTTTTCTTAGAATAAATTTTTCCTTTCTAATTATAAAACATATATAACGAATGTGTTACAAAAAAAATATTCAAATAAGCAACAGTAAAGATGGCAATCACCCATAAGTCTACCACCCCAAGACGACCTTCTAGTTTCAGGTAGCAATATGTCCCAATATGCCACCCGTCTTATTAAAATCCTCCTACAGCATCATTCGCAATGTTGGGATTAGAAGTTAGAGTTCATGGCAATGAACTCCAATATAGAAAATAATGAATTATGGGTGTGCCACAATTTATCTAACCTATTCCCTGTGACCCAAATGTGCATTTGGTCAAAAGTCCAATACCTTCCCTCAAGATTTTGTATATTCTTAGGGAATTAAAATTCCAATGTTACCTCTAGCTTTGAACTCTAGCTCTCTACTGAGTTCACTTAGAATAGCCTTGGCATACACTGTATCTGATCCTGTCACTTCTCTGCTACAAACCTTATAATAAATACTTTTTCATTGCCCTTGTAATAAAGTATAAATTACTCAGCTTGACTTACAAATCCTGCCTGTGCCTCCAGCCTCATTTCCAGACACTGCCACCTCCCACTGTTCACTCTCCTCCTCTCCCCTCCATTCCAACCACATGAACAATTGATTCTAGTTTCCCAAACAAGTCACATTCCCTCTTTCCTCTAGACCTCTGGCAAGTTGTCCAAAAAATATTTACTAATCTATATTTCTAGGCACCTTGCTAGAGATGTAAAGGGCCTGGTCTTAGAACAGAAAAATGAGAATATGTAGCAAGAACACAGATTTTAGTATGTCTAAGAATTTAATATATGACAAAGTATCACACACCAGTGGAAACATAATGAATTACCTAATAAATAGTGTGAGAACACTGGCTTCTGTTGAGAAGAAAAAAAAAAAGTCAAGAATAAGAAAGATGAAAGCCCCTCCTAATACTACATATAAAAATTAATAAGCCAGATTTAGAAGTTAATGCAGCTATGAAACCCTTAAAAACCAGAAGATATTACAACTGGTCATTTAAGTGATCTGGAGGTGTGGAAAGAATTCCTAAGCATACAGCAATAGAGATATGTTTAAAGGAAAAATTTAACAGATTTGATAACATAAAAATTGAGAACTTTGGCAATTAGGGAAAACAAAGCAAATAACAAACTGAGCAATATGGTTTGAGTTGTAATGAATGCTTTGTGTTTTCGGGGACTCCCAGCTCACTTAGAGGGAAGGTCCCAGTCCTTATAACCCAGCAGTTGCATGACCTCATCTCCTCCACTCTTACCCTCCCTGCCAACTCCCTTGACTCATGGCCACACGAAACCGTCCATCCTTCAACCCATCCCTCATGCTTCTACCTCAATGCCTTAGTCCTTGCTATGCTTTCCTCTGGGATTCCTCTTTCCCCAGTTACCTGTTAATCCTGCTTCTGCCTTTGCTTCTTTCCTACCGCTGCTGTAACAAGTTACCAAAAGCCCGGTGGCTTAAAAATGATATAAATATATTATTGTACATTTCTGAAGGTCAGAAATCTTAAAATCCAGCTGCCAGCAGGGCTGCCTTCCTTCTGGAGGCTCTAGGGGAGAATCTGTTTGCACGCTTTTCTCAACTTCTAGAAGCTGCCTGCATTCCTTGGCTCATGGCCCCTTCCTTCATCTTCAAGCCATCAGCACAGCATCTTCAAATTTCCCTGACTCTACTTCCCCACACTGCATCTCCTTCTCTGACTGACCCTCCTACCACCCTCTTAGAAAGACTCTTGAGCCCCTGCTTATAATAATCCCTTCCATTGAGTCTAACCTTCCCATCTCAAGATCATTAATCACAACTGCAAATCCCTTTTACATGTAAGGTAACATATGTACACGTTTCAGTGATTCAGACATAGAAATCCTTCGAGGGGGGCATTATTCTGTCTGCAAAATTTCCTCCAGAGATTTGCTCAAATGTTACTTGGTCAAAAAGATGATGCTACGCCTAAATACAACAGAAAGACCTTCTGTTCCCCCCTTAACCTATGCTTCTTGCTGTGTTTTCTTCTTCTGTTGTAGTACTTTACACCAACTAATTTATTTCATATTAACTACCCATGTATACCCATAGCTGGAAGAGCAGGAAGCACACGGTAGGTCCTCAATACATGTTTGCTGAATAAATAAATGAACCAGAAAAAAATAAAATGATTTGTTTCTAGAGCAAACAAGAAAAATACCAGAGATGACAAATTCTCTCTTGTATCAAGAAAAAAAAGAAAGAAAGAAAGAAAGGAAGAAAGGATGGGCTGCTGCTTCTCAAATAGCTGTTGAATCATGAAAGTTCCCTAATAATCGGTCTGTAAAACTTTCTCTCAAGCATGCATCAGATTTTCTTCAAATTTGGGGCAGCGCAGTGTAAGTCTCTGTGACGAACAAGAAGTGAAAAGTCTGTACATTTCTCAAGAAAACTCTCCATTCTCACATGTTCTTCCTGCTTCCATGGTAACCTAAGGAAGGTAATTCTAAGCAAAATCAAAAAGGGAGAAGGAATGTTGAGCCCCCATGGCCAGTTCACAACAAAAGTCTGTTCTGCTGTGATCTGTAGTCTGTTATTCAGCAGGAAAGAATCTTGGAAAAACAAGCATCTTGTTCTTGGAATGTCAGAGAGAATCAAAATAATTCAAAATCCAATCAGTGGCTTTGAACGAAACACATACTCTTTTCTCCTGCTCGATCTGGACAATAATTCCTCGCACAGTAGAGTTTGTAGAGCTGGAGACTACTGGAATAATGAACAAGTCTAGGAAACCCTGAACCACACTGGCTTGCTAAGAGTTGGGGATGGTGCAGGGCTGTCGGGGGAGACCAACGGAGAAGATGGAAGAGGGAACGATGTGTGAAATGCAAGCATGGATTCTGGCAAAGGAAAGTGCCTGCTCTGGGATCTGCATAGCAGAATAGTAACACTGGAAACCTTCGCTTTTATTTTTCCTTAAAATGTACGAAGCCACATGATTGTTCCAGTCACTCTTGCTATATAAAAAGTATCCCAAGGTTTAGTGGTATAAATACAATCATTTGATTTTGCTCACAATTGTGAGGGTCAGGAATTTAGGAAAGGCTTTGCTAAGTCTCTCTTTGGGGTCTCTCATGTCATGGCATTCAGATGTCAACTGAAGCCACAGTCACCCAAACGCTTGCCTGGGTGGACAGCCAAGTTGGCTCAACCACATGGTTGGCAAGTGTTCACCTCTGGCGGTGTCTTTATTGTATTCAGTATATAATTACTGAACACATATCACCTGCTAAGCACCGTGCTAAGTAATTAGAATTATTACTTACTGAAATAGGAAAAAAGAAGGAGGGAAGGCTATTTTCGTTTGTCACGTTCCACCTTAAAAATAATGGTCTTTTTGGCATGCAGATAAACTGTGTGGTTCACTCTGGCTTTTGTCCTCCAAAAGTTCAAGTACGTATGTATGTATGTCTTTATTCATTTAAGATTTTGTCTATTTATTTGACAGAGAGAGACACAGCGAGAGAGGGAACACAAGCAGGGGGAAGTGGGAGAGGGAGAAGCAGGCTCCCCGCCGAGCAGGGAGCCCGATGTGGGGCTCGATGTGGGGCTCGATCCCAGGACCCCGGGATCATGACCTGTGCCAAAGGCAGAGGCTTAACGACTGAGCCACGCAGGTGCCCCCCAAAGTTCAAGTATTTAAAGAGAGAACTTAAAACATGAGGTTCATAAATCGATGTTTGAGAATCGCAGGAAGAAGACAGCGGGGCCCTCACTCGCTGCCCACCCAATCCCAGAATCATGTTCCCCGGGATACAGTGAAAAGCAAAGGAAGTGGAAGAGGTATGCTTGGGACTTACCTCCAAAGTGGGGCCCAGACGCAAAGTGGTTCCCTCAATATAGCAATTAAGCGGGGGTCCCCCAGTTGGCAGAGACTATGTAGAAGACATGGGGCTTTGAGCACTTGGTCCAATGACCAAGGAACAGAGAGGCCTCCCACTAACACCTTAGTTCAATGTAAGCCCTCTCGAAATTCAACACAACCCCAGGAGAATTGGAGTAGACCTCACAAAAGCTAACGATGGGTTTTCTACTTGCCATATATGAATGGACTAGAAACAGAAATCTATTTAAGTAATCAAAAGTAACACACAGCTCTTCCTCATCTTCCTCTTCCCCTTCACCACACTCTCTGCCTCTGTGGTCACATTGCTTCCTCCACTTCTCTCTCTGTGTCTGTTGACTCTCCCTTTGCTTCTGTCTCATAAGGACACCTGTGAAGATAATTGGGGCCCACCTGGATAATATAGGATAATCTCTCCATCTGAAAATCCTTAACTTAATCATACATGTAAGGACCCTCTTTTCCTATGTAACACTCGGTTTCCAGAGAGTAAAACCTAGTATTGTGAGGGCTATTAGCCTGCCCATCCCACCCACTAAAGTATTTGGGGGTAATGGAGCATCAGGTTGACAAATTTCTCTTAGTTTTTTTTTTTTTCCTTAAGATTTTATTTATTTATTTGACAGAGTAGGCAGAGAGGCAGGCGGGGGCAGGGGAAGCAAGCTCCCGCTGAGCAGGGAGCCCGATGCAGGGCTCGATCCCAGGACCTGAGATCATGACCTGAGCTGAAGGCAGAGGCTTAACCCACTGAGCCACCCAGGTGCCCCGACAAATTTCTCTTAAATATTTTGAGAAAAATAGTTATTTGTTCTGTACTTCAACTGTTTAATAACTTTGTTTCAAAATAAACAAGTAAAGATAGTTCAATTGTAGTCTGAGACTCTACTCACTGCATGATGTCTACTTGTACATAGTTCCATACACAAAGAATTTCAGGTTATGTGCCCAAGGACACAGAGTCTCTTCTGATCTACTTGCTAAATCAGGAGGCAAAAGAAATTTTCTACTGCTTTTGTGCCAGCTTTGGAAGAATGCCGCCCACCCAAAACTCTCTTCCATCTCTCTCTTTCTCTCCCCCACCCGCTTTTTTTTTTTTTTTTTTTTTTGAGAGAGAGAGAGAATGAGCATGTGAGTGGGGGAGAGGGGCAGAAGGAGAAGTAGAGAAAACCTCAAGCCAACTCTGCACTGAGATAAAGCCCTACTCAGGGCTCAATCCCACAACCCAGAGACCAAGAATGGAGCCAAAACCAAGAGCTGGCCATTCAACCGACTGCACTACCCAGGTGCCCCTCTTCCATCTCTTTTTAAATCAACTTTACTCATGTGTATTTCATAATAAAATGTATAGTTATTCAGTATACACTTCAATGAATTTGATAAATGTATGCAACTGTATAACCACTACCCCAATCAAGATATAGGAAATTTCCAATGACCCTTCTGCTCCTTCCCAGCCCAATTTGGAATATTACAAATATTACAAATTAAGTTTACATAGTCATGTAAGCATGTTAAAGCTTTTATGCATATGGCTTTTCATTTCTCCTGGATAAACACCTACAGTAGACTTGCTAGCTCATAAGGTGCATGTATTTTTAGTTCCTGCCCTCTTTTGTGCCAATACATTACTCATAGGGGGTTCTTCTTCTCAGTTTCCTCAGTAATAAGTTGTTAATCATCTTTAACCAGTTTGACTATCCATCCCTTTCTTCCTTGGTGTGCCAAACCACTGTTCTTTAATCAGTTTAACTGTCCCTTTCTTCCTGGCTATGCCGCACTTTGGCCATTGTTCCACTTGCTCTGTGCTGGCATATTTACTTCTCACTTCATGGAATGTATCGCTGATTCATCATGGTTATCTTTGCAATTTATTGTTTAGGGAAGAATGTGCTTCCCTCCAAAATTCGCTACACAGTGCAGGCTTAAGTACCTGATGCTGCAGCTCCCTGTGTCTCTATCCCGAGCTGGCTCTGTCAATGCCCTTTTTTCACAGGCAATTCTGTCCTTTCTAACCCAATGACCATCCTTTAAGGAAATGGGAAAAAAGGATATAAATGCTCCTTTTGGTTCTTCAGTATGTGCCTGAAAGATGTTGTGTTGCTTCTTTGGTCATGAATGGGGTCATTCATAATTTTCCCAGGTAAGTATGCCACCGATATTGCCGTATAATCACTTCATACATGATACTACGTAGGGTACAATTACTATGTCAGCTGAAGGTTTCTGCATTTTATCCCATCAAAAATAATGATAGGAGAATACTATGAAGAATTATTCACAAAGGAAAATGGATGTGAAAAAAAGCTAAACATGTACTTGAATTGAGCCTGACTCATCTCCCAAATTTGTATGCTGAGTACAGACTCTCTCCATATACTTGAAGTCATCAAGATCACTAGAATGTCCTAGGATTAGGACAGACACCAATTAAAAGACAGCATAAAAAGCTCTTGGACTATGATGGAGGTACATCTGCCATGCTTTTCATAAATAAACTGAATTCCTTTACCTGATTATCCATTTCCTTCCTCAGTATTAATTTTACAGGAAAAAAAAAATGAAGATCTTCAATAGAAGCCTTGAAGAGGGGCCTGGCTGGCACAGTAGGTTAAGCATCGACTCTTGGTTTCAGCTCAGGTTTTGATCACAGGGTTGTGAGGTGGCCTCATGTTGGGCTTCCCGCTCAGTGCGGAGTTGGCTTGAGTTTCTCTCTCTCTCTCCCTCTACTCCTTCCCCCCACCCAAGCTCTCTCTCTCTAAAATAAATAAATAAATCTTGAAAGAAAGAGAGACAGAAAGGAAGAAAGAAAGAATGAAAGGAAGCCTTAAAGATTTAATTTGTAGCAGCCTTCGTCTTTAAGGGAAAAAAATTCATTTTTATAATATATTGTTTCACAAAGCGGTTTATGATAACATCTAAACTGTTTAGATTGCTTTGGAGACATATTTTAAGCTTCACTTGAAAAAAAAAAAAAAAACACCTGAAACTTGCATTACAGTAACTCAGTGATCCCTGGATTCTGTGTGTTGTAGACTTACAAATGGTTTCGTTTGCATTGCCACTGTGAAATTTTTTCCAGTGAACTCTGCGACACAATGAATATCCATATTTGGGATATAAGAGGCCAGCTTGGCCTCCAAACTCTATTATGTGAACAACCATTATTTCTTAAATATTGATTTAACATTCACAATGAAAGTATGAATGATCGTGTGGCATGACAGACCACCAGCCTAAGATAAGAACATCCTCTGGATCTAGATAAAAAGGCGGAAACAAAACCAGTGTTCTCTGTCTGTGACCTTTTAAGATGAGATGATAGAACCTCATTCCTCCTTCCTTCCACTTCCTCTTCCCCAGCTCTTGGGGTTTCCAGAAAAATTTCTGGATGGCTCCAGAAGTCTCTCTGCTGTGGCCAAGTTACTTCCTCATAGCTTATCTCATTCAGCCGTGGCTGCTGTCTCTCCTAAGTCCCTGCCTCTCCTGTTGCTCGCAGTCCTGAGCAGCAGTAAGAGCAAAAGACATGAGGCACTCCCATCCCAGAAATGGGTTATAGTATTGTCAGAAGCCCTGAGACCCCAGAAGCATCTGGGTCTAACTGCATACTCATTAATGGCTTTTTCGAATTCCTGCTTCCTAGGATGTGGCAGATCAGAAATCCATAAAGAGCAAAGGAGAACTTCCTACATTTTCTCAAAGCTAAGAAATAAATGATCATAAGAAGTTGAAAAAAATTGAAGCAGAAATGGAAAAACAAGTAATATGAGCTAAAGACATGGATAAGCTATAAATGTTATGGTGGTTGATCTGCTCATTCCTTTTACTGCTCTTTCTGTTCCACTAGTGAGAAGATTAGTAACACTGGAAACTTTCAAGGATGATGTTCAAATGCCTGGTAGTTTGAGGGTTTTTCTAACTGTAAATAATTTTTGGAAAAAAATCATCTCTGGCATGCAATGATCTGGGGATATTTTCTGAAAAATAAGAATGCTTTTTGTTGGTATTGGTACTGGTTTTCAAAGATTACAAAGAACAGTAACATATATTATCCCATTTAACCCTCAAAGCGACTCTGCAAGGCATACAGGAAATTCATACTATGATCACCATTTTTTTTAAAGATAATTTATTTATTTATTTGACAGAGCACAAGCAGGGGGAGCAGCAAGCAGAGGCAGAAGGAGAAGCAGACTCCCTGCTGAGCAGGGAGCCCAATGTGGGGCTCAACCCCAGGACCCTGGGATCATGACCTGAGCTGAAGGTAAATGCTTAAGTGACTGAGCCACCCAGATGCCCCCTAAGATCACCATTTTAAGATGAGGAAACTGAGGACCAAAAATCATAAAGCTCTTGATCAAGATCTTATAAATAGTAAATGGCAATATTTGGCCTTAATCTCAACTCAATGTATTTCCCATTAAACCATAATGCCCCTTCATTTAACTCTTTTTTTCCTGGAAAAATCAAGGCACCCCAATTTTAAAAATCGAAAAAGTTGTTGGGTTTAAAGAAAAAAAAACAAAACCTTTTTTCCTTTTTAAAATTGCATGAACAACTGATCTTCTTTACAGAAAAACAAAAACCTTCAAAAGGAAAAGAGGGAGGAAATACCTCTGGATTATCACCTAGAGACAAAAATAACACCTAGAATTAGTAACTTGGTGTATTTCCTTTCAGACTATTTCCTATGCAAGTTTGCTCATGTAAATAACTATATATTTGCCTACAAAAATTGTACCATCTTTATAGACTGCTTTTGTGCATTGCCTTTTGCACTTAATATATTTAGAACTTTTATATCAATATTTAAACATCTATAACTATCATTTTGATGATAACATATTATCTCATATTCTAGCTATATCTTAATTTATTTAATCAAACTCCTAAAATGCCAGATTTAGATTGTTTCCAAATTTTCTCTATTATAAATAAGTAATGTAAATATTTCCTTAAGAAACATCAGGCAAATCTAAACTGAAGAACATTCTAGAAAATAATTGCCTTTAATCTTCAAAAAAATCAATGTCATGAACATAAATTAAAAAATGAAGAATTGCTCCAGATAACAAAGAGATGAAAGAGACCAAGCAGTAAATGACTATAAGGACATAATCGATTGCCAATAAATTCAACAACCTAAAAGACCTATCAGAATAACCTATAAAAACTGAAGCAGGAAGAAAAATCTGAACAGACCAATTACCAGCAATGATATTGAATCAGTAATCAAGACAAAAAAAAAAAAGCCTCCCAGGAACCAAAAGCCCAGGACTAGATGGTTTTGCAGGTGAATTCTACCAAATATTGAAAAAACAGTTAATACCTCTTCTTCTAAAACTTTTCCATAAAATAAAGGAGGAAGGAAAACTTCCAAATTCATTTTATGAGGCGAGCATTTCCCTGATTCCAAAACAAGATAATTATCTCTCTCTCTATCTCTCTCTCTCTTTCTCTCTCTCTCACACATACACACACACACACACAGAGAGAGAGAGAAAGAACCACAGGCCAACATCTCTAATAAACATAGATGAAAAAAAAAATCCTCAACAAAGCATTAGCAAACCAAATCCAACAATACATTTAAAAAAATTATTCATCATGATCAAGGGATTTTTCCAAAGATGCAAGAGCAGCTCAGTATTCACAAATCAAGCAACATGATACATCATAACAAAAAGAGAGAGAATAAAAATCACATGATCATTTCAATAGATCCACAAAAAAATTCAACAAAATATAAATTCCATTCATGATAAAAACCATCACTAAAGTAGATTTAGAGAGAACATACCTCAACATAATAAAGCCCTTATATGAAAAATCCACAGTGAATATCAAACTCAATGGGGAAAACTGAGAGATTTCCTCCCAAGGTCAAGAACAAGACAAGGATTTCTACTCTCACCACCTTCATTCAGCATAGTACTGGAAGTCCTAGCCACAGCAATCAGACAAGAAAAAGGAAGAAAAGGCATCTAAATTAGTAAGAAGTAAAACTGCCACTACTTGCAATGACATGATACTATATATTGAAACCCCAAGACATTCCACCGAAAAAGTACTAGAACTGATAAAGGAATTCAGGAAGGTTGTAGGATACAAAACCAATGTATAGAAATCTCTTGCATTCCTATACTCTACCAATAAAGCAGTAGAAAGAGAAGAAAACAATCTCATTTATAACTGCACCAAAAATAATACAGTACCTAGAAATAAACTTAACGAAGGAGGTGGAAGACTGGTACTCTGAAAACTATAAAACATCGATAAAAGAAATTGAAGGGTGCCTGGGTGGCTCAGTGGGTTAAAGCCCCTGCCTTCAGCTCAGGTCATGATTATCAGGGTCCTGGGATTGAGGCCTACATTGAGCTCTCTGCTCAGCAGGGAGCCTGCTTCCCCCCACCCCCCTCTGCCTGCCTATCTACTTGTGATCTCTGTCTGTCAAATAAATTTTTAAAAAAGAGAGAAATTGAAGACGACACAAACAACTGGAAAGACATTCTATGCTCATGGATCAGAAGAACAAATAGTGTTAAAATATCCATATTTACCCAAAGCAATCTACAGATTTAATGCAAACCCTATCAAAATACCACCAGCATTTTTCACAGAATGAGTACAAACAATCCTAAGATTTGAATGGAACCACAAAAGACCCCAAATAGCCAAAGCAATCTCAAAAAAAAGAAAAGCGACACTGGAGAGATCACAATGCCAGATTTCAAGATATCTTACAAAGCTGTAGGAATCATAACAGTATGGTACTGGCACAAAAAATGACATACAGATTAATAGAATGGAATAGAAAGCCCAGGAATAAACCCATGACTGTATGGTCAATTAATCTTTAAGAAAGGAGGCAAGAATATGCTATGGGAAAATGACAGCTTCTTCAACAAATGGTGTTGGGAAAACTGGACAGCAACACGCAAAAAAATGAAACTGGACCATTTTCTTACACCGTACACAAAAAATAAACTCAAAATGGATTAAGGTCCTAAATGTGAGACCTGAAACATAAAAATCCTGGAAGAGAGCTCAGGCAGTAATTTCTATGATATCGGCCATAACAACATCTTTCTAGATATGTCTCCTGAGGCAAGGGGAACAAAAGCAAAAATAAACTATGAGGACTACGCCAAAACAGGAAGATTCTGCACAGCAAAGGAGACAACCAACAAAACTAAGAACATATTTTTAAATGAAATATTCAATAAAGTATTTGTACCCAAGATATATAAAGAACTTAAACAATTCAAACACCAAAAAAATCAAATAATCCGATTAAACAATGGGCAGAAGATGTGAATGGACGTTTCTTCAAAGAAGACATACAGATGGCCAATAGACACATGAAAAGATGCTCAGCGTCACTCATCACCAGGGAAATGCAGATCAAAACCACAATGAAACATTACTTCACACATGTCAGAATGGCTAAAATCAAAAACACAAGACACAAGTGTTGGCAAGGATGTGGAGAAAAAGGAACCTTTGTGCACTATTGGTGGGAATGAAAACACGTGCAGCCATTATGGAAGACAGTATGGAGGTTCCTCAAAAAATTGAAAATATAGTTACCATATGACCCAGTAATCACACCACGGGGTGTTTACCCTTAAAATATGAAAACACTAAGTTGAAGGGTGTATGCACCCTTATGTTTACTGCAGCATTGTTTACAATAGCCAAATTATGGAAGCAGCCCATGTATCTGCCAAAAGATAATGGAGAAAGAAGATGTGATATACGTGTACATATATATATATATATATATACCAGAATATTATTCAGCCATAAAAAAGAATGAACTCTTGACACTTCCAACAACATGGATGGATCTAGAGAGTATAACGCTAAGCTAAATAAGTCAGAGAAAGACAAATACCGTATGACTGACTTCACTCATATGTGGAATTTAAGAAACAAAACTAACGAATGACAACAAAAAGACAAACCAAAACATTCAGACTCTTAACTATAGAGAACAATCAGATGATCATCAGAGGGGAGGTGGGAGTGGGTGGTGCAATAAGTGATGGGGGTTAAGAGGACCCTTCTCTTCATGAGCCCTGAGTAACATATGGAATGGCTGAATCACTACATTGTACATCTGAAACTAATACAACATGATACTGTATAATATACAGTATCATGTCGTATACCTGAAACAGTATAGCTAACTCTACTGGAATTAAAATAAAATTTATTTAAAAGACATAATTACTTAACAAATAACAAAATTTGCATATGAACCATGGATTAGGTAATAGTGTTATATCAATGTTCCTGATGTTATTTGTTCTATAAAAGAATGTCTTTACTCTTGGGAATTATGCATTGGAGTATTTAGAGGTAAGAAAGCATGATAACTTCAAGTTAGTCTCAAAGTGGCTCAAAAAGTTTACCCACATACTCACATACTCCACAGAGCGAATGGGAAAGCAGACAGGACAGTAATGTAGTAATGTAAAATATTGGTGATTTCAGTAAAGAAGATAAGTCAGCTGTTTGTGTTACTCTTGCAACTGCTCTTAAGTTTGAAATATTATCAAAATAAAATGTTACTCCTCTGGAAGTAACTCCCTTTTGTATAAGAGAGTATCCTGATGAAAGTAGTATTTTACAAATATCAGTATAGCAGAGGTTAACAAGTTTAACCTCAGACACAAGTCCATTTTTTTTTCTTTTACAAAGCGGACACCAAGCAAGTGAGAAGGCACACACAGTTCTGTGTCAACTGCCTCCAAACTGCATATCCTATGCTTACAGTCACCTGACATAATAACATGATGTTTGCACACAGCACCTGGATGTGTGTCCTTCCTTCTCTAATTCCTTTTATTCATTTTTTTTAAAGACTCACTGCACACAAAATGGTAAAGCTAAGGGATTTGCAGAACATCCATTAGAGATAAGAAACCCCTAGCTGCTGTTTGTTCATTTTCAACTGGCAGACATCTCCAGGCATAGGTGTCACCCAGAGTAGTAATGTAAATAGGTCATCGAAACAAGGAATTCAGGTAGAAAATGGAAATCATCAAAGCACCATTAATGCCCACACCAGCTTGCTTCAGCTAGAAACAGAGAGGAAATATGCACCCACCCGTGAGCGGATGAGAACAGGGCACATCATCAGATGGTTCTGTTCTTCTACAAAGCCTGTTAGCCCCCACGCAAATGAAAATGTAGTCAGTCTTCAAGAACCAGCTCAAATGTTCTCTTCTTCAAGAAGACTCAGTGATTCCCACACAGGAATGAGATACTGGCTTCTGGGAGACCCTAGCACCATATTGATATCAAGCCTTGGCACTTACCTTACCTTGTAGATACACAGTTATGGGTATTCAACGTCATTGTCACCATGAGGGCAGGAATCCTGTGCTTTTAATCTTGTATATGACCTCTGGCACCTCACCCATACATACAACAAATCCTTAATTGAACCAAATCAAATGCTTCCAAAATTATCTCCCATTCCAGTAGACCAGCAAAGATCTTTGTATATAGTAGGTATTTGCTGAATTCATTTGAGTGGAATCTCAAGATTTGTTATTTCTGGAAACTCTTTTTTTCTATTAGTTCTATCTGAGCTCAGGTAGACCACTGAGTAAGGTCAGCAGCTTTCACCTGTTCTTATTCTTTCATTCCAAATTAACCAAATTTAGCCAAGTTTTTTTTTTTTTTTAGATTTTATTTATTTGACTGACAGAGATCACAAGTAGGCAGAGAAGCAGGCAGAGAGAGAGGAGGAAGCAGGCTCCCTGCTGAGCAGAGAGCCCGATGTGGGGCTCGATCCCAGGACCCTGAGATCACGACCTGAGCCAAAGGCAGAGGCTTAACCCACTGAGCCACCCAGGCGCCCTGCCAAGTTTTACTGATCTCCAGTATAAAAGGGCATATGGTCTGAATGATTGCCTACATCATTCAAATGTAGATTCCATGAAGACAGTAGTTTTTGTCTCTTGTTCTCTGCTCTAACAATGATTAAAACAGTCCCTAGGGGAGCCTGGGTAGCACAGTTGGTTAGGTGTCAGACCGACTCCTGGTTTTGGCTTAGGTTGTGATCTTAAGATCCTGAGGTGGAGCCCCGTGCGGGGCTCCACAATCAACATTGAGTCTGCTTGAGACTCTCTCTCCCTCTCCTTCTGCCCCTCCCCACCATGCTCTCTCTCTCCATCCCTCTCTCTCTCTCTTTCTCAAATAAATAAATCTTTAAAAGAAAATTATTCAATAATAATTACTGAAGTTGTTCAAAGAACCACAAAAAAACAGCGTTCTGCCAATAGACCATGAACAGCTGCTTACTTACAGAGTAGTAGATCATTTCCTAAGAGCCTCCAACTCTTCCTCCATCCCCGTAGGCATGTGTCTCTCTGCACATTAAGAGGGAGTCTGTTTCCTTTCCCCCCGAGTCTTAACTGGCCTTGTGAATGGTTTCGAGCAACAGAATGCATGGAAGGTATGTTCTGGGACTAACACGCCCAGATTTTAAAGCACTTGTAACCTCTGCTTTCTCCTTCTTGGGATCCACAGAATAATAAGAACCCATGGAAAAACAGAAGCCTAGCCAGAGGCCCTGAGCCATCCTAACCATCCTAGCAGAGGTTCCTAACATGGAAGTGATCTTAGCTGTTCCAGCCCCACCCACGTTCCCAGCTGAATGCAACTACACAAGGAACTCCAGCCAACACGAGGAGTAACGACAGGCATCCTACCAAGCTCTGCTCCATTGCAGAATCATAAATAAATAACTGGGTTTTGTAACCATAGCCACTAGGTTTAGAGGTGGTTTGTTATACACACTACATAATTGGAGCAATCCTAATTGCCTACGTATCTGTCCTTTTTTTCCATATGCGTAAAAGATACTATGAAATGTTTATCACTTCATACATGTTTCTGAGTGCTAACATCTTTGGTGGAGCTTTTTTTTGTCTTTAGTTTTTTGCTTAGTACTTCATATTGTTAGAATTGCATTAATATAGTTCATTAAAAAAACAGTAATTATTGTTTTCTATAATCACTTAAGACATTTGTAAGATATAGGGATGCCTGGGTGGCTCAGTGGGTTAAAGTCTCTGCCTTCCGCTCAGGTCATGATCCCAGGGTCCTGGGATCCAGCCCCACATCGGGCTCTCTGCTCAGCAGGGAGCCTGCTTCCCTTCCTCTCTCCCTGCCTGCCTCTCTGTCTACTTGTGATCTCTGTCAAATAAATAAATAAAAGTCTTTTTTTAAAAAAAAAAAAAAAAAGACATTTGTAGATATAAAAAGAATGTTTATGGGGCACCTGGGTGGCTCAGTTGGTTAAGCGACTGCCTTCAGCTCAGTCCTGGAATCGAGTCCTGCATCGGGCTCCCAGCTCAGTGGGGAGTCTACTTCTCTCTCCAGCCCTCCCCCTCCTCATGCTCTCTCTCTCATTCTCTCTCTCTCAAATAAATAAACAAAATCTTAAAAAAACAAAGACTGTTTATAAAAATATATGAATGTAAAGAACAGTTTTTAAAAACCCTGTATACCTATCACCTAGTTTAAGAAATAGGACGTTGTATTTGAAGCTTTCCGGATGCTCCTCCCATGACCCATCACCTTCCCTCAACTTCTACTTCATAAACTTTGCTTTGCTTCTCTATGAAAATTTCTCCAAACATGATTATGTACCCGAATATAAAATTATATGGTTTCCTATTTGTGAACAGATGGAATTCTATTTTATTGCTGTATTGTATTCCATTTCGTCAACACACTGTCCAGGTCCACTCGGGATGCTGTAATAGAATACCACACATTGGGTGGCTTGTGAACAACAGAAATTCATTTCTCACAGTTCTGGAAGAACTGCTGGGAAAGTCCAAGATCAAGGAACCAGGAGACCTGGTGTCTGATAAAAATCTCCTCACATGGCAGAAGGGGTGATACAGCTTTCCTGGGGCTCTTCTATTTCACGGGAGCTCCACCCCCATGACCTAATCTCTTCTCAGAGGACACCACCTACCATCACATTGGGGGTCAGGCCTTTAACATAACAAATCTGGGGGAGGGGGGACAGAAGCATTCAGTCTTAGTATACACCAGTTTATTGATCCATTCTGCTGTAGTTGAACACTTCGGCTTGTTTCTAGATTCCACCCATCACAAAAAGGGCTACTATGAATATTCTTACCCATGTCCCCCGATGCAAGAAAATCAGGTATATGCCCAGGAGTGGTAAATACCTTGAGAGACAATATAGCAAAGAGGTTAAGACGAGGCTCTAAAATCTAACAGCCCTGGATTCCAAGCCCTGCTCCCTCACCCAGTCAGCCCTGTGACTTTGCACTGATTAATTCACTGTTCTAACAGTCAGGAGTTCTAACCTTCAGGGCACTTCGTAATCACCTGGGGAGCACTAAGAAATTACAGAAGCCCAGGTCCCACGTTCAGCGAGGTTCTGGTTTAATTGGTCCGGGTGGATGGTAGCCTGAGCCCTGACAGTTTTCAAAGCCCCACCCCCAGCCACACAAATGGGCAGCCACAGCTGAGAAGCACTGCTCGAAGGCCTCGTTTCCCCATCTGTGAAACCCCGATGGGAAGGCTAATAACAGTGCCTCACGGGAGGGCTGCCAGAAGGACGAGATACAGTGATACAGTGCGTGTGACAGAGCTTTAACTCATGGTTAGACTCCTCACTCTATTTTGTTTTCAAGTTTGAGTACAACTGATATTGAAGAATCCTAAGAAATAGGAATTGAGGGGCACCTGGGTGACTCAGTGGGTTAAGTGTCCAACGCCTGATTTCCGCTCAAGTCGTGATCTCAGGGTTTTGAGATCGAGCCCCGCGTCGGGGTCCATGGTGGGTGTGGAACATGCTTATGATTCTCTCTGTCCCCCTCCTTCTGCCCCTCCCCCCTCTTAAAAAGAAAAAGAAATATGATTTGATGACAAGCTGGATGCAGAAGAATAAAAAGCAGGAACCCTGCTCCCAGAAAGGGGAGCACAACCAGTCTTTTGATCCCAACTACCTAAACACAATCTCGCAGTTGTATTAGTTGCATTACTCTGTTGTAATTTTCCAAGTTTATGTGAGTGATTCAAAACCCAGTTAAAGTCTTGGCTTTATTGTTTGCTGGTCTTACTGTGGCTGGAATCTTAGAAATGCTAGTGTCGTACAGAGATAATGTTCTCTTTGTTGGAAGATTTTGTTTTCTAACCAAGGAAATAATTAATTAAGCTTGAATTCTCCCATCCCCCTCTCTGATGTTCTAAACAACTGGTACTTATTTGGGACATATTAATTTTGTTTGGAATCTATGGTGACATAGTATTTGTTTCTTGTCATGAACATGTTACAAAGTGGTTTTATAATTTTCTAAACCAATCAGTAATCATTCATTCCATTAGGAATCTTCCTCTATGCAGACAAAACTAAAAATTTACCTCAATCTCAGACATCAAAAAATTCTTTCTCTAATTCAGTTAACGAGTTAGGCTTCCAAGTCCTTAAAAAAGCAAAAGGTATTGAATATCTGGAATTCATAACATCAAATTTTCTTTAAACTGATTCGTCACTTTCAAAAACCACTTCCATTGAAGGGGTTTTTATGCTTATTCCCTTAAACTGTCATTTAGCAAATAAATGCTGTAGAATGTCCACCAAAGGGGAGAAAAATGTGAAGCGCTGCCTTACAAAAGGAATGAACTTACGGGGAATGGTGAGAACAGTTAAGGGAATCTGTGGGCTGGGCTGGGCTGGGCTGGGTTGGGCTGGGTTGGGCTGGGCCCCCAGCTCGATTTCATCCCGTCCACCTGTCAGATGCCAAGAAAAATAAGTGCCTTTTGCAGAGGCCGATATCTCTAGCTCTCCCCTCTGACCCCTTTCCTTCCTGACCCTTTGACCTTCCCTGCAGGAGCTGCTCTGAGCAACTGTGTCCAGCACCTGGGAGGCTAAGAACTCTGCAGAGGCCAACAAGTCAACATTCCACCAGGAACACTGGGGCTGGATAATTCAACAAATTCAGCTGTTAGCCTCGCCACACCCTCAATCTAGGCTTCCACCCTTGCCTCCTCCTCCTTCACTAAGGAAAAGTACAAGCCAAGGCTCCTCAGCCTCTCTCCTCTCCCCTCCCAGCCCATCCGTCCCCACTCTGCTTCCCACCTCCATGCCTCCCTGCTTGCAAGTCTCCCCACTGTGCCTTGTGAAATCCCAGCTCTTTAAGGAACGAACTTCCTTTGGTCTACATACAAATATTTCCTTGAACATTCCCCTAACGTTAGAGACAAGTAGGTTTATTAGTTTCCCTCCCAAACCTGTCATTCCACTCGGCACAATCACCCCCTTAGTCATGAGGACACGAACTTTTCGTGAACAGGATCTTTGGCCATTTGCCTCCCATATGCAGTCTGTGGCCATGTCTTGACAACGGTAACTCTAGTGACTTAATTGGGGGGTGGGGCTAGATGGGCCATGCTCTGTTATTAGCCCCCCATTATAAGATCTTTTTGTTAAGAAAAATCTTAAACATACTTAAATACAGTGAATGGTAGAAAAATCCCACATCCTTACCACAGAACTTCCTCAGATCATAACGTTTTACAATACTGTATTTGATCCCATTTCAACACTTTTTCTTCTAACAGATGACACTCAAAAACACTGAGTAACTTTCCCCAGGTCTACAGCCCACAGCCAGCACAGTGACTGAGATGCAGTATACGCGAGGAATCATTTGCTCAGTAGCACTTGCCGAATTCACAAGCCTCCCCTCAGTCCTTTCTCTCCCTATCTCCCTTGCCAATCTGCTTCCTTTGAATATGCATATTTCTGTCTGCATTGTCTTCAATATTATCCTTGCACCATCCTGGTATTTTCTAGGTATGTGCATCTCCCTATTTCCTTTCATTTTATTCTCCCCATGCTACTCATTCTATCACTGGAGAACTATTTCATAAGCACCTACTATGTAACAGGCACTACACTAGGCCCATAAGATATGCGTCTGTCCATCTTTTTCTCTGTGTAGCTTTCTCTTTGCTGATACTTGTTTTTGGACCATCTGTCCACATGAATTCCTTCCCCTTTTACCTTTCATCATCTTTATCCTCAACTCTGCCCATGCTTTTCTGATTACCAAAAAAAAAAAAAAGAAAAAAAAAAGAAACATCAATTTACTTTTTCATTCTTACATTAGAATGATGTGTTCTCTGTATCTTGATTTTTTAAAATTAAGAAATAATTTCCTATTGAATTGTTGACAGCAGCACCAAGTCTTCAAAAAAACTTGAATTTCTCACCAAGCAACCTGTATCCCCACCACACCTGGATGTCCTCCATGCTACAACTTTGCTCCCAGGCCTCCATGCGTGCTGGTCCTCATTATAGGGGACGCTCTCAAGCAGGATTTGTCAAGGTTCTTAGGAAACGTGGCTCCACTGTCTGCTTTTTTGCCCACGTCTCCAGCATTTAGCACAATGCTTGGTGCACAGGAAGAGCTCAAGAAATGTTCGTTGTATTTTTTTAAAATAAATAAATATTAAGTTACCCGTTACTTGGGACAGCATATTTTCTTTTAGCTGACGGGCCACCATAGAAACACATTTTTCGGCTTATGTCGACCAGCCAAGATGGAACAAGAGAAGGTAAGAGCAGACAAGGAAGAGAAACATGTCACTCTGAGGAGCACTGAGAAACTCGGAGGTGGTTCGTTCTCATGGGGTTACAGAGCTGTCAGAGGTGAGGCCGAAGCAACTGCAAATAGTTTGCCTCCCTATTAATCCTTCAGGGGAGGGAAACCTGCTCTAAGTAGAAGATGTAACAGCTGCACTTCTACCAGCACATTCCAGAGAAGTCACAAGAAAATTGATGAGAATTCAAATACGCTGCGAGAGCAGTAAGGCAAAGCCTCCAAAGGGAAAAAACACCAGGGAGAGGGACATGGAGACTCTTCTCCCTCAGAGGAGGGACGAGTTACACCACAGGTATCTGGTAGACCCCCGCGAATCAGAGGTTAGAGAACGGCATCAAATGCCCCATGAAGGTTTACGCCAAGGGGCATAGCACCGGCACTAAATGAAACAACCAGAAGTTTGAGAATCCTACTAATCTCCACCCTCCAGACCCCGCCCTGGATCTCACACCGGGGGTGAGATCATTCACCTGCACCAAGAGATAAAGCCCTGGATGGTTCACTCCCTTAGGAGCTGAGTAATTAAGGATCATTTAGAAAACGAGTAAGAGCTGTTGGAGAAGACAGGCATTCCAGGCAAGGCAACGCGCAGGCTCTTGGGGCAGCTGGATCTTGAGGGGGGTGGCGGGGGGACACTAAATAAACCGCATCTTTAGTAAAGGACAATGTCTGCCAGCACCTCCCTGCCATGAGATCGTCCAGGGTGCTTGTTAAAAGTTCAGATTTTTGTACCCCAACTCCTTTCTCCTGAATCAAGGTTTACGCAGAGAGAAGTGGTTCAGTGTTGAATGACTAAGAAGTTCAGAACGAAGCAAAACAAAACGCTCCTCTCTGTCCTCACTCAAATCTAAGCTAGTTTCCAACACTTTTGTGGATCTATCCCTTCCACACACACACACAGAGATAGAGCTGGGAGGGTCAAATGTGTGTCGTCAGCAGGTTTCCCTGGTGATTAACACCCACTGAAGTGTGAGATGTGCCTCCGAGGTCTGAAGACCATTACCACGGCCCACGGCCCACGTCACAGGCACCAGCCGTTCATGGGAGCCCAAGCCACCTGGCCTGAGCTTTCTCTGCCCTGCGACCATCCTCCCCTGACCTCAGACCTGAGGAGCCGCAAGCAGGACACCCCTCCTTTTTCAGAGCCTCTGTACCTTTGCTCTCGCATAGAATTGTGACACTGACACTTGTACTCCTAACAGTTGTTTACATCTGTCGCGTTATCCTGTTGCGTTTTCTCCTCCAGATTTATGTACTTTTTTATTTTACTCTATCACTATTCTAACGTACTCTTCTTGCTAAACTCTTGTTTCTTACTAAATTCTAAAAATGATTAAGCATCCTTGGTTTTTAATTAAGTGATACAGCAGTTATAGAAAATCATTACAGCATCTGGGTGGTAAATTTATGGGTTGCCAATGAATAGCTCTTTAAACTTTCTACATGTTTAAAATTTTGCATAATAAAATACTGGGGAGGAGGGATTCCCAAGGTAGAGAAAGTAAGAGAGTCAAAAGTAAACTCCTTCCCTCTCCTTTTGCTCCCCTCAATCTAATTCCCAGAAAATAGTCACTGTCAACAATTTTTTTAATGATGTAAGTTTCAGATGTACGGTTTTATAATTCAATATCCGTACACACTACAAAGTGATCACAGCAAATCTAGTTACTGTCCTTCACCACACAGTCGAACCCCTTCAACAATTTCTTATATATTTTTCCACAAGTTGTCTTTGCATAACAAAGCATGTTTTTTTTCTACCTGATAGCATACATGACATATGTGCATAAAACCATAAAAGCAAGTCTGAACTTCTTTTTTTTTTTCAGTTGTCAGCATATCAGGAACTTCTTTTCAAATGAGTGTGCAGAGACCAGTCCATTTTCTAGTTGCTATATAAAACTTCCCTTTATGAATATACATCATTTGAGCAGTACCATGGTGAGAGATATGCAGGCTATGCAGACAGTTCACAGTTTGGTTATCTGTTTTGCTGATACACAAACATTCACAAACGTCACAGGAACCACCTTCTGCTATTTTTTATATGCATCAAATATCTGTACAAGATAAAATCCTAGAAGTGAAAATGGTGGGCCAAAATTTGCATTGAGATGTTTTAAAATATTGCAAAATTGACTCCTAAAAAGTCACACCAATTTATACGTCCATAAAGCATTTCTGTTTCCCTACATCCTCATATACATATATTATTTTCAGACTTTTTCTTCTTTACCAATCTGAGAAGTGGAAAAAAAAAACTGATTTAATTTCATTTTTTCAACTAGAAGAAATGAGCATCTTTTCATGTATTTGACATTTGTATTTTCTCCCATAAACTGCTGATTCATGTTCTTCACCTAAATTATAGTATGGTCTTCAACTTTTTTTGCTGATGTATTTAAAAGCTCTTTATGGGGTGCCTGGGTGGTTCAGTCGGTTAAGCATCTGCCTTCAGTTCAGGTCATGATCCAAAGGTCCTGGGATCAGGTTCCAGGGAGCCTGCTTCTCCCTCTGCCTCTGCCCCCCTCTCTCTCTCCCGTCTCTCATGAATAAATAAAAAAATTAAAAATTTTTAAAAAGCTCTTTGTGTATTAAGCAAATTAACCTATTTGCCAAATATGCTGTAAAAAGACACTGCCAGCCAGTCTTCTGCCATCTTATCTTATCTGCAGTATTTTTTGCATTGGAGAAGTTGGGAGTGAAGCTTTATCACAAAAACAGTTTTTCACAATTACAAAAGCGGTAAGTAACCATTACAATGAATTGGAACAATACACCAAATGCTGTATGGTTCACTTATACGTGGAATTTACAAACAGCAACAACAAAAAACTATACCCACAGTTATGAAGAACAGAGTGATGGTTGCCAGAGGTGGAGGGTGTAGAGCAGGGGACTGCATGAAGGTGGTCAAAAGTTAAAAACTTCCGGTTATAGGATAAATTCTGGGGATGTACCATACAGCATGGTGACTATAGTTGACAATACTGTATTGTATATTTGAAAGTTTTTAAGAGAGTATATGTAGATATATGTATATAGAGAGATGGAAGAATGGATAGATGATAGATACAGAAAACAACCTTAAACGTGGTAAATAAATATGGCATAACCACTTATATGGCTCATTCATATAAGTGGAATAGCATGCATCCAATTAAAAAGTGTGTGGTAGGGGCACCTGGGTGGCTCAGTGGGTTAAGTCTCTGCCTTTGGCTCGGGTCATGATCCCAGGGTTCTGGGATCGAGCCCCGCATCAGGCTCCCTGTTCCATGGGGAGCCTGCTTCTCCCTCTCCCTCTGCCTGCCACACCTCCTGCCTGTGGGTGCGCATGTGCTGTCTCCCTCTTTGTCAAATAAATAAATAAAATATTTTTTAAAAATGGTGTTGTGGTTTGTTACATGAAAAAGCAGTTTACAAAGAGTATCAACTTTCAAAAATATAAAGCTTTGCTACTTACAAACTATATCCTGCCGTGTGATACTTCCAGTAACTCTGAACTATGCCACTATCGCCATCCTAGAGGTAATAAAACAGAAAGCCAAGAACCACGTGATTTCTCTGCATTGACGTAATTAGTAAATGTGAGATCCAGGACTTACACTTAGAATTTCTAACTCTAAATCACCTGATTTTTTTACTTGGTCATGCTGCCTCAGAGGGAGAGCAAGAAGGTAGAATAGTATTTATAGGGAGTGATGTTTCCATAGATACGTAGAAGTCTTTTGAATTATAACTGTAGTAGCATACTTCCCCAAATCACACATTTATTCTCAAAATTCAAATTCAAATTTTTTACATAATTCTAGTGCACACAAATTACTGCATATTTATTAAGCACAGTCAAAATCTGTCGTAAATGTTACAAAAGAAGTCCTCAGTAGGGAATGTGTTTTACAAAGAAGTCCTCAGTAGGGACTGTGTCTAGTAACACATACCATAATGATCCACCACTCCCTCATGTTTCTTGTGAATTAATATCTTTAATTATAACTGTCAATGACTAATATAACAGGCAGCCCTAACTTGGGACTGTTTTCTACATTAAATTAGAATTGCATTTCCTCCTTTGTCAATTCAATTTTGTTTTCCATAGAAAGTCAAGCAGGAATACTTGGTGCTAAATGTCCCATTAGCATTCGCTGACCTTCTGCACAGTTGGGCTGCAGTTGTGAACCTGCTGTGACCACTGAGACACACAAAAGAAGTGGGAAAAGCCACTTAATGTCTAGAGGGATCCAAAATGCCAAGAAGCAGCCGGGGAAAGAAAAGAAAAGAAATCCATAGGCCCTACTGGGCTACTAGACATAAAGATGGCAAGAATCTTAAAGGTCTGGGGCCATAAAATCATCTTCATCCCCAAAACCTTCCAACAAACAAACAAAAAATAATAAAAAATAAATTAAAAAACAGAGACACCTTTAGGGAAGCTGGTCATAAAACAGACTGTATTTTTTTAATAGGAAATACAATGGTTAAAAGTAATGCATGTAAAATCCAAAGAAAATTCCAACCTCAGTGCAAACCTGAACAACTTTTGAATTCACGTATCACTGTTCTTCTTGAGTAATTGCGTAATGTGGTGTGATAAAGCAGAAGAAATTTGGAGGGAAATACTAATATCCCCTAATTTAGAAAGACAGAGGTTTGGGAGTGGTAGATGCAGAAAAAAATAAACACCCGCTTAAAGCCACACCCCTCTAACTAATTTTCCCCCCTCTTTGTAAAAACAATATTCTGAGGCTGTGATTGTGCTGGGCTAGGAGAGTTTCCTCTGACCAACAGATGCTGGGAACAAAGAAGGTGACAGACACCAGAATTTAGCTGATCTCCCTCCTTTTCTAACTCCCTTCTTCCTTGTCTGCCTCTGCCACAGAGTCTATAAAAGATAAAGACTCAATTTGCCTGCCTCCGGTCAGCTAGGACTGGCAATGAGACATGCTCCCAACCAAAGAAATGGAGGAGGAAGTCTCTTGGTGCTGCTTCTTCCTCTCCCCCTTCCTCCCTCCTAGAACCCATGCACAGTCTGAAGGTGTGGCAGACCCCAATCAAAACAGCAGGGCAGAAAGGCAGGAGCCTGCGAGTGATAGCATCATCGAGTCAGCCAACAAGTCCTAGACTGACCACCTCTCGTCTTCTTGTTTTCTGGTTAAGCTACAGTAGAGTGGATTTCGATTCTTTGAAACTGAACACAATTCTAGTACAACAAATACCTCCTGGAGCCAAGCCATTATTCAATTGCGTGTCAATGCCTAAAAAGCAGAGCCATAAAAAGAGCAGGAAGGTCCAGTAGGGGACTCTTGCAATAAAGAGTTAGACACGATGGGATATGAGATAAAACAGTGGGGGTCGGATAAAAGAGACAGACTTAAGAGATACTTGGAAAAACAAGGCTCAACTTTCCTCTTCCCCCCACCAACGAACCCCATTGAATTAGGAAAAGGAATAGAAAAATGGGAGGGGGCACCTGGGTGGCTCAGTGGGTTAAAGCCTCTGCCTTTGGCTCAGGTCATGATCTCAGGGTCCTGGGATCGAGCCCCGCATTGGGCTCTCTGCTCAGCAGGGAGCCTGCTTCCCTTCCTCTCTCTCTCTCTGCCTGCCTCTCTGCCTACTTGTGATCTCTATCTGATAAATAAAAATCTTAAAAAAAAAAAAAAAAGAAAGAAAAATGGGAGAAAACTTGCATCTATGCTAAAAATTGAGAAGGATGTTTTGTATGGTTTCTGAATGGTTCCCATAAGACCGGATGGAGAGGCAACACTCAGGATCTGCTAATGAGAAAAAGTGAGTAGACATCACCCTGGGAGAACCCTACAGACACTAGTAAATGTGGAGGCCAAAGGGCTGGGAGAAGGTAGCAGTAGATAAAAGGGAAGCACCCCCTATGATATTTGTAGCCGTAGGTCAGGACCACTCCAAGGAGATCCCAAGGAAGCGGGCTGTTAGTCCAGCAGGCAGGAACAGGTGCTGTGGCAAAACTCTGAAACAGCCCCACTCCTCCCAGTGAGGCAAGGCTTCCTTTTGAGGCGGAACAAGAATCGTGGACAGACAGAGCCACGCCACATGGAGAGCCACACACGAAGAGTTCACATCCAGTTCACCAGATTCAAAGGAATAAGACGAACACGCAATTCTTGCCCACGGGATAGTCCAGGATCCTGCTCCTTCCCCACCCAACTTAATCGGCTGGTAATATAAGTATATGCCTGTCAGGCTTCCAGCTTAAAATCTAAAACAAATATTTATTATTAGAGATACTATTGTTTTTTTTTATTTTTTTTTTATTTTTTTTTATTATTTTTTTAAATTTTTTTTTTTTAAAGATTTTATTTATTTACTTGACAGAGATCACAAGCAGGCAGAGAGGCAGGCAGAGAGAGGGGGGGAAGCAGGCTCCCCGCCGAGCAGAAAGCCCGATGTGGGGCTCGATCCCAGGACCCTGAGATCATGACCTGGGCCGAAGGCAGAAGCTTAAACCACTGAGCCACCCAGGCGCCCCTTTTTTTTTATTTTTATTTTTATTTTTATTATTTACAGTAATCAGACCTACGGGGAGGAGATCCAAAGATAATTCAGCTACCCTGTTTAAACAGGTAAACACCAAAGGTAAACAGAACTCTCTTTATTCAAGAAGATATAAATAGAAGAAAAGGGGAGCTTATAAAACATATGAACCTTGGAAGATTGCTTGGAACCTCCTTGGAAGGAGGAAGCATATGCACTTGAAAAAGACTTGTAACCTAGAAAAAGAAAATTGAGGTGAATTCTTGGTGCTTTCCAGAAATCTGAGAAAATATAAACTCATTATTACAGACTTAAAGACAGAGGCTGAGAAATAGGCAGAAATTTTAGAACAAACCTGAATTTTGTAACAGCAATAATGTAGGCGGGAAACAATATAATAGGAGGCAAAATTTCACTAGAAGAGGTAAAGACCAGAATATAAAGTATCAAAGATCAAATTAGGAACATGGAGGGCAAACACTGGAAGTTTTCTCAGACTACAAAGAAAAAGATCAACACGTTGAAATTTCAAGGAATGACAAATACAGATCACCAGCCTTAAATACATTCAACATACAGAGAAAAGAACAAACAGAACAAAAGTGGTATTAAGAGATATCAAAGAAACAGCTCTTTCTACACATTCAGGCAAACCTACTGAGGAAACACCTCAACTTAACCATATTTTGCAGGCATTTTTGAACTTCATGGATGAGAAAAAGAACAACAAATACTCAAGGGAGAAAAAGTGGATTCATGACTACTGGTTAAAGGTCCCTTGAGTATAAGTGAAAGAAACTCACATTAAGCTTAGGGACAAGAAATTAGCTCAACCAAAACAAACAAACAAACAAATAAAAAGACGGAAAAAAAAAACCAATGTTTTGATTTATGTATTCTGGGGAGTTCTGGAAAGGCTAGGATGACTTTGGTTTCAGAATTAGCTCCAAGTGATATCTTCAGGGCTGTCTCTTTCCATTTCATAATCCAGTGTGCCTCTGCCTACCTTCCTATTCGTATTCCTTCTCTCAGTCTCTGTCTCTCCCTCTACTTCCATCTATATCGATCCATCAATAGCTGTATCCACCTCTGCGTCCTATTACATCTGTACAAGAAGTTAGGAGAAATCATTGTTCTTAACAGATTTGGTAAGTAAGCAATATGAGTCTAGATAGCTCTCTACCTTTCTTATCTATTTATCTACCTAAAGATAAATTATATATTATACATACATGCATTATATCTATGTAGAGATATTACATATTGACAAATATATAAGTATATCTGTAGAAAGGTAGGTAGGTAGATGGATGGATAATAGGTAGGTAAGTAGATGATTGATCAATCAATAGATAGATCTATTTATATCAACCCTGGGGAGGGGGGGTCTGATTAGTCCTGCTGGGGTCAGGATCCCATCTGAGAAGCAATCACTATTTCCAGCGATTGTAGCACTCTGCCAATCAGCCCGTATTATGTGGGGAGTGGCGAGTGGGGTGGGATCCTCCATGGCATCATTATTAACAGACTCAACAGAACCGTGTGGATCTTCCCAAAGGAACCCGAAGAACCGGATGGGGAAAACTTTAGCTCCCACAGTCTAACAGACACAATGAAGGAAAACTCAGTCCAGCCCCAGATACTGCCCCATGACAGGAAGTGCTATGCAGCAATGGTTTCCTGAGTTTTGTGGGTAAAACACAATAAAAAGAAATCAGGTATAAGGGAAGGCCCCCCAAACTGATCCCTTCTGAAAATAACTCAGAAAGACACTCTAAGTAACTAAGTGATAAGAAAATAAAGACAGCTAAGGAACAGTAAACATGGGCTTAAAACAAGCAAAATGTAACTAAAATCTCACTTTGTCCACTATTATAGATTTTTGTTGATGCAAAGCAGGTCCACAACAAGGTGAAAGGCCAGGTACAGAACAGGTAAGAGAGGGAGCAGGCCGAGTAGGAGAGCATGGCATGTAGTGAGTTGTTGGACCAAGATTTAAAGGCTGTGGACCCTGGGTGTGATGGTGGATTTAAGGTGTAATCCTGGAAGCAGGTGTCTGAGAGACATTAGAGTTCAAAATGTCAAAGAACAGTGAAGATAGGGTCCTGGGACATTGTCCGTATGCACCTGGCACTTCCTCAGACAATGCAAGGACTGAGCCAAGATCATGTGCATGGACAGGGGATTGAGCCAAGATCACATGCATGAACAGAGGACTGAGCCAAGATCACATGCATGGACAGGGGACTGAGCCAAGATCACGTGCATGGACAGGGGAGCAGCAGTCATGGATGCATCAGCGATATGGAGTTAGACGGTGGCCTAGCTGGCTAGGATGAACTTCACCAGTGAACCAGAAGAGGAATGGGTGAGAGGACCCTTCAGAAAAGAGACTGAAGATAGCACAGCTTGGTTAGTAAGGGACAAAGTTCCAGAGACACACAGAGAAGTGTGGGAAGGGGAAAGGAGTAGTGTGAACGTGGGTCAAGCAAGAGAACTGTATCACACTATCAGAATGGGAGCAATTAAGCGACAAAGAAGGGTTTGTATGTTGAGGAGTGACCGAGAGTGGTAAGAAGGCAAGGCCTGGCGGGATCAGAACTCTCCTGTCAATGTGAGCCTGGGGAGGCGGAGAGCAAGCAGCTGCTGAGGTTGGCAGGTTTGTCTCCCGTTCCTGCCTCCGGTTGGTACCTGCAATACAAGATTGTCAGCCGAGGACAGAGCGTGCCTCTTATACCCAACACAAGCAATACAGAGCTCTCTTGTTCTCATGTCCTAAGCCAGGGGTCATTATTCAGTTTTAGAATCAGGAGCCAGACCTGCTCTCAGTCGTGGTGCTTTTCCTCACTCCTGCCAATCATATTTTTCATTTTTCAAGAGGAAGCCTTTTGAGTGGCTGTGTTGACCTCCTGTATTCTCCCATGGGGACCAGACAAACACCCGCAAGGATCTGGCTCATGCTTCACAGAACAGCCTTGGTTCTCAGAATGCTGGGAGCTTGTTGGGCCAGAGGTCTCTTGTTCTTGTATGAATTAATTTTCATTCATGGGGTTCATTCGAAGTTGATAGATCTTACACAGTCTACCTTGTTTCTCATACTGATTTTATTTTATAAAGATTCTCCTACTGCATTTTAGTTTATAAAGACTAAAACAGCACATGATAAAACTGTCCACTGAAACAACACAGTTTCAAAGTAAAATTTCCATACTGTCATCTGTAAGGCACAACTGTGAAAACCTACAGGTTTATCAACGCCACACTCTTGTCGTCATTAAAAGTAGCAAAATCTAGGCTGCCTGCAATCAAAAAGATAGATAACAACAAATGCGGGCAAGGCTGGAGAGAAGTTAGAGCTGTCATTCATTGTTGCTGGGAATGTAAAGTAATCCAGTCACTTTAGAAAACAGTTTGGTAGCTTCTCAGCCTAAAGTTAAACTCAAGAGTTCACATATGACACAGCAATTCCACTCCTTGCTATATACCCAGAAGAAACTTGTACGTGAATGATCATAGCAGCATTACTGATAACAGCTAAACAGTAGGAACAATCCAAATGTCCACCAAGTGAAGAGATAAATTAAAAAGTATATCTATAAAATGTAATGGAAAGTGGTAAGAAAAAGTAATGAAGTTATCGATACATGCTACAACATGGAATGAACCCCGAAAACATTATGTTGAGTGAAAGAAACCAGACATGAAAGCCATTTATTGTGATGTCTTTTATATCAAATATCCAGATTAGCCAAATATATAGGTAAATTTCCACAACAGGCAAGTCATCTATATATTGTAAACTTGAACTGGATGAATCTTACAGTGTGTGAATTCTGTCTCGGTAAGATTTAAGTGGCAAAAATGAATTCCACGAATTTTATATCCTAGGCCTAGCATATGACAGGCAGCCAATAAATGTTTGCTGGACGAAGAAACGAAGATATTAATGGGCTTAAATTCACAAGGGTCACAAACTGTGTGCTTTGGTAAACTTCACTGAAGCATCACATTCACTATATTAATTTGAAATCCATTAGAGCTAACGCAGAGACAAAATTGATGTTCACACAAGCAATATCAGTACTTTCAGAGTGTGCCAAACCATTCAAACAAAGTAGCCCTAAAAATGTTTATTTTCGCATCCATCCCATCTCAGCCACCAGTAATGGTATTCATTGTAGCCTGATACTATGAAAACATAATTAGAATTACTCACTTCTACCTCCATAATTTTTTCAGAACTACTTCACGTTCACTCATTCAGATCTATGCCCCTGTCATTTTTCCTAATTCATTGAACTCTGGATGGTTGCAGAGTTGGGGTCAAAGGTGAACTGTAGGCTTCTAGATCTAGCCTCATGTCAGCTTTTTGCTCTCATGCCCAATCTTGGACATGCTTCTCAGTCTCAAATGGGGCATTTCCCCCAGAATTCAGTCTTTGGCCCTATACACATCAGCTCAGAGAAGGAAATACTAGGAGCCAAGCAAGCCTCCCCTACAGGGCAGTGTGTATCAGGCATTATTCGAGAAAGCTTCAACCTATCACTCTGCATGAAGATAGTAGGTAATATGGCGTCTTTAAATCCTTGTATGTACGGGTCAGAGAAATAGAAAACAGAGAACCTGGCATCTCTGAAAAACCATGTAGATTTAAACCTATCATAGAAATTCCACCTCTAGAATAAAAAAGTCTATCAGTCCTACTCCAACTTAATATTGAGGACAGATACCCACACAGCCCATGAAGGTCAATTTACAAGGAACTGTCATCAAAGCCCAATTCTTAGAACAGCTTCTCCTATACTAATAATGTGAGCTACCAGCCGACATAATATTGAAGGAGAAGTGCTGAAAGAGCTGCATTCATGAGCTACTGCCGCTAGAGAGATGTTTAATAGAGCTACACGGGAAACATCATTGCACTCTAGAATCATATGATTAATTACTTTTGGCATCCAGCAAGGAAGTGAATTCCTACCAAAAGAAATAGCATAAAAATTTACCCTTTTAACTCTAGAGTAATATTTCTCAAACCAGGCTGTGCATTAGAATCACTTTATAAAACATACTGATGTTCACGTCTCACCCCTATAGAGTATGATTAGTTTTAAAAGATCCCCCAAGGGATTCCAATGGGCATCCACGGTTCAGAAACACTGGTGTGGGGAGCTGGACAGCAAAAACCCAGCAGAGAGACAGAAAAAATAGGATGGAACACCCAGAACTTCAGACCTTCAGACCCAGCAAACAAACTAGCACCTACCCCCAAAGTTAACATCAAACATATGGTGAGCCTTTTACTAGACAAATCGTACAGAATCAAAACTCTGTTCAGAAAGTGAACTTTGAATGTTCACAGATGCAAAAACTAAGACCTGTGTGCAAATCCTGGTATGACCATGAAACAAGCAAGGGACATCCTAACGCAGTTGTAAAGAAACACAATTTCGGAGGCCAGGCTGGATCAGAACCAAATTATTCAGCTTCTAAGGGAAATTGCCACATACTAAGCAAGGAAAATTTAAACTAATATGAGAATCCCATTACATAATGTCTTACACATCGTTCTCTATGGATGGTCCCAATTCAGGCACATAGTTCTTATTTCAGCATGTGGATTCTTGACAAATTATGCCATCATCCTCCAAAAGTCCCATAAAATTCATTATATATTGTAAAGTACTTGAACACTGCTTGACTCTTAGAACCAAGAGGTGGCGCTCAAGTGGGCAAAACAGGTAGGACCCCAATTTTCCTAAAGCTTTAGTCTTCCAGTGTCACTGTTAAATGACACACTGAGAAGGTACATTGATTGGGAGGTCCTTTTGAGTCTGGCTCCCTCCATGAGTGCTCCAGATTTTGAGTCTTGAAAATCATCAATTCTGGTTTCTCTGCTTTTTAAACTGATTTGGAAGTTCTTCTTTAGTATGATTTCAGAGGCCAGGTTAAATCCCTGGTTTGACCTGAAAACTGCTGAAGCTCATCCTAAGTCAAAGGACAGCATAACCTCTTCGTCAGTAACTCCTCAAAGGTGGACCGAGGAGGTTTGGTGAGATGAGGCTCTTGTTTTAACATCTGTCCGTCAAGTTGGTTTGAAAAGTTGAGAAGATTCTTAGGACGGTCATTTTATTTTTAAATGCTTCCAGGCTCATGGAGGAAGCAAGACCAACCTGGTACTCTGCAAGGCAAACAAACAAACAAAACAAAAAAAACAAGGAAACAAAACAAAACACCCCTTGGCTCTGAAGGCAGGTGAGTCCAGTAAGAAGAGACAACTGCTCTCTTGTACTAAAATCTACTGAACAGGAAGCACACACAGGGGTCACTTCTCACTCTCTCCTGCCTGATCAACTTTCAAAGGAGAGAGAGAAAACAGAGAGGTACAGGAATATTGTACTAGAACCTGCTGGAAGTCCCGACCCATGTGATAACAGTTTACGTGTTCCTGACTCTGCATAATAAAGATAATGGACTTTCTGCTTGATATTTTTCTGAGCTTAGAAAGTCACCTACACATCAGAGCTTTGATACATAGTCAACCTACTTTCTTGTGTGGTTTATTTATGCTCAATGTTTTATTTTTTATTTTTATTTTTTTAAAGATTTTATTTATTTATTTGACAGAGAGAGATCACAAGCAGACAGAGAGGCAGGCAGAGAGAGAGAGAGGGAAGCAGGCTCTCCACCAAGCAGAGAGCCTGATGTGGAGCTTGATTTGATCCCAGGACCCCAGGATCATGACCTGAGCTGAAGGCAGAGGCTTTAATCCACTGAGCCACCCAGGCGCCCCTTATTTCTTATTATTATTACTAATATTCACCTTAGTTTTGGTAGGCATGAATCTCATTCTTCAAGTTGCCAACTATTAGTAAATGCCAACTATTAGGAAATATTTGAATATTTTTATTACAAAATAAATACTCATAAACACTGAATCCATACAAAGTTTATGAAGAAAATATTACTAACATCCCTCTCCCACTCTTTCATTCCCATTATCTTAAGGCAAACCACCAAGTATTAATTTTTCATAATCTGTATGAGAAACAAATACATATATATTTGTATATATGTATTTATATATATTTATATATATGTATATACACACACATATATATACGTATATATACACGTCTATATGTGTGTATATATATATACGTATATATATGTGTGTATATATACACATATATTCATTCACAAATATACATATGGTTTTATTTTTGTTTTTGTAAAAGTATCAACTATAGTATCAACTATCAACTATAGTATCAACTATACTCAAATCTGGAGGTGTCTGGTTGTCTCAAGTTGGTTAAGGATCCAACTCTTGATTTTGGCTCAGGTCATGATCTCAGAATAGGGAGACCAAGCCTAGCCATCAGACTCCATGCTCAGCACGGAGCCTGCTTGAGATTCTCTCTCTCCCTGCCTCTGCCCCTCCTCTTGCTCACACTCTTTCTCTGTCTCTCTCTCTCAAAATAAATAAGTAAAATCTTTTTTAAAAAATAATTTTAAAATTTTTTAAAAATTAAAAAATATACTCAAATCCAGAGAAAACAAAATAAAACAAAATTCACAATAACAAGATCTGACTGGCTGTTTCCTCTTGTTGCTACTTATTCAATTCTCAACCTCACTGAGATCACTAATGACATCCCAGCTGGCAAATCCAGTGGCCACTTTTCAAACTTTATCTCACTTGAGCATCTTATCCTTGGCACTGGCCAACCTTAACCCCACCTTCTTGCAGCTTCTTTAATACTTTCTGTACCATATCTTCTCATTCTCATTATTCCTTCCCTTCTTCCTTTGTTGCTCCTCTTCCTTCACATATCCTTTCTACTGAATCTTTTTAGGCCTCTTTTCTCTTACTCTACGATCTCACTGACATATCTGATCATTGGCCATGGCCTCGGCAATCATACAAGTGAAGAAGAGTCCAAATTTGTAATTCCACCTGATCGCTCTGTTACCAATGGTCAACCAGATGTCTCATGTGTCTCAAACCCTAGGCTCGCCCCACCAAATCTTTCTCTGGTCTGTCATGCCCTATCTCAATTAACAGTCTCCCCATCCATGATACCACAGTTGCCTGAAACTTTCAAGTATCTTCGTCACTTCACCTTCCTAACCCTTCATACCAACCACCACTAAATTCACTGCCACTTTGGCCCTTTCTTAACCATCCCACAACCTGTACCTAGTGTGAGTCCTTCTCATTTATTACCTGAATTACTGCAGACCATCCAGTCTCTAGTCTCTTCCAAAGCAACTTTTATGACACCATAAGAGTGAATTTTCTAAAATGGTTAGTCTCACCATGTCAGTCCTCTCAATATTCCCCTTGATCTCACTGGTGTGTCCCCTTACTTACCAAACAGTATTTGAACTCCTTCAGGTAATTCAATAGTTCAATTAGCTCTTCAAACTAATCCGCCGTCACTCCACTTGTATCTATTCTTCTGCAAAAATCTGCTCCCAGTTTCTCAAACAAGTTACCTTTGTCTTATTGTTCTCCCCAGGAAAAAAAAAATAGGTATAACTAATGTTTACTGAGTGTGAGCTATGACTTATGTGTCTATCTTTTGTTACTCTTTGAGTCTTCATAAAATCCTCTAACATAATCATTCTTATTATCCTCACGTTTCAAGTGAGGAAACTTGCTCCTGAATGACAACTCCCAATTTGCTCACCCAGCCATAACCTAGCTCAAATTGTACCTCCTTCCTCTCTAGTCTTCTTCCAGCCAGAATTCAAAACATAATAGATGCTCCAGGTCTCCTGAATGGAATAAAGACAGACAGGCTGGAAGGCAACTTGTCATTCATTCCCCCATGGAATTCAGAGTGAGATATTCACGGATGTTTTGGGTTGTGTGAGGCTTTCTTCCATGTATGTGATATTTCAGTTATTTCTCATTCGTGCTTGCCATTTTGGTCCCTAGCACTATTCAGAAACAACTTGTCATTTCACGTATGTATCTGAAGAACCAGAGACAATGAGACTCCCTCAATGTTCACTGCCTGCTAAAGAGTAGGTCAGAAACATTATATTTTACATCTTTCACCATCTTGAACATATAGAGAGCCAGTATCTCCCTACTGCCCTGAACGCTCCCTATGAAGATGAAGGGCATGACTGAACTGGCATACAATGCCAGCATTACAAGGGAATGAGACGGGCTCAATCCTTTACATTAAACCCTTAAACTTGGGAAGAGAATTCCTGGCCTTCCACGGCCATGTCACTTCTCATAGAGCAAGGCTTTACCCGGTCACCCACAGCCTGCATTTTTCCCCCAGGACCATGCATCTCATACCTGGACCCCCGAATTCCTTGCCAAAATGGCCCTGAGCCCACTTTCAGAGCTAGAGCCAGCCTCTTCCCTGAGCTTTTCCTCTTGAGAACGGACTACACCAATGGGGAAAATATCCCTAAGCCCAAAAAGTGGCCAAGAGAGGCCTGTTTGTGAGGGTGGGCAGCACTTACACCTATAGGCTGGGGTATCTACACACATGCACATGATCCACAGAGCCAGGGTGAGAAGAGAAGAGTGAGCCAAAGTATGGACTGGGGGTGCAGGTTCCCCCATACTGCCATGCTCAGGAGTGGAACTCTTAGAAGACCAACAAACTTGACCTTCTAAGTCATTACGAAGATGTGTAAGTTAAGGTAGGTAGACAGAAGATATTTTATGTAATGACAATTAGCTTAAAGTGTAACATAAATTCTTAATCATCATAATATGTGGGCATTCATTTGCATCTTTGCCCTGAGCTCTGTCAGTTTGAGGAATGGATCTGCTCTTCTACTCTGGAGAGCTGTTAAACAGTAGAGCTGGTTCTTTAGTGGCACTCGAAAGAGAAAGCTAGAAGACACAGGATCAGGAGTCGGGCAAACAAGGGGTAAAAAGTAGTGAGAGCATTTGCACACACAGAGCATATGCAGGAATTAGTTCTTATGTAAAACACTTGAGAAAAATAAATCCAGAGGGTAGAGGTAAGTTCTGAGTCAGAAACTCCTAGAAAAGGCATAAGGAAACATCTATGAGTCCTAAGAGTTCTAAGAAAGAAGTCTGGGCCGGCATCCAGGAGTATACACCAAGCAGGAAGAAAGAGGCAGGAAGCCAATTCCACACCAGGAGTCAGAGACACTTCATTGTTTGACTCTGGGAGTGCCATTTGTGATGCTTACTATGTGAGTGGTGCCCTGGTGTTTGTACAATGCTGCAGCCCTGCAGGGAGGCTAGAAAGAGCATTTCCATGTTTCCACAAATACAGATGATCCCTGCAAGCGACAGCAACACCAATTATTCCTCCAGTACTCGTGTCTGCTAAGTACTGATAACCAAGGCCAGGAATATAAGGCTCTAGTAATGCAGGTCTCCAGAGGTGGTAGGAGTTGTTGACTGGGCACATGGGGCTAGAATAATGTCACACCCAGCACAGCCATTTGTCACAAGACAATTGTAAATCCTCGGAGTGCTTCACAATGATAGGGGGCCCAAATGGGCAAAAGTTAATCTGATATTCTGTCCAGCCTGCTACCTACCCCCAAAAGAAAGGAAGCAGGGTCCATCCTTCCTAAGTCATGCTCCATATCAAGAGATGCAGAGGGTTCAGCATCTTACTCTGTCTGGATTCAGAAAATATTCCAATCATAATATGTGTAGTAACAAAGAGAGAAAATCCCTGGAACAATCTCTCGGGAATTCCCATGTGTTGTGGAATGTACACCAGTGAAGCTTAGTGCGGTGCCAGGATTCTGGAATCAGACAAATCTGGGTTCCTCAATGGTAAGCAACAGAAAATAATGAAGGCTAACTTATGCAAATACGATGATGATGATGATAATGATGACGCAACATTATGGGGACGCTCTCAGAATTGAAGGGAAGGCTGGCAAATCAGACTTGGAAAAGACAAAAACCACATATCAGATGTATCAGGGGACCTCATTTCAGAAAAGTGTTCAGGAAACCAGAAGGATGGACAAGTTTCAGCGACTCTCAGTACTTCGTTTTCTTTACACAGGATTCACATTTCATGGACAAAAAGCACTCAACTGGCCTAGTCAATCAGCCCAGTCAAGACCAATCGTGTTCCTAGTCTTGATAACAGGACACCTTGACTAACAGTACTACAAAGCAGTATCAAATAGGGAAAGTAGCAAATTTTCCCAAAAAGATTACCAAAAGAAGGTGAAATGGACACAAGGTGGTTAAAAATTGGTAAAGGTCACCCTGTGACCTTTTAAATTCACTGTGTGATTTAAACAAATCACCTACTACTATTGACAGAGTGCTTGTGTCCCCCCAAATTCGTATGTTAAAACCTAGTGCCCAGCGTGATAGTATTTGGAGGTGGGGCCTTTGGGAGGTGATTAGGTTGTGGGAGTGGGGCTTTCATGACTGAGATCAGTGCCCTTATAAAAGAGACCCCAGAGAGTTCACCCAAGGGGAAATCCCCTCACCCCTTCCGCCACGTGACGACACAGGGGAAAGACAGCTATGAAGCAGGAAGCAGGCTCTCACCAGACGTCTTATCTACTAGTGCCTTGATCTTGGGCACCTCCAAAACCGAGATATAAATTTCTGTTGTTTATAAACAGCGCAGCCTATGGTATTCTGTCATAGCAGCCCCAACTGAATGTGATACTTACCCGCATTCACTTCATGCTAAAATGTGACTTCACAGGTCAGAGGCCTTTTTCTAGTTTACTCACGGATGTATCCCAATTCCTTCAAATGAAACATGACACATAAAGGGCACTTGGTAAAGATTTGTCGAAAGAACACATCTCTCCAAGGGTCAGTTCCCACATCTGAAACTGAGATGCCTTGTTGACATATGTAAAATGTCTACTATAGTGCTATAACATAATAGGTGCTCCAGAAATTCTGGCTTAGTTACTGCTTTTATTAGAATAAATACTGCTAGAGTTATTGACTATCAATACAGTAGAAAAATTCCCTGTGACTATGACAGCTCACTCTGTGACACCACCGTACAAAACAACAGTTATTTGCGATTAGTTCAACAAAGCCTGTTACTGAATTTCAGAACAAAGTAAATAATTTAACCACTGATGTAATAATAAGAAAGGAAATGGAAAAGTGAGTTTTAAAAAGCTAGCATGTCCCCAGGGGAGTCTGGCAGCCTAAGAGTGGCACCAATGTATCATTAGCTCCAGACCCAAAATGTAATAGCCTGACGACCTCTGGGCCGTTGTGATGCTCTATCATTCCTCTCGGCCACTCTCAGTTGGTTTCATTTTCCTTACCTCATAGCAGCTACTCCAACAGTATTTACCAGTCTCTAAGAGCCTCTGTTACAATCTGTTCCTGCTTCCCTCCCTCTCCAAGGTTGGTCTTTCCATTTTTCTTTGAAAATTAGAAGCCATTAAACCAAATGAGAAAGAAGAGAGGGAAACTGGGCGGGAACATCCATGACCTGTAGCGACATAACCCCCCCCCCCCCCGGCCCTTTCTTCCTGGTTCCATGGAAAGAAGTTCTTCTTCTCCTTTCCAAAGGCTAGCTTTTCCACCCAGACTCCCAATTATATTTCCCTCTGCTTTTTCCTGGGTGTTAGTTCAGCAATTATCTCCCCTCCTTCCTGTGATTATAATCCAGCTCACCATTCCCTTTCCTGAAAGATTCTCAGGACCCTTCTCTTTTCCATCGCTGAGCTTTTTTGCCTTTGCTTTCACCAAAGTTCTCTACACTCACCCTCTCTCCTTCCCGCTCACTGCTCAGCCCATGGATGTTATCTGCTGCCCCTACCGCTCTACCAACGCTTTGGAGACAATTGTCTGCGATGCCCTGCCAACTGCCATCCCAGGGTCCATGTTTAACCAGCCTCCAGTTCTATGCAGCACATATTTTCATGGGCTGCAGTCTGGATCCCCTCCCAGGTATCTAACAACTAAAATTCTAGTTGTTTTTCCCAGTTTGGTCTCTCCACAAACACATACTGAGTGAGCATCTATCAGGCACTACTACCCTGAGTGCCAGAAAATAAAAGTGAGTAAGATCTAAAAACAATCAGTATCCTGAATTGAATTATGAAATAGTGAAAGGACAGTAGTGGAAAAACTGATGAAATCTGAAGTCTGTAGTTTAGTTAACAGTATTGGGCTAAAGTTACTTTCTCAGTTTTAAAAATGTACCATGGGGGGAGCCTGGAGGCTCAGTCAGTGGAGAATCTGACTCGTGTTCAGCTCAGGTCATGATCTCAGGGTTGTGAGATTCAGTCCCAGGTTAGGCTCCAGGCTGGGCGTGGCGTCTGCTTAAGTTTCTTTTTCTTGGTGCTTGGGTGGCTCAGTTGGTTAATCCTCTGCCTTTGGTTCCGGTCATGATCCCAGAGTCCAGGGATGGAGTCCCTGGCAGGGGTGGGGAGCCTGCTTCTCCCTCTGCCTCTGTCTCTTGTGAATAAGTAAATAAAATCTTAAAAAAAAAAAAAAAAAAGGATTTTCTCTCTCTCCCTCTCCTTCTGCCTCTCTCCCAGCTTGTGCATATGTTCTCTCTCTCTCTCTCTCTCTCACTCTCTCAAAAACAAAAAAAGTACCATAGTTATAACATCAGGGGAAACTGGGCAAAGGATATACAGGAATTCTCTTTAACATCTTTGCAACTTTTCCGCGTATCTAAAACTACTGCAAAATAAAAAGGTTTTAAAGGTAATAAAATAAAGGGGCACCTGGGTGGCTCTGTCCCTTAAGCTTCTGCCTTCAGCTCAGGTCATGATTGTGGGACCCTGCCCCACCCTGCTTTCGGGCTCCCTGCTGAGCAGGGAGCTTCTTCCTCCCCCTCTTCCTCTCCAGCTGCTCGCTCTCGCTCTCTCTTTCAACCAAATAAATAAATAAATCCTTTTAAAAAGTAATAAAATATGGCCTCTGCCTTCAGAGAACTTACAGTGACCCATAGTCTTGGGATAAATGAGGGAGGTGGTCAAATAATTTATGACCCACAGAATCTTCTATCAGGATTAAATCCAGAAGTCGACCTGCTTTTCCTTGGCATTCTCTCGTCATGAGCCGTATGATTTTGCACGTGCCCATGTCCTATGCTGTAAGCATTTCCTGAGAATGGGATGGAGGTGTATGTGTACCCAAGGGTGAATTTTTACATTCCTAATAATAATAAATATTGAAGCTTTGGGAGGACTTAAACGGGCTGAAGCCAACTCTAGCTAAATCACTCCACTTTCTAAGAAGCTGAATTTAAATATGTTACCTACATGCTTTCTTTGTTCTTCTCAAGGCAAATAGTTCAAGGTTTGAGGGAGTAGCGGGCCAAACAGAGGTGGTTTTTCAGCCTTCTTATTGTCTGGCTGCCAGGGTTCCTGGAAGTGGCATTTTTAATGAGTATATTTTTCTTCTGGAGGAGACTTTGATGTGGTTGAAAATTTATTTTCCTCTTGAATGTAGGCAGGGCACCAATTAACCCACACAGAGCACCCTCGCTGTCCTCCCGGCTTGGAGTTTATTACCTTTACTATGCAGTGTATAAAACCCATTATCTCACCTCCTGTTACGCTTCCCTCCTGCGGACTCAAAGCAATTTCTAAAGCAGCTTTCTGCTCCCTTGGTCTTTTAAATATCTCCATTTTGCCTTTTCCCACAAATAAACATATTCTAGCAATGGAGATGGAGAGGGGGAAAGATGAGCTACGAGAGCTGCCGCTCCAGCCCACTGGTTGGGTCAGCCCTCGTGTGATCGCCTCATGAGGCATCTGTGCACAACCTACAGCACGACAGACATGAAGGTACAAAAATGAAGGAAGAAGATATGGGCCTAAGGACTCGAAGTGCAGTGACAGAAACGGTCACAATTTCATGTATAAGTAGAGTCCAAAAGAAGGCTGGAATTATTGCCCTAAAATAATTAAATGTAAATGAGAGTTAACATTAAAAAATTGTTTTTATACGAAAGGGCACTGCTCTTGGTTAAATGGGAGTTATGTAATCCCGTGAATTGAAGGCGCTCCCAGTCTGGTGGGCAGGAAGGAACTGCGACAACTAAGGCCGAAGAAAAGTAATTTAAATGTGAAAGTTGGAGGCAGCAGACCAAAGTGTGCAAGGCCTTGAGCTGCCAATGTTCTCTCCTCCCCTACTGCTCCAGCGTGTTAACTCAGGCTCTCTCTGCCGGTTCCATTTAGGGTCCCAGGACACCTCCCGCCCCGCCCACCACGCAAAAAAAAGAGAGAGAGAGATTTTCATTAAAAAGTCCGGAGGCACCTGAGTGGCTCAGTTCATTGAGCATCTGACTTTTTTTTTTTTTAAGATTTCATTTTTTTAGTTATTTGACAGAGAGATCACAAGTAGGCAGAGAGTCAGTCAGAGAGAGGGGGGGAAGCAGGCTCCCTGCTGAGCAGAGAGCCCGATGTGGGGCTCAATCCCAGGACCCGGGGATCACAACCTGAGCCGAAGGCAGAGGCTTAACCCACTGAGCCACCCAGGTGCCCCCTGACTCTTGATTATGGCCCAGTCCTGATCTCAGGGTTGTAAGATCAAGCCCAGCATTGGGTTCCATGCTCAGCGTGGAGTCTGCTTGAGGTTCTCTGCCCTCCACATTCACCCTCTCACTCCCTCAAATAAATAAATAAATAGTCTAAAAATAATCCATTCCTTCATCACCTGACAATATCCCTCTGCAAGAGAAACTGATAAGTAGTTTCTAACTAAGCAGCCACTTGCCCTTCTAAAACTCCTATACTAACAGGAAGATGAGAAGAATGACTAGTTGGGGAGAATTAGCAGTCTCTGCCACCGGGGAAGAATGAAAAGAGTTAATGCTCCCTAAATGCAATTTCCTTACCTTCGGCTCAGACCCCATTTCTGATCTAGACATATATATTCCAAATACACACTGGGCATTTCCACTTGAAGTCAATATACATATGGCAAGTACTGCTGGTTGTTCTCCACTATCCGTTCTTCTCTTATTCCTTTAATAATAGAATACAACCAGGGTACCTGGCTGACTCAATCAGAAGAGTACATGACTTCTGATCTCAGGATCATGAGTTCAAGCCCCACGATGAGTGTAGAGATTACATACATACATACACAAACTTCTAAAAAACATAATAGAACACAATTTTAACTGGCACAGAGCCACCCAAGTTAAGATTTTTCCAAGCCGCCTTCACATCTAGTTATGGTCCTATGATTCAGATTGGTCAGTGGATGTGAGCAGAATGGATGTAAGCAGAAATGACAAGTTCACCTTCTGAATCATCCCCTTGAAGGGGGGGTATGTGCATGACATGTATCTGCAACGGCCAAAGATGGCCCAGCCATCTCAGATCTTGACGTGGAAACCATATGTTGAGAATGACAGAGCAACAAAGAGAGGAGACTAGGTCTCCAAAAGTTCTGAGTTCACTAGACATTGACAGGAGAGAAAAAGAAACTTTATCTTTTTTTTTAAGCAACTGTGTTTTGAGGTTGCAAGGTTTCTACGTCTCCAGTGTCTGTGTGTGTGTGTGGTCACAAAAGTCACTGAGTTTCCCAAACCAGAAGCAGGAAGTAACCCTTGACTCCTTTCTCTTTCTCACACCCAATACCAAAAATATCCATTTATGCCAGATTTAGCTCCTAAATATTATTAAAATCTGTCCTTGCTCTCATCCCAACTGATAATGCCTATATCCATCTTCTCTGGCCTAGACATCTTCACAGCTGTTCTCTATGCCTCTTGCTTTGCCTACTGTCAATCCAGCCTTCTAGGGAACAAGAAGGGTCACACCTCCCTCTGCTTGACACCCTTCAATTGCTCCCCATTCTCAGAAACATCAAACCCAAGCTCTTCAGCAACACACCCAAAGCTCTTCATGATGCAACTCCTGTTCACCCAACTGAACTCTCCTTACGGCCCTAACATACCACATTCTTTTATAGCTCTGTGCCTTTGCATATACCACTCCCTCTGCCTAAATTTCTCTGTGCTCCTGGAAAAAAATATTTTATTACTTTATTTTTTTTTAATATTTTTATTTACCTATTTGACAGATCTCAAGTAGGTGGAGAGGCAGGCAGAGGGAGAGGAGGAAGCAGGCTCACCACTGAGCAGAGAGCCCGATGCGGGGCTCGATCCCAGAACCCTGGGATCATGACCCGAGCAGAAGGCAGAGGCTTTAACCCACTGAGCCACCCAGGCGCCCCCCAAAAAATATTTTATTACTTTAAAACTTAGCTCAGTTACTATATTCTCTCTGAAGTTTTTCCCTGAAATTAGCCAATCTCTCCAATGTGCTGCCCTAATTTTGTACATAATTGTGTTATGTTTATCACATTAAACAATAAACTATGAGAGACTCCAGACCAACATGGTGACATAGGAGGCTCCCCAGTTTCCCTCCTCCCATAGACACACCCAATGTACAGCTACACATGGAGCAATTCTCTCTGAAAGAAATCCAGATGCTAACTAAGTGACTCTTACACATTCAGCAAATGGAAAAAAAAAAACAAAACCCCACAAAGAAGCGGGGAGGAAAGGCTGAGACAAAATGTCACCATAAACTGAACTCCTAGCACAGGGCGATTGGGAAGGAATTCCTAATTCCCAGCTACACCCTGAGGAATGAAGTGTTTGGACCATACAGTTAGTGCTCCAAATTTTAAAGCTCCAGAAACAAGACAAGAATACCTACTCTTGCCACTTTTATTCAACATAGTACTGGAAGTTCTACCCAGAGCAATGAGGCAAGAAAAAGAAAAGGCATCCAGATATGAAAGGAATAAGTAAAACTACCTCTATTTGCAGATGAGTGGTATTATATACAGAAAACCTAGAGACTCCACAAAAAAACTGTTATAACTAATAAAAAGATTCAGTAAAGTTGCAGAATACAAAATCAATATCCAAAAATCAGGGGGAAAAGAACAGTAGTATGTCTACACACTAACAATGGACTATCAGAATGAGAAATTAAGAAAGCAATGCTTTTTATAATAACATCAAAAGAATAAAATAGTTAGAATAAATTTAACCAAGGAAGTAAAAGATCTATACACTGAAAAGTATAAAATATTGATGAAAGAAACTGAAGACACAAATAAATAAAAAGATATTCCATGTTCAAATTAAAATTGTTGAAGTGTCCATACTACCCAAAATGATCTACAGATTCAATCCAATCATTATCAACATGCCAATGGCATGTTTCACAGAGGCAAGAAAACAAATTTCAATTTATATGGAACCCAAAAGACCCCAAACAGCCAAAGTAAGCCTGAAAGAAAGCAAAGAACATACTTCTTGGTTTCAAACCATACTATAAAGCTATAGTAATTAAAAGAGTATGATACTGGCCTAGATGCCTAGATCAATGGAACAGAATGGAGAGCCCAGAAATAAATCCATGCATATATGGTCAATTAGTTATGTCAAAGGTGCCAAGAATGTACAATGGGGAAAGGAGAGTCTCTTCAATAAATGATATTGGGAAAACAGAATATCCACATGCAACAATATGAACTTCGACCCTCACTTACACCATACATAATATCAACTCAAAATGGATTAACGATTTGAACATAAAACCTGCAACTGTAAATCTAGAAGAAAACGTAGGGGTAAGTTCCTTGACACTGGACTTGACAATGAATTTTTGGATGTTCACTGCAGCATTATCTACAATAGCCAAGGCATGGAAACAACCTAAGTTGACAGATGGGTAAAGAAAATGTGATTTTATATATAAATACACACACACACACACACACACACACACAATAATGGAATACTATTCACCCTTTAAAAAGAAGGAAATGTTGCCATGTGCCACAACATAGAAGAATCTGGAGGGCATTATGCTCAGTAAAATAAACCAGGCAGAGAAAGACAAATACTGTATGGTATCACTTATAAGTAAATCTGAAAACAACAACAAAAAAAAAGTTGAACTCATAAAAACAAAGCGTAGAAAGGTGGTTCCCAGAGAGTAGAATGGTGAGGAAAATAAGAAGAAGATGGTAAAGAATACAAACTTTGAGTTATATGATGAATCAGGTCTGAGGATCTATATATGACATGGGACTATAATTGATAATGTTGTATTGTATAAATGAAATTTAGAAAGACAGTAGAATGCAAGGTAAATACTGAGGTGATGAATGTCTTAATTTACTCAATGGCAAATCCTTCCACTATATATAGCTATATTAAATCATCACATTGTATACTTTAAATATATTACAATTTTATTTGTCCATTATTCCTCAATAAAGCTGAAAAAAGTAATCTAGTGAAAAAAAAAGAGATGGATGGATTCATGGACAGATCTATACGATAAATGAAAATAACAAATTTAAAATTAGAATACAGACTGAAAATTCCATCAGACCTAGCAATGGCAATATCTCGGCAGCTTACTCTGAAACTCTAAAAACAACTTTAAGCACCATCTAAAAGACATTTCCAGCTATGATGTTAAAAGGGAACTCAGGAAATATAGATCAGGGACGTAACTATGATGATTTTTTAACTTTCTGGACTACTACTTCAGTTTTACCCTGTCTGTCTTCTCACAATAGTAGAACTCAAAGCCACGAAGACAAACCTATCTCCTTTCAGCACACAAAAAAGAAAATAGGACCTGAAAATACTGAAGTTTATGCCAAAAAAAAAAAAAAAAAATCTGAGAGTTCGACAAGCCCAACAGAGACACCTAGGAACAAAGGCTGAGTGCCCGGGGACCAGAGAGGAAGATTAAATGTTCCTGGGAGGCTCACCTTGAACTTAACCAGGATGACCAGAACTTTCAGATGTGAGTCTTAAAAACGTCAATGTCCACCTGCTCTTTTCACAAATTCAGAACTCAGAGTAAAAAGTTTCCCAAGTTTATACAACTATCCAGTGGCAGAACTAGAACTAGATTGTATAAGAAACAATAAATGCATCCAGTGAAAACCACCCTCTCAACTACCAAACGAATTCAGAAAAAAAAAAGTGTCAACATTTCACATAATTATATAGTCTATTCAAAACTCACCATATGCTGCACAAATACCTCCCAAAAGTTTATGTGAGGGATCAGGGAGTGCAAATGGTATTTAGAATGTGTTCATTCTAAACTGAGGTGCGTTTGGGCATGACTAGATGTTCGGTGGAGTGGCCCATCCAGGGCTCTCTACTCTTAAAAAGTAAGAACCTTCTTTGTTAAAAAACCCATCGTGAGAAAAGGGAATAAAGGAGCATACGTGGTTAGGCCAACCATACAGCGTTGGGACCAGAAGTCAGTGTCCTCTCCTGTATGGTGTTGTGTATGCTTCTCAGATTTGTCCCAGCACCATCCCTTTCCCCTCAGGATCTATCCTGGGGTGCTGTGGACAGTGAATAATAAATATAAAAGGGCTGAGTCTAGAGATCTCAAGTGTGGTCCAAAAGAATGGGAGAGAGGGCAAATGGTATTTTCTGTAGACAGCAAGCAGACTTTAGGAGTAGGGGGCATGGGGACTCAGGAGAGGCCATCAGCCACAAGATCTGAGGCTGTAATGACAGGAGGAATAAGCCAGACCTCCACCTAGAAGAGAGAAGGGACATTTTCAAATCCTACCACTCGCTATCATAGTATGCATTTTTTTTTTCATTTTTCTTTCCTCCGTAAAAGTTTATCATTAGCAATTTTTCAAGTACCTCATGGTCTTGATGATTTTTCACTGGCTTCATATTTGTTGACTATTTCTTTGCCATAAAGTGTGTTGAACTATTCCTAGGATTTAAACACTTAAGCTCTTTCCAATACTGTAAGGAAAATGTTCAGCCTTTTCCTGACTCAAAGCATTCTAAATGCTCAGAAGGGATTAGTTAGTGAATCAAAGTGATGAAATAATTTTGAGTCTTGATAGATAATGTTTCAGTGTGACTTTTTTAATTCCTGCAAAATATATTATCATTAAAAACAAAAACAAGACAAATTATCATTTTACATCATTCCCTTGTCAAATCTGGGAAGTTGTCATTTAAAAGCATTCAAGTTCTAGTTGACAATTTTCCTTCTTTTCTTTGCTAGTTCATTAAGTGAGAAGTGGTATCTACTGGCTCCTTTCCTTTCCTCCAACAGAGATTTTTTTTGCCACAATTGTTTAACTTGATTATCTTTCTAAATTGTTTTTTCATTTCCTTTGTCCATTAAAATTCTATTTCACTGCCCTCTCTGGTAATTTTTCATAGGTTTTAGATGACTCTGAATCCAATACTTAGACCTCATGCCCAAGTAGAAAAAGAATCACAGATGCAGGTTATAAATTCATGTAAAATACATCCATATAAACAGTACATAAGGAGGTTTTTGTTACTGATAAAATAAACTGCCAAGGCTTACTAATATGATGCATGCAATTTCTGAAAAGGATGGCAAAATATATAAGAATGTGTTTTAAAATTATGTAATAACCTTAAAGTATATACATTAAAGTACAATTCACGAACAAAAAACATGCATATTAATAATAGTTACCATTAAGTGAGCAACTACTAGGTGCCCAGAATTTTAAAGACTTAAAACAAAGTAGATTTTTTGCATAAGGAAATTGAGGCTCAAGGATACACTAAAAAACAATTCAAATCTTGGTTGACATGATTTCAAAGTCATGGTCTTTCCATATGATGCTCTTCTTCACAACTGGATTGCCAGACAAGTCATAATAAGTTAAAAGGTCATAAAACTCCTATTTCCTCTCTAGTCTAACAGTCATAATTTGTGTTCCCTGATGTATAAGTTTATGGCTTTTTAAAAAATTGAATGTTAGTTTGGAAATACGTGCAATTAGATAAGATTCTAATTATTAGACAAACATAGTATAAACACTAAGACCTGGAATTATAAATATTGTTTATACCTACCAAAGCAGGTCCCAGATATTTTTACTTCATCCAAAACAAGTAGAAATTCCTTTTTCAAATAAAGAACACTGACGAGAAATTGTTAGGATGAGCTATCTCTGAACCAAGGAGAGAAAAGATCTGCTGAAAGTCTCCTAGGAGTCACCACTTGTTGCATAATATATTGCACAATAAATTCTAGATCAAATGTAATAATAAAAACATAAGCATTCTCTACAATTGGAAGCTGATGTCCTGACTTTCCAGTTTTAAGGAAAATCCCATAGAATTAGTATTGTAAAATGGATATTTCCCTGCTTTAACAGCTTAGGAGAGAAAACAAAGTCACATTTTTAAGAGATTTTCTCTCTCTCCACACAACACTGCCACATCCAAGATAAGCCTGCCAACACCAGGAACTGACTCCTCAATTCAAGGCCTCATTCCTGGTTATAAGTCCCTTTTAGAGGGAAAATTTCATCTACCAGATAACTCTTTTCTGTACCACCACTGGGCCTGACATGACCACATGATATTCTGTTGAAGTCCAGAAACTTCTATCAGTTAGGCATGACCCAGCTTGTTTCCTGCCAGGTTTATGGTAAAATGGCACATACCTCCACCAAAAATCTTTCAACCCATCAGCGCTATGGTAACTGTCCCCTGCCAGGGATAGCCCCCTCAGTTCAGACTTTTCTACCAATGGGAATAGGACATATCTGAAGTTTATTCAACCAGCTTATAGAGGACAAAAGACTAAAACATAAGCAACACGTGTAGGGAGACTGAGAATCTGGATATCATGAACCAAATAAATGACCACTTGCTCAATCATAGCTTTCATTAAAATAAAACCCCAGGAGCAAAAAAAAGAAAGGCTGTAAACACAGCCCACATAATATACTGTCTGGGTTCATGTCATTCGGGCTCATGGGCTTCTGGTCCTCTCAACAAATTGTCCAAATCCAATTCTGTTGCATGGCTATTTCAGCCTTATACATACCTACAAGCAGCCGTCTTCCCCAAGACACAGTCAGGACCGGGGTGACTGATCCAAGATCTCAGATCTCAGCATCTGCTCTCTAAGAGTTATTAAATTCTCTCTTTCTCTCCCTTCTTCTCTGCTCCCTCTCTCCCAACCTCCCTTTTCCTGTTCTGTCTGTCCCCCAAACCCCTACTTCCTGAGAGCAAAATTCTTTGTATCTTCTCATTCCCAAGATCTGTCCTCCTTCTCTATATCCAGTTTGGTTTTGGTTTTTGGGTTTTGTTTTGTTTTTCCAGGAAAAATCCAACCATGTTATAACTGAAAGAGTCTCTTTCAGAGTCTGTTTTGTTTCCAATGAAATTAATTGTGTTGAGTTGAAAATCGAGCAATGAGCAGATAAATTCATATTATACGTAAGTCCGTCCTGAAAATAGGTTCAAGAGTTTGGGATGTGATGGACAAAATATGCTTTGGGACATGAGAACTTCAAAATCTTACAAGAAGATAGTCTAATCCATGAATGTATATTAAACTGACACACTTTGACCACAGCCATCTACTTAGAGTAAGAACCTGAAAGAGCTTATTAAATCACCTATTAAACACAGTAACTGTCCAAGGAACTGACTCTCACATTAAACACTGCTCTCTCCATAACAAGAAAAAAGCATTAATACCTCTAAAGAAGGGCCTCAGAATACATGTAAAATTCTAGAAACTTCAGAAAATGATTATCAAGGGACCTTGATTTTTTTATTCTCTAAATAAATAATGCACAACAGTTAGAAATGTTTGGTGACCTATTAATGAAAGTCAGTCTGCATAAATTTAATTGGGTACTGGAAACTGTTGCTTGGGTTGCCAACAAAAACAGATGGAGAGTATCATTTCAAAGAAAGAGGTAATGAAACTTCCCTTGAAGAAATTGCTTAAGAAAAATGGTAACACTTGACAATAGAATTAGTTTTAAGAACACACACCACGTGACATTTAAATGGAAAAAGAAAAGAAAAGAAAAGAAATAAGAGTAAACCAGCTAACTTCACTCCTAACACATATCAGTCTGATGTCCAGAAAGGGCCAGCACCTTCCCCAGCAACTACCTCTTCGTCGGACCTCTCTAGATATTGCCAGGTAAAAGGAAGAGAATGTTCTGACCATCTGCTTCATCAGGGGTTTATTCACACAAATGGTAGAGAACCCAAGTCTAAAAGATAAGGAACACATGTAGACAGATTATGAGAATCTGGACATGGTGAACCAAATAACTTACCAATTGCTTAATCCCTGGCTTCATCAAAATAAAACTCCAGTGGAAAGAAGATTCTCATGACTCATGGGGAAGGGAAATTTTCTCATTCCAGTAAATGAATTTCTGACACATATCCACAGCTGTTATATAGCCATAATTAAGACTGGGAATTAGACAATTCAATTTGTGGGGATAATCTATCATTAATCACTCAAAATAAATAGATACTCCAAACAACACATATTTTTGTGTAGCGTTTTAGACTAGGTAGAATACCAAATGCTACTGACTCCTTCAAGTCCCTAGCCAATGTTTTGTGACAACTCATCACTCTTTCCTACACCCTTTTTCATGTTGTTTTCCCTTGCAGTCCACGATCGGCAATCTGCCCCTGTTTTTCCATCACATGCTTGACCTACTGCCAGTACGTCCAGCACTTCAGCCACTTGATCAATTTGTGGTTGATTCGTTACTAAACAGTTGGAAACTCATTCTAACTCTAACATGGAGAATACATACTATCTCTAACCTGATTTTGTTTCTACCTGTCGTTACGGCACTGAGTGAGTCATGACACTTCCTGGGTTTTAATTTCCTCATTGTTAAAGGGAAGGGTAGGACTAGATAACTCCAAGACCCCCCTCCAACTGTCACACTCTCATTCTAGAACTCACAGTAACGTCAGACTGGTTTCTAATTCTTAAAGTACTTTCAGTAAATGCATCGCTGAGTTTGATCTTCATAGAGCCCTTTGAGGTAGGTAAGGTGAGCGTTACTAGTCCCATTTTAGAATGAGGAAGATGGGGCTCAGCATTAAAAAAGTTTATTGAGGGGGCACCTGGGTGGCTCAGTCAGTTAAACGTTGAACTCTTGATTTCAGCTCAGGTCATAATCTCAGGGTTGTGGGATCCAGCCCTGTGTTGGGCTCTGCACTGGGCATGGAGCCTGCTTGGGATTCTTTCTCTTCCTCTCCCCCTCTGCCTATCCCACTGCCCCCACTCACACACACACTCTCTAAAGAATTGCTTTTTTTGATGTAAAAACACACACACACACAAACAGTTTAAAACATTTACTGAAGCCACACCACTTGCTGGTGGCCAAAGTCTTTTGAGTCCTCATTTAGTGCTTGTTCCATTCCACTGTGCTATTCCATGATATACTAAGATGAACAGAGACTCCCAGTGGGCATGCCTAGGGGACAAGGATGATCAGGATGGAGTTTTCATTTGGCTCACTGCCGTCGATGGCCTTTTTCTTGATGGGTGCCTGGATGAGATATGCTGGTAGACTTCTCTGAGGGATGAAGAGCTTCAGGCAAAGGGTGAGGAAGAGAAAGAAGAAAGGGAGAAATTTAGGAGCCACCAAATGCAGTGAAACTTTGGGGAAAAAATACGCTTGAGGAAGACTTTGAAGAAGTCTTGTTCTCAGGTGTGCACTGAAACACCATCTTCCCTACCACAATAAAACAAGAGGAAACATCAACATTGTCTCTTAATGTTTTTGAATTAGTCCTATATTTTCTTTTGATTTTAAGATGTATGAATTTCTCAGATGGGTCCCAACATTAAAAACCCCCCACTTGAGTT